>NC_090936.1:1031999408-1032624408 GCF_040938575.1 Ambystoma mexicanum
ACCCGCCCGGACTCAAGAAGCCATCAGTGGCTTCCCTACTAATCCATCCAAGTGCAACAAAGGGGAGGGAATCCCTGAGTGATCTCAGGCATAGGGGTGTGGGGGGCAGTGGGGGCTAGTGCCAGCTCAGACCTGGGGTGTGTGGTAATTTACTATCTCTACCAGCCAACTCCCGACACCAAACCCATACACAAGCAATGGTTTCCAGCACTTGGTTTCGATGAGGTAGGAGAGATGTAAAGAAAAGACAGGCCGTAGCGAGGTAGCTCTGCCTCTAAATTGGCGAAAAACATGGCAGAGGGTTTATGGGAGGCGGCAACCTCTATATTACAGCCTATTTTTCCTAGCTAGGTGATAGGTAGTACTTACTGTCTGTCTAGGCATAGTTGTCCGTTTTATTTAAATAAGTGAGACTCATTATTTTAATTTTATTATTATTTATTTGTTTGTACATGGTGCCAAAAGTCTGCAGGCAGCAGGCATCGGGACGCCAACAAAGACACAATGAGTCAACATATAAGCGACAGGACTAGTAGACAGGTAGACATAGTTTTAGTGGGAAAGGAAAGTTTTTAGGTGTCGTTGAAAGATGTTGTGTTCCTTTGGTAATCTAAGATCTGCTGGTCGCGATTCCAGATCTTTGTCGCGACAGTGGGGAATGATCTTCTGTTACTGTTAGTTGGTTTGAATTTAGGACTTACCACTAATGCTAAGTTAGAGGAACGCAGCTTTCTTGACTGTTCATAGGGAGATACCAAGCTTCTGATCAAGCTTCTGATGTTCCCTGGCACTGTGCCGTGCACTGTTTTGTAGACCATGCTTGCCTACATAAACCTTAGGCGGGCTGTGATCGGGAGACAGTGAAGATCTTGACGATATTTAGTAATGTGTTCTCTTCTGGACTTTTCTTTTTAATGATATGTGCTGCATCATTTTGAGTGACTGGTAGATTGTGTACATTTTTCTTCGAGGCACCAATCAAAAGGGAGTTCCCCTAGTCCAATCTGGGCAAGATATAGCCTGAGCAACTGCGCCACAGTTGAATTCACAAAGGAAGGGTCACATATTTCTTGAAAGTTTCAAATAGTATGAGCAGTTCTATATGGTTTCATTGATGTGATACTCGGAGCATGCCAGAGAGTTTATGTAAAAACCCAGAGTTTGATCTTGTTGGAGACTTGGCTGCTGCAGTCATGCATGTTAAAAGCCTGATTTCTGGTGTTAAGTTTAGCTCTGGCCTTCCCTGATCCAAAAATCAGTAGCTATGTCTTGTTCCCACTAATACACATCCAGTTTGTGTTCATTCAGGAATCTATACAGTTGTAAAAGGTTTGCAGTTTATTAGAGTCAAGGTCATAGTCACCTGTCAGCTCGAGCACCAGTTGGGTGTCGTCAGCGTAGTTGGTAAAAAACACCTTCAGCTCGTCGAGAAGGTCACATAGGGCCCTGATGTGAAGGATGAATAACAGTGAGGACATACAGGCCCCATGTGGGATGCCACAACTAATCATGAGCGAGGGTGAGGAGGAGTCTCCCCAGAAGACTCTGGAGCTCCGGTGATATAGAAATGACTGTACCCTGGAAACCGAGGCTGGGCGCGTAGTCCTGTATCTCTCAAAGTAGAATGAATTTGACTGTGGTCCAAGTGGTCGAATGCTGCTGATAGATCTCATAAGACAAGCATTCTAGCTTTCCCTTTGTCCGTGATGTTCAGCATGTAGGTTTGGAGATCCAAAAGGGCGGTCTCTATGCTGTGGTGGGGGTGAAAGCCCAATTGTCTTTAGTGTAGAATACTTGTGGTTTCTACAAATAGCTGGTATTGAGTAGTGACATTCTTGTCTAAAACTTTCAGCAGAAAATTGAAGTTTGTTATGGGCCTCAAATTGTGTGGATCTTTCGGATTGAGGCAGGGTTTTTCATTCGGGGTGTCACTAGGAACTGATTGGTTCGAAAAGAGGCGTTGATGAACCTAACAAGAAATGGAACAAAAATGTCTTTGTGCTGCAGAATAAGGTTGGGTGGAAGTACATTTTCAGTACACTGAGATGGGTATAGTGTAGCCAGAGTGTGCATCATGTCAGAATAGGTAATGGGAGAGGAGAACTCTGCATGTGTCTATGAGCAGTGTTGCTGGTCCCCGGCGTGTGGCTCTGCTTTTTGCCTGCTGTGTTATACGGCGGTCTTGCTCAGATAGGCAGAAGGGCGTGGTTGAGGTGCCTGATTTGGCTACGTTTTTAACAATTTCAAAGAGCTTCTTCGGGTGGCTGTCAGCCTCCTTAATTTGTTTGTTGAAGTAGTTGCCTTTTGCGTCATGGATAGCAGCATTATACATTTTCTCTAGATCTCTCGAGTTTAATTTCCTTTCTGCATTCTTCATTATTGTGAGGTCCTGTGTGTACCATTTTTGGTGAGTGGTGTTATCTCTGACTAATTTATTTTTCATAGGGGCCACTCTGTCCAGCATAGCACCAATAGCATGGTTAAAGTCTTGTACAAGGACTTTAGGGGGGGTCTACATCTGTGGTAGAGACCATATTGTGGTCAAGACATTCCATTAGGCCACCAAGAGTGATGTTTTTAAAGTTGCTGCTGGTTGTTAGTTTAGCTGTTTTTTTGGGGGGGATACAAGGATTTAATGGGTAGATTTGGAAGACTATGGAGTAGTGGTCCGACCAAATTCAAGGTGTGGTGCTATTTATCTGTACGGTCAGGTTCTTGGCCACTACCCAGTCCAAGATATTACCTAATATGTTTTACATCCCCATTGCAGCCCTCGGCATTCCTTTTTCTTATAGTTGGTATGTTACAGCTTGCATGCTTTCCTTTCTCTGTTTGTGCTTTTAGTAATGTAAGTATTTGCATTTTCCCATTGTAATGTGTTGACTAGAATGTGATACGTTTAGCCATGTTGTTCCTTTATTTCTATCGACCTCATTTACAGTGTGGCTGAATGTCGGGAAATTGAGGGCACAGCATTATCATAAGATTAACCTCATTTCAATCTATATGCATTGATAACAAAATGCGGTTATTTGGCTTTATTCTAACGAGCTCTAAATTGTATTGCTGCAAAGCACAGACCTATTCAATAATTAAGCTGTATACACCATGCCCGAGGGCCATAGTGGGAGTTATGGGCTCCAAAGACCGAGTTAAAGGCTCGAGCAGGGCAAGGGTGTTTAACAAGGTTTATGGGCGCATAATTCCCAGTTTGGCCTGAGGGTGTGGTCTATAAAGCTATTATGAACAATGAAAGTTGGGGTTTAGAGAGGCAAAAAATGGCAGTCTGCCTGGTGTGGTTGCTGGGAACTGAGTAGTTCCCAGCAGCCAACTGATGTGCAGCGAGGAGCAGGATTTAGGAAACAGCTGGACAACATCTGCCAGGTGTGGCCCGGCAAAGTAATTGAGGCTTGTGGGGCATTGGAGGGAGAAGCCGGGCCTCTTCTGACAGGTGCAGCCTGGCAAAGATTGAACCAGCAGGGGTGGGGCGCCCAACCCCATTAAGGTAAGGAGTCGGGGCTGATGCGGGCCGGGATATCTGGCTTCCGGGTCACATCTGGGAAGTGCAACCTGGGCTACAAGGGTGTGGTATGTGGAGCAGCACAATCAGTGCAGCGTTCCCTTGATGAGAGGGACACCACACTGACAGCCATGCATGTCGTGCTGAGAAACCATCCTGTGGGTGGAGCAGTCAGCACTGTGCTCCCATGCAGACAGACGTGCCATGCTGAGAGCCCTGTCAGTGGCGGGGCTGTCAGTCCGGTGCTCCCTTGATGAGAGCAAACTTCACTCTAACAGCCCTCAGTGGTGGGGCTGTCAGTCCGGTGCTCCCTTGATGAGAGCAAACTCCACTCTAACAGCCCTACTGGCGGTGGTGTAAGGGGGAGTCACACGGCTCCCCCTCAATGGCCAATTTCCGGGCCATTTATTGAATTTCAGAGCCATACCAGCTCATAAGGGCCAGAAATTAGGAAATCAGGAGTTCCACGTCACTCCCCTGGGTCCTAATGAACAATAATGAAAAAGGGTATTGTGCTACTGACACATTGTTTTATGAACCTTTTATTTGTTAGTTTGTAGCTGTTCAATTTTAAAGGTCATCGATGAAAATACATAATTTCCTGATTCACTTTGCATGCTACCTGCACTCCCCTTTTATTCTTCTGTGCAGGTGTAATGCACATTAGTGGTCGGAAGTCACCACCGCTCCTTGGTAGAGGTGTTAAAGTCTTTTAATGGGAGAACGCCAGCAATACTGAGCAGGTTCGCCATATCTTTAAACTGTAAAGGCACACAACTGGGACTTTTTAACAGGACATGCTATACCTTTCATGGATTTAGATTTATTTATTTACACTTTCGGCTAATTTGCCTTTCATGACTGAAATTACAAAAATACAGTATTCAGATAAAGCAACCCCAAAAAAATCCACTAATTACGCCAAATACAACTCACCTAAAACATGTGTTAAAATGTTTAAAGAAGACAGTGGTAAACTAAAGCTACTTTGAACGACATGCACATATCCAGCCACATCCATCCACATCATCCACATGGAAGGCTGATTGCTCTCTGAGGAGATCAGTGAGAAAAAAGGAAAACAGAGATGGCTTTCATGCTCACAGCCTCAGCTCACCACGTCACCCAAGAGGAAAGACAAAGCAGCACTTGGATTTTCCAGGAAACTTTCTCTTACCTAAAAAGGGATCGATACTCTGCACAATTAGGTGCTCATGGAGTGGACATGGGAACCGTTCATTGAGCAGAATTAGCACTGTTAAACAGAGTCTAAATGCAGTCAGTGGAGGACTACTCAGGAGTCCTGTTACTCTTTTAATAGTACAATGGGAGATTGCTCAGCAGGAACCCACTCATGTCATTAGAATCTTTACATCATGTCGTATGGCATAGCAACAACACTTGACAGGACTGGTTTCTATTTAGGTTAGAGTACCAGCTATTTTTAGTGCAGCTGCAGCATATTTAAAGGGAGAGTCACAGCCCTTCTCGATAAGGCTGAAATACATGTTGTGGGAAAGTACCAGCACTTCACAGTAATTTTCAAATAGGTTGTTATTTTTAATGGACGACTCCTGGAACTTCCCATAAATTGAAAAATCGAGAATAGGTACTTCTTGGCCATGTTGTTTTCATTTTATTAGGACAGTACCAGCAATCCCCTGAAATGTTGCCATCATCTTGAGAGTACAACACTTCACAGCAAGTTTATGATATGATATGATATTTTATTTATATCACACTCATGCACAGGTGTTTCAGAGGGCGACCAGGCAAAGGGAGGGGGAACAGGGGTGAAAACAAAAACAAACGATCTTACTAGGCCCAGTGACATTGAGAACGAGTAAGTGCATTAATCCAGTGTTAACCGATCACTACAGTAAGATTTCCATTGACTTCCTGTTTTATTTAACTGACACCATATCTCCTGTGCCCATTTGGAATTCCAATTCCTTGGTATTCCCACTCTAGGCTAGTACAGGTCAGTTTGGTTTATTTAGTTCATTCTGTTGTTTGATTCTTCGAGTTGAAATAACCCTGTGACTTGCTTCCTTTACAGTCTTGGGGCCTCATTACGACCCTTGCGGAAATGGAAAAATGATGGCGGAAATGCAATACCGCCATCGAACACCGCTCGTTGCGATCATGACCCGTCACCGTAAAGTACGATGCCATTAGCGACACCGCAGTGAACGGCAACGCTAACTGCACCAAGTACGCGCACGCGCGCCTTGCAAAACCGGAATCACCGCCATGGCGCAACGGTACGCGAATTCTGACCCTAGCGGACATGTACTGAACGCCATCAAGCACGTCGTAAAGTACCATTCCGCCATGGCGAGAAATACGGCAACGCGAACCAACCGTAAATGGCCCACTGAGTGCCTGTACTCCACTCCCTGGCCTCATTGCACAACTCCTGGCAGGCGCAATGTACTCACACTATGCAACCAGTGAAATCCACTATTCACCCATGCATGCCAACGTAGAAAAGCATGCAGGGGCTCAAAGCGCCCCGTGAGTGGGCATCCATGTACGGCATGTCACCATAGCCGTACTGACGCAGCACAGGCATGTGAAGGTACAACACATCAAAATGAAAATCAAGAACACATGACACAAAACAACAGTAGTCCCCCATCGCTTGCCACCAGCGCAAGGCAACATCCACAACAGCATCCTGAGGGGGATTGCACCAGCCCTGTACTCATGCCAGTAAACAAACCAACCATCAGCAGAAGCATGTACCACACAAGTTGGCAGAGTGACTGAGCAGCCAGGCTCATCCCAAGAGGGGCCGATGGGAGCTGCAGGGCACAGATGGCATCAATACAGAAGCTATTCCAATGGACATGACCCCAGTCCCCCTCCAACAAACGCACGCAAACACAGTCACCTGTGACCAGCCACATTCTGAACAACCCATCATTCCACCAATCGACCTGGCTGACAGGCACCAGTCGGCCAAAAGCCAATCCCCCGCCCCTGAACAGCACATCATGTAAACAGACACAATGGCAGCCTCTATCCGTGACCATACTGTGCTACGTAGGCAAACGCGGCCAGTACTGTACCACACAACTCAACTCAGAAGGCGGAACACAAAGCAGATCATCACGCAATACATACCGCCACAAAGCGAAAATCGCCACATCACCTGCAAAGAACAACGCAACACGACAAATATCGGAATACAATTTAAATGCACATCCAAATGACAAAGGCCCCACATCAATTTGCAAAATCCCACCAAAACAACCATCATCACCGAGGGCTGCATCTGCAATAATTGACCGGCTTCCACTTGTGTGACGCCCTGTACCATCATGGCACACAGGGCTTACATCAACGTTCCAAAAGGCAACATGGAAGCGGCAAGAACCGCAGGTCCGTCCCATGAGGCAGGCACTAGTCGAGCTGAAAGGCCGAAATGTTGCACCTAGCCACCAGTACAGCGTAAGGGCATGTGGCCCATTGGCGATCGTCCCATATGATCGAAATGGTGCTCCACTGATTCACCCGAAGCTGCAGGAGTCGAGAGTAAAAACCATCTGGAGGAGTGGCGTAGAGATGGCATCTGCAATAGGGCAGGAGATACCTGTCACCCAAAAGAAACACAAATCAACCGATTGCATCACGGGTCTCATGATGCATTACAATCTTCATTCAACACACCAAATCCACACCCATATGCATGCTAGCCCACTCCAAAGGAATATACACACCCCTAATCCAGTATCGAATCACAACGAAACCAATCGAGCTAAATACACCATTGGCAACGTCGGTTACTGTGCATGCGTCCGTCAAGATAGAACCCATGACATGGGATTAGTAACGTGCCTAGACACAAGTGTATGAAGGCGCGTCGAGACAGGGAGGATCCGACAAGGGCAGAGAGACGTATGTCCCACTATGGCAGCCTTGCATCACATAACGCAGGGGAAGGGGAGTGAACCAAAAAACCCATGTACATGGCAGACCCTAAACGGATTCATCAGTCCATGCATCCACACATCATTCCCTCATCCCGCAATGAAAACGCATGAATATTCACTCACATAATATGTGAAACTTCCATCGCGTCTGTGCGTAATGCAGTCCGCAAAAACCACTGTGCCCCTGGCCGGATCTGTAGTGTTGTGAAGCAAGATGGATTTGGGAACGTCCTGCCTCATCGTCCACTACGCTATTGCGCATCCCCTTCAAATCATATCATTCATTGCCTGCTCGTTATGGGCCATGTCCCAAGGACATTCTACAATAGAACGTTACATTTCCAGCCAGACCTGTGGGCGTATCCTCGCCGCTACTTCAAAACCCAAAATGCTGGCCTTCGAATTCCTCACTTGCAACATTACGTCGAAAAGGCTTCTGTGAACGCTTGCATTCACAATTACATCAATGTAGTGCGGCTGTGTGTCATGATGCTAACTGGCTGCAATCACAAATGGGACGCCACGCCCGTCGGTGAAGTACGTTACTGTGCTGCATGAGGGTCGGCCATCGATCGAGCCCTACATACCACTGACTCTTCACAGGTATGTAAGCGGCTGCAATCATAGCATGTGTAACAATGGGAGCATTGCATGAAAATCAGTCAAAGTACATCACACTGCCATCGGGATTTGATACATGATTCCAATCCCAAGATGCCATGCGGCCAAATGCAGCCTTACGTGCGGGCCGTGCTCGACCAGAAGGGATTGCATCTGCCACAGATTCATTCAATCAGCACAGGTGGAGGCCATACAGGCCGACAGCACATATATTGCAGACCCAAACCCCTCCCACAACCACTCCCACTCCAAAATGCTACCGGCAGGACTAGCGATGTTGGGCCTGGGGTACCAGATAGCACTGCAAGTGCTACAACTACAAGAAGACGACGAACAACAACAGGTACAACAACCGGGCGCACAGGGGAGACGGAGGAGGAGGAGGAGGAGGAGGGCAAGGCAGGGTCAGCAAGGCCCACAAGCACTGCCACTACCACCACGCAGGCGGCCCGCAATCCCACGCCTCCGAGCCGATCCGTTCAACCTCACTGCTGAGCAGATCCACACCCTCTACCGTTTGGACCGGGACACCATAATCGCCATTGTGGACATGACACATGCTGACCTCGTGAGCATGATAGATAGCCCAACCGCCATCCCACCCCTACTGAAGGTGGTGTCTGCACTCCACTTCCTGGCCACAGGCACCTACCAGCACACAGTGGGACAGTTGCATGGCATTTCACAGCCACTGTTCTCACGGACACTCTTCCAAGTGCACGATGCCCTCCTGAAGCACGCCGACGACCACATCACACTACCACGCACGTACCAGGAGATTACCAACGCTAAAGTGGGATTCCATGCACTTGGCGGCATCCCGGGTTGCATTGGTGCCATCGACTGCACCCATGTTGAATTGGTTGTCCCACATGCCATGGAGGTCCAGTACCGCAACCGGAAACAATTTCATTCAATCAATGTGCAAATGGTGTGTGACTCCAACAAGATATTTACGCATTGTTGTGCCAGATTTCCAGGATCTACCCATGATTCTATGGTCCTGAGGAACACAAGAATACCACGCTACATGGAGCGACACGCAGGGCACAGATCCTGGCTACTCGGTGAGTCTCATTCCATGCATGACATCGTGGCCCATTTGATGCGTCAATGACCTTGCAGGGGGGGGGGGGCTACTTAGCACTATCATTCCACTGACACCCTTTATTCGTCTCATACAGGTGATGCCGGGTATCCACTGAAGAGATGGCTCCTTACACCAATCCGGAACCCACAGAACGAGCATGAGGAGGACTACAACCATGCCCACTCACGTACCCGTGTGGTCATTGAACAGGCATTCGGCCTACTGAAGGCTCGTTTCCGCAGCCTCAGCAGGTCTGGCGGGGCACTCATATACAGCCATGAGAAGGTTTCTAAGATGGTCATGGCATGTGTCATGCTGCACAACATGTGCATACGTAGGAATGTGCCCATGCCCCCTGACGCTGTACTGCATGCACCTGAAGATGATGATGATGATGAGGGTGGGGATGTGGAGGCACCTCAAGGAGTCCATGAGGCACAGGATGCACGTGCAATCCGACAGAGCATCATAGATGCATGCTTCTAGCAACCACGCATGGTGCCTATTACACGGAAAGGGGACCTGTGGCACTGTGTGTGTGTAGTACAGGCACATTGTGGACTGTACGCCTATGAAGGCCTCGTACGCAAATATCAATGTCCACACATGTCATTGGATGATAATGAGGTGCTGTATTGTTGATGTGATTTGATTTATACACCCTATGGACCCGCCACCCAGTGAAGCCCAACACACCCCCTCCACCCTACTACCTCCCCCCCCAACACCAGTGTCCAAATATGCATGCTGTCCGTGGGTAGACGCTATTGCAAGCCCCCTCTACGGGTATCAGGGGCACCCCTGCCCGTGGAGCGCAGGTTCCTGCCAGATCTGCGTTGGGGGCTGCCCTGGACGGAACTTGCCACGGATGAGGTCTCTGCCTGCTCGCGTCCATGCATGTCTCTGAGGGTTTGTGAGAGCTCCGAGAGCACACGGCGCACAGCAGCAAGTTCAGCACAGACGTCTTTGGACGTCGCATGCAGTTCCCCCCTCAGGCTCTCGGTGCTTTTCTCCATTTGTGCTCTCAGGCTCTCGGTGCTTCTCTCCATTTCTCCCCTGAGGCTCTCACTACTTTTCTCTATTTGTGCCCTGAGTGTCTCGGTGGATGTTTCCATGGCTGCCCTGGAACCCCCGCATTCATTTGCATGGTCCTTGAGTAGCGTGGACGCTTCCTGCTGTTGCTCGATCAGCAGGTCGAGGGACTGTTGCCTCTGCTGGGCCATGGACATTTGCGGTGGTGTGACAGGGGGGCTGCTCAACACATGTTGCCTTGGCACAGGACTTGTGGGGGTTGGCCAGTCGTCGTCTTCAGGGTGCCCCTGCGTGGTTTCGTCATGGTGTAGGGGATGGAACATGCAGGGGGATTGGGAAAGGTCATGGATGGTACCTACGTCGCCAGCACTGTTTTCCGTGTCGGAGCATGCTGGCATGACAGCTGTGTCACCTATGCTGCTGCTACCACCAGAGGCAGTGCCATCAGATACGTTCTTTGGGGGGACCTGTGGTGCTGGGGTTGTGGACTTGCTGGCTGCTGGGGTGCCTGTTGCAGTCCCCTCCAGTGTGCTGCCACTTGATTCCTGCTGCTGCCGTGTCTTGATCCTTGCACCTGAGGTGGAGGCTCTTGGGACGTTGGTCCTGGCCCTCTTTGCAGGCGTGCTGGTAGGGGTGTCCTGCAGCTCGTCGTTGGTATCGGACCCTGTGGTGGAGTGAAGAGGGGCGAGCGTTAGTTATGGGTCTGTCGGATTTGGAATGGCAACGTATCAAATGCATTGGGGTGGTACATGAGGCTGATTTGGGACTGGGCCTTGGAGGTGGTCTCATTTTCGTGTGGATTGGGGATGCATTCATTTGGCTGCCTGCAGTTAGGGGGTGCATGCTGCACATGTAGGGGTTGTTTATGGCTTCTTGATTGATTTGTTTGTTCATTCTGACTTTTTGAGGGCGCTGTCAGGGCTAAGTATGTATTGCACTATGGGGTCACATGGTACTGCACATGTTCGTGGTTTGTGGATTTCGCATTGTTTCTCTTGGCCAACCTACCTGATTCTCCGGATGTCGGCACTCCTTTCTCCATCCCTCCGACTCCCTCTATGCTCTCCATTCCTATGGTGGAGGCGCAGATTTCCTCCCAGGGGGTCAACTTGATGGGCGACTCTGAACCCCCCCCGGTAGCTGTGGCGATGTTCCTGTTCGCAGAAAGTATGCTGCGTACGCGGATCCGCAGGTCGTCCCACCGCTTGCGACATTGCTGTGGCGTGCGGGGTGTTGTCCCCACCGCACTTACGCGCTGTGCCACCAGGACCCATATGGCCTTCTTGTTGGCAAGGGCCGTCCTGGTCATTTGACTGGAGAAGACGACGGCGGAATTTTCCTGTAGGGTCTCGGTGAGCACGGTCAGTTCCTCTCGGGAGAAGTGTACCTGCCGCTTGCGGTCACACGCTTTCTTGGCTACCTTTCCCATATTTATTTTTTTAACTGGGGTTGCTAACGGGTTGGGATGTGTGTCAGGGTCGGATTTTTTATGGTTGTGTTGGGATTCGGATTTTATAGTTGTGCGGCGTGCTGTTTCCCGTTCCGGCCACATGCTTTTACTTCCGTTTCCGTATATTTACGGTGGCCGTAATTTGCGGTGCACGCTCGTTACGGTGACCGCTCATTACAGTGACCGCTAAGATGGGTGGCGGTATTGCACCTGGTGCAGCGTACGGCGGCGGTAAGGGCCGTTTTGGGGTCATTTCCGCCATCGCAGCCTTTCGGATTCCACCATGGCGTAATGCTCGTGCCCGATGGGTCGTGATTGGCCGCACTTTGCTCCTTCGTGCTATGGCGGAAACGCTATTTACGCTGTTGCGGTCCGGTCAGTCAATTTCCGCCAGGGTCGTAATGAGGGCCTTGGTGTTGAGTTTGGATCCATTTTTCAATTAATTGATTCCTCTGTATGTTTGTCCCTCCAGAGGAATACATTAGTGGGAAGAATTCTTCTTCTACACTACGGATCAAAAAGCTTGAAGGAGAATTCTGACAGGCAGGACAGAAGAACGTCAATATCAGAGAGAGAAAAAGAAACCTTGAGGTCTCTGTCATTTGTAGGGAAAAGAGGGGTTAAAATGAAACCAACACCACTAGACAATCTATTAAAGTTTCTATTGGAGAGCCCAATGGTAATAAACCATTAGCACAGAGACCCTGGTCAACACGTGAGGAGACATATCTGAGAGACATGAACACCCAGGCTAACGCCCCCTGCCCTCTAGCAAGTGACTAAGAGCTCCCTAAAACCTGAGGTTGGCACAAGAGAATTTAATTCAACCTTCACAAAGTTGAGTCCTGTCCAGTTTATCCTCATGTGAAGGGCAAGCCTTCTCTAATAGTGGGCCAAAGTAAACTACAACTGAATCCAAGTCTAGCAGAGATAATATGTCCCTCCTGAAGGAAACCCAGGCACATCACCAACTCTAACCCGGAAGCACACAAGGAGGCAAAGTGTAAGAGCACTTCTATTGGAAAAATACCATTGATCCCCACCACAAAAAACATAACAGATACAGATACTTCTAGCGTACGTTCTGCTCTTATCAGCGCTGATCAGAGGAGTAGTGCGATGTCTGGACATTAACAAGGCAAAACGTTTTTTAAAAACAATAAAAGAGGCAGCTATTCCAAGTGAAGCAAAACTGAAAGCGTCGGATTCTGAGTAAATGGTGGAGAATGGAAACAGAAATTAACTAAAATTCTCCAGGTTTAAGCAGTGATGTTTGTTTCACAATTCAATCCAACAGAAAGCAGGTGCCTTATCTTCTTGTTTTCTGGCACCATTGGTAATTCCCATTATGTTTTGTATGCAAAATGTTCCCCAAACGTGGAAGCAGTAATAATGAATGAAAAGAATGTGACTTTGTGAAATGAGTGAATGTTATGAGGAAACAGCAAGGTGAACTCAAATAACCTTGTGTAATTTGTCCGCTCATTTAGAGAGGGATAGACCGTTTGAACCCTAGCCATACAATGCAGCTGTCTCTAGCTTGTTAATGCCCTCACAACCTACCTTCATTTAAACTCTCAATGAGAGAACTGTAAGTGGGATGCCAGTGCACTCAAGATCATGGGTTCCTGAAATATTGGATTGCTACATTCCGAAACTTTCCTGAAAAACAATTTCATGATACTAGGACCTATGCTTCCTGTCGCTTGGATCGCAGGTACATGGTTGAGGTTCATATTGAGATTTTTAGCAATTCCTGGCCTCTGGTGTCAGAGTATGACAACAATATTTACCACTGCACCATTAGTGTTGTGAGATATCCTTCCAGCTCAGCATGCCTGTCAACCTCAGACCTCTACCAAACCAAGTGGAGGCAGGTGGTGTTTGCTGGTGGGACGTGCTGTGCCTTTAACTCCTGCATGAGCTGTGACCTAGACCTGCGACACGGAAGTGTAAAGCCTTCAAAAGCCTGCCTCTGCTGCGAAGCGGAGCAAAGTGGAGGCAAGCAGTGTTTTCTGGTGGGACGCGCTATGCCTTTAACTCCTGAACGAGCTGTGACCCAGACCTATGACCAGGAATTGTAAAGCCTTCAAAAGCCTGCCTCCTCCGCGAAGAGGAGTGAAGTGGAGGCAAGTGGTGTTTGCTGGTGGAACGCGCTGTGCCTTTAACTCCTGAACGAGCTGTGACCCAGACCTGCGACACAGAAGTGTAAAGCCTTCAAAGCCTGCCTCCTCCGCAAAGTGGAGCAAAGTGGAGGCAAGCACTGTTTTCTGGTGGGATGCACTGTGCCTTTAACTCCTGAACGAGCTGTGACCCAGACCTGTGACCAGGAATTGTAAAGCCTTCAAAAGCTTGCTTCCTCTGCGAAACAGAGCAAAGTGGACGCAAGTGTGTTTGCTGGTGGGATGTGCTGTGCCTTTAACTCCTGAATGAGCTGTGATCTGGACCTGAGCCTTCAAAAGGCTGCCTCCTCCACGCAGCTGAGGTAAGTGGAAGTAAGTGGTGTTTGCTGGTGGGACATGCAGTGCCTTTAATTCCTGAACAAGCTGTGACCCGGACCTGCGACCAGGAAGTGTAAAGCCTTCAAAAGCCCGCCTCCTCCACAAAGTGGAGTGCAGTGGAGGCAGGTGGTATTTGTTGGTGTTCACTGGGGGAGCTCAGTTCTGGTGGTTATAGGTGCAGTGGTTCTTCTGCCCACTGAAGAAAGAAATCCCGAGCAGAGACTGACGCTGCTAACGAAAAGTCCAACCACAGCAAGAACCCGGCTGCAGGTAAGACCATGCCCCCCCCCCCCGCCCGATGGGCCCTATGCCTGTGCTGAATTGCTTTTGTAAGACCCGGTGCTGATGGTCTGCAAAGCAAAAAGGACAGGTGAGCACCAAAGCCAGTGCTCCCCTATGAGGGATACAGGACTTGCCCTGAGAAACCGGTAGGGCGTTTGACTGCAATAGATGCAGACGCAACAAGCTGCAACGGGGTAAAGGAGATCTATGCAAGTCCGGAAGGCAGCTCGCAGACTCCTAGAGCAAAGTTAAGAGCCTGGGATATCGCAGAACCAACTTTGGAAGAATGGGAGGGGGATGAACTTCCAGCAGTAACAATAGATCAGGAGACTCCCCCATAAGTGAGGCGGGGCAACCACACCAAACCTAAACCTAAACAATCGAAATAATGATCAAGTGAACCACACTCCCGCGGATGAATGGAGAGAAAGGGACAGAGGGCTTGAGGTTCTGGGGACTAGCAAACTACTGGTGATGCAGTGAAGTACAACCATCAAGGGCCGGGGCAGCTCGTCCCCTTCCCCTCTATCCTTTCGCCCAATGCCGGCTACCCGGATTGGAAAAAAAAGATATACAAAATTCTGAGCTAACGGCAAAGTTGGCAAGAGACTTATCGGACCTTTCAGAAAAAGCCTGGCATCTTTCAAGTACATTGGACCAGACTACGGCAAATGTAGATACGAGCATCGAGCATAACCCTACCCCTATCTCATTAGAGCCCTGTGTTGGCTCGAGGGTTTCCACTGACCAGAAATCAGGTGGTGACCAAATGGATGCTCTGCCTATGGGAGTCACTCCAGAAGAAAGGACTGATAACCAACTAAGATGGTAGATGGGCTAGCTAGCAGGAAGGATGTCCAGAAGGATACCAAATGTAGAGAAGATATCCCTTCTGCAGCAGAAATGGAGGACTTGCTATTTGAAAATAGACCTTCGGATAGCAGTAATTCTTCCTCTTTATTTTTGCATCCCCAGAATTCAACCTATCTTAAACTAGAAGACCGGAGGAGAGAATGGAAGCAATCAAGCAATGTATTAAGTGACATGCAACAGATGATGATGGCGGCCCTCACTATCTCGATTAAACCCTTCACTAAACTATATGAAGCAATTAATAGTTCCCTACAATATCAGGACACTTTAATTGCTATGGTGTAGACAAAATTGATGGGACTGGAAAGCTTTGTTTCCAAAATCGAGGATAGACTGAATAAAGAAGCAGAAGCCTCTCTCAATGGCAGAACCTCCTATAGGATATGGTGAGGCGTGAATCCAATGATAATCCCCTCTTTATGGATGCAATCTTAGAAGATTGTAAATTGATGAGGACTCTTTGGAAACAGGAACAAACAAAACATCTTGTGAAACCCACTCCAAGGTCAGCAAATTCAATTTTGATCAGCCCTTCCAATTTAAGTGTCCCCTTAGAAGTAGTGTAGGTACGAGTGAGTGAAATGCCTGTAAAGCAAAACCCAATGAAATTAATAAATATGTTCTCGATATTCCAGCCAAATTCGGAAGAGGTAGAGTGAACCGTTGGAAAGAAAAAAAGGAGGGAAATAAGTAGAAAAAAATTAGGTACTTAAGAGTAATGCAGAAGAGAAACTCTAATGGCCACAGAGCATTCGTAAGGGACATGAGAACACTGCATCCTCTTGAGATGAGACAATCACCTTAACGCCCGAGAAGAGAATTGGCACTGCCTAAATACGCTCTGGTACCTTTAGGTATCATGCCAGCCCCTCCCTACTTGAGAAGAAGGAAGACAATGAGGCAAATGATGATGCCTCAGAAACCTGCCTGAGTGAGTTTATAGAGATAATGGACAGGGAGGAAGAAGATGAGGAGTGGAATAACTTAACTCGATTGGACTGGGTGGAAATTGAAAGACAAGTCAATGAAATCACACCAAAGCATCAAAGTCAATCGAATGTGAAGTCCATGACTAAAGAGAAGTTGAGCCTCTTTGTTAAAAAGGAACAACCATTCAAATCAATGGAACAAAAAAGCTCAGCGTTGGATGATCCTAAAAGGGAGTGGTCCCATCAAACTGGGGCATGAAAAAGAAATGAAATAATCTGTGTGTAGCGATCTCAGACTTCGCATCAAAGCCCTAGGGATAAAAGGAAGCCTGATTATGAAATCCCAAAGAAGGACTTAAAAGTATATCTGGAAAGAATAATATCAGGACCGAACACACCTATACTGAATCAGAGAAACATCATGAAGCTCCTGCAATACATTCCAGCCCTTAAACACATATCTATGGAGGATATAAATGTGGTGGAGTTTGTGCTACAGAGGAAAAGAGACTGGGTGATACTTGTCTTGACTCGCAATTAACCAAGGAGGCCCTGCAAGCACATAGTGACAAACGCCTACCACTAAGCTATGAAGTGAGTGACCATCAAGAGAGATTCCAAATCAGGTGGCAGGAGGAGATTAAAAAGCAACAAAGAAAATGAGGGAGACTCACATAAAGAATACTCCTGCAAGTAGAAAAGGGAAAATGGATGGAAGGCAAATAATAAATACGAAACAACTTGACTTCTCCCAAAAAGATCTCCTGCCATTAAAATTCCCCATCAAGAATCAATTACATAAAAACAGGAGTGGACTTTTGCAGCAAACCGAAAAACAACAGGAGGGAAAACGAACAAATTGGAACTGGTTAGCCGATGTCCTGGGGAAATCTAAACAAGTATGGACTTATGGAACACAAGAGGCAAAGAGAATTCTCATTGGGGCTTGGAAGACCAGAGGTTCCAAATAGTATTTTTCTGGAAATTCTTGTAGACTGGACCAAATATGCTTTCAAGAGACGTGGCTCATAACGACTCCCTCATGTGAAGGCTATGAAGCTCATTTAAATCCAGCGTTTAAGGGCATTTTGGGGGGACAATTCTCAGGGCTCCTAATGTTGATAAAGGTAGACAAGGGATTAACAGTCATTACCCAAGAAAACCCAAACCCGTACATCCAAATGCTAAAATTCGGCAAAGGATGCCATCCAAGAATAACTAAGTACCTTCTAATAAATGGATAGTGGAGGGGGAAATATGGGTTGAAAGGAAAATGTCATCAAACTACTAATGAGATATTTAGATGAAGTAATGATTGAAAGGGATGACCCCCATATAGTTATATGTTGAGATTTGAATATTAAATGGCTGAACGAGGAAGGGTGGCCTTTAAAAAAGGAGTTAATGGATGAAAGAGCATGGAGCTGGGTCTCAGAAACATCTACCCAAGAATTGTTTTTGCTGAACGCTGAAATGGAAGGTGACAGACCTGGAGCACGCACATGGAGGAGAGGACCCCAGAGATTGCGTATAGAAACACTTGTGTATGAGCACGATACCAATAAAATATCAATATCAATTATTGTCTTGCTTCAAGAAACCTGAGGGAAAAAATAAGAAAGATTCAAAAATAGTTAAGCAATCTCTAAGTGACCATGACCTGCTGGCTATCTCTCTTGTCGATCTGGAGCCCGCTCAGCCCTTGAAGGTAATGAATCTGTTAGAAGAAAACCTGGGGAAAAATTAGGCTGAGGATAAAACAACATGAGGTTAAGACCATTGCCAAACAATATGAGTTTTCTACAACTGAGAATCAACATTATGTGCAATATATATGGATCCTTAAAGACTTTAGGGAAGTTAGTAGTAAAGGAGGAAAAACAGATATAGTCCCAAAACCTATGATCAAACATTACTAAAGGTAAGAAGAGAATTGAGAGCCGACGTTAGAAGGCTCGGAAGGGCAGGAGGCCCACATATGTGTGAGATAATCAGAGCCCAGAAACAGAAATATTGCAACTAAGTTCAGGCGTCCAGGGCACTATGAATGCAAAAGGACGCAAAACAAATGCAGAAAATAGTTTGCTCGTAAAACACAGGAAATATGTAGGAACTCCTAAATAACTGGTGTCATTTTAGATGGCCCATATGACAGGGCAAGTAATGGAAGAAAGATGGGTCACTCATAATTCCACATTGTTCTCTAGCAGTCAGGAAAAAATCAACCAAGAGCCGGGAAGGCTGGCAAGAGATGGCACTTTGAAATTGATGAGGAAGAGGCAAGGCCTATGATTAGTAAGCTTAGCTCTTCTAGGGCAGCAAGCCCAATGGACTCTCCAATCATGACTTAAAACAAAACATAAAGATATGGGGTGGGCTGGTAACATCTTTGTTTAGACAAATTATGTGGACCAAGCAAGTCCGAGCAACGTAACATGAAGCCATTATAGTCCCCATATTTAAGACGGGCGATCAGGGTGATCCAGAAAACTATCGCCCAATCGCCCTCTTAGATTCCTTGGGAAACTTGTTTGCATCTGTCTTGCTAAGGGATTTGAATGCACGGGCCATAAAAGAGGTAGACTCGACCCAAGACAAACAGGGTTTGTAAAAAGGAGTAGGGACCCCACTTAATTTGTTTTTTATTCACATCTTGCAGCAAAAGGCACGGGACTTGTGTTTCGAAGTCTCACCGAGGAAGACGTGTTCCTGGGAGCTCCGAGCACGCGGATCAACAGGAGGGGCCACGCCCCACCTGACTTCACTCCAGGCCCCTCGCCTGCAAAAGCTAAGTATCGTGGGCTCAGGGAGTCAAGGTCACACGGGGGAAGCCAGCCCAGCGCCGCACCATAGAGAGAGAGGGAGAGCTGAGTTGGCAGTGAGGGGCATGCACAGGGGGGCATCGCCCAGGGTTCCCGCTCCCCCTGCTCCAGCAGGCTAAGCCCTAGGCTCCATAGGCTATAGCGCTTCGGGTTGCTACCTGATTTCAGCCCACATCCATAACGCGAGCAGTGCATACGATTTGCATGTTAAATTAGCCACGTGCAGCGGCTACCAGCGCAGACGCGTTTGAGACGCCTGCGGTTCTTGACCATATCGCAGCTTGCTCCCGGTACACTAAAAACACTCGCCTCAACTAACGGATTGAGTTGGGGGCTGCACTGGCCAGGAACCGCACGCATTTCATCGCAGAGCCACGCGCGGCTTAAATCCGCATGGAATGGGCAGTATCCCATATCAGACATCTTATTAACCCTGTAGTGGGCAGACGCACGCATTTCACAGCGGAGCCACGCACGGCGTAGATCCGCATTGAACGGGCTGTATCCCAGATATTTAATCCTGTAGTGGGCAGCAGCAGCCAAAGCAAGAGCATAACCTTGTACTCTGTGCCAACTAAGAATGTGTGTGTGGTATGTGAGGTGACACACTAGTCAGTAACTGTAACTCTTTTTGCAGCACTGATTCTGCTCCGGATTCCGGACCTGAGAGTGCGCAGGCAGGAGGCCAGCACTCACCCCAGAGATAAGTCTCTTCTGGTTGCCTAAAGTTGTGAATGAAAACGTAGTATAATTGTACTGCATTGTGTTTCCCTGTGTTTTCCCTTCCCTAACCACTCCCCCTTTTCCCAACCCTCTTTCCGGTGATCCCGCATGATTCTACCTATCCAACCGACGAGATCCTAACACTCTTTCCCCGCTAGGGTCTCAGAGGCTTGTGTAAGCTTTGCCTTGCAGGCGCTGAGACCTTGGAGGGGGTGGTTGGTTCGCTCCACTCCTGGGCCTGGAAGCCGCAGCTGTGACAGATGGTATGATGATCAATGTGGGCAAATCAAAGGTCTTGAACATGGCATCGGCATATAGAAAACAAAAGGCAAAGTTTGTTTGGAGAGTGGAGGATCAGGAGTTGGAGGTCATTGACACCATGATCTACATAGGTGTAGTGGTAAATAAGAATATAGAAGAGATGGGCCAACATATGTCACTGAGGGATACAGTGAAAAAGCTGGCAATACAGGGGGCATAGAAAAAATGGCAGCTACTCCCTGATCCCCCTGATTACATTATATCAGCAGAAAATCATTCAAATTTTGACCTACGGTGCTGAAACATTTTTAAAGTCATCATGGAAAGTTTGGGTAATATTGGAGGGCTATTTCTGGTGAAAGATCTTGAAGTTGCCCATCTCACTTCCTATGGCAACCATAAGGTATGAGCTGAGGCTACAATCACTGGTCTTCATAGTCCTATGGAAAACTACATTAATATATAGAAAATGTAGGGTTTCGGACATATTGGCCCCTTAATCGATTCTTAAAACCAAAGTGCGTGAACACGAAAAGGGCTTGATTCGGTGAAGACATAAGGTAGAGGCCGTTTTGGCAAACATGAATATTGAATGGGAGGAATTAAATTTCAATCCTAATAAAATTTTAAAAAAGATCCAATGGTTAGATTGGATGGATAGATTGATTGCTTTTTTTGCTTTGTTGCTGCTCCATTTATATTATTTGCATATCTTTTAGTTACTGTGCTCTTAACATTGTTCTATTGTTCTTAAATAGCTTTTAAATAGCTTTTACATTGTGCCATACTTTCTTTACTGACCTTAGTACATTTTTCTTGCATTGCCTTCCTCTGCTTCCTCATGTGATTTAAAACAGAACTCGCAGCGAGCCTCTGAACGCACTGAGTCCCTCGAACTACAACTCCCTGCTCGTTTGTAGTTCCGGGCCCATTATAATCTGATCACAGGCGTGACTGCGCCTGCTGCGAACGAGTCGGTGTATGCCTGTTAGTGCTGTGGAGTGCTGTGTGCTGCCGTTACTTTGCACCCTCGTCCTTTGCGTGCATTTATCATGTCTACACGCTATTCCTTAATTTTGCCCTTCCAGAAGAACCGCCGGGTAAGACTTGCTGCCTCATTAAAGGACCTAACCTCCTCCTCCTTACCTGCAGTCCAGTTGATAGCTGCCAGCACATACAAGCTGCAAGATATACAGTGCATTGTTAACTATATATTGTCTCCCCCTCGCACTAATGCTGAGGATGGGGAAACCACTAGTGTTCTCATGATTGAGGATATGCTCTGTACAAGTGCCACCACTCATTCTGAACCGTCTATATTGGCTGCCCAAACAAGCCTTAACTGTGTTTTATTGAATACACGTTCTTTGATTTGTCATGCTGTAGAAGTCTCATATTTCATACTCGAGTTTAAACCCGACATCATGGCCATAACGGAGAAGTGGCTCCATGATGCAGCATGTCACTCTACACTTCTTGCAACCACGGTGGGATATGATATTCTGCACATAGATCGGAACACGGGACGGGGAGGAGTTGCTTTGATATTTCACAAAAGTCTGAACCTCTATCTGTCTAATAAACCACAATTAGTCCATTGTGAATCTATGCTCGTAAATTTACAAATAAACCATGTTACTACTCCTGGTATTCTACTTCTTTATAGGCCCAGAGAGATTACGCCACTTTTTGAAGAACAATTTCTAGCTCTCCTTGGGTGAACCACCAAACTGAATTTGCCCTTTCTTGTTTTGGGAGATTTCTATTTATGTGCTAATAACCCCTAATGCTTATATGCTGCATCCTTGTAATATACTGTAGGTAACCTTGGATTAATATATGTCATCAAACCCACCCATGTTGGTGGTAACACTCTTGACTGGATAATGTCCAGCAACATGGATGTTTTTAATACTAAGGCTCAGATTTGTCCTTGGTTGGACCACTCATTACTCAGGTTTGAAACTCACATCCACTCTATAATGGCCAAGTCTCCTCCCTCCATTATACGACCTGTTGCCTTTAGGAATTCCAAAAGCGTTACCCATGAGGCCTTTGCTTCCAATGTTTTTCCATTACACCTCCCCTGGAAGATGACCTTTCTCTTGATAATTTTACATCTGCCTTCCGGAGAGCTCTCAGTCAATCCTATGAATCCTTAGCCTCCCACAAACAGCTACATCAACAGAAATCACTATCCTCCAAACTGTGGTTCTCCTCTGATATTCTTGCTGGTAGGGCAGACAAAGGAAAGCAGAACGCTATTGGCGCAAAAATCATTATGATGCCTCTTTTAGCATCTACAAGGCATCTGTTAAAGTCTTTAACGGTCTCTTGTTAAAAGCCAAAGAAGAAAAACTTAATACCAGGATTGAGTCAGCCAAATCCAGGCCTAAGGAACTTTTCAAGGTGCTGTCAGTACTAAAGGGGTGGGATACTCTCCCTATAGCAGATAAAACTTGGAGCCAACACATTGATGATTGTTTTGCTCAGAAGATTATATCACATCAGCAAAACATATCAGACCAACTCAATCTATTTCAAGTTCCTGATCAAGAGATACCCACAGCTTGTTTTTCCGAACACTCAACTTCCCCCTGTTTCTCGTTTCATGAGGTGTCAGAGAGCGAGGTTCAGGAAGTCATATCTAAGCTCAAACCCTTGTCATGTAATGCGGATAGAGTTCCTGGCTCACTTTTTCAAGAAATTCAGAACACCCTGATACCCTGGGTCACTACTCTCGTCAACTGGTCATTTTCTGAAGTCATCATCCAAGACAACATCAAGGAGGTGTGGATTACCCCTTTGCTGAAAAAGGATCATCTTGATGTTAGCGATCTTGGTAATCTTCAACCAATCACTAACATTCCATTTCTGTTACAAAATCTTGGACAAACTTGCTCTTAATCAATGCCAAATCTTTGTCCTACAATATGACATTATTGCCATTGGTCAATCCAGGTTCCGTGTGAATCACGGAACTGAGACCGCCCTACTCGATCTCAAATCCAATATCACAGAGATAGTTGATGGAGGCGGTCAGGCGCTATTACTTCTTTTGGATCTCTCGGCCGCCTTTGACCTGGTCGATCATGCCATTTTGGCTGATAGGCTGGCTGGGGTGGTCAGATGTTCCAACTTTGCGGCTAATTGGCTTAGGTCATTTCTTGGTCCATCAACCACTTTTGTAACCAAGGACTATGCTCAATCCCTTAAGGGGATCCTACTTGTCACCTCTTCTGTTCAGTACCTATATAAAGCCACTCTGCGATCACCTATCCTCACTGGGTGTCCGTTTTTCTAATTATGCAGATGACACCCAAATTGTGATTGAGTTGCCAGGCCTGTATAGTCAGGACCTAGAGAAGGTCAACACCATATTCCATGCCATACAACTCTGGATGGCTAAAAATTCTCTGGCCCTTGGGTCCTTCTTACAGTAGTTTCTGTATTGCAGGCAATACCATCGAGGTCTCTGATCATATGAAAACATTGCGAGTCTATTTTGATTCCCATCTCTTATTTAAGAAACATTTTCTCCACCTTAAATACTTGTGCTCTTTCTATATTCATTTATTATGGCAAATCCATCCATACCTCTCTGAGGCCAACGGGGCCATGATTGTGGCAGCCATTATTAACACCAAACTAGACTATTGTAATAGTCTGTTGATTGGCTCCCCGCAGGCTAATGTAAAAAGCTTACAAGTGACTCAAAATGAAGCTGTTAGTGCCGTTTGTGGCCTTGGTCAACACACTCATGTCACTGATGCTTGCAGAAGATTACACTGATTTCCTGTCTGCCAAAAAATTAGATTCAAAGGCACCATGAAAGTTCATAATTGTTTGACAGGTGCAGCTCCAAACTATCTGTCTATAAGAATTTCCTGAGTTCTCTTTCAGCAAACTCTTCATTCAAACAAAGATATTTTTCTGCAGCAACCACAAATCTTGCTGAAGAGGATTGGTGGCTCAGGCTTTCATGCCTGGTCCCCAGAACTCTGGAATCAGCTTCCATCCGCTCTGAAGGACTGCGAGTGACCCGTCCAGTTTAAGAAACAACTCAAAACATATCTTTTTGATTTGGACTAGGTTTTTACCCTCTCTCTCTCCATACAGATTTCTCCCTCTGATTATTGCTTAGTTACCTGTTGTTTTTTGTCTTGTGAGCACCTTGAGGCCCATGAGTGTTTGGCGCGATGTAAGAGTATATAGATAGCTAGCTAGATAGATACTATAGAGACTAGGAGAACGGATAAAGTGAGATCAACCCTAAGCATGGAGCGGAAGGATCTGAATCTCTTACCAACGTGCCCCCAACATTTTCATCAGGACTCTATAGAGATCTTCTGTTAAATGCAGACTGAACATTCTGACCATGGGAGAAGTCCAATTGGCTAGGAAGAAAATGTAATTGGTTAACTCACATTGTAGATATTGTGAAACGCTGGGGGCTTGGAAACACTTTTTCATCTCGTAACTTCATGCAAAGCACTTGTGGAAGGAAGATCACTATACTTGGAGGGCCAATTGGGACATATCTCAACATTGTCAGAGGAAAATTGGTGGGAATGGGTCCTATTGGGGGAAAGGGCGAGCTTGGTATTAGCAGTGATGACATTTATGGAGCTTATGCTCAAAAGAAATGGATAATAGAGTGAGGGACTGAGAAGTTTAAAATGAATGTGTAATTAATGTTTTGTTCATATGAGCGTGATGTTGGAAGCGGAACATAAGTGGATACAGGATGAATAATAATGTATGTAAAAGGTTTTAATTGTGAGAAACCAATAAACATAAAAAAATTAAGAAATTACCAGTTCACTCACACAGAATATTGCGGATCAATGAGCGATCACCCGAACATCGTGAAATGATACAAAGGCACAACATGTAAAGGGTAGGCCAAGACTTTTCCAAGGGAATAATCTTCCATTTGATGAGGAATGCTTCTATTTCCTCTTTAGCTCTACTGATCTACAGAAATATTTGGAACATCATCTGTGGTAATTACCTTTCTCTGTTATTGAAATCTCTGACACATCTGAAACTGATTGTTTCCCCATAAAAGACGTCAACTCTCCTTTCACTTAATGTTGAAACTCTTACTTGACTTTCATTCACAAACCTTTTCGAGCTACTAATGAATTGCTTAATAAGCATAACATACTATTCAACTGCCACCCCAAAGTGACATTGCAGATGTGAAACATAGCAGAATACGATCAATGACTTTTGGAAAAGAACAGTCCCCCTTGTCAATATCATGTTGGTGATGGTATGCGTTGCCTTGCACACTTGGATGAATTGTGCCTCCATGCTTCATCTTCAAAAAGTTGTAACTCCATCTGTAAGCAATCCATTCACCACATGCCTGTCCCGTTAATTATGATTTAAGTTGTTTGTTTGTTTGTTTGTTTGTTTGTTTGTTTGTTTGTTTAATCATTTATAATGCGCACCAGAACCAGAGTTATCAGGGGCTCAGCAGTTACAGGATATGCAAGGCTTAAGTACAAAGGTTACAGTACAGGTATTGGGAATCGATAAGTCAGTGAATACAGTCAGGTGAATATAGACAATAAATAGATACAGTACATGAGTGTGAGTAATGCATGTACAGTACAAACGTATAGGTCATACATAGGCGGGTCTTAAAGATCTGTAGACTTGAGCCAATTAATGTAGTTAAATCTAAAATTCAGATAGGGTGGGTCTTCTCTGATAGGGTGTGGCAAAGAGTTCCATAGTTGGGCCGCTTTGATGGGGAAACTACAACCACCAACTTTGGAAAGCTTGAATCTTGGTATGGTGAGTTGGTTAGTCTCGTGGATCTAGTGGATGTTCTCCTGTGGTATCTGTCTGTGAGATAGCTAAGGGCAGCATTATTCAAAGCTTTATGGGTGAGGGATGCAGTTTTAGCTGGATTTTGTTGTGAGTTGAAAGGCAATTATTTTGGCGCCTAATTGAAGATATATGTGATCTTCTGGCCACTCCAAGTGCCGCTCTTAGGGCATTGTTTTGAAGGATTTGTATCCTCTGGATTATCGATTTGTTGGCACCGATATACAGGGCATTGCAGTAGTCTAGCCTAGAGAGTATGAGTGCTCTGGCCAGAATAATACAGTTGTCATCAGAGAGAAAGGGTTTGCCAGTTCTAATGAGCTTTCAAGTGTAATCGTTGGCAGAGGCCATGGAGTTCATTTGTTTGGCCAAGGAGATAGTAGAATTTAGGTGAATCCCGAGGGTCTTTACCTCCTTGGCCACCTTGATGCGGTAGCCATCTATTGGGAAGGCTGAGTACTCCTGGCCTAATTTCTTGAGGTTGGTCGGGGTAACCAGGATAATGAGTTTGGTTTTATCATCATTCAGGCAAAGACCGTGGTTTGCCATCCATGCCTGGATGATGAGATACACTCTATTCAGCAAGAACAAATCCTTAACGTAATCCCCGGAAAATGGGTGGAGAATCTGAGTATCATCTGCATAGTTCATGTAGGTGATACCAAGATGGTCCAGATCATCGAAAAGGGGCTTAGTAAATGTATTGTATAATGTTGGGGAGACACTAGAGCCCTGGTGTACCCCGCACGTGATAGGGATAGGGTCTGTCACTGCAAAGGGGGAGAAGACCCTCATAGTCCTATCACTCAGGAAAGAAATTAATCCATAGTATGGCCTCTTTGGAAAAGTGGACAGCTGAGTCTAGGTGGCTGCATAAGACCTTATGGTCCACATGGTCAAATGCAGCCGACAGGTCAAGCCGTAAGAGGAGGGTTGTTTTCCCTTTGTCTCCCAATTCATCGACCTGTGTCTTCAAATCGATGAGGGCGGTTTCCGTTCCGTGTTTTGGTCGGAATCCTGATTGTCGAGCTCCTAGGAGTTTGTGGAGTTCCAAGTATTTTTGGATTTGAAGGTAGGCAACCATGTTGAGTATTTTTAACAGAAAGCGTATTGTCGTGATGGGATGGTTGTTAGTGGGTATGAGGGGGTCGGGGGTTTGCTTTCTTAATAATGGTAGCGCCCAAGATTGTTTGAGGTTGGTGGGGATAGTCGTGGACGTAAAAGAGGCATTAATAAGCTTGGAGATAAAAGGGGCAAGATCTCTTGCAGCATCCTTTATGAGCTCGGCTGGGAGAGAGAGCTTAAGTGAGAGAATTACTTTTTCTACCTCAAGAGTGGATGCTTTGGTGAAGTTGAATTGGGCAGGGGAGTCGAGTAATATGTCCTTAAAGGGGGGGAGGTCAAGAATGGCATTATTAGGATGTGATGGGGAACTAAGTGAGGCTTTTTTAAGGCTATTTTGTTTTGGAGGGTGGTCACTTTGTTGGAGAGTGCAAGTTGTATTTCTGAACACCAAGTTTTGTCTTTAGTGCAGATGTCCGGAGTGGGAATGGGAGAGTCTAATTCCTTTATAATGGTGAATAATTCCTTCATATTAGAGTTGGCATTGGAGATGTGTTTATTGTTAGAGTTGTGTTTGGCCAGGCAAATTTCCTTTTTATATTGGGATGAGATTTCAGTTAGTTTGGTTTTGTTAGCTTCCGACGGGAGTAATCTCCAGGAGGTTTCACAGCTCCTCTTTAGTTGCCGTAGGTCCTCTAACTGTGGGGTGAACCATTTTTTCAGGTGAGTTTTGGGCTTGCTAGGTCTAGGTTTCATGGAGGCGATGATGTCGAGTGAAGTTAACATAATTTTGTTATACTCGTCGACAAGCGTTCCTGGATCTAGGTTGTCAGCAAGCGAGTAAAGGGTGGTGAGGATGGCGGGTATCACTTTGTCCACTGTGATTCTCTTTCTGTTTCTTGCTAAGCAATGTGGGGCAGTAGGGATAACTGATGGGAGTGGTCTAGTAGTTGGAGCGTAAAAGACAGGAGGAAGTGGTCCGTCCATGGTTGCGGAGAAATGGATGTAATATTAGCGGTACAGTTGTACTCAGCCACCCAGTCTAGGGTTCTCCCTTTGTCATGAGTAGGTTTGCTGATTTTTTGGGATAAGCCAAGTTCGGACAAAATGTAGGCGGTTGTTGTGGCCTGGTTGTCTAATGGGTTGTTGAAGCCCAGGTTGAAGTCACCTAAGAGTAGTAGTTGCGAAGTGGTTTTGAGGTTATTGGAGATTAAGGTATAGATGTCCTCCTCAAACGTCCCGATGGGGCCGGGAGGTCTATAGATTAAGTGTATGGTGAGGTTCTGGGAGTTAAGTAATGGAAGTTTAACTGTGAGGGTTTCACAGAATTGGGATATTTTGGTGGGAGCGAGTTTACTTTAGTTTAGTTTAGTTTATTATTTGTAATGCGCTCCAGACCCGAGGGTAATCAGGCGCAAGGCATAAGGATATTCAAGGCTTGGTTACAACATGTACAATACATTTGTGTGCAGGTGCCGATTGGTTACATGTGGGCACAATAAAGTTACGATATATACAGGCAGGTACATTGAGGCATGTATAGTTTTACAAAGTGGTTGGTGCGGTTGGTGCATGCAGTGTAGAGAGAGGTGCCGGGCAGAGTCAGACAGAGAGTCTCATAGAGAGGCTGGATTTAGATATAATGGCAATACCTCTGCCTCAAGCCTTATCTCTGTCCTCTCTAAGTATTGTGTACCCATCAGGGACTGCTAGCGATAGAATGGGTCCTACCGCTTCGTGCAACCATGACTCGGTGATGGCGAGAAAATCCAGGTTGTCCGCTACTATCAGGTCGGAAATGTCTGTAGCATGAGCAACCAAGGACCTAGCATTTATTAGGGCTCCTTTGAGAGGGTGGGCAGTGGTGATGGCCGTGGCACCGGAAGAAGTGGTAGTTGAATCTACTTTCTTAGGATTGCACGCATTATGATACTTAGTGGTGCTATGGAGGCCTAGGCTGATAGTGAGGGGGTTATCACTAATGGCCTTCCGGCTGATAGAGAGGTTGGTTCTCTTATTCGCCATGGGCATAGATCTGGTGAGAGGTTCGAAAGGTTTGGATAATCTGGAGCGGAGTCTAGCGTTCCTGAAACCTAGGGTGCAGGGATTGCTTGGGAGTGGGCTAGGTGTAGAGTAACTGACATGTCCAAAGGTAGGAGAGTCTGTCGACATTTCAGTCAGGCTTAGAGTGTCTAGCATGTCAGGGAGAGAATGTTGATAGGATTGTGGTTGTGAAAAAAAGTTATATTTTCAATGTCTAATATTTTTGCCAACTCTTTGGCACTTCCATTAATGAGGTCAGCCTCTTTACACAAGTTGCTCAAAAGGTGTACTTACTGGTCTGGGGGTGGTTGGGCAATTAGTAACGTAAGTATTAAATAGTATTGCTCAGAGTTGCAGACAGTCGTGTTAACCGGGAAACCTGGTTTATGGACTACAGTGTAGAAAGTACACACAGGAAGGGCAATGGGATAATGGCAATATGGGATGCAATTAGCACCTGACTGCTGGGGTACATGCTTGGCAAGTCCCTTGTTTTAGTGCTGGGTAAATGAAAATGAAAATGAAACAAACTGGAAGGTGGCTGCCTAGTACCCATTGTTGGGTGCCTTGTGGACAGATGTCCATTATTTGTGGCAGTACAAAGGGCAGGGCAAGATGAGGCTCTGGGAGGATGAGCGGCTAGCGGGGGTGTGGAGGCCGCTGGTCCTGCGGGATTCGTCAGCAGAGGAGGATGCTGGCAGGCACGGGTAAGTGGTGTCCTAGTCTATGTCCAGAATGACATTGTTTGGCAGAAGAAAGGATGGTCCAAGAGGCCTCCTGTTTGAACATGCATTAAGTCTGGCCTCCTCAACATTCATTTTTGCCTTCTTTCATGTGAGGCGGTTGAGAAGGAATGCTAGGCTGGGCTAAACTAGTTGTTCTCTTCTCTACTGTTTTAACACATATTCTGCAACTCAAAATGTTCATTACCATCTGTTAAGGATACTGGCTCACGAACTGTGACATGTTTTCTGGAATCCCGGAATTCTACATTAGGATCAGGAAAGACATTTAGACATGTTGCTTAGCAGAAATAACTCATGAAGGGATACAGTGCTCTCTGTGGTATGATGTCCCCTAGAAATGTCCCTGCACATGCATTAATATCCACAAAGGCCAGCAGCTACTCTTCTGTGAGATCTCACAGGAGGATTGAGATATCTGCATGAGAAAAAGGGGCTGAGGGTAATTGCATCTCTTTTCTTCATTGGTGGTCGCCTATCTTCTATCCGTGTGGGCGCTCAATTCCTCTTCATTGGGACTCTCCTTTATGCTGGCCATCGGGGTTTTCATCTCCTCTTGTCATTAGGGATCCCCTGTCTTCTATCAATGAGGTCTTCAAACTCCTCTCTACTTAGAGATCTCTAATCTTCTGTCCATGGGGGTAGCAACTGGTCTCTTTAATTGGCTTTCTCCAGTGTTCTTTCTCTGTGGGGTTTTATCTCCTCTTTTCATTAGGGGCTATCTGCTCTTCTTTTTATGAAGAATATTATATCTTCTCTTCTGTGGGGGTTTCCTCTCTACTTTCAATATGGGTTCTCATCTCTGCGCTGCATTGGTGCTCTCCTGACTTTATTGGGGCTCCTCTGATTTCCCTAAGCATGAGGTCAATCTCCTCTCTTCATTAGATGCCTCTAACCTTTTATCCTTTGGAGCTAGTAACTCCTCCCTTTTATCCTTGGGAGCTAGTAACTCCTCCTTTTATTGTCTTTTCCTCTATTCTATCAATTTGTGGCTATCTTCTCAGCTTTACATTGGGGCACTGCTGTTTTTCATCATTGACGGCTATAATCTCCTCTCTTCATTAGAGGCTTTTTTGCTCACTATTCATGAAGAATGTCACGTCCATGGGGACATCCTACATTCTTTCAATATTGGTTCTCGCCTCTTCTCTTTTTATTGAGGCTCTCTTGTCTATAATCCATGAGGTAGTTGATCTTCCCTCAACATTTAAGTGTCTGATCTACTATTCATGAGGGCTATCATATCCTCTCCTTGTGTGCATTCTCCAGTCTGTTATCCATGGGGGTTATCAACTCTCTTTTTATTGGATTTCTCATGTCTCCTTTGCACGTGGGCTATTATCTCCTGTCTTTATTGGAGCATTCCACAAGATCACAGGCATCCTGAGACATGTTTTGACCTCATTGAGCCTCATCAGTGAGGAGTAGCTTGGGTCTCTAGGTGCAGCAGGCATGGGACCCACGTCTGGGCATACACAAGGTGATAGCTGGGAGGTTTAGAATACCCCTGAACCAGTGGCATTGCCTCTGCGCAACCCTCCAGTCCATCCTTCTTCGCCTGACACGCCATTATAAAAGAGGAAAGACCATATGTGAATCAGATTTGGTCCCAACCCCACAGTGACAGTCCAGCCTCAGCTGCTTGATCACATCCCTTCTGCACAAAACCAGAACATCCCCAGGCATGTTTCGACCTCATTGAGCCTCATCAGTGAGGGGTAGCTGGGGCTCACTAGGCCCAGCAGGCACTGGACCCACGTCAGTTTATACCCGTCTCAATCAGGGTGACAATAGCAAAACAAAATAGGTGATGGCTGGAAGGTTTAGAATACATTTTAATCTCTGGCATTACCTCTGGGCAAGCCTCCAGACCATCCTTCTTCACCTGCCAAGCCATTACAAAATAGGAAAGACCATTTAAATCAGGCTTGGTCCTGTTGGATATTTTTCTCTCTATGCCTCTACAATCTCATGTGCTGTCCTATGTGTTTCTCTGATTCCTAGTGTGGCGGTCAGCTCTCTGAAACATGTATCCTTTTATTTGGGCTCTCTCGAAGGTCACCACCAGACTTTGCACTGTAGAGGTCACTCTAAATTTTATAATGCATTTGCGGTTATGTTTGTACCAAATTCTATCCTCTACACATTACAAAATCAACATGTCACAAAATAACTAGCCATGCACAGCTTTTTGTTATTTTGTAATACACTTTATAAATTGTCTAGAGATCATTAAAAAACACACAAAAATAAACACAATGTGCGATCGTTGGTTACGTGTAACATTGAAAAGAAACTAAGAAGCAAGAAACATATTCCAGTTTATCAGCTTCTACGGTTTCATAATCTGTCAGAAATTATGTAGTGCATTTATGTCAATAGCAATTCCAGAAGCTATTCCTGGCTTCTCTCACCACCAAGTGAAAGGATTTCCTCCACGAGCAGCAAAGCAGTCCTCTAATTTTGTAAACATGGCAGAACGCACAGGTTTTTTATATCAACCTTGAGATATAACTGTTGGACTAACTGCGTTGAGAGTGTGGTAACTCCCTTCTGTCTGCAAGCAGCTAGCTTTGCATAGGAAAATGCAATTGCTCTCCAGCAAATGAAGAACAAAGGTTTTTTATGATGCCTAATTTGACTTTTTGCTAATGAGTATAAGACTAAAAACACATGTACAAAACTCTCTTCATTCATCACTTTATTCTTACCAAACCTTGAGAAGAGCTCTGTCATTGCTGACTGACATCAACCCCTTTTGAAGCACACAGGCTCACTCTCTCAGTCAATCTGTCTGACCAGTGGACCTCTGCAGCACTGCAGCTCTCCCTTCATCTTCCAGCACAGAATACAGGGTACTAGGCTCTGCCCTGCACTGGAACTCTCTGATCTTTTATTTTCCTTTTATTCTCTTCTTGTTCCCGGGTCCGACCAAAAAAGCCCCAGCACCTCCTTCTCAGCCTTTTTAAATCTCCTTCTATCTCCCTCCTGTAAGAGGATTCAATTCAACACGACAGCGAAGTCAATGCCTAGTCTGGGATACTGAATGGAAACCCTTATTGATATATCTTTATGTCCAGTTCATGCGTTCTGGATGACTACCCCTATATAACACCCCTCTCTTGGAATCCCCCTGACCCCACTGAGCCAAGAAGTAGTTCTGTTTTGCAAGTTAAAAGGTTTATTTGAGAATTTAAACAATATATATATATATCACACTTTATAATAAATTATTAATTGAATATCACACTTAATCTGAGCAGTAATCAATAATGGATAGTCTGGCACTGGCACACTTGTGAATAGGAACAGAAGAATAAGGTGGTAGAGAATGCTTTATATAAGTTCAGATGGATGCAATGTTGAATGAAAGGCAGTACAGAAAATACTCAATATGATTTCACCAAAACAATGTAATCACTTTTCTCTGGCAATCCACTCCCCCCCTTTATGCAATGCAAGGAAATGGAAGGAAAGCACACAGTTCTCAGAAATGCAATCAAATGTAATTCAGTTCACCCCAGCAAGCTTAGACCACAGAAGTTGGAAACACAGGCCCAAAATGCTTTAAAAATGTGATAGCAATATATTGGAAAATGTGCTAAAATGATTTTAATTCCCTCTGGAGGTTCAGGTTGAGGATTGGTTGGTTTAAATAAGTTCAGGCTTACTTTAGCAATGTTCTAGGAATGATTGGCAGGTTAAACAAATTTTTGGCAAATGAAAGCAAGGAAGCTGCTGTTTTCACATGTGGAGAAATTTGCAAATCGCGGCAAAATTCGCGAGTGCGTTTTTCGCGATTGCGGCAAAAGTATAGGGAATGGGAATGCGGGTCTAGGTTCGTTGAAAAGCCAAAATTCCCGGCTTTCAGAGGAAAGTTACTGCAAGTCTCTAAGACAAACGGTCACGGAGATATGAGTGATATGGTAAAGGTCGTTTTTCAGATTTGAAATTTTAAAAGTTCAAAGTGACAAGTTACAGCTAGCAACTAGAAATGACGGGTGACAGCTTTTCAAATGACAGGCGACAGTTAGGAGACAGTTCTGGTTAGATTAAAATAGATTAGATTATATTATTTTAACTAAGAGATTGGTTCTGCACAGTTCTGCTAGGTACTCACAATATATTTAGAAATAGAATGGGCCTCGCCACGGATCTGGTCAGGTTTTCTTAACTCGCCACGGACGGTCTCTGCGCACAGCGTCTGGGTCAGCTCTCTAGTTCTACGAACAGCGGTCTTGGTCAGCTCTGCTCTGCCTCTGGTTCTGGATACTGCTCTGCTTTCTCTGGGTACAGCACTGCTTCTGGATCTTTCTGCACAGCTTTCTCTGGATACAGCACTGCTTCTGGATCTTTCTGCACAGCTTTCTCTGGACCCAGCGCTGATCTGCACGGCTCCTGGATGCTGCTATCGCTGTTAGGTTTGCTGGATGCTGAGGCCCACTGAGAAGAGTTCTCAGTTTGTGGGTTTAGGCCCTTGCTTTGAGTTCTGAATCAAGTTCTTTGGAGTTTTAAAGTCTAAGTGTTGAATCTGGTATCTTCTGGATGTTGTGTGGTCCGGCAGAGCGCGTTGCAGCAAATGGAATTGAATGTCCCTATCTGTCCTGACTGTCTGCTTTTATGTGTTTTGAAAGTGGGTGTGTGTGCAGCATCACTAGCCAGCCCCTCTCTCAACTGCCCATTGGCCCAATTCTCCCCTCTCCCATGATTGGGGAAGGAACTGTGAGTCAGAGTGATGCTGTAGGTTTTATGGGTCAGAGGATCCTCCCCTGGTCAGTTTGCCCACAAAATCTATATTTGATCAAAATGCACACTTCATAGATACACAGTGGTTTGAAATTACATGCACCCATCATGCATTTACTGATGGTAGCCCCTGTTCAAACTCTGCTCTTCCTGGGGGCTTGCATTCAGAAATGGCAATATTTTGTGCTTTTTAGTGGTTTTGCAACATCGGATTTTTCTCCATATTTGTACACATGTACACGGCCTGTCCATACATACTCCAGTAAATTAACATGTCTCTAGCTTAAACACAGAGTCTGTAGTATACATAAATAGCAGGGTTTTGCCCCAGAACATCAAACAAATTGGAGTTTGGGCTTGAATTGAAGGTACATTTTTTAAATTAAGGCTCTCAAAGTTATACATTTCTGTCATTTGATTACAAAGAGTTATCAGTGTTTCTGTAAAATATATATTTTGCTTTCAATTCAGTTCTCAGAGTGTTGGAGTCCGCCTCCAAGACTTGGGTGGGTCAGTCACATGTGTCTTCTGGCAGGCAGGCCTTTGTTGACAGGAAACAGTCAAAATCAACATATCCTATTCAATTGCAAGAGCCTATTGTGTGGTCTCCAGGAGGCTCCCAGCCAGTCTGCCTTCTATCAATCAAGAGGTCATGTGAGATTCTAACTCCTGGTGTGAATCTCTGGAGGTGAGAGGGTTTCCCAGGCTTCAGGCCTCTGGGAACAGCAGGTGGCTAATTTTTAATTAAAATGCAGCCTTTGAAGTCAGCTGAGTCAAATCCCTTTGTCAGCAACTGCACTCAGTTCTCCTGTCAGAGTTTAGACCGCTAGCGCCGCCTTGAGGATTTTGTTGGTACTGCATGCAATTTTGGGATCTTTCTTGGATTAATGCATTCCAAACAGGAATGGTTCTTACATGGTAGTAAATAATCCTTGCTTAACATTGTTTTGATGGGGCTCCTTACAGTAAGATGGTTATGTGGAACCCCACAAAAGGGTTGAATCTTTAAAGTGGTCCAATGAGTCACGATTTCAGCAACTTTTTGACATCAGTAACAGTGGATTTTGTTAACAAAGATCTTTCTTTACACTGGTGGGTGGCAAGTTAGGTAACCATTGTGGTGTGCGCACAAACTGCGTGGTTCTCCTGGATTCTGGCGCACTTGTGGGCTTTTTGGCCATCTTGGATTTTCTAAGCCCACAGCACCAAATGTTGCAGCATGATAGCTCAAACGTGGGTCAGGACACCCAACAGATCCCCCCACGTGACTGCCCTTTGAATTTGAGTCGATGGGGAGTCGGGTGCACAAGGGTTTTGACCCACGCACTGGTCTGTCCGCATAATCTTCTTCAAATTCTGCAAATGGCACAGTTCAGCATCTTTTCCTCCATCCAGTACTGATCGATCGGTTCTCCTCGCCGGTCCTGATGGGAATATTGGGCGGTACCCTGGGCCCCCCGCGTCTCTGCTCCCGGTCTCCGGATCGTCCTCCTTGGCCAGTCTCGAGGTTTTCTTTCTCCTAGGACGACAAAGGAAGAGCGGCAATACCTATTCATAGACATTTTTCCCCCACCATTGATATAGTGGGGAGGCATATAAATTTATAGTCAAAACATATGGACATGCACATTTCTTTTTGCATTCAAAAACGAAAACACCCACATTGAGAAACTCAGAATTTGATAGGCGATATGTAGGATATTTTAAGTTAGAACTGAATTAATCTGAGACAGTACCCTCTAGGATTCCAGAGGATTCCTCCAGTTGTTGCAGAGTGTGCCTGGGATGGCAACACTTCAACTGGTTAATGTGGACCCACTTGTCTTCCCCCTCTGCCAAACCGCCTTTGGGGAGGCAGATCTTGTAGGCCACAGGGGAGATTTTGTCTATAATCTCAAAGGGTCCCTTCCATGTAGGCAAAAATGTTCGCTGTTTGGCCTGGTTCCTTTGGAAATTGTATAAATAGACCCGGTCCCCCACCTGATATTCCTTCCTGGAAGTTTTCAGGTCATAGTGGGTCTTCATGCTATCAGCTGATCTTTCTAGATTCCGGTGAGCATAAGCAAAAGCATGTTGAAGGTGTTTCCTTAAATTCTCCACATACTCATGAGTTGTGGAGGCATTTATCAGTGTCTGCTCTTGGGTCCTGTAGAGCAAATGCTGAGGAAGCACCATCTTGCGCCCAGTCATCAACTCAAATGGTGACATTTTGGTTGCAGATGAAGGGGTAGATCTGATGGCCATTAGGACCAGAGGTAATCGGATATCCCAACTTGGCCCAGAATCTGCCACAAACTTCTTTAATATGCTCACAATGGTTCGGTTATATCTCTCTACTGCCCCAGAAGAAGCTGGCCGGTAAGCAATATGCAACTCCCTTTTGACCCCCAGTATCTCCCACATCTTTGTCATTACTTCACTGGTGAAGTGGCTACCCCTGTCTGACTCAATCCTTTGAGGTAGACCGAAACGGGAAAAGATGTGGTTAATCATCAGGGCAGCTGCAGTTTCTGCCTTGCAATTTGGGGCTGGGAGACATTCCACCCACTTGGTAAACAAGCATGTCACAGTCAACATGTACTTATTCCCCCTAGCAGAGCGAATCACGGGGCCTACAAAGTCGATTTGTAAATCTGACCATGGCAGTGTCATCCCCCTCTTTTGGAGAGGCGCACGGTGCGTGAGGGATGATGGCTGAAATTGTGCACACACAAGACACCCCTTCAAGTATTGGTCGAGGTCCTGCCCCATGTGTGGCCAGCATGCAACCTCTCTTAAGATTTCCAATGTTGTGTGAAACCCCCTATGACCGGCGGTGGCCGCATCATGGGCGTGACTTAACTTCAGGCTTTGGAATGAGGTAGGAACCACCCACTGATCGTGGCCAGCTTTGGATTTCCTTACCAGCAAACCGTCTTGGATCCGGAACATTTTTGGACATTTCATCAACACCCTTAGGTCCTCGTTCCCAATGTAATCGGTATCCGTCAGGGGAAAGTTCTCAGGGTCCTCAAGGTGCTGGTAAAATTTACCAATTATTGGATCCCCCTTCTGAGCGGTAATCAAATCAGCATCAGGGGTCTCCTTACTCCATTGTGCAATTGAAAGGTCGTTGTGAGCATTTGTCTGGGACCTAGTGATAGCAGTGACCTGGATTTCCCCCAACAGGGACTCAATCTCAATTAGATCCCCTTGGATGGCCCCGGTTTTGGCCAGCTGATCAGCTAAGTCATTTCCAGTTTTGTCTGGTCCCTCTACTTTGGAATGACCCTTGATCTTTTTCCAATAGATGGTCATCTCATTCGAGGTGACCAGATCATCAATGTTTTGGATCAACTTCCCATGTTTCAAGGGTTTGTTGTTAGCACATAACATGCCTCTGGCTTTCCAATTAACCAGGTGCTCCACGAACCCGTTCCGTACATAATCCGAATCTGTGATTATGACCAGTTCGTGGAGTTGATGCTGGACAGCAGTGAGGATGGCCTGATGCACAGCCATCAATTCTGCCACCTGACTACTTCGGGGGCCAATTTTGTATCCAGCGGAGGGTTCTGGGAAATCCTTTACCCATGCATTCCCTATGCCGGCCACCAGTTCTTTCTCCCCGCTGTTGTCAACATGGTAAGAGCATCCATCCACATAGACAGTGGGCATTCCCTCACACTTGTCCTCTTCAAAGACTTTGTGGGGGGAATTAAGGTATGCCTCCATGTTGTCCTTTATTTTTAGACTTTCGTCCTCGAGACAGTTTTCTCTGGCACAATCATGCAAGTCAGCCAGACCTTGCGCGAAGGGACTCTTCTTGTTTTGGCCATATCTGACCTCCACAGGAAAGCCTTGCATTGACAGAATCCAGGAAGTAATTCGGGAATTACTCACATTTCCGGCCCGGATTCTGTCACTTTGGAGATATTGCAGAGGCTGGTGTGGAGTCTCCACTATGATGTGTTCCCCCTGGATGGATGGGCGGTAATTCTTCAATGCCCACACCGTTGCCAGGAGTGCCTTCTCACAATCGTTGAATTTTTCCTCCACAGAGGATAAAGTTTTGCTCGCATAGGAGATTACTTTATTGACCTTGTCATGCTTTTGGTATAATACTGCCGTCAAGCACGTATTAGAGAACCCCGTCTCCAGGAAGAACTCCTTGTTTCTGACAGGGTAAGCTAGGCAAGGCGCTTTTGAGAGGCTTCTTTTGAGTTGTTTTACTGCCTCGGCTTGTTCTGGACCCCATTCCCACTTGACCCCCCCCTTCAGGAGATGAATCAGGGGTCTGGTGATCTCTGCGTAGCCCTCAATGAACTTTCTGCTGTAATTAGTCAGTGCAAGGAGGCTCCTTAGTTCCCGCAGAGTTGTGGGGTCTTTCAGTTTCTGAAGTGCTTCCACTTTCTTTTCCTGGGGACAGAGACCCTGAGGAGTAATCTCATGCCCCAAGAAATTAACACGGGTTCTACACCACTGTGCTTTCTGAAAGGAAAGTTTTGCTCCGGCGGCCCTCAACTGCGTCAGAACATAACGGATCTCCGCTATGTGTTCCTCCACAGATGAACTTTTGATGAGGACATCATCTACATAAGCCAGGTTACCCCTCGCACCCAGGTTGGGCATGGCCTTATGTAGGAAAATATTGAACTCATTACCGGAGTTAAGGTATCCGAAGGGAGTCCGGGTCCCTGTATACTGCTGGCCCCCAAAGGTAAAAGCCAGCTTGCATTGGTCCTCCCTACTGACAGGCACGGTCCAGTATCCATTGGTCAGGTCTATTGCTGTGAATACCTGTGACCCCTGGATCTGGGCCAGCCCTTGGTCAATGTAGGGAAGAGGCCATCGGGAAGTATGGACCCGTTTGTTGAGCTCCCTGAGGTCGGCGCAGAGTCTCCAATGGCCGTTTGGCTTCAATATTCCCAGCACCGGATTATTGAAGGTGCTGTGGACTGGACGGATTATTCCCCGGGACTCAAGGTTCTTAATTATTTCAGTAAGGGACTCATTGATGCGAGAGGCAAGCGATATTGCTTCACAAACACAGGAGTCATGCCAGGGTCCGTGGGGATTGTTGTTGTGTGGATGTCGGTGCGGCCACAGTCATATGAGTCTACCGCAAAGAGATCTTGGAAATCCAAGAAAACTTGTTTCAACTTTTGCTTTTTTTCCAGAGTCACACAGGCATCAGCTAGGTTGACTCTCTCTTCCACCATCTGCCTGAAGCCTGGAAAGACTTCTGGTTTGGCTATTTCAGCGGCCTCCTCCAGCTGGGTGGAGAAGTCCCTGGTCAGAGTGCTGATTTGGACCGGAGGCTTCAGGTGGGAAAGGCAGCCCTCATGGACCTGGAAAATCACCTCATCCCTCCTGAAGTCACAAGTCACATCTTCCTTACCATAGGGGCAGGAAGTGTACACCAGGAAGTTCCCCCCATGCCGGGTAAAAATCCTGTCTAGTGTTGTATTGTCCTCACTGTCACTGTCAACGCAGTCCTTGGGGATTGGCCCTAACAGTTCATTACCTAAATCAATGGAAAAATGTCAGTCATCAACCGCCATTCCAATAATGGTGCCTGCGGCTAGAGTAATACTCTTCAAGTCGCTGTTATCCACCTCTATTAGAATGGTGTCATGTTCTATGTTGACTAATGGTGTTGGGTTTACCCCCAACCCTTGCTGTTGCTGTTGGAGAGAAGCGTTGTCCAGGGAGAATTGTCGGGTCCTTTCTGGGATGGTGACTTCCTCTTTGATCTGAATTTCAACTGCATAAGGTAGCAATTGAGCTGACCTAAATGCTTTTTCTGGATCATCAAAGCCCATGGGATTATCCGCTAATCGGGACCAAGCTTTGAAGTTTATTAGGTCCAAACTAATGGCAAAGCGATTAAGAATGTCACTGCCTAAGTAAAAGGCAGCAGGGACGTCTCGCACGACCCAACAATTGTGGACTATGCTCTTGTTGCCAATGGAGATTTTGAGCATACACCTGCTTGGAATTGGGTGCTTCCAGGTCCATTTCCCATTTGTCTATCAGTTTGAAGGTGGGAATGGCTGGATCTTTTGGGAGTTGGCGAAACATGGCTTCGCTGATGAAGCTCTTACCATTGTTCACGCACACTCGAACGAGAACAGAGTCCTTCCCATCATTTAACTGAACAGGGATGAACAACTGCTCTCCAATTTGCTGAATATCAGCCAGGCTCTGACCTGATTTCGCATCTTTCTGGACTATAGGAGTGGGAGTTTCTGATTGTGGATTAGTAAAGAATTTCAGGGTGTTTCCTTCCAGTGCGGAATACCACCTTAAACTGGAAGGAAGGTTGATTTTCAGAAATAGAGAGGACCCCCCATCACCAGTCTGTTGTCCTACTGCTATTACTGTCACGTCTGGAATTTGGTTGTTCTGGAAGTGAAATTCTACTTGGTCAGATTTTTGTTCAACCATGTGGCAGGTGCCGTTTAAACTAACATGGTTGACACTCTGTTTTAATTTTATTGGTCGGCTAGTCTGGGTCCAGAGGACCTTGTTTACGCAATCTATTAAGGGTGACAACCTCCTCAGGAGGTCATTCCCCAGTAAACAAGGGGTGCCCTCTGGAGTCACAACTATGACCGGGTGTTTCAACTTGTGTCGCCCAATTTTAATGTCCAAATCTGCCGTCCCCTCGACGGGAATTTCCTTCCCGTCAAAGTTCTGAAGTTGTCCAGGAAGTGAGGTGAGAGGAATTTGGTAATTCCCTCCCCTTCCTGCATTCAGTTCATCAAAGGCCCTTCTGGACAGAAGGGTAGCTTGAGATCCCGTGTCCACCAGCGCTGAAATCGTACCCTGCCCCTGTACTTGTACCGGGGCATAATATCTTCCCTCCTTCTCCTCAAGGGGGCACAGATAATGCACATTTTTGGACAACTGGTGGGCTAACTTTCTGGTTTTGGACATTTCTAGCGAAGAGATTTGAGCAGAATTCTGTGGAGAGCCTTGGGAATCTGAAAGAAAAAATTGGCAACTGGAGATCAGAGCCATTGTGGGTTCCCCTGGCTCCGGTTCTGGGCCGCCCCCCCCTTTTTGGAGGCAGTCACCAGGATGGGTTTGAACCAGGGGATTTTCTTGCTGTTGGTTCTGGCATGAGATGGTGGGCGGCGGTAGCTCAGTCTCCACATCTCCCCAGTCTGGATTTGCATCCCTAGGGACCCATTTTTCTTTGGGAGGAGTTCCCCCCTCTCTGAAGGAGAAGATCCTTTTCCCAGGATCCTCTGAGCATCCCTCTCCCTCAAATTGGAAGATCTGTACCTCCTCCTCAAACAGAGTCTTTTTGGGCCTTTTGTTTCTCCTACCCCCCCTCTGCTCCTTAGGAGGCAGACTTTCAGGGGCAAGAGATTTTGTTTCCGGTTCCTGGGTTTCCAGGGGCTGTTTATAAGTGAGGAAGGAAGCTTCCTCCAAGGCTTTACACCCCCCTTCCCTTTGTGCCTCCTCCCTGGGAACCGGTGAGTTATCGGGGTGCTGCCCCCGTCATTGTTCTGGAGCACCAGGTCCAGAGTTGGGTGCGTTCTGCGCCGGCATGCCGATCTGAGGGTTCTGCTGAGCCCTCAGTATGTGACCCAGATCCAGCGCCATGTTTTGAACCTGGCGCTCTAACTGGGAAACCCGCTCAGGCTGATACGGGGCCCTGTTTTCTCCCCTGGGCTGATCCCGGGAAGGGTAGCTATCCCTTCTTTGGTAGTACCCCTGGTTGGGAAGATTTGGATACCCCTCCACCCTTGGCCTCCCCTCTCCCGGATTGGGTTGTCTGGGCTCAGGGAATTGGGGAAAGAAGGGTGGAGGATTTTGGGGCTGGAAGTTGGGTGGATACCTGGGGAAGAAGTTCTGCCCAGGGTTTGGTGAGTTTCTGCCCTCCTGTGAGAAGTTGGGAGGGAAGTTCTCTGGGTTAGGTGCTTGGCTGGATCCCCCCCCTTGGGCTGGAGGAGTCCACACATAACCCAGGATGGGTCTGTTTCCCTTGTAACGGGGGCTTACATAATCAGGAGAGCGAGGGACCCCATTTGTGGGGCTGCCTCCCTGGCTCCCTGTCTGTGACTGGCCCGAGGACCTTCTGGGCCTAGCATTATTTGGTGCAGGTAGGTTTTTAGGCCCCCCATCTCCAAATCTAAAATGGGTGTTACCTTTACCTCTGCCACCTTGGCAGCAGCAGGGGTGTTGTTGGCTTTGGGGTTTTTGGGCGCATTATTTTTATTTTCTATTGGCTTCTGCACCTCATAGATCCGGGTCGCCTGTTCAATGACCCAGTCTAAAGATCTTTTCTCGTGAAAATCCCTCACGAGCTGGGTCATTATGTATTTGGGCAAGGCATGGAAAAACGTATTAATAAATTCTCTGCTATCCGTGCGCACCCTTCTTGTGGTCTGTGCAAAAGCACGCTTTAACTCCTGCACAAATTCTTGTGGGGCCTGATCCTCCCCACATTGTAAATTGTAGGCTGCCTTGCGAGCCTCTTGAGGATTTCTATGAGTAGAAAAATGTTTGAAGATGGCCGCCTTATAGGTGGACCATCTTAAATGATTTTGGTCCTCCAGCCCCGCAAAGAAACTGGAGTATTCCGGGGAGAAGGTTCACTTTACATATTGAATACAGCTTTGGCTGTCCTTCAAATGGAAAGTCTCCATCATTTGCTCAAACAACTCTAAGTGCTCCCAAACAGAATACTTGGCGTTCTTATGATAAGGCGTGATGACGCTCCTGATTGCCTTAATCTGCTTTAAGGGGTCCTTAAGCAAGGCCCTTTTTGTCGTATTGGCCCTTTTGGTCCGAGTAACCCTCGTCCATTCATCTTCTGACTCAGAGGCACTGCTCCCAGAGGTTCCTGTCTGATCTTCCAGGTTTTCCCGGATTCTGCGAGCCTGGGAATGGCTGGCAGAATGTGGGGACCTGGTCTCCTGTGTCCTGTACCGTTCAGAGGAGTCTCCAGATCCCTCCTTGCTGCCAGGATTTGATGGGTACCCCCCCACTGACCTAACTGGGCAGAGGTTTTCAGGATGCCCTTAATGGGCCTACTCTCCTGGAGTTCCCCATCAAATTGCACTGTGCTTGGGTGCCCATACCCGGATGCCCGCCCCTCCATTCCTGGGTGGTACTGGCCTATGAGCCCCATGCTTCTGGCTGGATAGTAATCTGCCATCCCTGTGGCCCTGTGCTCATGTGCGCCAGGGGACATGGGGGTGGCAGAGTCCAGGGACTGAGAGAGATAAAGGCCTCTGGTACTATGGCTCCTGGGGTTATGCTCAGGAGTTTCCCTTTCCCAGCAAACTTGGTCTCTATCCGCCCCTGCTCCCTGTTGCAATGCAAGAGCCTGCGCCTTCAGTTCCTGAGTTAAGGCCTTACTAGACTCTATCAGTCTCTCCTGCATCGCTACCTGTTGTTGGAGCCTATCATTGTGCTGGCAAAGAGCCTCGTTTTCTCTCTGTGCCTCCTGATTGGTCCTGGAGTACTGGGCCAGTCTCTGCTGCAGGAGGGTTACCTCCTGAGCTGTGTCCCTATTGGCCTGCTCCTTTCTTGCTAGAGCATCCTCCACCCTCCTGGTGTGCTCTAACAAGTTCTGGTGTTCATTTTGGAGGTCACCCAGTCCCTGGTGGGCCAGGTGATTTTCTTCCATTTTTCTTTTTAAGTGGCAGACTTCCTGGCCTAACGTGTCCCTTTCCTGACTAAGAGTCTGCATCTGTACCGTCAGGTCGTCCCTTTGCCTTTGGAAGGGACCAGCTTTCTGGCACTCCTGATCAAACTCTGCCTGGGTATCCAGGTCTTTCAGAATCAGTTTATTGCTCTCTGCCTTCTCCCTATCTAGGTGGCTTTGCAGGGTGACTACCTGCTCAGCACATACCCTATTGAAGTCTAACTGTTGCTCCAGCTTTTTCTGGCTCTGCAGTAGGGAGTCCAAACCTTCTTGGTACTCCTTCTGCAAGGCCAGAAATCTGGTATCCTGGTCAGCCTTTTCCTGTTGCAGGATGTCCATATCCTTCTTTATTTTAATGATGTGCTGTCTACTCTCATTTTCTGACTCCTGGCTCCCCTGCAGCCTCTGCTCAGAAGAGTCCAGATCAGATTGGGCCTTCTGTAATGCCAGCAGTTGCCTACTCGCCAGATCTTGGCCTTCAGCACATTTGTCCTGCATGGCTCCCATATGTAAATATAAATATGCCGCTACCCTGGCAATCTTGTTGTGCTCATCCTTGGCCTTAGAGGACATATATAGTTCACTCAGGGCCACATGTAAGGGACCCTGGTCTCTCCATGTATCTGACCCTGTTTCCGTGATCTGGGGTGCGATTGCTTGCAACCAGACCGTCTGGTCCTGATGAGTCCACTCACCTCTCACAAATAGCTTATGTAAGAAGTGCTCTCTGGCTATTTTCATATCTACCAAGGTCGTCATTCTGGAATTTGAGTTCCTTCCTGACTTACAGAAGTTTGTATTTTATTTTTGCAAAACAGACCTTTTCCTTAGAGCGTTCCTTTGAGGAGTGCTTTACAGCGTAACACAGCGTGGTGATCCGACCGGATATGTGTATCTGGTCAGCTGGCACACTGTATTAATCTGCACAAGTGATAGATCTAATCCGGAATCCCGGACGAGCCCCCATTTTGTAAGAGGATTCAATTCAACACGACAGCTAACTCAATGCCTAGTCTGGGATACTGAATGGAAACCCTTATTGATATATCTTTATGTCCAGTTCATGCGTTCTGGATGACTACCCCTATATAACACCCCTCTCTTGGAATCCCCCTGACCCCACTGAGCCAAGAAGTAGTTCTGTTTTGCAAGTTAAAAGGTTTATTTGAGAATTTAAACAATATATATATATATCACACTTTATAATAAATTAATAATTGAATATCACACTTAAACTGAGCAGTAATCAATAATGGATAGTCTGGCACTGGCACACTTGTGAATAGGAACAGAAGAATAAGGTGGTAGAGAATGCTTTATATAAGTTCAGATGGATGCAATGTTGAATGAAAGGCAGTACAGAAAATACTCAATATGATTTCACCAAAACAATGTAATCACTTTTGTCTGGCAATCCACTCCCCCCCTTTATGCAATGCAAGGAAATGGAAGGAAAGCACACAGTTCTCAGAAATGCAATCAAATGTAATTCAGTTCACCCCAGCAAGCTTAGACCACAGAAGTTGGAAACACAGGACCAAAATGCTATAAAAATGTGATAGCAATATATTGGAAAATGTGCTAAAATGATTTTAATTCCCTCTGGAGGTTCAGGTTGAGGATTAGTTGGTTTAAATAAGTTCAGGCTTACTTTAGCAATGTTCTAGGAATGATTGGCAGGTTAAACAAATTTTTGGCAAATGAAAGCAAGGAAGCTGCTGTTTTCACATGTGGAGAAATTTGCAAATCGCGGCAAAATTCGCGAGTGCGTTTTTCGCGATTGCGGCAAAAGTATACGGAATAGGAATGCGGTTCTAGGTTTGTTGAAAATCCAAGATTCCCGGCTTTCAGAGGAAAGTTGCTGCAAGTCTCTAAGACAAACGGTCACGGAGATATGAGCGATATGGTAAAGGTCGTTTTTCAGATTTGAAATTTTAAAAGTTCAAAGTGACAAGTTACAGCTAGCAACTAGAAATGACAGGTGACAGCTTTTCAAATGACAGGCGACAGTTAGGAGACAGTTCTGGTTAGATTAAAATAGATTGAATTATATTATTTTAACTAAGAGATTGGTTCTGCACAGTTCTGCTAGGTACTCACAATATATTTAGAAATAGAATGGGCCTCGCCACGGATCTGGTCAGGTTTTCTTCACTCGCCACGGACGGTCTCTGCGCACAGCGTCTGGGTCAGCTCTCTAGTTCTGCGAACAGCGGTCTGGGTCAGCTCTGCTCTGCCTCTGGTTCTGGATACTGCTCTGCTTTCTCTGGGTACAGCACTGCTTCTGGATCTTTCTGCACAGCTTTCTCTGGATACAGCACTGCTTCTGGATCTTTCTGCACAGCTTTCTCTGGACCCAGCGCTGATCTGCACGGCTCCTGGATGCTGCTATCGCTGTTAGGTTTGCTGGATGCTGAGGCCCACTGAGAAGAGTTCTCAGTTTGTGGGTTTAGGCCCTTGCTTTGAGTTCTGAATCAAGTTCTTTGGAGTTTTAAAGTCTAAGGGCCTCATTACACGGTAGGCGGTGGACCAAGGTGCTAATAGCACCTTGGTCCATGCCGGTAAAATACCGGCACCGCCTTGGCGGAAAGGGGATTTACCGCCCCATTCCAAGGTTGGAGGGGCGGTAAATCCCCTTTCCGCCATTGCCCTTCCCCATTCCCATTTCTGCCCCATAGGGCTCTATGGAAATGGGGAAGGCGCTAATTACGGCACCGCAATTTTGCGGTGCCGTAATTAGCTCCGAGGTCCCTTAGCGGGTTGGATATTAACGCCTGCAAGAAGCAGGCGTTAAATCCTCCAACCCGCAAAGGGACCTCGTAGTACGGCGGTAAGGGTTAACGGTCACCGTTGCCATTAACGGTGACCATTAACCCTTACCGCCGTCTGTGTAATGAGGCCCTAAGTGTTGAATCTGGTATCTTCTGGATGTTGTGTGGTCCGGCAGAGCGCGTTGCAGCAAATGGAATTGAATGTCCCTAGCTGTCCTGACTGTCTGCTTTTATGTGTTTTGAAAGTGGGTGTGTGTGCAGTATCACTAGCCAGCCCCTCTCTCAACTGCCCATTGGCCCAATTCTCCCCTCTCCCATGATTGGGGAAGGAACTGTGAGTCAGAGTGATGCTGTAGGTTTTATGGGTCAGAGGATCCTCCCCTGGTCAGTTTGCCCACAAAATCTATATTTGATCAAAATGCACACTTCATAGATACACAGTGGTTTGAAATTACATGCACCCATCATGCATTTACTGATGGTAGCCCCTGTTCAAACTCTGCTCTTCCTGGGGGCTTGCATTCAGAAATGGCAATATTTTGTGCTTTTTAGTGGTTTTGCAACATCGGATTTTTCTCCAGATTTGTACACATGTACACGGCCTGTCCATACATACTCCAGTAAATTAACATGTCTCTAGCTTAAACACAGAGTCTGTAGTATACATAAATAGCAGGGTTTTGCCCCAGAACATCACACAAATTGGAGTTTGGGCTTGAATTGAAGGTACATTTTTTAAATTAAGGCTCTCAAAGTTATACATTTCTGTCATTTGATTACAAAGAGTTATCAGTGTTTCTGTAAAATATATATTTTGCTTTCAATTCAGTTCTCAGAGTGTTGGAGTCTGCCTCCAAGACTTGGGTGGGTCAGTCACATGTGTCTTCTGGCAGGCAGGCCTTTGTTGACAGGAAACAGTCAAAATCAACATATCCTATTCAATTGCAAGAGCCTATTGTGTGGTCTCCAGGAGGCTCTCAGCCAGTCTGCCTTCTATCAATCAAGAGGTCATGTGAGATTCTAACTCCTGGTGTGAATCTCTGGAGGTGAGAGGGTTTCCCAGGCTTCAGGCCTCTGGGAACAGCAGGTGGCTAATTTTTAATTAAAATGCAGCCTTTGAAGTCAGCTGAGTCAAATCCCTTTGTCAGCAACTGCACTCAGTTCTCCTGTCAGAGTTTAGACCGCTAGCGCCGCCTTGAGGATTTTGTTGGTACTGCATGCAATTTTGGGATCTTTCTTGGATTAATGCATTCCAAACAGGAATGGTTCTTACATGGTAGTAAATAATCCTTGCTTAACATTGTTTTGATGGGGCTCCTTACAGTAAGATGGTTATGTGGAACCCCACAAAAGGGTTGAATCTTTAAAGTGGTCCAATGAGTCACGATTTCAGCAACTTTTTGACATCAGTAACAGTGGATTTTGTTAACAAAGATCTTTCTTTACACTGGTGGGTGGCAAGTTAGGTAACCATTGTGGTGTGCGCACAAACTGCGTGGTTCTCCTGGATTCTGGCGCACTTGTGGGCTTTTTGGCCATCTTGGATTTTCTAAGCCCACAGCACCAAATGTTGCAGCATGATAGCTCAAACGTGGGTCAGGACACCCAACACTCCTCCTTATTTATGGCTCCCTACAGAAAATATATCATAATCCAGCCCTGGCTGGGATGTCATGCATCAGTCAAATTTGTGCCTGGAGTGCACTCCCTGTAATTTTCTAGAAAGCTAACACATGCTCCCGGCAATTACCTTTGTACAGGGATCAGCTCAGTGAAGCTCCGGATGGCTAGTTGACACATTTCACTTCAGGTTTCCTGCGCTTCCAGCTTAGACATTGGGCCTACTTTGGGCAGAAGGATTTTGCAAAAAGCTCTAACACTTTAAAAGCGTTGTAATTCATGCCTTTGATTGTCTAAGCAACATCACAGAATCTGTGCCTGCAGCTCCATTTACACTCCCACGTTGCACCCTAGTTTGCACCATTTGCCATCGAAACCCTATTTACACCCCCAGCTTGCACCCTTAGTTTGCACCATTTTCCATGGACTAATTTGTCCCATTCCAATCACTAATTATGTTAGTGGGTTAGGGGTTAAGGGTTATTGATTCGTATGTTACAGATTAGGGTAAGGGTATTAGACCCTATGCTACAATGCAGTCCTATTGTACACTCTGCTATGGTATTCTATTCAAATGCTAAACCCAAGTCACCCTTTCTTTGGTTTGTATGAATTCTCATCAGTGTCTCACATCAGCACTAAGGTGGTATATGCCCATGCTGCAGTACCCACCATCATAATTGCGCACTGATATCCACTTTCTACAGGAGTCTGAGTTGTTGATAAAATTCTTGGCCTATTTTTCATACTACTTGTATCTCTTGCAGTCCCATCCCCCAAAGGGGCTGTCCAGCCAGAGCTGCTTGATCACATCCTTTCTGCACAAGACCACAAGCATCCCCAGACATGTTTCAACCTTATTGATCCTCATCAGTAAGTAGTAGTATGAGTCTCTAGGCCAAGCAGGCACAGGTCCCGCATCTAGGCATACCCGTCCGATTTGGGTGACAATAGCAAAACAAAAGAGGTGATGGCTGGAAGGTTTAGAATGCATCTTAACCTCTGGCATTGCTTTGGGCAACCCTCCAGAAGAGTGTTCTTTGCCTGGCAAGCCATCACAAAAGAGGAACAACCATATGTAAATCTGGCTTGGCCTCACCCCCAAAGGGGCAGTGCAGCCCGAACTGTGGGAATCTCGGCACACTATCTGAAAATAATGTCAGGCAGCACCAATCAGCTACATTAAAAACAGTTGAACTTTTTTGTGGAAGCTTTCAGCAGCATGAAGTTGTTGGAGTGCGGACCTAAGAGCAGGGGGAGGGAAAGTATTGAGTTCTGTCTTTCTCCCGCTGTCATTCATTTTTAACAGATAGTTCTGGTAGGAATTACTCATGTGTCCGAATTTCACGAAGAGTACTCTTTTTGGTAGATGTAACCATTTTGTTCTTCCTTAGAGTGTTGGAGCACTTTCACATTAACCTGAGGTCAGTTGTTTTCCTAATAAGACCTGCATGCTTATTTTGGTGCTTTATGTTGTCTTTCACTGGAGGGTGTCGTATTTTGCGAGGCGTTTTGTAGGAAGGGGCCATCGTTTCAGAGTAACAGGATCCACCAATATACAGTTGGTGTTATCGACAAACAACATTCACATTATTGCAATATTCCGAAGAATCATACAGAAAATTTTCTGTGGAAGTGGTTGTGCTATAAAATTAACTACTAGCCTCACTCTGCACACCCCTCTCAACTTTGAAATGTGTCTTTTCTTGATTTCTTCCAAATACAAGAGCGTAGATGCAGGAACTTTGTGTATTACAATGCTATCATAACAACCTGGAAGGAATTGATAGCCAGTCATTTTGTGATATAGACATCGGTGGCAGGAGAATAATTTGGGGTTATGTTATGTTGTGTTATGTTATGTTGATTTATTCCGTTCACCGCTACCACCCAGCGCCAGTCTCCAGGTTCAGGTGGCTCCGTAAAAGAAGAGGGTGGGGTGTGTTAGAGAGGATAGGATGATAAAATAGGTACAGAACCAGGAGAAACTGGCATCTGTGTGTGTTGTCCTGCATGCAGGAGATGGATGAGAGGCCCTTCTTGTTGTAACCGTAATGGTAGGACTCAGTGCCTTGGATCTGTGCTGTTGTTTGCGTTCAGTGTATGGTTCCTATGAGGTTGGGATGGGTTACAGTCGTGCACACTGGTTAGTTGTATCCATAAGGGGGTCCAGAATAGCAGACGACTTTTAGGTGTTTGATTAAATTGTATTGGTGTGCAAATGTGTAGTGTTGATGGATTTATGGATTATGTGCATGAGTATGTTCCCTCTAAGGTTATTTTCAGAGTCTCACAGAGTTGGTTGAGTGCGAGAATTAGTTTAGTTCTAAGTGAGTCTATGTGTAGTGTGACTAGCCCCGAATCATGTATAATGGCATTGGTTATGTTTGAGGAGCAGGAAAGGTGTGAATTAGTTAGAATATCGTTTATTTTTGACAGTGCCTCTGAAGTGTGTCTTTGGTTGCCGCGCAATGGTACCTTCCAATGTTCTTGGTTGTGGTCAGTCAGCCACCCCCATCCTAAGTTGCACCTGCAACACTATGCTTCAGCTAAGAACTACTATGCCTGCCTTTAGTGTATGTCTGTAAATTGCTGAACTTCTTTGACCACTGCGTTGGATTCTGTATCCAATCCTGTGACTTCATCATGGTCAAAGACTGTCTGATGACATCATAGATACACTGTCATGAGAGACCACTTTCTGTGATGGCTTCATGGTTCAAAACAGTGTGCAATGTCTCTTCTAATTTTTCAGAAATGAGACAAGTGCAGCAGTGATATCAAAACCTGACTATTCTTGTCGAAATGCCAAGAGCACCTTCAGTGGTGCATGTTGATCTTGAAACTATATGTGATCCAATAGCAGAGTGGTGGCTTTGCCAAGAATCGCTCGTGCAGCCACAAGGCTCTGCACGTGATTATGCTATTGGCCTTGTATACACTCACCGCTGCAGAAGCTGTGGCAGTTCTGTGCAGCACATATCCTTTGAGCCTAGGCTGCTCTGTGCTGTGACATTTTATATTACAGGAGCGTTGCTTCTTGGATCACACCATTGAAAACTATAAACCTTTATTTCTGCCTAATTCGCCTTCTGCATCCTACATGCCAATCTGCAAGCAATGCCATTGGGCAAGCATTCCCCCAAGGGAGCAGCAACTTTGAAAGTACTCATTCTCTGCTAATAGCAGCGGTGGGAGAGAGGGGGTGCTGAATGCAGGAGGGGGAGAAGATGCGAAAGAGAGGGAGAGGGAGAGAGAGTCAAAGTGATCAGAATACCAAGAAAGAAGGTGGGCGAGAGAGAGCATTATGAAGACGTAGAGTGAGGCAGAGAGAGAGATGAACAAAGAGAGGAGTGATAGAAAGACAAAGCATGAAAGTGAATGAGCGAATTAGAGAGAGTGAGACAGAGAGGGGGGGAGAGAGAGAGGAGAGATAGAAAGAGCACGAAAGAACGCATGGTATCGGAGAAACCGAGCGTTAGGCAAAAAGAAGGAGCGAGAGAGAGTCGGGAGGGATAGAAGATGAGATAGAGAGGCAGATTGATAAAAAAGAGCAGGAAAGTGAGTGAGAGAACAAAAGTGGGAGGGGGATAGAAGAGTAAGAGGGAGATACGGTGAGTGAGACGGAGAGTGAGAGGCAGAGTGATGGAAAGAGCAACGAATTGAATGAGGGAAAACGAGAGGCACGAGACGAGACACTGATAGAGACAAGAGAGAGAGACGATAAGAGTGATAAAGAGAGAGACAGAACAATAGAAAGAGCAAGAAAAAATGAATGTCACTGTGAGCGTTAGAGAGACCGAAAGTGAAATAAAGAGAAAGGGAAAAAGAGGGAGGGAGAGAGAGAGAGAGAGAGATGATTTTAAGCAAAAGAAAATATCAACAGAAAGGGGAGACACAGAGGGAGAAAATAGAGCAGGGAGAAGAATCTAAAGGGAAAGAACAAGGTATCGTGATTTAGAGGTAAAGGGTTTAACCAGAAAGAAGAAAAGTGCAGAGAAGATGAAAGTAAGAGAGAGGGCATGCCAGAGAGCTAAGGAGTCAGTGGGAGCCATGCAAAGAAATAAAAACGTGGCAAAAAGAATGTGATGACAATAGATAGAGTTAAAGATGAGAACGCTACAGAGTGATAGAAAGTAGGAGGAATACAGTGTGCTATCAACAGACGTACGTGGTGTGAGGAAGGCAGAAGTAATCCAGGAGGAGGTAGTATGGGTTTGTGAGAGTGCATGAACCTTTATTCGAACTAATCTGTACTTTCACCCAGTTCAGATGAGTTATAGTCTCTCCCGTTGGTAAACTCTCCAAATATAATACTCGCTACCTCGTCTCCTAGCAGAACATGTGGGGATTCCTCCACTCCATCCCTTTCACGTCCTGAATCAGAGTTGCAGAGTGAGCCCAAGTCATTAAGATGTCAGATGTCAGTAGCACTTTGCATACTTGAACTTATAGACATGTCTGTTGCCTTTATACTCAGGGGGCTTCAAGATGTGGCATGCAAAGGGACAATGCATGTAAAGCCAGCAGTGGGTAAATGCATTGTCAAAGAACCAAGGCCTGTTGGCCACCCTGTATAATGTGTTATAAATCAAGACAATTTCAAAACCAAACGCTCTGCTGCCACTTTTAATAGTCGACATTTTTTGACAAGCGTTGATGTCCTTCTTTGAGGGAAATCAGCACCAAAAGAATGATACTGACACGTAATTCCATAAATCAGAGCTCCGTGTTACTGCATGCACTACTGCTGTGGGAGTTCTAGGCAGAGTGAGCACCCCAGGTTATATGGCTGCTAGAATAATGCGCTTAAGCAAATGTAGCCTGGGAAGTCTCATGTTAAGTGAGGGGGAGGTGTTGTGGGTGAATAAAAGGGCAGAGCCCCTTTAAGGAAAGGAAGGCACAGAAAAGTGGGAGGCAGCAGGAAGAGGGAGGAAGGGGAGGGGCAAGGGAGAGAAGGGCAAGATGTCAGAGGAAGAATAAAGGGAAGGCTGAAATGGAGACAAGTTCCTGTGTAATTATTTAATGTACGTAGCACGGCCCATAGAGGGGCCAACAGTTATACGGCTTGGAACTTAATCCTTATGCCCGCTCTGATAACTGGTTTCAACTAGAAGGTCTGCTGTGAAAGAAGACACCGTGCTTACCTAATTCCTTATCGATTTCCCGGCAGCGCTATGAACTTGGTTTGCACTCATTACAATCGTACTTGAATTGGAAAGGTCCTGCACTATTTAGATCAATTCTTTCTCCTCTTTGGAATTCCCTTTATGAAGATATTGAGGCCTTTATAGTGTCAAAACATAACAAATATTTGTCTACCCTTCAAGCTGATGCTGAAAACATCCTACAAACCTGTGAATCAACTAGTGAAACAATTGTGTCAAATTCTGATAAAGTGAAATGATCATTAATGGGAGCTGACTGGATTTTAACCCGAGCATCCTTTTCCTATATGAAAAGCATTAGATATGTTGGTGTCTGCGAAATATCTAGTAATTACGTACTCCCTTAGCTAAGAAAATGTCCAAATCCAACCTGCCACTATCATCTGCTGCAATTTAAATTGAATCTCATTAAAACTAATGAAACGATAAGGATTTAGCGCAACTTAGATCAGGCCGCAGGCGACTGTAACTTGTTTGGTGAGGGATATCCCCAAGATATGAGACATTTTTTTTTTTTTTTTAATCTGTTTTTATTGTTTACATTGTGCCAATAACGTGGTTACACACCAAAACAAAGTGCAGTTACAACCGCCCCACCCTCCCTCCCCCCAATCCCAACTGTCCGGACCCAAACGTGATGCACCACAAGTTCAGCTTTGCGATTGTTGTGAGTCAATTGTGTCGTTGCCAGAGGAGCTTTCTGCATTGGAGTTGAACAATGTAACAGTTAGCTCCACCCATTGTAGAAGGTCGTCTGAGGTGTCCTGTCTTTGTTGGCGCTGGGCCATCTCCCAAGCCGCAGTTTCGGCGTTCGTCCATTTGCGGAGATCTTCCCACCATGTTAGCAGGCTGGGGGCCTGCGGGCGCTTCCAGTTCATGGCAATGCGCCTCTTTGCCAGCATATACATTAGGTCTTTTAGTTTATTGAGTGGTCTATTCTTCTTACTTCTGGGGTATCTACCAAGGATACATGCTTGTGGCGTGTGGACCTCCAGGGTGATGTTCGCCTCGGCCACCTTAGTTTTGACCTGGGCCCAGAAGGACCGTATGACGGGGCATCCCCAGAACATGTGTGTCATCACTGCGTGGGATTCGTTGCATTTAGGGCATCCCGTACTCACGGCTCCACTAAATCTGGAAATGATGTCTGGCGTGAGATACGCTCTGTTCGTAATGTAAAATTGGATGAGTTGGAACCTGGCGTTCCTGGATACCTTCTTGTGGTATACCATTATGGCCTCCCATTCTTTGTCTTCAAACTGCGATCCAAGTTCTTGTTCCCACACTTCCTTGCACTTAAGGCTTTGCTGGGTGACGCTGTCTAGCAATGTGTGATATATTCTGGAGGTCTCGTGGCCTCCCTCCGCCGCCCCAAGCAGGCTCTCTATGTTTTCGTGTTCGGTGTTCAAGTTCTCCATCGTGGGCCAGCGAGCTGTTAGTCTCTTGACCACTGCGTTGTGTAGTAAGAACTGTCCGGTGTGGATTCCAGAGACTTCGTGTAGCTCTGTGAAATTTAAGATTCCTTGGTCGTCCACCAGGTCGCCCAGGGTGGCAATGCCGCAAGGTTCCCAAGTGTCTCTTATTATCCTTTGGCTTCCCGGTCTGTTAGCCATGATGGCAGTTATTGGGATCTGTGGAGAGTAGGGGTCCGGGAGCAATGCGGCCCTGCAGGCCTTTCTCCAGATCTGGATACCCAGGAGGATCAGGTACGAGTGAGGTTGTTTGGTTCTGGGTTCAGACCATAGCAGATCCCTGAGGAGCAGTTGCGTGACTCCAGGTTGCAGCAGGCGAGTGTCTGTAGTGGCCTCGTCGGCCATCCATTGTATCACATGCTTCAATTGTCTAGCAAGGTAATACAGTTCGAAGTTAGGTACCCTGAGGCCCCCCTTGTCATACGGTCTCTGCATCGTTTCCAGGGCGACTCTGCGCCTTCCATCTTGCCACAAAAACGTCCTGCACAGCCTATGTAGTTCAGTGAAGAATTGTCGTGGTATGTTACATGGTAGCGTTGGTGAAGAAGTAGAGGAGTCTGGGCAACGCTACCATTTTTAGTAGGCCCACTCTGCCCGCCACCGACAGTGGTAGCTTGCTCCAGAACTCCATTGATCTTGCCAGTCCTTCCTTTGCCCTTACTGTATTCAGCACGTGCTCTGTCTTGGGGTCTCTGTGCACCCTAATGCCCAGGTACTTAAAAGAGGAGGGTTCCCATTTCAGGGCTAGTTTAGGAAGCTTATCGGTCGCTACTCCACTCAAGGCGGCTAGGGGGAACAGGCAGGATTTATTCTGATTGATCTGGATCCCCGTATATCTGTGGAACCTGTCTAAGGTTTCTAGTACGTAGGGCAGCATGTGTGCAGGGTTGGTTAAATAGAGGAGCATATCGTCGGCGTACATAGAAATCACATGGTTCACCCCGTCTACCATTATGCCCCCATCTCCATATTCTTGTCTCAGGTATGCTGCCACTGGCTCTATAGCCATAATGTACAGCATGGGTGATAGGGGGCAACCCTGCCTGGTTCCTCGAGAAAGCTCCCATTTGTGTGAGAAGGTGTTGTTGGTGCGTACTCTGGCCTCCGGGTTGGTGTAGAGGAGTGTGACCCACTTAATGTAGCTAGGCCCTAGCCCCAACTTGGACATGGTAGCTAGGAGCCATTTCCAGCGCACTGAGTCGAACGCTTTGGAGGCGTCCAAGGACGCCACTGCGCATTGCGTCCGTCTGCCTTCGGTGCTGTAAATGACATGGTGCAGTCTACGTAGGTTTTCTGTGATGGTTCTGCCGGGCACATATGCCGTCTGGTCTTGGTGGATCAGTGTCGGGATGACTCTGCGTAACCTCATGGCCAGAATTGCCGCAAGTACCTTACTATCTGTGTTTAATAAGGACAGGGGCCTATATGAGCCGCACTCTGCGCCATCTTTGTCGGGTTTTAAGAGTGGTATAATGGTCGCCTCCCTCATGGTGCTAGGTAGTTGACCTGTATCGTATGCCTCATTGAAGACTTGAGAGAGCAGCGGGGCTAGTTCGTCTTCATAGGCCTTGTAGAACTCGCCTGGGAGTCCATCCGGGCCCGGTGCCTTCCCAGAGGGAAGCGTCCTAATGACCACCGCAACCTCTTCAGGGGTTATTGGCCCTTCCAGGGATTCAGCCGCATGTTCCTCAAGATGTGGTAATCTAATGATGTCCAGTGCATCCTCTATTTCAGTGTCTGTGGGCGGTGGGGAGTCGGTGTAGAGGGCCTGGTAAAACCCAGCGAATGCATGGTTTATGGCGGCTTGTGTGTGCGCGTCTATGCCGTTATCGTCGCGTATGCGGCAGATGGGTGTTCTGGGGGTTTCCCGCTTGCAAAGCCATGCTAGTATTTTGCCCGGTTTATCATCGAGGGCGTGATTCCTTTCGATGTACTTGGTGTAGCTGAGTTTCCCGGGGGCCTCCCAGTGTTGTAGGCAGGCCTTCTTTAGTTCGATTATTTTGTGTACGTGGGCAGGGTCAGAGGAGGCTATAGATTCTAGGTGCTTCAACTCATCTTCGGCGCTAGCCAACTTAGCTGTGATAGATTTTTGGGCTCCCCCTGTGATGGCTATCATCACCCCTCTGATCACTACTTTGTAAGCTTCCCATGCCGTGCGGACGTGCTGGACGCTGTCCATGTTCGTCTGCCAATAGTTTACCGTGCATTGTCTGATCTGTTCCTGAAATGCCTTATCCAGCAGTGCTTCGCCTCTGAGTCTCCATGTGGGTATGGGGGGTCGGGGTGCCATTATTGTCCAAGAGGTTACTATGGGGGAGTGATCCGATAGTACTCTGGCAAGGTATTGCATATCTTCAAATGTGTCTAAGTGTTCTTCGCTCACCAGTAAACTGTCAATTCTGGTGTGTACCGCATGTGGAGGTGAGTAGAAGGAGTAGACTCTGCCTTCCGGGTGCCGAGTCCTCCAGAGGTCTAGTAAGGCGTATTGATGTAAAAGGGCTTTCAATATTTTAGCGGGAGGGGAAGGGCGGGTATGTTTGCTATCCGATCTGTCCATGCGTGGATCAAGGGTGCAATTGTGATCCCCCCCCCATATGAGCGTGCCGTCTCTGTCCGGACTGAGCCGGGTGTATAACGAACGGAAGAAGACCGTCGCATCGTGGTTAGGGGCATAAGTGTTCACTAGGCAGAATTCTCTGCCTTCAATGGTGCCTCTGAGCAAGGCCATCCTTCCTTCGTTGTCAATGTTAGTGTATGTTAGGTTGATGGGATTGGAGGGGGCAATCCATATCAGAACTCCCCGTGCATAGTTGGAGTACGTGGTGCCTATCAGGGTTCCTCTCCAACTCTTAGCCAGTGCTGCTAGCTTCTGTGCATTCAGGTGGGTCTCCTGTAATAGGGCAATTCCTATCTTGTGGCGTTTAAGGAAGGTGTGGACCCTGTGCTGTTTAATGTAGCTGTTAAGGCCCCTCACGTTCCATGACATGACTTTGACTATGTTATTCATGGATGTGGCGTATATGTGGGTATGTGGGTGGGCTGCATTGTGGCGACGCCCTCTGGCCTGTCTGTATGTGGTTCAGTGGCTTGTTCTGGCAGGAGCTCCTGCTGACTCTAGGTCGGAGTGGTGCTGTGTGGTGATCAAGGTGGTCCTGGACTTCCCTTTTAACTAACTGGGACGGGATTCCAACAGGCGGGCTCCCGTCCTTACGAACAGTGAACTTGGCGTTAGCCGTTAACAGAACTAGTCTAGCGGGGTTCCCCCCGTTCTGACTTCCCCGTTTCCGCTCCATTAGACCAACGGTCTCTTGGTGCCCTACGGGCGGGTTAGTCACCCAAAGAGATTCGGGGGTGCGGGTCAATCCCCTGGTAGTGTCCGACACCACGCGGTGCCATTCGGTCAGCTCCTAGACACTCATTAGTGCCACAATCTGCAAGGTGAGGATGCTGCGCATGCTTCCCAATAAGGAGGTTTCGTTAGGCTTCCCTGGGGGTGCCGTTTTCTCGTGTTTTCCGTTGCCTTCCATCTATGTCAGGGATCTGCTCCCAGTCCAACCATTCATTTATTTCTGCCGGCGATTCGAAGAGGTGCGTTCTATTGTTGTGGATGATCTTCAGTCTGGCCGGGTACAGTAGCATGTATCGCAAGCCCGCATTTTTCAATCTGGCCTTAATGTGGGCGTATTGAGCTCTACTTCTCTGAACCTGGAGGGTATAGTCCGGGTAGATTGCGATTTTGGCAGAGCCAAATTCTATGCGGCCCCCGTTCCGTGAGTGAGCCAGGATAGTCTCTCTGTCTTTATAATTGAGGACTTTAGCAATTATCGGCCTTGGCGGATTCCCCGGTGGTGGGCGTTTAGTGAGGGATCTGTGCGCCCTCTCGATGGTGAAGCCCTGAGATAGTTTGCCAGCTCCGACCCCTTGCAGCAGCAGATTTTCGACGAAGTTCGTGGGGTCGTTTCCTTCTGTTCCCTCCGGCAGTCCAATGATCCTGATGTTATTGCGGCGCGCCCGCCCTTCTGCCTCGTCCGCCCTGTCTTCGAGGTTCTTAACTTTTTGGGCTAGGGCATCTACCTCACTCAAGAGGCGGGTTTTGGCTTCGCTGTTTTCCTTTACCTGGGACTCCAACGCTTCAGTTCTGCCTGCAATGGAGCGCACATCCTGTCTAAGTAGATTTAAATCGATGGCCACGGCATCTATTTTGCCCTCCATGGTTTTTTGGAGCGCCATGATGGCTTCCAGTAGTTGCGAGTTCATGGGTTCGGGGGGCCCTTCCTCCGAGGCCGCCGAGGTTGTGGCGGCGGCACCTGGTTTGGGGGTGCCTGTGGCTGCGAATGCCTCCATCGTTGTCTGCTTGTGCTTGTTCCTGGCGCCTTTTACGGACATCTCTTGCGCGGGCGGGCTTGGGGGTGGTAGTCGAGGTCTGGAGTGTGTGCTGTGGCACCCCCCTAGAGCGCGTGGTCCCACAGTTCAATTCAGTACGGATGTGTGCTCCGTGGCGCCCGCCGCGGTGGTCTAAGAAGGGGCCCCGGCAGTGGGGTGCAGCCCGTCTCCGGGGTGATGCAGTGGGCTCGATCAGTTGAGCCGAGTGTCCCCCCCAGCCCCACTTCCACTCCGTACCTCACAGTGTGGTGTCGCCTCTGGGCGCGGCCGATCCTCGGGTCCCGGCCTTTCGATGTGTGCCCCTGCCGCAGGCGCTGCGGGCCACGCGCCAGGGAGGCGCACGGAGGCGGGTGCAGTCCTCGGCCAACGGACGACAGGGTCAGCAGTCCCCCGGGCCGCCGGAGCCTGGGGCGATCCTCCTCCTCCGCACTGTTCTTCGGTGCGGTGCGGCGCTCGTCTCTTCCGTCGTCAGCAGGCAGCCGCCATTTTGGGCCATGCACTCTCCACCTACACCACGGCGTATCTCCTCTTTGGAGCTGCGCCCAGGTCTCGGACCACCGTCGGAAGGACAGCAGGCTGTACTGAGGCGAACTCCGGGTAGCAGGTATATTTTAATTCAAGTTAGATGCAGATTGTGGGCAGAATGATGGGCGCATCGGCGGAGCTGCAACGAAGCGCGGCTTTCTCACATGGCGGTTGGCCACGCCCCCCAATATATGAGACATATCTTTATAACCTGTACAGCAACTCAGACTCGAGAGAAAACTATTTTGGAAACTTTGCGCATGATACGCAATGGCTGCACACTCAGGAATTCTGGAATAGACATTCAGCTGGAAAAAAAATGCACTTGTCTTTTGCACTGCTGAAACATTTAAATGAATTGCATTTTATCCAAATCGCATTGTAATGCAGATTAGTTGATATTTAATTTTGAAACAGCAATTACTGTTTATTTGTCTTGCATTTCTTAACTATGATTTTACATTGTTATGTGTGTAAAAAAGTCCAATTGTGAATGAATGCACAGTAAGAAATTAATTACAAAAAAATTAGGGGGTCTCTAGCCGCCTACTTAGTGTACTATTGGGAAATCGGGTATGTGAATGATCAAGTATTTGCAAATCTCTCTTTGGCACCTTATGAGAGGTCTTGAAACAAATATCTAGCTCATGTTTCTGTATTACCATGCTGTGGTGTTCTTCAAAACAACACTTTTTACACTTTTTAAGTATTTCTAAAGCATCTTGTTTACATGGGCCTGGGTCTTTATTTAAAGAATACGCTTTATGCCACATTGCTGTAATGTGCTGTGAGAAAGAATTGGGACACACTGGCCGGGGAAGGGGAGACAAACAGGCGATCAGTGTGGCAGAATGCCATCTGTGAGGGAGATCTAGCCCAAGCATTTTTGATTTTTACAACCCAAAATGAGTTTGTTAATTCTTCCTCCAAAAGTGAGTTCTTCCAATCAGATTCACTTTCATATTGCTCCATGCTGAGAAATATAGTGCAAATATATCACTCTGCTGAGCTTGTCTACAGACACCCATCCAGAGCTGTCCTGTAGTTTGTGTGCAGATCAGTTTCAGTTACAGAGTAACATGTGCAATTTCTGCATTCAGCCTGATGGAACCCAAAGTTTCAACAATCAGGGACTGCCTTTAACCATGGGTAGCCCCAATCAAAAGTGTACAGTTGTGGGCCCCTAGGGCCTGCTGGCAGATTAATAACAAAATAAAAACTTAATAACTGAATAAAAACCATCTCTAGTTCTGACATGTTGGTCTCTGGAAATCTACAATTTCAATGGCCAAAATGTTTATGCCATTTTACTGTCAGCTTGACTTCTAGTGACTCATTTCCCCTGTCAGAGTTTCTTCATCGAGCTGTCTAGAACTGAATTTCACCCAAAATGGACAATTCAAGTTCAGCCTTAGCAGAGCCTTTACTCTAACTAGGAAGACATGTCAACTTCCTGGAGAACAGGATCCATCACAAGCTTCAAAGGGCAACCTCTGCCAGAAAGAGGGAAGCCACAGCAACGTGGGAATTACTGGAGACTCTTTGAAGTGTGCAGATAGGGGAGCGGGCAGACCTAGTGTAGCCCAGGTGAGTAGTTGTAGACCAGCTAATGGTCCCACCATCTTGGAATTATGCAGGACTCCCACAATGAGACTTGGGAGACAAGGATGAGGATGTTATAATAGAGATGGCAAAAAAGAGTAAACAACAAGAAAAAGTAAGAAAAAGATTCAAATTCCAATGAAAGACTAACGTTCTTCATCAATGTTATGGCCTTTAGGCGTCTTTTTTTTCGAGGTAAATAATCATTTTGGTCTCCATTTGGTGTACTTTCAAGATCCTTTCACCTCCAAGAGGATGTTTCTGTGCATAAACAATTCTGAAGAAGCTAAAATCATCTAATAATCCACTATGACATTTGTGAAAATGCTTGGCAACAGGGTAAGTATATCCTGCATTCCTTATAGCTGTTAGATGTTGAGGAATGCTCATTTTGAGCTTACAAATGGTGCGGCCCACATACCACTTCTGGCAGGGACAAGACAGCACATGCACAACAAACCTGGTATCGCATGACATATTGTATTGAATGGAACAAGTAATACCAAGAATGGGATGTATGTAAGTAGATGAAGATACAGCATATGAATATGCTTTACATTTAGTGAATTTGAAGAAGCCTCTGCTCCATTGCTTAAGACATGAATTTGCCTCAGGTGCATTCTTAGTAGGTTGTAGAAAGCTCAAAACCAATATATCCTTAAAAGAAGGAGCTCTGTGGAAGGTAAGACAAGGATGAAAGATCTTTATCCGTCCTCAGTACATGCCAATATTTCAGTATAATGGCACATATGGAATACGATTTAGTGTAACAAGTAAGAATCATTGTGATCTCATCCTTGTCATCATGGGCTTTCTTCCTAACAGCATTCAATAGGTCATCCCGATTGTGACTTATGGCAGTAGCATAAGCATTCTCAATGACTCTTTTGGAGTATCCACGACAAGCAAGTCTTTGAGCCATAGAAGATCATTATTTATCAAAATACTGTATACATGCACAGTTTCTACATAAGCAAACAAATTCGCCATACGGAATGCTGTTCTGAACAGATGGTTAATGTTGGCATGCAGCGGTACATTAGAACTAGTTGGTTTTCTGTGAACTGTGGTATGTAAATAACCACTATCAAGCTAGACAAGCACATAAAAAAACACAAACTGTGATCTACTCTAATATACGTGAAATGTAGATTAATGTCATTATGATTTTAATAAATCAGCAAAAGCTCGACAATCATCCTTATCGCCTTTTCAAATGACACAAAAATCATCAATACATTGCAGCCAGGTGATAACATGGTCAGTATGATGTACATTCTCTCTAGACCAAACCTTTGTGTGCTCCAATCAACCCAGTTTAGAATGGCATACGATGATGTGAACGTCACCCTCATCGCTGTTCCTCTAACTTAACAATAAAAAGAAAAACCTTATTAGTCAATCAAAAAAAAAACATTTCCATGATCATCTCCATGTGGGACAAACAGTTAAGAGAGCGGGTGTACTGAAAATGGCGACACACTGCCATTCCCACTGATTGATCAACGGATGTATAAATCGAGACAACATCAAGAGTGGCCAATAAGATGTTGTCTTCCCAAGGAATTTCATTCACATGATTCAAGAAATCTAGTGTCTCTAATAAAAGATGTCAAAGTAGAGACTAGCGAAATACGGATCTCATCCAGAAATTTTGAAAGGTTCCCAAGTAGAAAGCCAGAGAGGGTTACAATTGGTCTGCCTGGGGGTTTGCAACCAGATTTATGAATTTGGGGTAAAAAGTAAATGGTTGGAGTAACAGAAGTGGATGGCAAAAGAAACGTACAGGTATCAAGATCTAAAATAACACATGTAGACCATTTGTTAAGCAAACTGGCTCTTCAACATTTACCTTGCCCCTCTTGCCAACCTGATCCCTACCTTCTCTCCTCACTTTCGATGCTATGCTGATGACACAGCTCTCCTTTAAGCTTCCCCCTTCTTCCTTTTCTCCTTTCTCCCTCATTGCTGACTGTCTGACTGTCATTCAGACATGGTGTGCTCCTAACGACTGCTGCCTTAATGCTACTAAGACTGAGATCCTTCTCATTGGGACTCCTGCCCCCTCCTTTCCTCCTGCTCTCTGGCCACCCTTCTTTTTCCCCCCTTTTGTGAGACGAAAAACCTGGGTGTCATCTTTGACTCCTCTCTCTCCTTCTTACCTCACATCGCTGACCTTGTCACGAAATCTCACTTTCAGCTTTACCTCCTCAGAGGCATTCTTGCTTTCCTCACCTTCCCCCGGAAACTCAATGTCTCCAGAGCTCGGGTTCTATCCAGGCTTGACTACTGTAACAGCCTCCTCCGTAATCAACCACTTTCCTCAATCAGCCCTCTTCAGCTAATCTAGAGCAGGACTGCAATACATATCCTTGGCCTCAAGCACAGAGATCACATCTCTCCAGCCCTCAAATCACTCCATTGGCTCCCCATGGATGCAAAGATCATATTCAAGACCGTCTGCATCATCCACAAGGCTTTCTTGGGCCTGGGAATCTCACCACATCCAACTCTCTAAATTCCTCCCTACTAGAGTTCTTCGGTCCTCCAATTCTAACTTGCTGCAAGTCAAACGCTTTGCCAAGCAGAGAGTTGGGGGTAGATCTCTCTCTTCGGCAGGAGCCTCCCTCTGGAATTTCCTTTCTGTCGCTCTCCTTCTTGAACTGGATCTCCTTAAATTCCAAAAGCTTCTCAAGATATTCCTCACCTCATCCTCCTTCTCTCTTCCACTCCCCTACTAGTTCCCATCCTTCTATGTCTGGTTGCTTGTCTCCCTCATGAAATGTAGGCCCTCTTCGATCAGTATCTCCCCTCGCCACCCCTCCAGCACTTGCCCTCTGGCACCCTCCCCTGACTAGCTTTCCGAGCCTGGACTGCCCCCTCACACTAGTCAACCCCTTTCCTCCTTTTTCCCTCAGCATTTGCCCTCCGGGGGCCCCTTGCACTTGCCCTTGCCCTGGCCACCTCTCTCTGCATTACTCCCTCTTCCCCTCTCCCTGCACTTCCAGTTATTGCACTTGCACAATCTGAATGTCACAAGGTCTAGTGGAACTGTTACTGTTATTTATTTTTCCTCTGTTCCCCTCCCCCCTTTTTTGTCTTGTGGCACCTGGAAACACTTTCTGATGTATAGGTGTCATACAACTGATCAATAAATAAAATAAAATAAAATAAATTCTCATTGATTTCAGAAAATGGATTCCCTTCTAAATTTGAATAACATGCACAGTTTCTTAATTGACGATTAAACTACGCTGTTTAATCACTCAGATATAACACTATCTTAGTGCCCATATAAGAAGGTTTAATTATAACATCTAACAAAAACCCAAGGGTGGGTACCTTTACTTCACTGGCACTCTGAGGTAGAACACTTATATACAGAACAGCAATAGTGTCAGATGGAACGGTTAGAAGAAATTAGTGAGATAAAGGCTAGAGCTGTACTTGATTATTCATTATTTTATTTCATTCTCATTAATTGTGAGATACAAATTGAAATTGAAAAAATACAAATGTACATTCTAGTTCAATAAAACAATCATTCATACTTCATGCATACCATTCAATTCTAAAAAAGTTCATCAGTTTAAGAAATTGTGTTCAATAGCAGCAGTCCACATTGTAAACGTTTACAATGTGGACTACTACTAGTGAACACAATTTGTTATTAAAACATAAAATATATTGTAATTGAATAAGTTTATATGATAATTCTGAGTTCTGAAACTGATTAACTTTTTTTAGAACTGAATGGTATGCATGAAGTATGAATGATTGTTTCATTTAATTATAACATTTGTCATTTGTTGTAATTCGCTCATAGTATTGAACGGTTTATTCGACAGAATATATTGAACATCATGGTTAGCATGTCTGTGTTTCTGTCAATCTATGCCAACTAACCATATGAAAGCCTTCAGAAAACCAATTGCAATAGGGTGAATAAACTTGGATTTACATTTGAGTTTGGTAACTTTGGTCCAATCAACATTAATATCAAAGTCAGCGAGATTCACATTCTTAATACCAAGTACCAGTGTTACTTCTTGCGGATACCTTTCTCTGCAATCTTGGGCTATAAACATTAAAATGCCACTTTTCAATTACATATCAGCACCCTTTTGATTTTTGTTGGATCCCTCGAGTACAATCACGGCATAGTTATATATTCAATGAAAACACTTTGTTTAAGGGACGTTGTTGGATATGTTTTTGGGATTATACCTATTGCTTTGTCGTAATATTATAGTGGAAATATACTGTGGTAATTTGTTGGGGTAGTTTTATCTTTTTGAGACTATTTTCTGAATATCGCCTAGTAATTCACTAACAACAAAACATTACTGGACTTGGTACACTCTTGGTAAATGGTTTATGCTTACTCGTGGTATCTTATGTATGATGCCACAATCTGACATTTTGAGTATCAACAATCTTAAGGCATGCACTTGAAACACTGCACATTCATTAAGACTTTCTCTCTCTTTCTTGAGAAAAATAGCTTCTTCATGTCCTGATATCTCGCATTCATCTTCTGTCATTTAATGCATAACAAATAGAAGAGACTCAATGCAACATGAATACAATGCAACCACAGGTTATCTTTGAAAACTGTTTTTATTCTGTAAATAGAAATATGCAAGTTACACAGTGTGGCACTTATGTTCACATGATAATTCACAGTGTGAATACATTGCAAACATTTTCAAAAATGATCTGTACTCACCCTTACCAACCGTCCTTGGAAACGTGGAACTTGACAATACCTAATGTGAAATATTATACTTAGCCTTGACTAACTGATCCCATTCAACACACCAGACGCAGATCTCAGGAGGATAGCTCAGGGGCAAAGGGCTCACCTTGGAAGCTAGACGACACAGAGCACCACAGGTTCAATCCCTGGGTCTGTGCATAAAAACCTCTGGGTATTAAGCGCATTATAAATAACCTATCATATCATATAATATCATTAACTTATATGTTTCCCTAGAATAGTGGCGAGCAATGTTTCACTTCAACTTAACATGGAAATCCTCATCAGTCTTTCTTGTGGCTTCACCCAGGGTTGCTCATGTTAAGAACTGCCTCAACACCAGAAGGACTGCCAGCTCCTTGTCTCCAGCCAGCTCCCTCAGTGCCGAAGATGTCTGACCTGCTTTTCCCATTCCAAGCCCTTTTTAATAGATCTCCCTCTCAATCAATGGAAATCCCTCCCATTGATCAGATCATTCAACTGAAGCCACGCGACTTAATTGTTGCGTAGCAAGAAGATGAATCTCTTCTTGAATTTCCTGCGCACACAAAGGCCTTTTTAGTAGAACAGAACTTTGCATGTTTCAGTTTACCCACCTCAAATATTGATATGATATATGATATGATCATTTATTATTTATTTATCTATATTGCACCCATACACAAGTGTGTCAGAGCGCGACGGGGCAGGGGAGGGTAACAAGGGAGGACAAAACAACAATATTACTAGGCCCAGTGACATTGAGAACATGCAAGTGCAGGGAAGGAGGGGACGACAGGAGAGGAAAGTGCTGAACATTTGATTGAAATAATAACAAATAGTGCTGCCAGCAGGTGGTAAGTGCAAGAATAAGGCGCAGACAATGGGTGTCAAATAAGTGCAAGAAGGGGACTGTAGGATTGCCTATGCAAACCCAAGTGCAAGTGTTGCCAGGAGGCAGTGCAAGTGTGCGGCAGGGTGGGCAGGGATCTGGGCCCGAAATCAGAGGGTAGCCAGGTGCTGAGTGCCAAAGCAGATATAGATCAGCAGGGGAGAGGAAGAGTGAAGGCAAAGGCAAAGAGGAATGTCTTGAGGTGGTTCTGGAACCAAAGATGGTTCTTGTCAAGTTTCAGTGAGGCAGGGAAGCTGTTCCAGAGGGAGGCCCCAGCAGAAGAAAGAGCTCTACCACCTATTCAGCCTGCACATTTTATTTTCCCATTTTACAAAGCATCATGCATTTTCCAAAACTGTTTCCAGGTTATTTCCACATAGACTAATTTGCACTGAAAGTTATTAAGGGACATGTTACTGGGATTGGATTCGTCTGTCAGTATATTAGTATTAGGTCAAATGCAACTCAGTCAATTGAAATATCATCCTGAAATAATATGCAATTTTAAGCATGTGCTTTGTGCATTGGCAATCATGTGCCATATGCATTGGCAACCATGTGCCTTGTGCATTTCTGTCTGAGACTCACATTCTTGAGTCCAAAATGAGTCTTCCCCTGATCCCCATTGCAGTTGAAACCCACGCCAACATGTGCATGCTAAAATGATTAGCTACATGTGCATGCTAAAATGATGGGCTATATGTGCATGTTAAAATGATGAGCTACATGTGCATTCAGAGCCCTTACTTCTACACTCCCTCCTTTTTTACTGCTGGGATATAACCCGAAATCACTGCAGGAAAACAATAACTAAATGTTATAAAACACATTTGCTTCTCCCAACGTAATCTTCTCTTATCAGTTGAAAATACATAACATGCAAATGGAAATGCAGGTATAAGAATCATCATGTATACATTTCTAGTCTTGAGTAAAATAATTATGAGTCCTGATTAAAACAAAAAAAACATTTTTTTATTTTTGTTTTTTAAATATTCTTTTATCTTCTGATCACCTTTATCTTTTGATCTCTTTTTTCTTTCTTTTGTTCTTGTTGGGTTTTTTTTCTAACTGGTGATCTGTTTATTCTTTTATCTTCTTTTGAATTATTTTTGTTACGTTTTATGAGATCTTACCTTTGTATCTTCCGATCACCTTTATATTTTCATATATTTTTGATTTGTGATCCAATTTTTTATTTAAACAAAAATCAAACCATTACATTTTCAGAAAACATACATCCAAGACAACTGTGTCATTGGCTTCAGTCAAATGGAAATATAGTGGCAATTAAAAAAAACAAAATCAGTTTGCCATAATAATCCATTTGTGATAAACATAGTCTAAAAAAATATTCTGTAATAAAATTAGTGTAATAAAATAGTTTGTGGCAGGAATAGAAAAATAGTCTTTAATAGAAATAGACTTTGTAAATAATAGTTTGTGGTTAAAAAAAAGATCACAAAGGTAACCATTCTTGTTGGAACTCCTCCATTCCAGGACTCAAAGGGACCTCCTCCAGGGTCATCAGCTTCACACCTTTTGGGGACAACATCTTCACCCCCTTCTTCGGTCCAGGGGGCTTTTCAGGGGATTGCAATCCTGTGGCATCCTCCAGTCATCCAGCTCTCCAAGGATATGCTGCTGACGAGGAAAACAATTATTTTTCTACAGTAAAAAGAAAAGACAACTTAAGAATCAAGCACATCAAACCTTTTACTTTGCTTTCTCACTGGAGCATCTGAAACCAAATTTGACCATGCACACAAATACAAATTAAAAATAACATGCCATCCAACCAAGACATTTTCCCAATAAGTACAGAAAAAATCTAAATCAATTATTTTACACCTAATCATTTGCTCTGGCAATTCTTTTTTAAATGTTTTATTCTCTGTTATTTTCAACTCGCTCTAGTCTTCTAACTTCATGTTTCGGTGAACGGGCTTGATCTGATTAACATGGACAAACTTTTCACTGTTAATTTACCCTCCATTTTAGAAACTCTGTAGACCACAGGTGAAATCTTATCTATAATTCTATATGGCCCTTGACATGCTGCAAGAAATTTAGAGTTTTTATGTTTCCCTACCCCAAAATTTATTTTTTATACCTGATCTCCTATTTCATAATGTATCATAAATGCCTTCCTATCATAATATGTCTTTGCACCATCAGTGGCCTTTTCCAAAATGTGCTGCACACATGCAAATGCATGTAGCAAGTGCTTTCTCAATTCTTCAACATATTCATGAATTGCCGATGCATTTATAAGTACCTGTTCATTTGTTTTGTAAAGTAAGTGTTGTGGCACAACCATTTTTCTTCCTGATTTTCTTTTTTGTTTTTTAGTAACACTCTCAATTAATCTTTCCCTTTGCAGTCCTCTTCAGTCTGAGGATTTTGTTCTGCATCTAGCAAATGGTTATAAAACAGGCCTAAAATTAGGTCTTCCTTTTGCGCTTTGATAAGGTCCTGATCTGGAGTATCAAAACTCCATTGTGCCAAGGGCTGCTCTGCTGCTTTTGGAATTTTGGAACGTGTTATCGCATCTACCTGTATTTCACCAAGCAGGGGTTCAATAGGAAATAACTCCCCCATTACAGCCCCAAATTGGCTAATTGATCTGCCGTATTGTTCCCTTCTTTGTCTTCACCTGGCATTTTCCAGTGACCATGTATTTTCCTCTAATGCATTATAAGATCATTTTCTGACACAAGCTTGTCTATGGCTTGAATCATCTTGCCATGTTTAAGTGGTTTCTTGTTATATGTGAGCATGCCTTTCACCTTCCAGCCAGGTAATTATTCTACAAAACTATTTTGCGCATAATCAGAATCAGTTACTAGAACCGTTTCTTTGAGTTTATTTTCTACTGCTGTAGATATTGTCTTATAAATAGCGACCAATTCTGCCACTTGACTACTTCTGGGACCTATCCTCATGCTTACTCTTGGAATGGTGTCATGTTTAAACCATATGTTTCCTGTCCCTGCTACTAGCTCTTTTTCTGTATCATTTTCTACATGGTATGAGCATCCATCTACATAGACAGTTGGTAAATCCCTACATGTTTCTTCGTTGAATGCTTTGTGTGGGGATTGCTCAAATTTATTTAAACTTGTTTGTAGGTCTGTGTCATCAGGTTCACATACAGCTGCACAATCATGCAACTCCACCAGTCCTTGAACAATTGTGATCTTTTTATTTTGTCCATATTTCACTTCTACAGGAAATCCCTGAAGTGCTAATGTCTAGGAAGTAATTCTTGACTGGGGCAAATTCCCTGATCTCATTCTCTTACTTTTCAGATATTTGGCCTCATTATAACCCTGGCGGAATGGGTTTAACGGCGCTGGTAGAGCTGCCGGCGCCGTTAACCCCATTCCACCCTATTACGAGGTTCCCTCACAGGACCCGCTCTGGACGTCTGGTCAGACCAGACATCCTTTGCGGGTCCCGCGAGGAGACCAGCATGCTAACAACAGGCCCGTCATTAGCGGGCCCGTTGTTAGCATCATCCCCATTCCCATTGAGCCCTATGAGGCTCAAATGGGAATGAGGATGAATTTTTACCAGGTCCATGGAATGGGCAATTACTGGCAGCAGCCGTGCCCTTAATAAGGGCACGGCTACTGCCAGGGTCCTAATGAGGTCCATTGTAGAGGCTGGTGATTTGTTGCAATAATTTCCTGCTCCCCTTGAATTATGGGACGGAAATGTTGTAACACTCAGACCGTGGTCAGGATTGTTTTTTCACATTCACTAAATTTAGTCTCTACCTGTGGCACTGCTTTGCTAGCATATGAGCATCAGACGCCAACAGCCGAGGATGGCTCAGCATCTCCGGTGCGCTGCAGGAGTAGCGCACCTCGCTCGCCCCAACGACGCCCATTAATTAGGTAAGCCCATCCGGGCCCTAGAAGCTCTGGCCAGTTGCAGAGAATCCCGCGAATACAGCAAAGTAACGTTACACTATTTCATCAAGGAACGTGGCTGCCTCATTTCATCAGCACCTGATTTGATTGGTGCCGAAATTGCCACTTCTGCACAAGGCAGTATACAGCCTTTGCACTCCAGACATATCCAAGATGGCCACCACCTTTGTTTGATGCCAACCGTGACCATCACAGCCTCCAACCTCCAATCACCAGGCTGCAATTATTTCCCCCAATAGGGTGGACAGGCAGGCGAAAGCTGGCACCCCACCTAAGGCACCACACACAAGGCGCCTGTCCTGGGCCTGTCCTGGGATGACCAGACTGACAGCATTTCTCTATGCCCAAATCCATTCCTAAGATTCGAGCAAAAGGTCCACGTCAAACATCCATGCCAACAAATGATATCTGCAGCAGACACCTGATGCGGTAAAACCACTTTTTAACTCGCCCAAAGTTCCTTGGTCACCCACCTAATGCACTCACCATTCTCTCCCAACCATACGAGAGGAGCAAACCTTGACAGTCACAACACCACATTTTATGGTTTCGCCCTGTTCGACTGTCTATCATTCCCTACCTTGTGCTTATGTGCTCATGTGCTAATGCCAAAGGACCGACGAATTCCATCCGAAACGGGCCCATGGCATTGCCCACTGACTTTGAACTTCCTTATAGCATGACTCATCCTGTTTCACTATGACATTTATGCCACATCTACACTGTTTGATCGTGTCATCCATGCCCTTTGTTCTTGCCAGGTGATTCACTCTGTTTGACTGTGCCTTCCATGCGCATTGTTCATGCCATGTGATTCACACTGTTTGATTGTGTCATCCATGCCCATTGTTCTTGCCACGTGATTTACTCTGTCTGACTGTGTCATCCATGCCCATTGTTCTTGCCACGTGATTCACACTGTTTGATTGTGTCATCCATGCCCAATGTTCTTGCCACATGATTTACTCTGTTTGACTGTGTCATCCATGCCCATTGTTCTTGCCACAGGATTCACACTGTTTGATTGTGTCATTCATGCCCATTGTTCTTGCCATGTGATTCAAACTGTTTAATTGTGCCATCCATGCCCATTTTTCTTGCCACGTGATTTACACTGTTTGATCGTGTCATCCATGCCCATTGCTCTTGCCACATGATTTACTCTGTTTGACTGTGTCATCCATGCCCACCGTACCTCCCAAAACGCAACATTTACAACGCCTCTCCCTGACTCACTGCTCGGCATCATCACTATCCTCCCCTCTATCTAGCACATAGAGCACATCTCACCTGTTGGTCCACTCGAACCAACACGCCACCACACAATGTTCGTCCCAGGTATTAGTGCCATCCTACTCAGGACCATCCTCTACCTCCTCCACGTGACCAACCACTCCAATATACTCCATAACACCTCTGAAACACCTCTCAACAGCATGACCCGGTCCCACCTTAATACACTCCTCATGACCCACAAACTCACCTCAACCAACCCATGCAGCACGAGCGTCTGAAACTACAAACTTCGAGCTAGGCTAGCTAAAATATTTGAACCCCTTCCCAGCCCGGCCACAGCTCTAACAACTGTAGTATCCACAAACCCATTGCCAAACAAACCCCCAATCCAATGGCACCCTCACACACAGACCAACCAGCACCACCCCAACCAAACTTCATGTACCCAGCCCAATGACAACACCTACAAAAACCACTACCACCAACACTAGAGGAGCTTTAATTAATGCAAGCTCCTTAGTAGCCATGCCTCCCACATTGCGGACCTGATCCTCTTGGAAAACCTAGATTTCCTAGCCATCACCGAGTCCTGGCTCCACACCGCTGCTGGCCCTGCACTCATGTTGGCCATACCAGATGACTATACTATTCTTAGAACTGACAGAATGGACTCCAGAGGCGGAGGCCTTGCCATAATTGCAAAAACCAACCTGAACATGAGACTCGTACCCTTGACAAACCCAACTCATGTGAATCCCTCACAGCCAAAATGCCCACTGCCAACTCCCAAACCCTCACTATTCATTTACTCTACAGACCCAGACCACCTGGCCCCCTAGGGACCTTTGAAGAAGACCTAACTACCATCCTCACTAACAATCTCAAACACACCACCCAGAGTCTCCTCCTAGGGGACTTCAACTTAGGCCTCAATGACAACAATGATCCTCACGTCACCCGTATTGCCAATACCTTAATGGAGCTAGGATTCTCCAAAAAAGTGTCCCTCCCCACCCACAATGAGGGAAGACCCTTTGACTGGGTGGCAGACTACAATTGCACGGCAACCATTACTTCCATCTCTCCACAAGCCTGGCCAGACCACTTTCTTCTCTCATTCGCTCTTGATGCCGCAGCCCCAACACTCCAAGTAATATGCTTGCCCCAGCCATCCAAACCAGAAATAAAAAAAAATCTCAGCTGACAAGCTTATTCCCCTCATCCTACCAAATTTGAATGCGCTCACTGAACCCACCTATGACACAAACCCCTTCACCCTTGTAGACGCTTACAACAAAACTATGACATTAGCACTGGACTCCATTGCCCCTCTAAAACTTAGAAAAAGGAAACCGAAAAAACACCTGAAATCCTGGTTTTCCTCACACCTGAAATCACTAAGACTTAAAAAACATAAAAGCGAACAAGCTTGGAAACAATCACCTTCAGACACAAACAAGACCACTCTCAACAAAATCACAGCCCTCTACTAAAAATAAATTATACGGGCCAAGCATGAATCATATGACCTAAGAATCTCACAAGCCAACAGTAGCACCAAAGAATTATTTACCATCCTTAAAGAGTTGGAAACCCCCATCTCAACCCCTGACACCTGCGTGAAAGACAAACAATGGTGCACCAGCATCCAAAACACCATATCCAACAAAATATCAACCCTACAGACCAAAATCAACAACAACAAAAAATGACCTCCTTAAGGACCGGTTAACATCACCAAAGAGACCCATTTCCATCTTACAAAAACCCACATCCAATCCACCTATCCGCTTCAGCTTCTCCAAGGTATCCACCCTAGAGGTGGAAAAAGTCATTCTCACCCTTAAACCCTCCAATTGGCAAGGGGACCCTTGCCCCGTGCAAATCATCAAAGACACTGCTAGAGAATTATCTCCTTTCATCACTTAACTCATAAATACCTCCTTTTCCATAGGCATTATTCCTAGCAACCTTAAGCAGTCCTGGGTCCTCCCATTGCTGAAAAAACAGTCACTAGACCCCACGACACCCACCAACTATAGGCCGATCACCACGGTCCCCTTCCTGCGTAAAATTCTAGACAAGGTAGCTTACCTTCAAATACAGCAATACCTAGAAGAAAACCACCTCCTAGGAATCTGACAGTCAGGCTTCAGACCACAACACGGGACAGAGACAGCACTGATTGATCTCAAAGCCCAAATCGACAATTTAAGAGACGCTGGGAAAACTGCCCTACTCCTTCTTCTCGACCTCTCAGCAGCGTTCGATCTAGTAGACCACACAATACTGTGTAACCACTTAGACTCAGCAGCCCACTTATCTCGAGAAGCAATTGGCTGGATCCAATCATTTCTTTCCAATAGAACTATCTGTTTCTTCTCGCCCCCTGCCTCTGCTGATCACCTGCGGGTTACCTCAAGGATCGCGTGTCTCTCCCACACTGTAAACATGTTCACTAAGCCCCTCTTCAATGATCTAGATGGTCTTGGTATCACCCACACCAATTACGCAAATGATACCCAGATCCTCATTCCGCTGATGGGAGATTATAATGTGAGGATTTGGCCTTGGTGAACAAGGTGTACCTCATCATCCAGGCATGGATGGATTTTCACAGTCTATGCCTGAATTGTGACAATACGGAGCAGATAATCATCGGGACTACCCTCAACCTCAACAAACTCAACCCAAACTACCAGAGCTTCATCATTGTTGGCAATACCATCTCTGTAGCCAAAAAAGTCAAAATGTTAGGCTTCTACATAGACGCTACCCTATCGTTTAACAAACAAGTCAACCCCATGGCCTCTGCCAGAGCCCATACATGCAAGTTAATCAGAGCCGCTAAACCATTCCTCTCTACTGACAGTTGTACTACCCTGGCCAGAGCCCTTATCCTCTTCAAATAGGACTACTGCAACGGCCTCTACCTCGGAGCAAACAAAAATATTATTAATAAAATTCAGATCTTGCAAAACAACGCCTTTAGAGCAGCACTGAGCTTGTCCAAAAAAGAACACATCTCACAAACTAGAAGAGATAACTACTGGCTTACCGCAACCGACACAATTTTACTGAAAACATTATATCTGACCCATAAATGCTTGAACAACGCCACCCCCCACTACCTCACAGGTAGAATCAATAGACGTCTTTCCAACAGGCCCACCAGAACTGCTAATTCTAACCTCCTCACAGTGACAAGATTTAAAAGAGCCAAAACAGACGGCAACAGTTTCCAGGTAAAAGCCGCCCAGCATTGGAATTCTCTCCCGCCCCACATAAGGGCACAGCAAACCTATCCACAATTCAGACGCAAATCCATCCACTGGTTAAAGGAAAATGACCACTAAACCCCACACGGCCTACACTTTACCTCTGTACATATTTATTCTCTTGCCTTCTGCATTTTAACTGTATATTCCTGTACTCTTGCTTTGAAAATTGTACCATGTCTCCTGTATATATTTATAAATTTCTGTACAATACTGTAACCAAGCTTTGACTATTCCTGTTTCCTGCACCCTGTTACCCTTGGGTCTGGTGCGCAAACAAACAAACAAACAAAAAATACAATAGTTGTGTTATTTACATCATGTTTTTGATATAACACAGCAATATATATGCATTTATCTGTAAATCCTATCTCTTCAAAGAAATCCTGGTTTTTATTGGATATGCCAAACATGGTGCCTTCATTAGACACTCTTTTAGCCTGGCTACTGCCTCACTTTGTTCTTTTTCTCTTTTCCAGGGTATACCCTGTTTCAGTAATCTCATGAAAGGTTGTGTGATCTCTGCATAATTCTCAATATATTTCCTGTTGTAACTTGTCATTCCTAACAAACTCTTTAAACTTTTCAAATTAGTGGGATCTTTTAGTTTATGGATCTCCTCCATCTTTTTATTTTGTGGGTTTAATCCATGCTCTGTCACCTCATGACCTAGGATGTTTACCTTTTTTACACCATTGTGCTTTCTGCAAAGATACTTTTGCAGCTGGGTAAGCACATGTCTAATTTCATTGAAGTGGCTCCTCAGATCTTCATTTTTGATTAGCAGATCATCCACATAAACTATTGTCCCTCTTTCAGCTGCATCAGGGAGTGCCTTGCTCAGGAATATCCCAAACACACTCCCACTATTGACATATCCAAAAGGTGCCCAGGACCACACATATCATGATTTGCCAAAAGAAAATACAAATACATTTGGAATATCTTCAACTAGTTGCACACACCAATATCCAACTGTAAGGTCTAATGTGGTAACCACCTTTGAGCTGTGAACCTGTGTGAGACCTTGATCAATAAATGGAAGGGGCCACCTTGAAACAGTTTTCGTAGATCTGCACATAAGCGCCATTAGCCATTAGGTTTTAACACACTTAATTTAGAGTTATTTGATGTGCTATGAATAGGCATAATGATTCCTCTAGATTCTAAATGTATGATCATAACAGCAAGTGATTCCAAACATGCCAGAGGTAACCTATATTGTTGCACAAATACTGGCTCCCTGCCATGGCCCTCTGGTAGTGTGGCAACATGCATATCTGTAAACCCACAATCAAATGCATCTTTGGGAAAAACCTGTTTGAATTCCATAAACATTTTTCACAATTGGTCTTTCTCGTTTTCACTTGTGCAAGCATCTTCAGCTTGAATTTGCTCTTCTACCATTTTAGAGAACTCTGGGAAGTCCTCCAAAGGAGGAACCTCTGTACTTACCTCTAATCGTTTCACTGTATCTCTTCGGAGGGTCGCTATTTTTGAACATTGACTTCCATTTCAATATGCTGCTTTTCGCTTTTAGATTCACTTAATTCGAATAGAATACAATCATCTTGATGACAATGCACTATTTCATTTGGTTCATACGGGTACACAGACTGAACTTTAAAGATTCTTTTAGGCTTAGAATCCAAGGATTTTGGCAACTCACCCTCTGCAGTCATGTAGATTTCAGGAACGTTCCCAATCACTATGTTACATAAATCGGCAGTGTAGTAAGACTTCTGTATTGTCATTCCTATTGATGAATTTTCCTCCATATGGCTGTCTTGACACTCTTTATTGTCCACTAGGATTTTAATGGGTCCATCCCCAATCTCTATCAGTGGTGTATATTCACATTCCAACCCTTGCTGCATCATGGATTCATTTAGGCATACAAATGCGCCAGAACCTTTTATCTGTTGTCCCTTTCTGTATTTTAACGGTACTGTAACTTGTCTGTTGAATGCGGGAATAGTAACATCGCTTTTCACTTGCAGTTCAATGATGTCATTAGAGCGCAATGGTAAGCTTGTCTTTAGTATTCAAATGCAGGTGCAGCTCCACCCAACCTGGATCAAACCTTTTCATTTAGAAAGTCTAATACCATATACATCCTGTGCATGATGTTATTTCCCAAATAAAATATATTTTGTGTCCCACTCACGATCCACACATTGTGATGAATACTCTTAGGTCCAATTATAATCTTTAACATGCATCTTGCTATAATTCTTTCCCCCAATTTGGGATCATATAGGCCAAAAATGTATCGATTCTCTATTCTGAACGTTGGGATCTCCTCCCTGTCAATTATTTCATGGAGTACCTTTTCATTAATGAAATTCCTTTCATGCTCAAGTGCTAAAGTGGCTTCAATCATTTCAGGATGCCCATCCACATGGATAGGAATCCATGGCTGACCATCCCACACATGTATTTCTGAGATGGTTGAAATGTGCTTTTTTATTTATCTCTGGATGGATATTTGGTTTGCATTTTTGTTCATTTAGATAAAAATGCAATGTGTTTTCATCTATTTCTGTTTGCTATTTTTTCTTGGGGTCCAAGTAAATCTCCAAAGACTGCCTCTTTTTTTCTCCTCACATTTCATCCTGACATATGAGAATGACAGTGAGACTGGGCACACAGCCAATCTGAAGATATACTTACACTGCACTTTCTGATTTAGCAATGGTATAACATTCCTTTACACTGTTGGTTTGTGTCATTATTTTCTTAGGTTTAAATGGATTTTTAGCTAGGTACCACAATACTCCATTTACCCCTTCAATGAGGGGCACAACCGCTTCAGGTAATGTGTCCCTATGAGAAAGGGTATTTCATTGATGAATGTGATCAACACTTCCTGTCTCATCCGATACTTCCCTATCATTATGTCAACCTTAGTGACACCTTCAATAGGTATTTCTTCCCCATTGAAGTTGTGCACAGTGCCTTCGTTTTGCCTCACCTTTATGTGATTTTGTGGTGATCTCCCATTATTGATATTTTTCACTAGTTTCTTTGACATTATTGCTGCTTGGGGGTGTCCAGTCATAATTTCGAAAACATAATTTCGAAAGTCAAAAAAGTCGAATCAAAAATGTCGAAAAAAAAAATGTCGAATTGTTTTTTTTTTCGATATTTTTTTTTGGGCTCTAGTTTCTGTGAAAAAAATAGGTAAAAATAAAAAAAAGGGGGGTTGGGGGGGAACCCCCCCATTTCGAAAAAAAAAGTCATTAAAAAAAAATTCGACATTTTTTTTTTCGACGTTTTTTTTTCGACTTTTTGACTTTCGAATATTTTGTATTCTAAATTATGTCTATGAACCCTGCTTGGGCACCTGTATTAATAATTGAAAATGCATTCAATTTGTCTTCAATAGTAATAGGAGCATAGCACCAATCTTCAATCTCTTCTACTACACACAAAACATGTGCATGTTTGCTGATTTCATGACTTGTTTTCCTTAGCTCTTTTTTACTCTTTGCTAGGCAAATGGGCATATGTATTGACATTTTACCCTCCTTTTTGGCCACTTCATATTGAATTTCTTGGTCTATTCTCCTGGGATCAAAACCCATTTGGAGTGTAACCACGGATTGCCTCTCTGAATTGGGACCACCAGTGGCCACACCGCAATCTTTTGACTCGATATTTTCACAAAGTATCATGTGGCAGTCTGTCAACTTCTGGTGCATGACACTTATCTGTGCTTTGCATGGGGCCTGTCATTTCTGTCACTTGGAATATCTGTAATTCAAAATACTCCTCAGGTGACTGACTTGTACCCTCCTTTTGAGCTACTGTTTTCTCTGTATGGGGATCAACAGTATTTTGACTATCAAATGAGGATAATCTATCTGTTGCTCCTAACTCTTTGCATTGTGTTTTATTTTCACATTGGATGCTCTTTTATATCTGTTTCTCTGTTCTTTGGGCTTTTTTTGTTCATTTCCCCCCTTTTTCTTCTTCATTCTCATACACCTCACTAGTCTGGTTCAACTATAAATTGAACCGCACTCACTTGTTGTTTGTGTTGGAATTCCCAGTCTCACTTTCATTTGTTATTTTCTTATTTTTAAATGAGTAGGCAATTCAGAACTGTTATTCAAAGGTGCGTCACCAACATCTGTGTTTTCATCAGTGCAGGGGTTATTAACTAGTCACTTATTGTCAGAACGCAGAAGATCACTCCTATGACATTCTGCAACTGCAGTTGGCTGTTGCTTTTGAACTGCACAAAACTTTCCTATTTGTTCAGACAACATTTTAACTTGGGCCTCTAACCATTGAAACCTGTCTGTGTCTCTGAATTCTTGGAGGTGGAGAACACGGAGTGACCATCCTTTGACCATAGTCGACTGGTGGTGGCGATTGGTCATATTGGCAAGGGACATAGTTCATATTTTGTCTTTAATTTGGTGGGAATTGTCCCCCATGCTGGTTTCCATTTTCAATTAATCTATCCACTTATCTTGGTCTTTCTTGATGGCCATATACGATTTTGTTAGGGCCAAATCTACTCTGAGCCCCTAGTGTCTGATGTGGGCCATTATACATTTGATTTTGATTGTTATTTAGACTTGAAATCTCGGGGCAAAATTGCACTCAGAGAGAATTGCCCAAATATATATGGCTAATATAAGAATCCCTATTGCTGGGATCAATGGATTGGACCATAGGAGATTGGTGTGATGTCCTCCGTGAGGCATGCCTCTTTGATTAGGTATCATGCTGTTTCTTGCCTGAGTTTGGGCTGATTCAAGGGGCATCTTTACAGATTTTACCTCCAGAATGGCTTGCGCAGGTTCTTTGGTCATTGGTTTTGTCTCCTTATTCTTAGGCCCTTCCTCTCTCTGACCAAATATCATTTCATATAGTTTTGTCCCCTGTTCTTTTATCCAGTCTAGTGTTTTTTCCCTGTCAAATTCATGCATTAACTGGGATACAATATCTTTTTGAGTCTATAAAAGTATGCAATCTTAAATTCTACAGAGTTAGGGTTAAAAGCCAGGTCAAAGCGTGAAAATGCTCATTTTAAATTTTGAATATATTGGCAAGGGGACATATCTGACTTCACAGTCATAGTAAAAGCTGATTTTTTGGCATCCTGTATAGACTGATAAGGTGAGAACTGATGTCTAAACTCTTTCTCAAAGTCCGCCCATGACAAATGCTCCTGTTTCATTGAGACCCCTAATGACACTCCTAGCTGCTGAATCTAGTGTTGGGTGAAAGTAGTGTCTATATTTTTCCCTAGGTATTTGGAGGGCTTTAAATATATCATGAATGGTTTCTAAATGGTCTTCCATGCAACAATCACCTTCTTTTTGAATGGTTTAATCAATGTCTTGACAGACTTCATAATTTTGATAAGACTACATGGTGCATCCTGGTATGTGCCATATTGTCATTCATATGTGTTCTCTTGTGGTCAGGAATGATTGTCAATATTTGCCAGTGATTCATACCCCACCATTGGGTTATAACCAGATCTGACCACAGGAACCGCTGTTGGTACATTGTTTCCTTGGCAAGAGCTGTGATTGATTTCAATTCCATTGAATGTAGCACCTAGTCGCCTTTCCTGAGATGTGAGATGAACTATTTGCTGTTTTAAGTTCTTGCACTGTACATGAAGCTGCTCTGCCTCATGACAGAGATCAGAATTCTCATCCCTGACCTTACTGATTATTGCTTGCAATTCACTGATTTCTGCCTCACACTGATTAAGTGCTCTGTGCTTTTTGGTATTTTCTTCCAGTAAGTTGAATATCTCCTGTTCCATAGCATGGACATTTCTGTCTTTTTCCATATTATTCTCCAAGGGTTTGTATTTCCAAAATAGCAGCATCTTTGTCATGTCTTAATTAATTTAAATTTGCTTTGAAGTGGTTTCATTCTTGCTCACTCCCAATATATTGTTTCTCTTTCTCAGCCAATTGAGTAGCCATATTGCTGCATTTAGATTGCAATTTTGTGTCTAGCTCCGTCTGTTTTAATTCTACTTTTAACTGCTGCACCGGATCCCATTCATTGTCCAATTTGCATTGTAAATTGTTAATAACTTCAGTGTCATTTCCCTGCATCTTTAGGGACCTATGCAGCAAAAACCACAACGATGCGCACAATCTGATATTTCAGCTTTTCTCCTCCTTGCAGTCTGAATGCCAGAATATCCTTATGAGGCACACCTGCACAATGATTCCTTCATCATAAATGTTTCCAAATGCCTCCCATTCTACCTCTGTGGTAATTCTGTCTTTTCATATTGTCGCATTTTCTAAAGACCAAATTGCATGGGCAAAAAGCTTTGCCTCAAGATAGTCTGCCAATCCAGGAAACTCAGCCTGGATTTGAGACATGGTGACACTATTGTTTGAGTCAAATGAGCACACAGTAATGCACTGCTTCATAGCACTAATTAAAATAATGAGTGCACGGTATGGTTATGCTTTAGAATGCAATGCCATGCCCAGTAATTGTTTTAAAGTTTCCAATTGGCCAATGCACCAACTATGTTGGATAAGTTTTTTTGGGATTGCACCTATTACGTCATGGTAATATTATAGTGGTAATATATTGTGGTAACTCGTTGGGGTATTTCTATTGTGGTAACACTATTTTCAGAATATTGCCTAGTAATTGTTTTTTCTATCACAGTCACTAACAACAACAACACATTACTGGACTTGGTACACTCTGGGTAAATGGTTTATGCTTTGTCATGGTATCTTATGTACGATGCCAAAATATGCCCTTTTGGCTGAGTGTCAACAATTGTAAGGCATGCACATGAAACACTGCACATTCATTCAGACTCTCTCTCGCTCTAGCTAAATAGCTACTTCATGTCCAGATATCTCTCGTTGCACTTCTGTCTTTCTATGCATAGCAAATAGAAGAGTCTAAGTGCAACATGAATGCAATACAACCACAGGTTATCTTTGAAAACTGTTTTTATTGTATAAATAGAAATATGCAAGTGAAACAGAGTGGCACTTATGTTCTCATGATAATTCACAGTGTGAACATATTGCAAATGTTTTCACTGATCGGCTGTGCTCAGTCTTACCAACCGTCCTTGAAAATGTGGAACTTGGCAAGAAATACACTTTGGAGAACGAGAAAAAAATGCAGCAAAACGTTCAAAGCGTCAATGCAGGGTTACATGCATGTTTAAAAATAAACAACACCTACTGTGAAATATTCTCCTTAGCCTTGACTAATTTATTTCATTAAACACAACAGCTCCTCACTCAACTTCTATATTTACCTAGAATTTTGGCAAGCAATGTTTCACTTCAGCTTAGCATGGAAATACTCATCAGTCTTTCCTGTGGCTTCACCCAGGGTTGCTCTTATAATAACTGCTCAAAACCAGGCGGTCTGCCAACTCCTTGTCTCCAGCCAGCTCTCTCAGTGCCCGTAGATATCTGACCTGCTACTCCCACTCCAAGCCCTTTTTTTTTTTAAACTTCCGTTTTTATTGGCATTTTAAATTTTATAAACAAACAAACCAGGAAAAAGAACAGTGGAACCCCCTCTCTCCCCCCCACCCACCCGCCCCACCCCTGGATTCCCCCACCCCTTCCCCGTGTCCAGTTCAGAGTGCTCTTCTTGGGAGACTCACGGAGATGCCTCCGTCTCCCTTGTCACAGAGTTGTTGCAATGCATAACCACAACATCAGTTGGCTGGCTTCTGCCATTCCCCAGTTCCTAGGGTCCCAAATTTGGCTGACCTGCAAGAAAGAGTCAATCCCGTCGTCTCCAGGGTGGGGGGCCTTTCGGTGGGTTCAGTGCACGTCCCATCCCCAGGATTTCTGGACACCCGACCAGTCCGTGAGGAATGAGCTAGTATTGTTGTTTACCATGGCTGTCAATTTGTCCATCAAAAACATATTTTTGACCTTTTTCAGCCAGTCCTCCTTCGAGGGGGCCGCCGGACTTTTCCATTTTTGGGCCAAAGCCACTCTTCCAGCCCTTAACATAGTTTCCCACATCCTAGGGTATCGGTGCACCTCTGTGTCCTCTGTAGGGAGGCCCAGCAGCATTGTCAGGGGATTAAGTGGTATACGGACCTCGGTCACTTCCTCCATCCAGTCCCTCACTTGCTCCCAATATGTTTGAACCTTCGAACAGTGCCACCACATGTGGCTTCTGGTCCCCGTCTCCCCACACCCTCTCGGGCATCTTGACTACACTCCCGGGAACATTTTGGACAATTTTGCGGGGTCTCTGTGCCATCCCTACAGTATCTTAAAGTTATGCTCCATGTCAGCAGTGAAAAGATTTCCGTGAAATGCAATTTTAAATATCCTAGCCCAATCATCATCAGAGATTTCGGCACCTGCCAGGCCTTCCCAGAACAAGCGAAAACTCCTCCTGCCTTGAAGGTTGTACGTGTTTAGGACCCTGTACAAACTTGAGACCGCCCCCTTCCTGGAGGCCGCCAAATCTAGGAGCTTCTCAAAGGGGGTCAACTGTCTTCGCAGATTGGTGCCCCATGATGGGTCACAGAGGATGCCCTTCAGGCGGAGGTATTCGAAGATAGATATTGAGTCACGACCCAGTGCCTCCCTGAGCTCCTCGTAGGGTAAGAATTCACCGTCCCTGAACATCTGCCCCACCCATTCCATCCCCTTGCCTGACCAGATCTGGGAGTGCCTGAACCCTCTTCCTCCCAGGTTGATGGGGTGTCCCCAGAGAGATGACACTGGAGACGGCCATGTGGTGAGGTGAGCGGTCTGAGGGCCTTCCTTCCAAATGTCCCATAGGACTCCCAGGGTCGGGTGAGCCCGTAAGCGCCTTGGGATTTCCCTGCGAGGCGTCCACAGGAGGTCGCGGACTTTGTGGGGATGGGCATCCATATCCTCCAGGTAGGACCAATACGTTCTCAGCCCCTCCTTCATGTGTTCCAGAAGGACACGCAGTTGGGCAGCACAGAAGTAGAGATGAAAGTCTGGCAGCCCAAATCCCCCCTCCTCCCTAGGTAGGGTCAGGACGGCCCTTCCAGTTCTCTGGGTCTTGCCTTGCCACACAAAGTCACGGATCCCCGATTGTAGGTCTTTGAAGTTCTGTGCCGGGACCCTGGTCGGGAGTGCTGTGAATAGGTACAGGAGTCGTGGCAGGACATTCATTTTGACGGCCGTCATTCGGCCATACCACGAGAGGATCATTTTACCCCATCTCCTCAAGTCTGCAGTGATCTCCGTCATCATGGGACCATAGTTGGCGGAGCCCAGATTCGACATATCTCTGGTGAGGAGAACCCCCAAGTACCGTATAGCGACCTTCTCCACTTTGATCCCGTGGAACCTATTCAGGGGGTCGAGTACCGGGTCTATTATTCGCATTGGGAGCAGGACTGATTTTGCAGTGTTTATTTTTAGGCCCGAGAATCGACCAAATGCTGACACCAGGGCCAGGAGGGGGGGGAGGGAAGAGCCCGGATCCACTAGGTAGGCCAAAATGTCATCCGCAAACAGGGAAAGCTTGAACTCGATCTCTCCCCTTCTTATTCCCCTAATGCCCGGGTGCGCTCTGACCGCAATTGCCAGGGCCTCCATGGTGAGGACATAGATCAGGGGGGAGAGTGGACACCCCTGCCTTGTCCCTCGGGAGAGGGGGAATGACCCAGACAGTGTCCCGTTTACCTGTACCCTCGCTGTGGGGGCTCTATAGAGTGCAGTTACCCATCTCATGATGTGGGTCCCAAAGCCCATTCTTTGAAGGAGAAGCTCCATATAACGCCACTCGACCCGGTCGAAGGCCTTCTCCGAGTCCAGTGAGAGGACACAAGCGTCAAGTTCCGATGTTTGGGCAAAGTGGAGCAGGTCTAGGGTCTTGCGGATGTTATCCGAGCCCTGCCTCCTGCTTATGAAGCCCACCTGATCCCCGTGGATTAACTTCGGCATTATGCCTTCCAGCCTTTTCCCCACCACCTTGGCCAGGATCTTCACATCAACATTTAACAATGATATGGGCCGATAGGAGGAGCATTCCGAGGGGTCCTTCCCCTCCTTGGGCAGGACTGCTATCACGGCTCCCATCATAGACTCGGGGAGTATGCCCCCGTCCAGCACTTCGTTAAAGACCCGCACCAAGTATGGGATCAAAGAGGACCGGAACTTTTTGTAAAAGAAAACTGTGAAGCCATCCTCCCCGGGGGAGGTTCCCACCTTCATCCCAGAGATCACCTTGTCCACCTCATCCTCAGTGACCGGGCCCTCTATCCCTTCTGCCATTTCCCTTGAGAGGGATAGAATCTGTATTGAGTCAAGGAAGGTTTCTATCTGTCCATCATCTCCATCATATTCTGAGGAATAGAGGGCTGTGTAATATTGGCGGAAAGCCTCACCGATATGGGGGGAGTCGTTGCCAAGGCGCCCCTGAGCGTCCCTCACCTCCCTCACCTTTCTATTCCTCTGGACCTCCCTCAACTTCCAGGCTAGGATCCGGTCCGCCCTGTCCCCCTTCTCATAGTATTTTTGTTTAGTTAGTTGGAGGCACCTTTCTGTTTTATGTAGGAGCAGATCTTTAAGCTGTAGCCTACAGTCTTCGAGGGCGGCCACCCAGTCACCCTCTAATGGGCGCCCCGGAGAGCTCGCCGGTTGGAGGCGGGATATCCTATCTCTCAGGGCCTTCTCCTGTATCTCCCTCTCCCTTTTCTTCTGGGCCCCCAGTTTTATGAGGACCCCTCACAGGGTCGCCTTGAAGGCGTCCCAGAGCGTGTGAGTGGTGACCTCCCCGTTGTCGTTTAGGTCAAAGAACTCTGTTATGGAGTCCAAGACCTCCTGAAAGAGGGACCCATCCTTTAACAGAGCGTTGTTGCACTTCCAACGCCCTCTGCGCTCCCTACACCACCCCAACGCAATTGTAACTTTAACCAAATCATGGTCTGACCAGGGTACAGGGTCTATTCTGTAGCCTGACACATATGGACTGAGTGTCTCCTCTACCAGGACGTAGTCTATTCGGGAGAAGGAGTTGTGTATGGCTGAATAATAGGTGAAGGAAGGGATTCCCCCTCTGGGAAGAGCAATTGTGTCAGTTAGGCCCAGTTCCTCGTTTACCCTCTGGAAAGATTTTGCCATGGCTTCATTTGCAGTCCTGGGAGTGAGGGGGTCTACCCTTCTCCTATCCATAGTCGGGTCAAGGACCATGTTGAAGTCTCCCCCTGCCACTAGCGGGCCTTGCACAAATAATCTGATCCTATCTCTCACAGTTTCCCAAAATAGGGCCTGTCCTTCATTGGGGCCATACACTACAGCCAGAGTGAGGGGGGAGCCCCGTAGGGTGCCCCTGACCAACAGGTATCTTCCCTCCGGGTCTTTTAGGATATCTTCCTTCTCAAACCCTGCATCTCTAGCTACCAAGATGGCCACCCCTCTCTTTTTGGTCCTATGGGACGCATGAAAGACCTCCTCGATTCCCTCCCCGCCCGCAGCCTGGGCTCCTTTCCCCTTGCCCAGTGTGTTTCCTGCACAAACAAAAGGTCCAGTTTAGCCCTCCTAAACTCCCTGCAGATCAGGGACCTCTTCGATGGGGTGTTCAAGCCCCGAACATTCAGGGTGCCCACCCCCAGTGCCAGCAGACCATCAGCCATTGTCTATGAATTCTATTCTAACGGATGGCTGCCTCGCAACAATTCTCCTCTCTAGCTCCCCATAAATTGTCTTATGGACACTCCTGACATGTTTCCCCAACTGACCCCCAAACCCCTTCCTTAACAAACAATCCCCAACTTGTTTCCGTCCCCCCACCCCCTGCCCCGGCGTCCAGCCAGATAGTTCAGCCATCACTGGCACTTTGGCCGGACCACCAGCCTGCCCCTCTCGGCCAGGCGATCGTTAACAAGCACATTATCATGAGCCCCCCCCCCCTCAATCCCCTCCCCGATTTTACCCACCCAACTTGCTATGTGTGGGGCTTCTAGTTTCCTCCTCTTCTCCTTTCTTTTGCCGGACTTCTCACCCTCAAGTAAACCCGTGTCCTCTGGGGAACTCCAGAGGCCACGTTCACACTGGGACTGCCCAGCTACTGCCCCTCAGAGTCGTTCTGCTGCCCCTCTTTCACTGGGGAGGGTGTATTTATTCTCCTGAATTTCCTCGCTCCTGACTTTTTCCGTCTTTCTCTCGGTGGGCCCGGGCCTCCAGCTCCGACCCCGGCCGGCCCCCGTGGCTCCCGGCGGGGAGCTGGATCAGAGACATAGTCTTGGATAGCCCCCTTAATATCTTCCTCCGAGATCAATGTCGTTCTCTGGCCCAGGTACTCAAATGTTAGGGAGAAGGGGAAGCCCCATCTGTATCGCACTCCTTTCTCCTTCAGCAACTGCATGAGGGGCGGCACATCCTCCGTTTGTCCAGGGTGTATGCCGAGAGGTCCTGGAAAATGGAGATCTGGGAGTTGTTGTATGTGATCTCCTGGGCCCTCCTGGCGGCCTCCAACACGCGCGTCTTTTCCAGGTAGTAATGGAACCGCACCAGAATCGACCGGGGGCCCCCTGCTCGACCTCCCGCTCTATGTATCCGATCGAATATGGGTTCTGTAGTCATCTCTTCTTCAAAGAGGAGGGCAATTATGTTACGCACCACACAGGTCAGCTCCCTCTCCGTCTCCCCCTCTGTCTCCGGGACCCCAAAGATCCTGAGGTTGTTTCTCCGCTCCCTGTTCTCGAAGTCGTCCATCTGTCTTGACCTCTCCTCCTCCCTTTTTTCCAGGGCAGCTAGCCTCATGTTTACCTCTACTTCCAGGGTGGCCGCTGAAGATTGGTTGGATTCGACCTGAAGGAGTCTGTCTTCAACTTTATCGACCCGGTGGTCCATTTTTTCAAACTTTTGGGCAATGTCCGCCCGCATATCTCGGATCTTGCAATATGGAGGCGAAGCCCCGCTCCATTGCGGCCGTGGAGGGTGCAGGAGGTTCCAGATGGGCCATTACCTCACCGTGGGGTGGTCCTGTAACGGGGGGGTCCGGGTCTCGGTACCGATATTTTTGCAGGTTCTGCTGCCAGTCCATTAGGTTGACCCCCCGGCACCTCGATTTTATTTTTAGAAAGTTAATTTCCCTCTAGTGTGGGGGAGGGGTGCTATTGCCTCCGCGGGGTGGTATGCTGTCTTCTTTTCGTTGGGGGGTCTCTCCTGGCAAGGTATACCCTCCTCACCCCTTCCGAGCGGTCTTACTAGTCCTTGATTGATGCCCCCCAGGTGGGCACTCGCCCCACCAGCCTCGGGCGGGGGCCTCACACCCAGGGTGGCCACCGCTTTACCACCGCAATACCTCCAGTACTCCTCGATTGTATTTTTGCAAAACGATACTTCTCTGGAATGGGTGAGGGGTGCTTTTGCCTCTGCAGGGTGGTGTGGTGATGTTATTTCGTTGGGGGCCTCTCCTGGGGGGTTACACCTTCCCCCACCCCTCCTGGGTGTTCAAGTTGCTCCTTGAGAGTTGCCCCCGGGCGGGCACACGCCCTGCCTGCCCACAGCGGGGGCCACACACCCGGGGGGGGCGATAGCGGGTCCTGCAGTGCCCCTTAGGCGCCCACTGGAGTGGGGGGGAGGGGCGCTTTGTGCCACCACGAGGCGGCGGGTCGCAGCCCTCAATGGGATGGCGTGGGCCTCTGGTGTCCTGCCCGCGGCCCGCGCAGGGTCCCGCTGGCGGTGAAAAAAGGGGGGGGGCTTCAAAACGGGCCCGGCCGCCTCCCCTCCGTGTCTCGTACCTGTCAGGCTGCGGCTCCCCGAGCGGCCTCGTGGCTTCCCTCGGCACTCCTGTTGAGGCAGGGGGGCCACTCCGGGGGCCACTCCGGGCGGGAGTCCCCTCACCCCGAGGCGTCCCGGCGGCTCGCGCCTCCTGAAGGGGGAGGTGAAGGCCAGCGCTGACGGGTCCGCTCGCTTCTCCCCAGGCTCCCCACAGGGCTGTGCTCTCGGCCTCCTGCGACGGTCCCACTGCAGCCGCCGCGCCCGTTGAACTCCGTCGTCCGATGGTCCCCAGGCCCCGTTGTTTCGCTCCGCGGGGGCGCTGGGGGGTCGCCGCTCCAGTCGACCCGCTTGCGCTCCGTGGTGGGGTCTCGGGGGGGGGCTCAGACCCCGTACCGACCCGGCCTTAGGAGGAGCTCGCAAATCAGGCTGCCATTGCCTGTGCGCCCCCTGGTGGCCCTCTCCAAGCCCTTTTTAATAGATCTCCCTGTCAATCAAGGGCAATCCTTCCCCTTGACCATATCATTCCACTGAAACCACGTGATTTCATTGTTGGAGAGCAAGAAGATACATCTCTTCTTGAATTTCCTGCTCACACAATGGCCTTTTTAGTAGAAAAGAACTTCACATTTTTCAGCTTACCCAGCGCAAATATTCAGTCTGCATGTTTTATTTTCCCATTTTACAAAGCATCATGCATTTTCCAAATCTGTTTCCAGATTTGGAAAATATTTCCACATAGACTAATTTGCTCTAAATGTCATTGAGAGACATGTTACTGGGATTAGACCAAATCATTCCACTGAAACCACGTGATTTCATTGTTGGAGAGCAAGAAGATACATCTCTTCTTGAATTTCCTGCTCACACAATAGCCTTTTTGGTAGAACAGAATTTCACATTTTTCAGCTTACCCAGTGCAAATATTCTGCCTGCTTGTTTTATTTTCCCATTTTACAAAGCATTGTGTATTTTCCAAAACTGTTTCCAGGTTATTTCAACATAGACTAATGTGCAATAAATGTTAAGAGACATGTTACTGGGATTAGACTAGTATGTTAATATATTAGTATTAGATTTGATGCAACTCAGTCAATTGAAATATCATCCTGAAATAATATGCAATTTTAAGCATGTGCTATGTGCATTGGCAATCATGTGCCTTTTGCATTTGGCAACCATGTGACTTGTGCATTTATATCTGAAACTCAAATTCTTGAATCCAAAATTAGTCTTCCCCTGATCCCCTATCACAGTTCAAACCCACACTAACATGTGCATGCTAAAAGGATGAGGTACATGTGCATGCTAAAATGATGGGCTACAAGTGCATGCTAAAATGATGAGCTAGATGTGCATGCTAAAATGATGGGCTATATGTCCATGCTAAAATGATGAGCTACATTCAGCATTCAGAGCCCCAACTCCTACAACATTATGGTTGCAAGTAAAACCGAAAACCCCCAGAAATTCGCCAGTTATGGTAATGTACGCAACCATAACTTGCGCAACCACATTGCACTGCTAAGACAAACACGCAGTACAAGAAAGATGACATCATAAATGTAATTGACAACATCACTGATGACATCACATATTCAGAGATGAAAAACTGCCTGTTTTTTGGCTTTTTTGTGGCAATATTCCATCCCATCCCCATCACCCCTCAACTCCCCAGAGATTGTTTCATTAGTTTGACTAGTGCAATGTTGTGTTTTTTAATAGGTTTTTACTGCGATGTTCGCAGACAATGGCTGTTGTCCACGAATCCAACATGGCAAGCTTTTCAGAAAATATGACGCACCTCATGCTCTTCACCATCCAATCAGAGGGCGCGTCCGAAGTGCGCAGAAATCACGCCACCCTCTGGACCAATCGAAGGCCTGTCCACAGACTAAATAGGGCAGTGAGTCCGGGGACCGAACCCAGATATCACTAATTTATTGGTACCTACGGTTTAGCCATTTTAAACAAAACTTCTGAATGGATTAACACCAAGTTTACAAAAGCACGATTTCAGGACCAAACTGCCACCCCTGCTGCAAATGTTTTGAAAATCTACACAGCGGATTGGGCTGTAGGCATGAGCAACATTTTTTTCTACAACATCTATATAAAAACCACCCATTTTGGGACCCCCCCCTATAACTTTGCCCACCCCATTTGGGCACAGAACCACACCAAGCTTTGCAGAATCAATCTGACGGGGCCATATACTTTTTTTGCAAAGTTTCGGAGGATTCATCAAGGAGTGGGGCAAAGTTATAAGCCACCCAGAAAGTGCTCTTCCTATGGGTTGAGCAACTTAACCATAACTACACAGCCGCTACTGTAGGCCCTGTAACATATATACACTTTCAGAAGTGTGTGTGGGAAGTGACGACAATCTGAACTCGACTGCTCACCATAGATCTCACCCCATCAAACCTTCCATTCATTTATTTTCATTTGCATAGTAGTTTGCCTTGAAAAATGTCTGTGCAAACATAGTACACTTTCATGCTGCTTTCTATTCGCACATTAATCATCACCAGGGTTATGGAATGTTTGCTGATTACAGCGGTCACGGGAAGACACTGGTAAATTGGAAAGCCTTCCCCTTCTCACTGCTACTCTCCATGCTCCTCTGTACATTCTTGGTGCCCCCACCTCAGGCCCGCTATGTAAATCCTCCTAGACCTTATCCCTTTTCACCCGCTGGTTCCCGTGACACATTCTTTCCCAAGCGCATCTTGTGAAGCTCCCGCAGGAAACCTGCAGTAATCCATAAATGATCTGCCTCCAAACAGACTCTCCTTCCTTCCCACACTCTTCAGCTACCCCATTGAATATCTGTACCGCTTTTCCCTCAAGTTCTTTCTTATTTGGTGAAAATCTGTCCAGCAGATATTGAGGTACGGGTGCTCGATAAAAGCACCTTTTTCTCAATTGGAAAATTAATGGGAGTAGGCAGAATACAGCTTTTATTCTTTGCTTAATACCTTGTGAACTTTTTGTTCACTTTTTCTCAAAACGTCCATGTGGAGGACACCCAAGCCTGACATTTTATTTTGGGAAAATGTCAGTCAAATCTGTCCAGCGAATTATCAATACAATTTTAGGGCAAATTGGTTGTATCTTAACTATAGGGTTGGGATGGCCGCTCTGTGATTTAAATATATACATGTATACTGGACCCCATTTAGCTGGAGTCACATAACTCGCTGCATTGGCACACAGAGTGAGTCTCATTAATAGCTGATATTAGGTTCAATATTTACTTTCCTATTAATTGACCTGTTTGGAACTGCTTATTGGGTTATTTGTTTGATATATGTAGGTGATATTTATTGAACTAAGTAATATGATTAGTTTGTGCAATAGCTAGTTGAAGTTTGAAGTTTTTATTTAACACACTTTGCCCATCAGGCTTTTGTGCCATACAACATATAAGTATACAACAAAAGATCAGTTTTGTAGAATCAAAAAATCTTCACCATTGGACTAAATTAATCTTTCATAACACGCTTAGCACAGGGGCAGGTTTTGAACCTGTGCTGTTCTGCCCTCTCTTGCTTCTAAGACAAGCACGCTGTCCCTGAGTTTTGCCCTTGGATATGTTAACAGTTTAAAATCAGGAAACTATGAAAGTTGTTATAGGGTCCATTATGCAGAGAAGTCCAGAATCTTGAGGGGAGAATCTTTCTATCCCGGCTTAGTATTTGTCTAGAGATACTCTGGCAAATTGCTCTACCACCAATTTATGAGGATACAGTCAACCTTGACTGTGTTCAGAAATATGGCACCTCATAACTCTTCTCATGCCAGATCATACACAGACAAGTTTGCTCAGCCTTACTATGGTATTGTTTTGAAGAGCCTCCGTCGGCTCGAGTCTTGATATGACACGGGCTGTTGAAAAAATGTCCTTTATCCTTGATATGGGCCACATTTCTTTCTCCCTTATTTCATGCATTTCCCCTTTTAAACTAACTAACGTGGCTATACTCAAGTCTGTGTCATGTCCTGCATGAAGAATTTGGGCAGTGGCATTGGTGGGTCTTGTGTTCATCAACGCGTTCGTTGTTTTCAAAAATAAGGATTCCCTTCTGAGGATGTTGGTCAGTGGATAAGATTGTAATTATAATTGTTTATTTGCACAGCGCTTATACACAGGTGAAGTGCTTCAAAGCAGGTATGGTTGTATTTAGAGGCATATTAGATGTCAGACGTAATTTCTTATTCTGTGACCCTCGGATTTCTCGGGCACTCTACTATCATTTGTATTATAAGAAAAACTGTGTGATTTAGGGTCAATGTGTGGCTTGATTGTTTTAGTGATTGTCTTGGAGACATGCCATGTTTTAGTTCTCACCTCCAGCTGCATGTTCATTTCTCTAGCTAATTGGACAAGCTCACCCAAGAGCCACCTATTTCCTTTTGCTCGTCTTTCATGAAGATGTCAAGTGTAGGGTATTTATTTATTTATTTATTTATTAAATTTATATAGCGCGCAGGCAGCCCAGGGGCATTGTGGCACTGTTACTTGCAGGAAGACTTAGTTACAATGTGAGCAGGTTGTGCCTTGGGTTACAGTAAGGCAGTGACCTGTGATCAGATATATCACATAATACATCATACAATGTATGTTGCAGCGGGCAATCCATCTGCCTGGGAAGGAGGGCCAATAGCGTGTATTTTACTTGAGTCCCCAGACTCTTCTTCTACTGGGTAGCAGTCCCTTCCATAATAGATGCAATGTAGAATGTCAGGTTGCAATGCACAGGGGCAGATTGGCTATGCCTGTTTTGTTCAAAGGGTGACATCTGGAAGGTGTGAGCTAGAGTGACCGGAACAGCAAGATCGTTTCAAAGGACTGCAACAGGCTGGATGGACTGAGTTGCCCAGGTAGTGATAGTCAGAGCTGGGTGACTGCCCCTAGGTTGGTAAAGGCAACTTGCATCTTAGAGTTCATCCCGTTAATCTTGCACTTGTCGAGCGGCCTCCATTTTATGGAGCTTCTGGACACAACATTTTAGATGCAATTTAGTGAGTCAACTGTTATTGCTGTAGACTTTTTCTGCATCGTTGGTGGGGTTTGCAAAGCAGAGTGAAATCTGTCAACTGCCTTTTCTTGAAGTCTATCCAATTCTGGAGTCTCTTTGGTTTATTTGATTTCAGTATGTGCCTCACGTTCATCCATGTATGGGGTGTAATGATGGCTTTCTGGGTTTGCTGGAGTCAAGAAAACGTTTGGAGGAGAAGACAATTTGTTGCTAGTCACCTGCAATTAAGTGTGAAAATACAAGTACCAGAATCCTTAGAGACATCAATGTTAATTAACCTGAAACACCTGAAAAGGAAATGTAACTAGACATGCCTGAAAAGGAAAAGAAATACAGCCTCCCTGATGATTGATGGAGTAAACATTTGGAGGAGAAGACAATTTGTTGCTATAGCAGGAAAGCTTTGCTTGTTAACTAGTGTGCGCACCTTGCCATCATTCTTAACACTATGTTCCAGGAGTCCCGGGCTCAAGAGGCTGCAGCACCAGAGCCAACCCCCTCCCCCTATCAAGGGTAAGATTTGTGCTCTGGAGTGAGTTGTTTCCCAGTCACCTGCAATTGAAAAAAGTGTGAAAATACAAGTACCAGAATACTTAGAGACATCAATGTGAATTAACCTGAAACACCTGAAAAGGAAATGTAACTAGCAGGAAAACTTGACTGGGAACGAGAGTGCACACCTTGCCATCATTCTTAACACTTTGCTGGATTTGGGCAGCTTTCTTTTCGTCTGGTGTCAAGGTACTGGGGCCAAATGAACTGACCTAGAGATAGAGCATCTAACAGCTTTCCAGCAATGCATCGCACCCAACCTGGCTGATTGTGCAACTGCAACTGCAGCACCTCCCATGCTCTCCTATTGCTGTTACGCCAAAAACGTTGCCGGCTCCCTTGCCGTCCTTTGCATTGGCATTGCTGCTACACTTTGCCCTATCCGCGCCCGGCTGGAGCATCCATGGAAGGGCCCTGTGGCAACACATGTTCACATCCTACTGCATGCTGGGATCATCCGTCTTCAGCCCTGGGTCTCCAGCAGTGACACACCACAGATGGGATGCTATCTACATAGTTTATGGGAATCGTGAGGCATCCACAGGGAGAAGCCGAAGAAAAGCTTCAAATGAGGACCTGCGTCAGGAGCCTCCTCAGAACCCAGATTACAACACCACAGGCTGCACCATATGCATACACGGGGCGCGTATGAGTTCACGGCCGCCAGCGCTGACAGCTCTTCTTTCCTCAAATGTCTGAGTTTGTGCCATAGTTAATGCTGTTTGTGTTGTGGATACCTTTGACCTTTCCATGCATATGGAATCATCTTCCAATCGAGATGCGGACAGAGAGGAGACCTCTGATCTTTCGAAAAAGACTTAAGACCCTTTTATTCAAATAGAACATTTGATACTGCAAGAGGATTATTTCCTGCGTAGTATTTCTATTCTAAACCCACTGGGCACTGTTTTTTGTCTGCATTGTTGGTCTTTGTTCTGTGTTATTTGTGCACCCTGATGCCTGTGGGCTGCAGCGCGTTATAAGGAATACACATAAACATATGCTCTCTCTTTTGTGCCAGGGCAAGGTAGTGAATATAGCACATTTTGCAGATCCAAAAGAAAGGCGGAGATGTGTACGCATAGTGAAACCCTGTCAGAACTTTCCAATATGCCTGTAGCAGCTTTTTTAACCATGTACACCTGCATGTGTATGTAATCACTGATGGAATGCAATGTCACTGTTATTGTACATTTGCACCTTGATTCCGACCCTGTTCCTGCTCATTGGAGGTTCCTAGCGCATGCTCTTTCCACTCCGGGTGGAGGCAAGCTTGCTACGCTTGTTATATCCGGGTTTTCCTTTAGGTTCTGCACCCGCACACAATAGCTCAGGGCACTCCCTTTATGGAAGTTATGTAACCCATCTCCTGGTGTATTCGTTGTTGGTAGCTTTACTCCCCACACGTTTAGTTTTTGCAGGTGGCACCCGTTTCACATTTCAACGTGTACAGATCCACCACACTGCCACCTCACAACCTAGGCACATTATCTTTTCATACCCGCACACCTCAGCAAAACACCCCAGTAACTCTGCTACTCATAGACAAGTACGTTTCCAAAAATCATAAATCTTTTCGCCCGTAGCCAGACAGGGGCAGTCTCAAGTGATGTTGAATATCAAATAATCAGACCGTCAACCTCATGCATATGGCTGCTGAAGTGGAGAATGTGGAGAACAGTGGCAGAACAGACAGGTCTAGGATGTTTTCTCCCCGAAACCGAGTGAAAGCACTTAATGACAGGAGACTAGTGAAAGCCACACACAGGAGTCTCGCTGTATTTTATCTGACTGTATGTAGTCTTACTCGGAATGCAGGGAACCCACATTTGAGGATTTTGATCCATGATGGGACCATAAAAAGCAGTGTAATCATCACGAGGAATTAAGAAAGTGGACAGGAAAGCCACAGAGAATCGCAGCGCTTGCAGTCGTAAGGTAAGTTGTGCAGGCACGGCTGCAGGTGATCGTTAGAGTGCGGATGGCTTGCCCTGCACCCACAGTTAGAGAAATTATTAAGATCAGTGTAAACAATCACACTGCACCACAACACACAAATTGTTATTGTTATTGTTATTGTTATTTTGCATTTATAGAGCGCCTTATATACCATTGGTATGGTCTGAAGGCGCTGGTAGGTTGAACGCCCTTGGGAACCGAAGTTCGGGTCAGTAGAGAGAGTAGAGAGAGTCCTAAGGTGCGTGTGCGCACCCGGTATGTGTGCAGCTGGTGCAGAATTTGTGTGGTAGCTGCTTCTTAGCGGTAGGTGTGGTGGTTGAGAGATCAGGAGTATGTGTTCGCTCTGGCAGGATTTATCCAGACCGAGTGTGGCTGCGTTAGGCCTGAGGAGAACGCCTGGGTGGGGGTGTGAAACCAGCAGTGATTACTTAGAGTGATGGGGAGTGAGCGGGAGATGTTGATATGAGAACAGTTATACCGAATGGTGTCATAGTATCTCTGTGTTCTATTTGAGTGGTGGTGTAAAGAAGAGAGTAAGCGTGGGGTGTGGTATGATATATGCTCTTTCAGATGTTCCGTGCATTCCGAAACATATTATGTAAGTCACGCAATTCTATGCTATCAGGTCCATTCTATGCATTATTATTCATTTCAAGCGTTCAAGATTGCCCTACACACTCCTGTCTGCTCGACACACTCACGCACTCTAAATGCAATTGGGTACACTTCTAAATGCAATTGGGTACACTTCTAAATGCAACTTTTTCAGAGAGGCTATTGGTCACAACTTCTAAATGCAATTGGGTACACTTCTAGATACAACTTTTCTCAGAGAGGCTATTGGTCATAATTTCTAAATGCAATTGGGTACACTTCTAGATACAACTTTTCTCAGAGAGGCTATTGGTCATAATTTCTAAATGCAATTGGGGGCACTTCAAATACAAAGTACAGTGGTACAATATTTAATAGGTTATTGTTCAGGTCAGCCTGACACGTGTTTCGAGCTTGGCTCTTCCTTTGAGGCAAATTTTTGTGTATATGCTGTACTGGGCACAATAAAATTGAGTTTGCACAACTATATATTTAGTCTCCTCTTTCTGTAACTTATTTATTGCATATTGCAATTCCGCATTATGTTCAAAAACTGCCTTTCGGCCGCAGACTGTGTTCGGGGGAGGCACTTGAAGTATCAGCACAGCTCAAATTGGGAATCCTTGCCTCAGACTTCCAGAATGCACCAGTATCTTTAACATCACCTGGGACCTTTCGCTTCGGTTCCAGGATGTATCATTATTCTGACCTAAGCTTGATCATTTGGCAAAGTACACGCCAAGCTCTCAATGCATTTCCTCCAGGTTCTCGATGTATTTCTTTCTGAGATACAACTTGTCAATTTAGGAACTGACCCTCAATGTTTCAGACTAATCTTTAATAATGCTGCATACAGATCAGTCTCTAAGCTCAGGCAGGGATTCGACCTGTGTTGCTCTGCATTTTCTTGCTTCCAAAACAAACGTGCTGCCCCTGAGCTATCGTCCTGGCCCATTATCAGTCTCTTGGATGAAAACTCTGAATTTGGAAACTTTTCCTCAAAGTTCCCAGATGCATCTATCTCTTAAATAAAATTTTCCAATCTGGAAACTTTCCCTCCAAGTTCCAGAATGCAGCATCATCTTGAACACAACTTATCAATTTTGATAAGGATCCTCGGTAAGAAGCAATCTGGCAGCTTTATCACCTGATTCCAGGGTTGCAACGATTTTCACAACCCTTTCCTTATTTGAAGCATGTTTGGCTCCGTGGTTCCATTTGCATTGAGAAACCTTTTCACGCGGTTTCAGCATGGCAGTGTTTTTCTCAACATCTTCATTGTATTGCTCACACTCTACCACTGGTAGGCCCTCGAGGAACTTTCTCTCTTGGTTCCAGTATAGCAGGTATCTCTTTTTGGCTCTGGGCAAAATGTGTGACCTCAAACTGCTCTTGACATCCCTTGGCTCTCTGCTTGTTCATTCTTCCTGTTTCGAAGTTGGCACCCCCAGTTAATTGCTCATCCACATTCCAAGGAGCCTGGTTTCCAGACTCACCCCTTTGGTCCTTCACTTGCTGCCTTTTCTCCATTGTTGGCTGTCATCTCCACCCATCTGCATAAAGTGGTGACTACTGCCGAATGTGAGAGGTGAAGGTAGACATACTACTGGGAAACAGTAGGAACGCGCAAGACTGGAAACGCACAGTAGTAGAGAGTGTGCAGATGTCGGAGGCAGGGCTCACAGCAAAAATGAAGTCGGTAGTGTGCTGAGGCAGGCAGGGGCAGCAATCTAATTTGGGGTACAATTGTTAGTAGAAAGTGGTGCACGGGGACCAGGAGCGCGACACTTGTATGGGTGCAAGTCTATGGAAGGGTGTTTCTAGGGCAGCGCTGGATCTCGAAGAGAACAAGGTCAGTAGATAGACGAGGTACTTGGGATGCAGAAAGGGAGGTGAGTTTCAGGAGGACAGTGCCTTTGCAGTGAACCCCTCTGGAGGACACAGGGGGAAAGAGGACAGAAAGGAGAGCTCAGCAATCATGGGAGGCATTTACAGACTGAAAGGTGGAATAAGCTTTCAGTATTAAATGCATACTGTGCAGTGGCTAATACACCATGCAAGGAAAAGAGATATTGCATTTCAGGGATAATAACAATTGAAATAGGATACGCAATCAAAGAAATGAGGAAATGGCACATCACACAAATTAACACTCCTTGCTCGCTTCATTCAGGACACATTGGTTGCTCTCTGTGGTAGCCCACTGCGACTGAGCCCGAACAGAATGATACAGCCTTTACTACTCCCAGAAAAACTCAAAGGGTCTTTTCTTGATGACTCAGCAGCTCTCCGATCTGCTCGGATGTTCCAAGATGGCATTTTAGACTACTCCTCCAATTCAGCCTCCAACACTAGAAATGTCTGCACCAACTCCCCCTTTTCCCATAAGTTTCTTACTTTTTAAGTTCTTGCAGAGCCATTTTCTGCATCAGCAGACCACTGAAAGGAAAGATAAAAGTATCCCTCACCTTCCATGGAGATGATTCGTCACACAGGTCACTGCACAATTTTCCTGGATAAGGCTAGTATGAAAGGGTTTCTAGAGATTCAAATCCTAGCCCAAAGCTCAGTAGTAGGCCTGCAAAACTTGATTGTGGCAGCCTTCAATGATTGGTTGGCTGCAAAAATGTTCAAAGAGATGCCTGCCGAGGATCGGAGACAACACCATTACTTTGTTCACTACTTGGAAGAACCCCTGAAGTATGAAGAGGATGCCTCGAGGAAAGACGTGCAGGATGGAGCCCATCCAAGACCTTTTCTGATGGCAAAAGTCCACCATTGTCTGCCATTGGACACTGGAACTATAGAACTAGACAAGGACGCCATGGCGGTGCCTTGCACCCTTGATTCAACAGGGACAACTGAATTGCCTGATCTACAGACTCATTGATCTCAGAGTGCCTGCAATTTGTGACCCTTGCTCGCAAATCAAGACACTGGCAAGTATATGGAAAAAAGAAGACCACGAGGAGCCAGATAGACCAATATATCTTGGGTTAATACGCTGTGGATCATAAACTTGTGAAAGACTATTTAGAAAAGAACCTTTGCACCTGAGAAAGGTATCACTGAAGCATGTGTGCATCATCCCAAGATTAGAACCCCATTGAGTGGACTGCAGACTCTTTTTCTTCAATACGTCTCTCTCCTGGCTTACTTTGGTGGCCTTCTGCTCCCTGAAGTTCCCTGGGACCCTCATAGGTGTTTTAAGCCACACTAGAAACCAGGAAGACTGCTGCAGAAAAGTCACAGCAACAGACAGCAGAGCTCTAGATGTAATTCCTAGGAGATCACGATGTCATGCTGGTGGAGAGAGAAGCAGCTGTGATGAGACAGTAACCAGAACAGGAACACAGCAGCTGTGCCAAAACACATCCAGTGACCGGGAGACAGCAATGTGGAAGGTAGGAAGAACAAGGCTAGTCTCCCTAGAACAGGTATGGCCACACCAACATGTGGCACAGATGCCCTCATGGGCTTGATGTTATGTGCCACCAACTAGGGTCCATCATTGCCAGCATGTGGAACATGATGCGGCCCAAAGAGGTGCCAGGATCTTTTCAGACCTAAGCCATAGAAAATTTCTGAAGTCCTGAAGCATGAAAACAGCCCCCCTGAAAACCCTCTTGCAAGCCCTGGAATGTTTTGTGTCAGATAGAATAAAGATCCCTTGGACCTAAGTTCATTGACTGTTTTATTTATTTGTATTTTATTTTAGTAAAATACAGCTAAATATATGTTTTTTATAAAAGCAAATATAACAAATTCTTAAAAAGTACAAAACTCGATATATCGAATATATATCGAATATATCAAAATTCATAAAACACATTATTTTAATATCAATGCAAATTAATTCCATCCTCTAATAACACACCAACTCATCAGATATTTTTACCAGATTCCCAACATTCTGACATGGCAAGATGTTCAAAATGTCTTTTATAAGTTCCCACATTCTCATCATGTGATAAATGTCATGCCCTTCAAAAAATCTTTCTGGGTGTCATTCGCAACAGCTTTGCACTGCCACTACCTTGCCACAAGTCAGATTCATCCTCCTCCGGACTCCCACAAAACATATACATTTTGGCAATAAGACCCGAGGAGGGGGGGCATTACAAGTTAGGTAATAACCCTGGGGCCATAGTTAGAAGCCTGAGCAAAGCCCAACCGGTAATGCCCCTCCCCCGGGGCTCATATTGCCATTAGTATCCCGGCACATTGTACCGGGGTGCTAATTGCAATTTTTCTGGAGTCGAGAAACGGGGCTGCGACTGTTTTTCGACTTGCGGAAAAGTAAGAAAAAAATGCCCACCGGGGATCAGGTGAAGGGACTACACATAGTCCCTTCTCCCTTTCCATGACAGCCATGAAACTTACATAAAAAAATAAACAAACGAATTGACCACCATGGAAAGGGAGAAAGGAGTTATCCCTTCTCCCTTTCCATGGCAGCCAGAGTCGAAGGAACCCGAGGCTGCGGTGGTGTTTCCGAGCCTTGTTCTGGCAAGGTCCAGGCGAGGGCCATTGAGCTTGCTTTTTACAAGCTCATGTCCCTCGCCGGGTACTAATCAACCATAAAGGGCTTTGCACTTTCAATCGTTGGATTTCCACACAATCTGCAGGGACGTAATTTGGGAGTCGCCAGGGGTCGCAACTGTGACCTGATTTCATTGTGCCACAATTAATGCTTTGTTGGAATGTGTCTATGTTTCCGATCTCCCGGGCATGCTTTTCAGGATGTTTGTTTGCATGTATGAGGTATTGAGTGCCCAGAGTAAGGGATGCCATGTGAGTGCGCTGCTTTACCTGCATTACTCTAAATTCTTTAATACACAGTTATGAGCCCTCCCATTGGTATGTATTTCGCCAACCTCTGAAGCTTGAAAAGCAGATCCACGCAGGCTTGACACTGCAGAACTGCAGATGAACTGGCCTGCTGTTAAATCTCATATAACAGTTTAATGGTATCCACTAGAGTGTAATTTACTTTTTGACTTTGAGAACATTCAGATTTATTCTCTAACTTATTTTTGAAATAGGTTACTGAAATATATTTTTACTTGTCTAAATATACAAACATACGTCATTGGGATTTGCATGTGCTATGGCTACAATCTTCCTATGGATGAGGTTCTTTAACCAGAACTGGAGAATAACCATCAATAACTGAACAGTAATATCCATTTTCTGGGATGATCGAGATGCACCAATTTGCTCATTTGTGATGCCAGTCATCCGGAGCAACATGCCAGCCTTCATGGTATGAAGACATGTGGATGGCAAAGTGTTGCTTTTCGATGTGTAAGTAGACCTTTGTTCTCACAAACAAAATGCCATGTGCTTCAATACTAAATAGATGACGAAATACAATTGAATTAGATTTTATCACACAGAAATATTACTTTACAATTCAAGTACTGGGATTAAAAGAACGATTAATGCAATCTGAAAGAGTTGATGGAATGTGACAATCTACCTAAACATTGGAACTACGCCTTGTAGTAAAAAACATTTTCTTACACTCATTATGCTCGCAAACATGTTGAATGATTTCTTGGATGCATTATTTTTGTTTTAAACTTTAAAAATATAACTACTAAGTAAATTACTATTAGTATTTAATTAAAAGTGTATGTTGTTTTCTTCTTTTTGGTTTTGCGTTCGGTAACGTGATGATGTTGTTGATGACAGGGAACGTTTGGCTACGTTGTACACCAACATCATGAGAAGAGGTGGAGCTGTCATGTCATTTGACTAGTCACTGTCACATTGAAGGGCCAATGATATGATTTACTGCTGCAAGGGCACTTGAATTTAGGGCAATGCATCAACGGATAAGATTATCACAAGATGGCGGTTTCCAACTCGTGAGTTTCACATGTGTAAATGTGAGAAAATCTAAGGTAAGATGCATTGGAAAATAAAGTTTTGATCGATTGTGGTATGCTAAAAAATAAAACATGCCCTATAAATTGGGCCAATACAATTCCCCTTTAAGACTCGATACAGAAATATTATTAGTATATTTATGGTGTCACTAAATGTGTCTGTAACATTTAGTGAGATTCACACAGGCAGGTCAATTCTTGTTTCTTTGAGCCAGTTACAAATATTATCGACATTTCATTGTTGCGACTTCCTCAACATAAAGTTAGGGGAACACATTGCAAGTGATTTGATTTGCATGAAATAAAATTTGCATTCAAAATGCAGCCTGTTTTTTGTCCCAGAATTGTACGGTGGGATTGCATATTAGGGTGTGTTAAATTAGGGATACCCACTTAGTGATGAATATTCATAATAGACAAAGGGCCTCATTACAACCCAGGCGTTAAGGGGTTAATGGCGCCGTAAAAGGTGTTGGCGCCGTTAAACCCTTAACGCCTGATTACGAGGTCCCTTTCCGGGTTGCACTTTAACGCCTGCTTTTAGCAGGCGTTAAAAAACCAACCCGCAAAGGGAACTAGGAGCTAATTACGGCACCGTAATTTACGGTGCCGTAATTAGCGCCTTCCCCATTCCCATTGAGCCCTATGGGCCAAAAATGGGAATGGGGAAGGGGCCATGGTGAATGGGGAATTACCGCCCCACCACCCTTGGAATGGGGTGGTAATTCCGCCATTCACAATAGCACCATTGCCCACCGCCTGGGTTGTAATGAGGCCCAGAGTTTATTAACAGGACACAGTAAAGAAACAGAAAGAAAGTGGGAATGAGCGCAAGGTGGCTTAAGGACAGAAAAAAGACATTGGCCCTCATTACGACCCTGGCGGAAATCGCGGTGCAAAATGCACCATGGAGCACGGCGGAAAGCTGCCGATAGCGCCATGGGGGTTGGCGGATTTTCCGCCCCATTCCGACCTTGGCGGGGCGGTAAATCCCGATTCCCCATTTTACCCTTCCCCATTCCCATTTTTGCCCCATAGGGTATAATGGGAGTGGGGAAGGCGTTAATTACGCCACCGTAAAATACGGTGGCGTAATTAACAACAAGGTCCCGTAGCGCCATGGATTTCTCCGCCCGGAAAAACCAGGCGGAAAACGCTCCATGGCGCTACGGGAACTCGTAGTAGGGCGGACGGGTCCGCCGCGAATAACGCTGGCGTAAACCCACTCCGCCAGGGTCGTAATGAGGCCCATTGAGTATTGGAGCATAAGAGACAAAGCGGGAAGTAAAAATATCAAGGATTACTAGAACTCGAAGACATCTAAAGATATTAGTAAGAAAATGTAAGAGAAGGCAGAATTCAGACGAGAGCTGGGATAGTGAGTGTAGGAAAGCAAAAATAGAAAAATGATGAGGAAGACAGAAAGGATATTCATTTAAAAGTTGGAAACAGAACAAAGAGGTTTCAATCAGTAGGTGGAGATGCCTATTAGCCAGGCAGAGCAATAGAAAAGTTGAGAAAGACAAATACGTGTTTAGGTTGTGGTAAAAGAAAGAAGGGGCAGATTTTTCGGATGTTGAACAGTTGAAAATGCCAGCTATAAGAAATATTGGCAATTGGGAGGAAAAGCCAAGAGATGGGTAAAAGAGGGCACCAAGATTGCGTGCAGAAAAATAGAAGGCAAGAAGGAAGGGCAGAAAGGAGAGTGGAAATGGAGCAGGAAGGGAAGAAAAGCACACCAGCGCCAGATGCGTGTAAAGTCAGAAAAGGATATAAAGATTTGTCTATCATCAGTGCAGAAGTGAAAAGATAAAAGATATTTTGCAATGATAGAAGAAAGAGGAGAGGCAAAGAAAGAAAAGAGGATGGGTCCATAAGACCAATGAGGCGGTAGTGTTGGAGCAGCTAATGTACCTGACCCATAGGTTATTTATTTATTTTATGGTTGCTGACCTATAGTTAGGATAAAACCTATTTGTATTTACATTTCCCACAATTCTATTGTGAATACATTTTGCTTCACAGGATTGATTTGGGTGAAACGTTTCCAAAACAAATTGTTTGGATTAAGCCTCACCAAGCTGGACATTTGGGGGAAAATGTGTGAAATGTTTCAAAAGTCATTAGGAAAACAAAAACATTTTTTCAGCCTACTCCCAATAGTTTTCCCACAAAGAAAAAGATGTTTCCAAAGAATCGCTGTCAGATTTCTACCAAATAAGAAACAGAGCATCGCAGATATATCTTTTTTTGGTTTGCTGTAAATCCGAACCAGTATTTAGAAAGAGAAAATTGACATAGAAGCGGGTGATACGGTCCCAAAAACAGTTTATATATCTCTCCTGAGGCATTGAGGCTTTGCAGTAAAGAAAACCTGCCATTTTTCTTTTTTTTGTTCACTGCAAGCAATTGCAACGGGAATTCTGAGCAAAGCCAAAAAAGCAGTGGTTTCACATTAGGAAAGAATAAGGGAAAGAAGACCACATGTGTAGTTGAAGATTTTGGGGTGGGCTGGAGAGCACATTTTGGTAGAGGATGTTTGTCCTGCCACAAACATCCATCTGGAGCCTTCCCGATTTCCAGCAGAAAAATTGCATGCGCGGTCGGAAGAAAACGCATCACGGTAACTGGCAAGCGAAAGGGGATAGTCGGACATGGCTGGGGAAGATGCCCAGAGAGTGGGGCAGATGGGAAGATGTAGAAAGGAGAAGGGGCATGTGGACAGTGGCAGTGTGGATGATGAAGACTCTTGTCGAGCATTTTCCCTTTGCTACAGTAATAAGCAAACTCATTGCAAGTGTTATTACTGGGAATGACTAGAGCGCTAATAGAAGGTGGCATTGAAGAGACTGCAGTTTGTTAATAGAGGAATTTCTCAGGGGAAGCTATGGTGTTTTTAAAAGGATGGGGGAAACGGGAGCATGGACCACCCGTCAGTTACCCATGGACTTTAAGTTGTGCTGGTGTAATAGGATAATTACTTAACAGTGGGGGGGATTTAGGTCTACAGTTTTTTGCCTACTTTTTGCTCAATGACGATTGGATACAGCGGCAGGCTGTAGCCGGTGGGATGTAGGTATCTACTAGGCAGGGGGACATGGGCTACGGCCATATGCCACTGGCGGTGGTCTTTTTTCCTCATTGATGCAAAGTGAACAGTGGCCATGGCTGAAGCCAGTTGCCACCGGCTATGACCAAAAGTCATGGCTGGGTGGATCTGCCTAGTTAGCAGGCAGGGGGATATGGTCCATGGCCTTATGCGGGAGCCATAGCCACTGACAGTGGTCTATTTTTCTCATTGTTGCAATGTGAACAGTGCCCCTGCCACCCCTCATGTTTTTTTGCACATCTAACTGGAGACTGGGGCTTTAGAGGGGCTGCACCTGAGCTACTCTTCCCTAACTTTGGAGTGCCATACTGATGGTAACTCCATTCGCCTCCCCGTGAAGGCTAACATTAAACTTGGGGTGAGTCGGATCCTGGCTGGCTCAGCACTGCAGTTATCAGAATTTCCTGCTGCTACTTCCTGGTACATACCAGAGGGATTCACCCCTGCACACCTGCATCCAATCAGCCTCCCTAAAGATTGCTGAGGCATGAAAGCTCGGTAGGAGGAGAATATCTTTGGACTGTTTGAGCTTACTGCAGCTGGGACCCAGAGTAGCGCCCCTGCCACCCATCAAGTTTTGTTTGCAAATATATATATATATATATATATATATATATATATATATATATATATATATATACCCCTGCCACCCATCAAGTTTGGTTTGCATATATATATATATTGCAAGGTGTTTTTCTTTTTTGTTACATCATTTGACTGTTGTACATAGCAGAATTTATAGTGTTTTACTGTATGTTGAACTGTATTTAATGATGTTTTTATTTAATTGAGTATTTAAAACGCTGTACTTTGTATTTTATATCAGTGTTGATTAAATGTGTATAAGGTTTATATTAACCAAAATTGCGCCATACATTTTCTTTTTTTTATTAATACGTTGGTTCGTGGATGTAGGTATAGGGCAGTGGTCTGCAATCTGTGGCCCTCCAGATGTTTTGGACTACTTCACCCATGATCCCTCATCATTGACAATGCTGGCTAGGGCTGATGGGAGTTGTAGTGCAAAACATCTGGAGAACCAACGGTTGCCGACACTCGGTGCAGGGTAAGCTTATGCAGCAGGAAAATAGACATCTTTAGGTGGGAGTGTGGGGATTACTGCAGATCGCTAGACGGTCCCATGTGCATCAGAATCCGCTTTCTAAGAAAACACTAAGCAAGCTCTGTTGCTTCTCAGCAACTCTATGCCATCACACACTAGATGGCTGATTCATGGAATTATTTGCGCCGAAAATCGTGGATTTGTGCGCCATTCTGCCCACAAATCCCTGTTTAACAAATGGGGATTTGCGGGCAGAATGGCGCACAAATCCCTGTTTTTCGGCGCAAATAATTCCATGAATCAATCCGGTTTCTTGCAAACGTTTCACTGCATAGAAGGGCTGCAAAAACATTCCTGTTTTCCATTAGTTTTCCCCTGGCTTCTAATGCTGCCAACTTTTAATTTTCCTTTGAATAACTGCTATTCGCAAGTTTAAAAATCCAGTTTTTGGATGCTGGCCTTTTATTCCTGTCCTATTTGATTGTTATCATTCGTAAAGAATGTCTATGCGGTTTTGTGCAGTAAAGCCCCAGATCGTCCTTCGGGGTGCTTTTGTACCCTACAAATGAATGAAATACGCAGGTTTCGGGCCCGTCCCTTCGGGAGATGGCAGACTTTCGCTCAGGTGCTATTGCCAATACTATAAACGTCTCCCGTTGTGAATTGTGAGGGTCAGAAAGCGCTGTCTGCATGTGGCTCGCGCTGGAACAACAGCCCAACCTTGGCACCAATAACAAGAGATGTATTTACAGTTCAGAATGATCGCCTGCTCGAGTTCCCATTGCGCCGGCCGCCCTTGAGTGGAGAACCGATGGCGTTCGGCTGCTGCCCGGTGCTGGAGCTGGAAGCTCGGCCGAGCGCTGAATTATGTCCACTCGCTTTCATATTCTTCACTGGTTCTTCCGTACTCCCTGACAGCTGGGGTCAGACCTGTGTTTCAAACTCTGAAAAACTGTCACTTGTCACGTTTGTGATGTGTTTACAGGGGATTGGGTGCTCAAACAGCGCAGCACGGCCATCACAGTTCACGTTGCAATAGCGCAAGTATTAGCACCTTGTGGATTGACACGCGAATCCCATTAACACCCATCCTTTTATGACTGCAGTGGCCGCTCTGGCGCATAGAAAGTGTGACAATTGGACGCAATTGAAAGACCACTTCTTAGGGGTGCTTAGGGTAGGCTTCCACAATCTTAAAAACAAAGCCATGGGCACCTTTGCCTCTCCAGGTATTGCACTACAACACCCATCAACCCTAGCCAGTGTAGTCAATGGTGAAGGATCATGGGAGTCTTGGTCCAAAACGTCTGCAGAGCTGCCTTTTGCAAACCACTGAGTTATACAAAATGAAGGGTAGGAGTTAGATAAGGTGTTTATTTCTTTATTTGCCACATGACAAAGCCCACCGGAATCAGTACGCACATCAACACAAAGACATTTCAAAGGACAGGACATGACACAAGGGTTGATTCAGAAAAATCCTCGTACTTTAATAATAGTTTCAGGGCGCTTTGAGGAGACCAGCCGTTTTTTTTTTCCTAGCGCAGGTCCGTGGGCAAGATGTTCCAGGCATGAGCCGCTTGAACTGGGAAGGACCGGCAATTCCCCTTTACTCGTTTAACGCTACGGTTAACTAGGCATTGAGTATTACTTGAGCACAAGGATCTGCTCGGTTCTTATTGTTCTAGACTCTTTTTGAGGTAGGAAGTTCCATTCCCATAGAGGCACTTGTGGGTCAAGGTTACCTTAAAACGCACTCTCGCAGCCACTGGCAACCAGTGTAGTTCTTTCCTAGCGCTGGAAACAAGCTCTCTTCTTGGGATACTACTGATTATCCTAACTGCCTCATTCTGTACCATCTGGAGCGTATGCATACAATCTTTACTGGCTGCACTTAGGAGTGAATCGCATTATCTGGGCATAATAATGGCCCTAACCATGGCATTACAATTCTTGTGGGTCGCAAAGGGTTTAACTTGCCTCAACACTCTCAGATGGTACTATTTTTTTTTTAGCTCCGTCCACATGTGCATCTGCTTCAAGGGAGGCCTAGAAAAAACAAAAAGGGACTTCAACGTATCCAGCGCAGGGATACAACTACCCTCAATATCAAGGCTCAAATATTTAGAGTCCAATTTCGCCCTGGCTTGCGCAGATCCAAAGATCATGAATTCATTTTCAGCACTATTCAAGCACATCCAGTTTGTTGACATCCAGTTCTGTGCAGACTTATACATATTTGATAACTTGTCTGAGTCCCGGGCATACGTACTGCTTAATACCACCCGAGACCATCCTTATTTTGATAAAGGTAAAACTACATCATCTCTTTGTTTAGGGATTGGTTGGCCCATCATGCGATGGGCGGCATGACACTGTGGATAGTTGATTGGTTGTTATTGTATTAACCAACCACGGACACTTGACAGGTCATCAAGATACATGCACCTTTGTTACTAATGTGAACTGTATAACTGTATTTTCCTGTAACCAAGTTCTCAATTATGCTTGTATTGTCTGCGCCTAGCTACCCTGTGGGTTTGGTTTTGTGCTATACCAAATAAACAAACAAACAAACAAACAAACAAACAAACAAACAAACATATGAGCCAGACAGGGTGCAGGGGGAGATTTTAAGAAGACAACATCCCTCATCCTCAGGCCAAGAGACTGAGTAATCACTGTGTACGTGGCCTGCAAGGCAGCTTATATCTGTGTGTACTTTTAGGGAGTCTTGCAGGTGTCCTATTTTTTCCTGCCAGCTAATGAATAGCCAGTGTTCTTCACTTATGGGTCATGTGTTGGAGGACAGTGAATGAAATGCAATGTACTCCTATTTATTTGGATTTTTGTTAATTTTAATGTTTGTTGTGTGTTCTGTTTCACCAGGGACATGCTTGAGTTATTTTTCCAGGAGTTTGTTGTCTTGCTATTCTGGTTCACCTGGAAAACAAAGAACAGATGAATTCAGACAGACCTCTAATGGAGTTGGGATTATCCTGCTTGCGTCTGGGGAACTGTTATCTTATGCCTTCACTCTCCCGTTCTCATCCTCCCTATCTCACTCTAACGTGTCTCTAATTACCAGCTACTGTCTGAGCCCTGCACAGCTCTATATTTCTGTGAATTCAGCTTTTCGAGTCCTCTGAAAGTCTTGGGGCCTTGGCCTATTTAAAAGAATGCTGAGGTGTCCATTTTAAGGAAGATGGCTGCCCTGTTACACTCTGGTTTCTATGTTAGTGATCTATGCCTGCATGTTGTTCATGTTGCATTCAATGTATACATTTTTTATGTTAGTGTTATTTGTGTCTTGTTGTTGCCATCTTAATATTCTTCATGTATAAATGCATCTTTGACTTAGTGTATGTGTTCTTCAAATGGAGTGCTGTGTACTTCGTGTCTAGTGTGTGCACCTACTACTGTTGCAAAATCAGCTTGTGTGCTTGCGCCACATTCAGCTTATATTGTCTCTATGTCTTGTTGTTCCTGCCTGGGATAAGGGCGGTACAGTTGTCTTAGTGAGTAACGCTTCTCACCCATGCAATACTTGATCGGGACGGGGCAGAAGCCATAGATGTCGTATACATCTGTCTCTCGACAAATAGTTTATTTTGCTGCAAATTCTCACAATTTTGTCTCTCGCAATGTTAATCCTACTGTGAAAGGGTTGTGGTAACATTAAACTTAATGATCTATTTATTCAGAGAGCATTAAGGCAATGTTTGATTTTGAGTGCTGTACCCTGATTGGTCGCTAGGGGAGCTGTACTCATGCATTTATTAGAGTATGCACAAACACTAATAAAAAACAAAAAATAGAAAATGGCAAACACAGTATAGACCATGTAGCTTTCTCCACTTGTCTCTTATATGGCTTGGAAGAATCTCAGGGCCCCCAAAGAGCCTATCTGCACCCCTTCACCTCTCTTTCTGTAGGCAAAGTGTGACAAATCAACTTCTGGGGCACCAGTGGTCCAGGGATGAATATCGGTTTCTAAACCATCAATCAATCCCCACAACTCTAGTACACCAGAAGGGATCCAAAACATTGGAATACAAGTAAATGATGAGACCTCCTTGTCCATTTTTGGTAATATGGATGGAACGGCAGGCTTATCTCCACAAGGTTGTGGATCGTTGGTTAATTGCAACACAGTGAAAATGCAATTATTACCCAATGATGAAAGGAACTAACGAGTCAAATGTTGTTTACAAATATCTACTTTATTATTACTACAACAGACAGTTCCGGCACACTACAATTACAACCTCCACTGTAAAGGAACACAGAGGACAGACAGTTTCACAAAGGAATGGGACGCACTCTGGTTACTGACAGTAGGGTAATTGGCAAAAAATCAGTCTTATAGTTCAAGATTATTTGGTTCCAACACCAAAGGGGCAAAGGGTCATAACTGTCTCTAGGGGCCTCCGGAGAAGGACCAAGGGGGCAGAACCACAAGGTACTTGGTGCCGAAGAAGTTCTTGGAGCTCGACAGCGTTGAGGTGGTTCCAGGGCACTTTGCAGCTTGTGAGATAGAGTTAGTGGCGGGAGACAGCTGCGGGTACCAGGCAGTTCGACATGCGAGGCTGGACGGACGTCTGAAGGCTGTCCGGTGCGGCAGCTTGGGGGCCAAGAATTGCTGTCTCTGTGCTGGTTGGCAGATCTGGAATGCTGGTTGAAGCTTCTGGGACGGCTCTGGTGACTGCGGCGTGACAGCAGTGCAGCTGAATGCGGTTCGAGAACTCGACTGTCTCGAAATTGTCCTTAAAAAGATGGATGCTCATGTCCTTTCAAGGCAGACAGCCAAAGCTCAGGTGGTTGATAGCAGGCAACCGCCTTGTCCTTAGTCCAGAGACTCTCTGACACTTCCCACCTAGGAATATTGCTTTCAGAACCTTGCAGGGCATGCTGTGTGCTGGCTGGGTACCGGTTCTGGAGCTGCTGGACAGGTACTCTGAGTCCGGTAACTCCCTCTGTTCCCTGGGAGATGTTTAGGGGATAGATCTTGCTTCCCTCTTGGAACTCCTGGCCTTCCTTTAATGGCGGAAGATGTAAGGTAGACTGTACCTTCAGCTCGAGTCCAAATGAGTCCATCTTCTTACATCTTGTGAACTCTTCAGATGATCTGATCAGTGAGGGACACAGCTCTTTTTAAAGCCAAATGGGCCCCAGTGATTGGTGTAGGCTAAGTCCACCTTAATGAACCAATCCTGGGTTTCCACCAACAATCTTCAGTGATGCTTCAGGACAGAACCAGGGTGCTTGGCAACAGACAGGGGAAGCATGAAAACATATACTTCTAAGTCCCACCCATCTTCCTGCCTGCTGTACATCAAAGTGTCACCCTAATTAACTTAACCCTATGCAGTGCTTGATCACAACATGGGCCTCCTATGAAATAGGGGGTTGCAGGCAGACTTATGACTCCTACAATTCGCATACTTTCCTGCTCTGAAAAGAGTGGTTCCAGACAGGACATTCACTGCCCTTTCATACCAAGGAGGGGGTGTTAGTACCAAGTTGACACATTGCATTACAAAGAGGTTTCAGGTGTTTGCTCTCCATTGTCACTCCCTGTACCCAGGTCTTCCCTGAGGCCTGCTAATTAACATTCTTCAGTATTCGCCACCATCAGCATGGTTTCACAATGGAGATGCAAATCCACGGGGGCATTGACATTCTAATCAAGAGACCCATGGACAAAGGCTTTTGATTGATGTACCCACGGCTGTCAGGTGTCAGCTACACATGACAGGGCAGGGTGGCGCTGGTAAATTGTGTCCTCCCAGAGTACATGACTATTTTTCTGCTGTGTGGTGAGCGTGGAAAATGTGCACAGGAATAGCCCCATCTTTCATTCTTTTTTTTTTTTTTTTTTTTTTATTGTTGTTTTTGATCAATAATATTTGATCTTTCAACAAAAAACAATTTATCAAAACATTTGAACCTTTTTTTTTTTTTTTTTAAAGTACATTAAACACAGAAAATTACAGTCACTAGAAGAGCAAGTGAAAGTAAATCTATACCTTTGGTAAGAACGCTATTTACATAATATAATAGTTCTTAGTTCAGCTACATCAATAATTATAATCATTCCAAGGCAAGAGAACAAATAGTCATCACAGCTAAGCTGTTATAGTAACATCAATTTCTGGTAACTTAATTTCTAAAACATTGAGAAAGTTAACCAGTGCATACCGTAGTTGTTTAGAATGACCTTGGAATATCATTAGCCAAAAGTCATCATGCATCACTATAGGTTTACTAATCAAATGCTTAAAATACATTATTCTAAGGGGTAAAAGGGTAACACATTCAACCACTAGATGTTTCAATGTTTCAGCCTGCTGATGACAAAATCGACAGATTTGAGCTGAAGTCTTCTTCCATCTGAACAAGATTTCTCTGGTAGGCCAGAGATTCAATCTAAAACGCAAAAAGTCAGAACGATGTTTAGGGTGTGGTGAATGATTTAGATACTTTTCCAAATACCCCTGTTTTTTTATGGCAAAAGGATTCGACTCAAATTTAATTATTTTTAGGCATGCTTCACTGGTTTTAATCCAATCTGTTTCCCATAGTTTGCTCTTTGCTTTATTAGGGTTTTCGATGAGCAAGGTTTCTGAAATATCAGCACCTGACAGAATTTTCAAGATGTTAACACGCCATTTTCTTGGGAAATGGTCGCTAGCTGCCAGTAAATAGTTGGCAAAACAGAAAGGTGATGCCTGGAAGGTTTTGAATTAATCATAACCACGGGCAAAGCTCTGGGCAACCCTCCAGACCATCGTTTGTCAGCCTGCCAAGCCATTACAGAAGGGGAAAAACCATATGCAAATCAGGCTTGGTCCTAATATAATATTAAGTAAACCATTAGAACTCTCCTTCATAATACATTTTCTGAATAAGAGACACAGCTTCCATTTGAATGTGGCATAGAGTGATGTAATACCCAATTCATATCTAATGATTGATATGGACTCTGAGCTGGGAAGCATGAGCGCTCTCTTCCAAAATTTACTTTCTAAGTTAGCCCAATATTTATATGTTAGACCTATCTCAACTTCAGAACCATATAAGATCGTAGGGACAAATTTTTGCTTATAATAAATGATCAAAGGTTTAATACTGAATTTGCAATATTTTGCCCGAATTATTCGAAGTTGAGATAGGGCATTCTGAAGCTTCATTAATAAATGATGTTCTTGTGTTTTATCCGATAGTCTACTAGAAACACAAATTCCCAAATAAATATAGGACTTTACAACCAGCAAATTGGTGCCCTGTGCTTGCCAACGACACAAAGAACGCCCTTTGGTATTGCCAAATTGCATTACCTGAGTTTTTTTGGTGTTAATGGTAATTCAATTTCGTTCTGCATATATGTCCAATGCACCTAACAGATTACATAAACCGGAGAGTGTCTTAGATACTAACACCATGTCAATGGCATACAAGAGCCATGGAATAGGAACACCTTGTAATCTGCATGAATCAACAGTTACACTCGTAATACATGCACCAAAATCTAGAAGGAAGAAGTTAAACAAGGCTGACGCCAAAAGACAGCCTTGCTTCAAACCCCTAGTGGTTTGTATGGGGTCAGATAAAAGACCCTCATTATTCAAACGAATTGAGATCGATGTATTCGAGTGCAGCTGGATGATCCATTTAAGTATATACCAGGGGCATCCTGCATCCATCAATTTTTTAAATAATAATTCCCTCGGGACTAGATCAAAAGCTGCCTTAAAATCAACAAAAGCCATATAAATTGTATGTTTGCACTGCATGTTCAAATGGACGATGGCTTTTAAAGTTATCAAATTGACGGCAGTACCCAAACCCCGAACAAAACCCGTTTGAAAGGAATCTCGAAGGTGAGATTGATCCAGCCAGTTATTAAACGCTCCTAAAACAAGACGGGCGAATATTTTTCCAGGACAGTCCAGCAACGCAATTGGTCTATACGACGCTGGATCCATTCTGTCTCCCTTCTTAAAGATTGGTAGAATGATTGATGTTTGCCAATTCATAGGAACCAAACCAGTGATCATGATGTGATTAACATATCAATTAGGATATCTGCCCATAGATGTTTATGCTGTTTAATCATGACATTATGTAACCCATCTGGACCTGCTGCACGGGACACACTCAATTTGGATAGGAGAAATAATATATCCTCACGATCAAAATTAATAATGTGATTAGACGCACGGGTGTCCCAGATTACACCAAGATCAGGAAAGGGTGAAGGGTAGATAGTGCCATAGAAATCATTCCAGGATTCATGAGTAATAGAGTTGACCTGTAATGAATGTTGTCTCTTTAATCCAGTGTTGTTTAATAAGGCCCATATAGCAGCCGATGACTTAAGAATGATTTGACTTAGCATGGCCTCTCCATCTAATTGATATTGGATCGAACGTCGGGATCTAATCCAGTTCTTGTACGTCCTTTTTAGTTGATTAATCTGATCTTGGATGACACCTGGGACTTCAACATGCCTATTTAACAATGCTTTAACCTTACGTCTCAATTCACATTTCTTATGTTTTATTTCTGGGTCAAAAGCATGCTGATGTAGCTGAATATGACCCTTGAAACGAGATTTATAAGGAGCTATACGCTGAATAGCATGCACATAACAACCGCTAAGGCAATCGGCATCATCTTCATATTGTGCCAGCAGGGTGTTTCTAAGCTGGGACAATTTCCATTTAGACAAATGAACACGATTACCAACATTATTGAGTCGTAGGTTAGCTACATTCCTGTTTAAGGGATGTTGGACTGTTTTAGGCCACTCGTATGTTAATTGTAGCCAGCTGTGGTCACTAAAATGGGATTCCTTAATTGATAAGTCAGAAATATTGTTTAGAAAGTTGGCATTAACAAAAATGTAATCCAGCGTGGCAAGGCCGTAAGCATTGTGCCAGGTAGGTTTGGGGGGAAAATCACTAGGTAATGAACCATAGACCACAATAAAATTACGGTCAGCCATTAAGGTTAACCAACAACACTCATCTGATGAGGGGCACCATTGTTTTGGACCAAATAGATGCAAGTTTAGATCCCCCATTATGAGTGTATTTGTGATGGTAACATCTAAAGAAAGCTGGTCAAGGATCCTTCTAAGTGTTTCAAAAAAATCTTTTGAAGAAAGATGTTTTTTTCCCCAATAGATGTTTATTAAGGCACAAAAGCTATTTGCAACACAAATCTTTACATATTGAAAACATGGTGAAGGAGTCTTGTGCCAAATAATTTCAATATTGTTATCCTTACGGAAGGCCATAAAAAGCCCTACCATCGGGCGACCTTTAACTGCCTCCACAGCTGGGACCATCAAAATATTGTACTCGTCCCAAGTTGGGACACTGCGTAGCCAAGTTTCCTGAAACACTAAGATATCAAATTGTAAGAGGTCTTTAATTCCATTATTAAGGTAATGCTTATGCCCTCTTGTGTTCCAGGAAAGTAGTCTAACTGAGGCATGCTTCCGAACTAGTTATGAATTCGCATGATCATTACTACGATATCCAGCATGATGCGCGTACCCTTTCTCTGTTGTATTAACGGTCACCTTTGCACCATATATACGGTTTTTAACAAGATCATTGTGTACTGGTGACAGAACTTCTTGATGTACATCTTGTGTCACTATAAAACCCAGATGGTAAAAGGCAGTACGCGCCAGCCATAATGTGTTTAATACCACTCTTGACTGCACAAATATACGGGCTTCTGTAAGATCTTGATCATTGATAAATTCGACCAAGCTAATGTCCGCCGATGTAATATCTTCAAGAGCAGGAATATCGGCACAAATATTCAAAATGCTTGCTCGATTAAGATCATATGTGGAAAAAGGTTGGCCACGACATCTTATAAGGAGACGGAAATGATTTTTATATTGGGCATGACCAATGTGCCTAAATGATCTTATTAGGGTCTCACTCTGTTGACTCACACTGGAAGCTATGGAACCCCTATTTCTTGCCTCCAAGGACTCGCGTGGAGGAACATTTTGCGATTTCATTGGTCCCTTTAATAAGGGGGTAATATTTGGAAACCCTTTTTGGCAGTTCTGACTGTTCAAATCAGTTTTATCTAAAAACCCCAATTGAAATGACTTGGTAGCTTCACTTTCACTCATATACCTTTCAAAGGATGCACAAATCTCTTCCCGTAGATCCTGTAAAGGTCAATGGAGTGCTGCGGCTGTGGTGTTTCCTTCTCCTCCTGTTGCACGATAGAATTAATTTGTTTGACCTTGTTCACATTAGGTAAAGCGCTATAGCGTTGTACAAGTTCCTCACTCGCTTTGATTTGCTGGTCAAAGGAAGCTCTCAATTCAGCTCGCACTTCTTGGATAATATCCAAGGCTATTCTTGATGGATTGACAGCCACCTTAGCAACAGAGACATTGTCACTATCTGTGACCGAGCCCTGCAGACCTTGTTTGATAATTAGTGGTTGAGGATCTTCACTGCACCCGGTTTGAAGGTCACGCTCCACTCGTGGCAACTGGGTGCTGTGATGCGCATTATTAGTGGTTACAGAGTCTACTACGTCCGCCAAGTCATCTAATGGCTGATATTTTAGGTTGTTCTGACCAATAGTCTGGGATTCAGTGTTGCCATGTAATTTTCGCTTTTTTCTGGCCGATACTGCTTAGTTGATGATCTTCTTTGCTTTAACTTGTGTATTTGAAGAAGCTGTAGGTTGAGATTTTTTTGATTCCAAATCATCTAGCACCCGGCTCGACGTCACTATATTCGAAGATTTAGGGTTAGTAAATAATGGGGCAAAAGTTACACCTGAAACTTTTGGGGTTATCCCATTAATCATTACAGAGGGTAAAGGTACGGATGGTTCAGAAACTTTGGGCAATGTAATAAATCCATCTGATGTAGATTCAGATCTAATATCATTCGGATGAATGGATTTAACATCATGAATGGATATTACAGATTCCAAACGTGATCTTGTCTGTGTGGATTGACTCGTCATCTTCTGAGTGCTAGGCTTAACTAACAAAAAGCGTGCGTTTTGTTCTTTCTTTAAATGCAAGTGTAACATATGCAGTTACACTGCCTGCGCATCTTATCATCGAGTGTCTCATACAGTTTAGCCAGAGATAGGAGAGCAGCATTCATGGCATTCAGTGTGTTATTTAGTGCCGGTGCCTCTGGAAAGGAGAATCTATTATCTTTGTATGGCATTTGACTATCGCGGATAAAATATGGATGACTAGGATCAGGTTCAGAAAATCTGGTATGCCTAGGAGTGGGAGCAACAAATGAAGTGTTGGACATGGGGGAAGGAGATTTGTCAAATAAAGCTGGGGATTTGTATAAGTCAGGATTTTTGGACCCAGATGATGGAGAAGAGTTTGACTTATGATTTGGATCAATACAGTCGCCTATTTGAGGCTGAAAGTTGTCAATTGATTGATTCAGATCCCCCGTATTTGAGCAGATATAAAGTACATCATGAATTTCAGATCCATGGGGGCTAGAGGCCAAAATGGAGGCCAATGTAACCTCTCCAAACTCCCCCGCTGTTGTTAAATTCTCATGCTCTGCACGTAGTGCGTGCTGAGCTGCAACGGAACACAGGGGAATGAGGGGGGGGTTTAGGGGACCGAACGTTCGCAGATACCACAGCCGGCCTAGAAGGTTGAGTGGTTTCTATTTCGCCCGTGGCATAGGCCGAGGCAATCGAGGCGTCGGCTACCTCAATTCCCACAGACGGAGGGCAACCAAGTACAAGATCAACAACACAGGTCGTCACAATTAATTGAGAACAAGCTGGATTTGCAATCTGGTTGCGCTCACTGTCGTATGAGGCCATATCCACAGGTAAAATGCCTTTGTCGGCTGCTATTGGACCCTCTACCACCTCAACCATATTATCACCATTGGGATGATGAACCAGATCCAAGTCGACCACCGGAATGGTACAATTCAGCGGCTGGATGCTATTCCCCAAGGTACTAGTCTCTGTTATACAGAAGGACCGAATGTCCACATGAAGTGAGGATGATCGGATTCTTTCTTTTTGTGCCTTGGAGCGCTTACTTAAGAGGACCTTGTTTGATCGAGGAGGCAATGTATGATAGGTATTAACAAGGGAAGCTGGCATACCTGATGTCAATGAGTTAATCTGGCATGCCATGAGAGTATTGACAGAAAAACAAGTAACAATTTACGAATCAACACACACCCGCTCTCTCACTAGGCAGCAAAACAGAGAACACTTTAGTGATTCACTATTTGCTACTTAATCTAGATTTGAATAACTTATGTTAATAGCTGTAGCGGCATATGAAAGTACCTCCGGCAGTGTGAATAGATACCACCTTCCGCCAAACAGCCGCACAACAGCCAGCGCCCTTTACCCCTGACGGGCTTAACGCCGCGAGGGTGCTTGTGTCTGCCTTTTAAAGATGCAAGGGAAGTCACGTGCGTTGTCACGTGCCCGCTATTCGGCTCCACCTCCTCCAGGAAGTAAGCACACCCAGCAAGAGCCTCTTGACAGCTCGCCGTGCTGGGATGGGGCTATCAGCAGGTAACGTTCGTTTTTGTCACAAAAGTAATTTCCTCAATAAGAAGGCAGTCGGCCCTCGGGCGCTTGTGTCTGCCTTTTAAAGATGCAAGGGAAGTCACGTGCGTTGTCACGTGCCCGCAATTCGGCTCCACCTCTTCCAGGAAGTAAGCACACCCAGCAAGAGCCTCTTGACAGCTCGCAGTGCTGGGATGGGGCTATCAGCAGGTAACGTTCGTTTTTGTCACAAAAGTAATTTCCTCAATAAGAAGGCAGTCGGCCCTTGGGCGCTTGTGTCTGCCTTTTAAAGATGCAAGGGAAGTCATGTGCGTTGTCACGTGCCCGCAATTCGGCTCCACCTCCTCCAGGAAGTAAGCACACCCAGCAAGAGCCTCTTGACAGCTCGCAGTGCTGGGATGGGGCTATCAGCAGGTAACGTTCGTTTTTGTCACAAAAGTAATTTCCTCAATAAGAAGGCAGTCGGCCCTCGGGCGCTTGTGCCTGCCTTTTAAAGATGCAAGGGAAGTCACGTGCGTTGTCATGTGCCCGCAATTCGGCTCCACCTCCTCCAGGAAGTAAGCACACCCAGCAAGAGCCTCTTGACAGCTCGCAGTGCTGGGATGGGGCTATCAGCAGGTAACGTTCGTTTTTGTCACAAAAGTAATTTCCTCAATAAGAAGGCAGTCGGCCCTCGGGCGCTTGTGTCTGCCTTTTAAAGATGCAAGGGAAGTCACGTGCGTTGTCACGTGCCCGCAATTCGGCTCCACCTCCTCCAGGAAGTAAGCACACCCAGCAAGAGCCTCTTGACAGCTCGCAGTGCTGGGATGGGGCTATCAGCAGGTAACGTTCGTTTTTGTCACAAAAGTAATTTCCTCAATAAGAAGGCAGTCGGCCCTCGGGCGCTTGTGTCTGCCTTTTAAAGATGCAAGGGAAGTCACGTGCGTTGCCACGTGCCCGCAATTCGGCTCCACCTCCTCCAGGAAGTAAGCACACCCAGCAAGAGCCTCTTGACAGCTCGCAGTGCTGGGATGGGGCTATCAGCAGGTAACGTTCGTTTTTGTCACAAAAGTAATTTCCTCAATAAGAAGGCAGTCGGCCCTCAGGCGCTTGTGCCTGCCTTTTAAAGATGCAAGGGAAGTCACGTGCGTTGTCACGTGCCCGCAATTCGGCTCCACCTCCTCCAGGAAGTAAGCACACCCAGCAAGAGCCTCTTGACAGCTCGCAGTGCTGGGATGGGGCTATCAGCAGGTAACGTTCGTTTTTGTCACAAAAGTAATTTCCTCAATAAGAAGGCAGTCGGCCCTCAGGCGCTTGTGCCTGCCTTTTAAAGATGCAAGGGAAGTCACGTGCGTTGTCACGTGCCCGCAATTCGGCTCCACCTCCTCCAGGAAGTAAGCACACCCAGCAAGAGCCTCTTGACAGCTCGCAGTGCTGGGATGGGGCTATCAGCAGGTAACGTTCGTTTTTGTCACAAAAGTAATTTCCTCAATAAGAAGGCAGTCGGCCCTCGGGCGCTTGTGTCTGCCTTTTAAAGATGCAAGGGAAGTCACGTGCGTTGTCACGTGCCCGCAATTTGGCTCCACATCCTACAGGAAGTAAGCACACCCAGCAAGAGCCTCTTGACAGCTCGCAGTGCTGGGATGGGGCTATCAGCAGGTAACGTTCGTTTTTGTCACAAAAGTAATTTCCTCAATAAGAAGGCCTTCTTTTTAAAACAAACAAAAAAGCCCCGGCAAGCACACTTTTCCCACGCGGATGGTGGAATTCCTCACACAATGTGCTCTTAGTGTGACAGTGACAATTCGGTAGAGCACACATGATGATTGTGTATTTATCCAAATATTTTGCTGATTACCAACTTAGGAAATGCTTGTGCCACTGCTGTGGTCATTCTGCTTTACCATAAACTGTCTGCTCCCTTCAAGGTGTCTGTTTTTCTCTCTGGTTGTGTTGCTGTCAGCAACAGCTGGAGTGGCTCTTGCAAACAGGAACTAAGCATTGTATTAGGGAAGTGGTTAGAATGCTTTGGATTGCTCCTCTGAGTGACTTACATAAAAGGGCAAAAGAAGTGCGCAGCCACACATTTTAATGTAATTCAATGCCATATTTAGTGTCATGACTTGCAGTTTGGATTATATTTTTACAAATTCAGATCTCCTTGATTAGCATTCCAGGTTACGTGATCGCTGATAAAGTTATAACATTACAAATTAGAGCACATCCTATGCCAATCCCCACCTGAATTATTGAAGTACAGCCCTACCTTCATGTTGGCATGTTGGCAGCCACTGTCATATTGTAGCCCTACCTTTATGTTTGTGGGCTGTCCTGATTTGTTATTTTAAAACCCAAATCACACTACACATACACTCCCTGCATATTACCTGCATCTCATGCCACACATTATTTCAAAATCTTATTAAAGGGCTTAAAAGATCCCTAAAACCCTTCCAATGAAACTTACAGCAGCAATTATAAGCGAGATCTGTCTCCCACTTAATATTTTAGTCCAAACATCCTGCAAGGCAAGACAACCAGCATAATGGGCCAATGTGAAAAGTATGCTTCCCTGAGCTCTTGCCATACCAGATACTCCAGAGATTCCCAGAGGGATTGTCCCTACAAAATTGACTGCTTCTGGTTGTGCGCGTCTTAACACTCTGGCTCCAAAAATGTCAAGAAGAGATGTAAGTTTAAACGTAATTTCTCCCACTTGCTATTATATTTGTAAGAGGATTCAATTCAACACTACAGTTAAGTCAACGCCTAGTCTATAATACTGAATGAAAACCCTTATTGATTATAGAGAAGCGTGTTAGTGCCAGATTCGCCGTTGTTGATCTTTATCATATCAGATTAAGTGTGCTATTCAATTATTCATTTATTATAAAGTGTGATATATATATTTTAAATTATCAAATAAACCTTTTAAACTTGCAAAACAGAACTACTTCTTGGCTCAGTGGGGTCAGGGGGATTCCAAGAGAGGGGTGTTATATAGGGGTAGTCATCCAGAACGCATGAACTGGACATAAAGATATATCAATAAGGGTTTTCATTCAGTATTATAGACTAGGCGTTGACTTAACTGTAGTGTTGAATTGACTCCTCTTACAAATTGGGGGCTCGAGCCGGACGTTTGGGTTAGAATACCACTTGTGCAGCTTAATACAGTGTGCCAGCTGACCAGATACACATATCCGGTCTGATCACCACGCTGTGTTACGCTGTAAAGCATTCCTCAAAAGGGACACTCCAAGAAAAGTTCTGTTCTGCAAAAATAAAATACTAACTTCTGTAAGTCAGGACAGAGACCAATCTCTAGAATGACGACCTTAGTAGACATGAAAATAGCCAGAGAGCACCTCTTGCATAAGCTATTTGTGAGAGGTGAATGGACCGAACAGGGCCAGGATGCGTGGTTGCAGGCCATCACGCGACAGGTCACTGAAACAGGGTCAGACTTATGGAGAGATCAGGGTCCATTACATGTGGCCCTGAGTGAACTATATATGGCTCCTAAGGCCAAAGATGAACACGACAAGATTGCCAGGATAGCAGCATACCTGTACCTATATATGGGAGACATGCAGGATAGATGTGCCGAAAGCCAAAATCTGGCAAATAGGCAACAGATGGTATTAGAGAAGGTCCAATCTGACCTGGTCTCTTCTGAGCAGAGGCTGCAGAGGAGCCAGGAGTCAGAAGATGATAGTAGGCAGCACATCATTAAAATAAAGAAGGATATGGATGTGCTGCAACAGGAAAAGGTAGAACAGGATTCCAGATTTCTGGCCTTGCAGAAGGAATACCAAGAAGGTTTGGACTCCCTACTGCAAAACCAGAAAAAGCTGGAGCAACAACTGGACTTCAACAGGGTATGTGCTGAGCAGGTAGTCACCCTGCAAGGCCACCTAGATAGAGTGAAGGCAGAGAGCAACAAACTAATTCTGAAAGACCTGGATACCCAGGCAGAGTTTGATCAGGAGCGCCAGAATGCTGGTGCCTTCCAAAGGCAAAGGGACGACCTGGAGGCACAGATGCAGGCTCTTAGTCAGGAAAGGGATACCTTAGGCCAGGAAGTCTGCCATTTAAAAAGAAAAATGGAAGAAAATCACCTGGCCCACCAGGGGCTGGGTGACCTCCAAAAAGAAAACCAGAACTTGGTAGAGCACACCAGAAGGGTGGAAGATGCTCTGGCAAGAAAGGAGCAGGCCAGTAGGGATGGGAATCAGGAGGTAACCCTCCTGCAGCAAAGACTGGCCCAGTGCTCCAGGACCAATCAGGAAGCACAGAGGGAAAATGAGGCTCTCTGCCAGCACAATGAGAGGCTCCAGCAACAGGTAGCGATGCAGGAGAAACTGATAGAGTCGAGTAAGGCCTTAACAGAGGAACTGAAAGCACAAATTCAGGCTCTTGCATTGCAACAGGGAGCAGGGGCGGATAGAGATGAGGTTCGCTGGGAAATGGAAACTCCGGAGCATAACCTCAGGAGCCCTAGTACCAGAGGCCCTCATACCTCTCAGTCCCTGGACTCTGCCACCCCCATGTCCCCTGGCGCACGTGAGCACAGGACCACAGGGATGGCAGATTACTATCCAGCCAGAAGCATGGGGCTCATAGGCCAGTACCACCCAGGAATGGAGGGGTGGGCATCCGGGTATGGGCACCCAAGTACAGTACAGTTCAATGGGGAACCCCAGGAGAGTAGGCCCATTAAGGGCATCCTGAAAACCTCTGCCCAGTTAGGTCAGTGGAGGGGGTACCCATCAAATCCTGGCAGCAAGGAGGAATCTGAAGACTCCTCTGAACTGCGCAGGACACAGGAGACCAGGTCCCCACATTCTGCCAGCCATTCCCAGGCTCGCAGAATCCGGGAAAACCTGGAAGAACAGACGGGAACCTCTGGGAGCAGTGCCTCTGAGTCCGAGGAAGAATGGACAAGGGTTACCCGAACCAAAAAGGCCAATAAGGCAAAAAGGGCCTTGCTTAAGGACCCCTTAAAGCAGATTAAGGCGATCAGGAGCGTCATCACGCCTTACCATAAGAACGCTAAGTATTCTGTTTGGGAGCACTTAGAGTTGTTTGAACAAATGATGGAGACTTTCCATTTGAAGGACAGCCAAAGCTGTATTCAATATGTAAAGTGGACCTTCTCCCCGGAATACTCCAGTTTCTTTGCGGGGCTGGAGGACCAAAATCATTTAAGATGGTCCACCTATAAGGCGGCCATCTTGAAACATTTTTCTGTTCACAGAAATCCTCAAGAGGCTCGCAAGGCAGCCTACAATTTGCAATGTGGGGAGGATCAGGCCCCACAAGAATTTGTGCAGGAGTTAAAGCGTGCTTTTGCACAGACCACAAGAAGGGTGCGCACGGATAGCAGGGAATTTATTAATACGTTTTTCCATGCCTTGCCCAAATATATCATGACCCAGCTCGTGAGGGATTTTCACGAGAAAAGATCTTTAGACTGGGTCATTGAACAGGCTACCCGGATCTATGAGGTGCAGAAACCGGTAGATAGCAAAAGTAATGCCCAGAAAAACCCCAAAGCCAACAGCACCCCTGCTGCTGCCAAGGTGGCAGAGGTAAAGGTCACCCCTGTTTTGGATTTGGAGATAGGGGGGCCTAAAAACCTACCTGCACCTAATAATGCTAGGCCCAGAAGGTCCTCGGGCCAGTCACAGACAGGGAGACAGGGAGGCAGCCCCACAAATGGGGACCCTCGCTCTCCTGATTATGTAAGTCCCCGTTACAAGGGAAATCGACCCATCCTGGGTTATGTGTGGACTCCTCCAGCCCAAGGGGGGGGATCCAGCAAAGCACCTAACCCAGGGAACTTCCCTCCAAACTTCCCACAGGAGGGCAGAAATTTACCAAACCCTGGGCAGAACTTTTTCCCCAGATATCCACCCGACTTTCAGCCCCAAAACCATCCATCCTTCTTTCCCCAATTCCCTGAGCCCAGACCACTGAATCCGGGAGAGGGGAGGCCAAGGGTGGAGGGGTACCCAAATCTTCCCAACCCGGGGTATTACCAGAGGAGGGACAGCTACCCTTCCCGGGATCAGCCCAGGGGAGAAAACAGGGCCCCGTATCAGCCTGAGCGGGTTTCCCAGTTAGAGCGCCAGGTTCAAAACATGGCGCGGGATCTGGGTCACATACTGAGGGCTCAGCAGAACCCTCAGATGGGCATGCCGGCGCAGAACGCACCCAACTCTGGACCTGGTGCTCCAGAACAATGACGGGGGCAGCACCCCGATAACACACCGGTTCCCAGGGAGGAGGCACAAGGGGAAGGGGGGTGTAAAGCCTTGGAGGAAGCTTCCTTCCTCACTTGTAAACAGCCCCTGGAAACCCAGGAACCGGAAACAAAATCTCTTGCCTCTGAAAGTCTGCCTCCTAAGGAGCAGAGGGGGGGTAGGAGAAACAAAAGACCCAAACAGACTCAGTTTGAGGAGGAGGTACAGATCTTCCAATTTGAGGGAGAGGGATCCTCAGAGGATCCTGGGAAAAGGATCTTCTCCTTCAGAGAGGGGGGAACTCCTCCCAAAGAAAAATGGGTCCCTAGGGATGCAAATCCAGACTGGGGAGATGTGGAGACTGAGCTACCGCCGCCCACTATCTCATCCCAGAACCAACAGCAAGAAAATCCCCTGGTGCAAACCCATCCTGGGGACTGCCTCCAAAAAGGGGAGGGCAGCCCAGAACCGGAACCAGGGGAACCCACAATGGCTCTGATCTCCAGTTGCCAACTTTTTCTTTCAGATTCCCAAGACTCTCCACAGAATTCTGCCCAAATCTCTTCGCTATCGATGTCCAAAACCAGAAAGTTAGCCCACCAGTTGTCCAAAAATGTACATTACCTGTGCCCCCTTGAGGAGAAGGAGGGAAGATATTATGCCCCGGTACAAGTACAGGGGCAGGGTACAATCTCGGCACTGGTGGACACTGGATTTCAAGCTACCCTTCTGTCCAGAAGGGCCTTTGACGAACTGAATGCAGGAAGGGGAGAGAATTACCAAATTCCTCTCACCTCTCTTCCAGGACAACTACAGAACTTTGACGGGAAGGAAATTCCCGTTGAGGGGACTGCAGACTTGGACATTAAAATTGGGCGACATAAGTTGAAACACCCGGTCATAGTTGTGACCCCAGAGGGCACCCCTTGTTTACTAGGGAATGACCTCCTGAGAAGGTTGTCACCCCTAATAGATTGTGTTTCGAGGTCCTCTGGACCCAGACTAGCCGACCAATAAAATTAAAACAGAGTGTCAACCATGTTAGTTTAAACGGCACCTGCCACATGGTTGAACAAAAATCTGACCAAGTAGAATTTCACTTCCAGAATAGCCAAATTCCAGACGTGACAGTAATAGCAGTAGGACAACAGACTGGTGATGGGGGGTCCTCTCTATTTCTGAAAATCAACCTTCCTTCCAGTCTAAAGTGGTATTCCACGCTGGAAGGAAACACTCTGAAATTCTATACCAATCCACAATCTGAAACTCCCACTCCTATAGTCCAGAAAGATGTGAAATCAGCTCAAAGCCTGGCTGATATTCAGCAAATTGGAGAGCAGTTGTTCATCCCTGTTCAGTTAAATGATGGGAAGGACTCTGTTCTCGCTCGAGTGTGTGTGAACAACGGTAAGAGCTTCATCAGCGAAGCCATGTTTCGCCAACTCCCAAAAGATCCAGCCATTCCCACCTTCAAACTGATAGACAAATGGGAAATGGACCTGGAAGCACCTAATTCCAAACATCTCCTGCCAAGCAGGTGTATGCTCAAAATCTCCATTGGCAACAAGAGCATAGTCCATAATTGTTGGGTCGTGCGAGACGTCACTGCCGCCTTTTACTTAGGCAGTGACATTCTCAATCGCTTTGCCATTAGTTTGGACCTAATAAACTTCAAAGCTTGGTCCCGATTAGCGGATAATCCCATGGGCTTTGATGATCCAGAAAAAGCATTTAGGTCAGCTCAATTGCTACCTTATGCAGTTGAAATTCAGATCAAAGAGGAAGTCACCATCCCAGAAAGGACCCGACAATTCTCCCTGGAAGTGAAAGCTAAAAGAGGACAACATTTGAAAAACCCTGATGCTTACATACATCTAAATGCTTCTCTCCAACAGCAAGGGTTAGGGGTAAACCCAACTCCATTAGTCAACATAGAACATGACACCATTCTAATAGAGGTGGATAACAGCGACTTAAAGAGTATTACTCTAGCCGCAGGCACCATTATTGGAATGGCGGTTGATGACCGACATTTTTCCATCGACTTAGTAAATGAACTGTTAGGACCAATCCCCAAGGACTGCTTTGACAGTGACAGTGATGACAATACAACACCAGACAGGATCTTTACCCGGCATGGGGGGAACTTCCTGGTGTACACTTCTTGCCCCTATGGTAAGGAAGATGTGACTTGTGACTTCAGGAGGGATGAGGTGATTTTCCAGGTTCATGAAGGCTGCCTTTCCCACCTGAAGCCTCCGGTCCAAATCAGCACTCTGACCAGGGACTTCTCCACCCAGCTGGAGGAGGCCGCGGAGATAGCCAGACCAGAAGTCTTTCCAGGCTTCAGGCAGATGGTGGAAGAGAGAGTCAACCTAGCGGATGCCTGTGTGACTCTGGAACAAAAGCAAAAGTTGAAACAAGTTTTCTTGGATTTCCAAGATCTCTTTGCGGTAGACTCATATGACTGTGGTCGCACTGACATCCACACAACAACAATCCCCACGGACCCTGGCATGACTCCTGTGTTTGTGAAGCAATATCGCTTGCCTCTCGCATCAATGGAGTCCCTTACTGAAATAATTAAGAACCTTGAGTCCCGGGGAATAATCCGTCCAGTCCACAGCACCTTCAATAATCCGGTGCTGGGAATATTGAAGCCAAACGGCCAGTGGAGACTCTGCGCCGACCTTAGGGAGCTCAACAAACGGGTCCATACTTCCCGATGGCCTCTGCCCTACATTGACCAAGGTCTGGCCCAGATTCAGGGGTCACAGGTATTCACTGCAATAGACCTGACCAATGGATACTGGACCGTGCCTGTCAGTAGGGAGGACCAATACAAGCTGGCTTTTACCTTTGGGGGCCAGCAGTACACCTGGACCCGGACTCCCTTCGGATACCTCAACTCCGGCAATGAATTCAACATTTTCCTACATAAGGCCATGCCCGACCTGGGTGCGAGGGGTAACCTGGCTTATGTAGATGATGTCCTCATCAAAAGCTCAACTGTTGAGGAACACATAGCGGAGATCCGTTATGTTCTGACACAGTTGAGGGCCGCCGGAGCAAAACTTTCCTTTCAGAAAGCACAGTGGTGTAGAACCCGTGTTAATTTCTTGGGGCATGAGATTACTCCTCATGGCCTCTGTCCCCAGGAAAAGAAAGTGGAAGCACTTCAGAAACTGAAAGACCCCACAACTCTGCGGGAACTAAGGAGCCTCCTTGGACTGACTAATTACAGCAGAAAGTTCATTGAGGGCTACGCAGAGATCACCAGACCCCTGATTCATCTCCTGAAGGGGGGGGTCAAGTGGGAATGGGGTCCAGAACAAGCCGAGGCAGTAAAACAACTCAAAAGAAGCCTCTCACAAGCGCCTTGCCTAGCTTACCCTGTCAGAAACAAGGAGTTCTTCCTGGAGACAGGGTTCTCTAATACGTGCTTGACGGCAGTATTATACCAAAAGCATGACAAGGTCAATAAAGTAATCTCATATGCGAGCAAAACTTTATCCTCTGTGGAGGAGAAATTCAACGATTGTGAGAAGGCACTCCTGGCAACGGTGTGGGCATTGAAGAATTACCGCCCGTTTATCCAGGGGGAACACATCATAGTGGAGACTCCACACCAGCCTCTGCAATATCTCCAAAGTGACAGAATCCGGGCCGGAAATGTGAGTAATTCCCGAATTACTTCCTGGATTCTGTCAATGCAAGGCTTTCCTGTGGAGGTCCGATATGGCCAAAACAAGAAGAGTCCCCTCGCGCAAGGTCTGGCTGACTTGCATGATTGTGCCAGAGAAAACTGTCTCGAGGACGAAAGTCTGAAAATCAAGGACAACATGGAGGCATACCTTAATTCCCCACACAAAGTCTTTGAAGAAGACAAGTGTGAGGGAATGCCCACTGTCTATGTGGATGGATGCTCTTACCATGTTGACAACGACGGGGAGAAAGAACTGGTGGCTGGCGTAGGGAATGCATGGGTGAATGAGTCCCCAGAACCCTCCGCTGGATACAAAATTGGTCCCCGAAGTAGTCAGGTGGCAGAATTGATGGCTGTGCATCAGGCCATCCTCACTGCTGTCCAGCATCAACTCCACGAACTGGTCATAATCACAGATTCGGATTATGTACGGAACGGGTTCGTGGAGCACCTGGTTAATTGGAAAACCAGAGGCATGTTATGTGCTAACAACAAACCCTTGAAACATGGGAAGTTGATCCAAAACATTGATGATCTGGTCACATCGAATGGGATGACCATCTATTGGAAAAAGATCAAGGGTCATTCCAAAGTAGAGGGACCAGACAAAACTGGAAATGACTTAGCTGATCAGCTGGCCAAAACCGGGGCCATCCAAGGGGATCTAATTGAGATTGAGTCCCTGTTGGGGGAAATCCAGGTCACTGCTATCACTAGGTCCCAGACAAATGCTCACAACGACCTTTCAATTGCACAATGGAGTAAGGAGACCCCTGATGCTGATTTGATTACCGCTCAGAAGGGGGATCCAATTATTGGTAAAGTTTACCAGCACCTTGAGGACCCTGAGAACTTTCCCCTGACGGATACCGATTACATTGGGAAAGAGGACCTAAGAGTGTTGATGAAATGTCCAAAAATGTTCCGAATCCAAGACGGTTTGCTGGTAAGGAAATCCAAAGCTGGCCACGATCAGTGGGTGGTTCCTACCTCATTCCGAAGCCTGATGTTAAGTCACGCCCATGATGCGGCCACTGCCGGTCACAGGGGGTTTCACACAACATTGGAAATCTTAAGAGAGGTTGCATACTGGCCACACATGGGCCAGGACCTCAACCAATATTTGAAGGGTTGTCTTGTGTGTGCACAATTTCAGCCGACATCCCTCACACACCGGGCGCCTTTACAAAAGAGGGGGATGACCCTGCCATGGTCAGATTTACAAATCGACTTTGTAGGCCCTGTGATTCGCTCGGCTAGGGGGAATAAGTACATGTTGACCGTGACATGCTTGTTTACCAAGTGGGTGGAATGTCTCCCAGCCCCAAATTGCAAGGCAGAAACTGCAGCTGCCTTGATGATTAACCACATCTTTTCCCGTTTTGGTCTACCTCAAAGGATTGAGTCAGACAGAGGTAGCCACTTCACCAGTGAAGTAATGACAAAGATGTGGGAGATACTGGGGGTCAAGAGAAAGCTGCATATTGCTTATAGACCAGCTTCTTCTGGGGCAGTAGAGAGATATAACCGAACAATTGTGAGCATATTAAAGAAGTTTGTGGCAGATTCTGGGCCAAGTTGGGATATCCGATTACCTCTGGTCCTAATGGCCATCAGATCTACCCCTTCATCTGCAACCAAAATGTCACCATTTGAGTTGATGACTGGGCGCAAGATGGTGCTTCCTCAGCATTTGCTCTACAGGACCCAAGAGCAGACACTGATAAATGCCTCCACTACTCATGAGTATGTGGAGAATTTAAGGAAACACCTCCAACATGCTTTTGCTTATGCTCAGCGGAATCTAGAAAGATCGGCTGATAGCATGAAGACCCATTATGACCTGAAAACTTCCAGGAAGGAATATCAGGTGGGAGACCGGGTCTATCTATACAACTTCCAAAGGAACCAGGCCAAGCAGCGCAAATTTTTGCCTACATGGAAGGGACCCTTTGAGATCGTCGATAAGATCTCCCCTGTGGCCTACAAGATCCGCATCCCCAAAGGCGGTTCGGCAGAGGGGGAAGACAAGTGGGTCCACATAAACCAGTTGAAATGTTGCCATCCCAGGCACACTCTGCAATAACTGGAGGAATCCTCTGGAATCCTAGCGGGTATTATATCAGACTAATTCAGTTCCAATCATAAAACATACCACATCTAGTCTCTAACATACTGTGATTTGTATGAAACTGTCTCTTAGTCATACTGTTTTTTCTTCAAAATAAGAATGTAATGTTTTGTGATGATGAAATGCATATGCTGCCCCACTATCTCAACGGTGGTGGAAAAACGTCTATGAATAGGTATTGCCGCTCTTCCTTTGTCGTCCTAGGAGAAAGAAAACCTTGAGACGGGCCAAGGAGGACGATCCGGAGACCGGGAGCTGAGACGCAACGGGCTCGGGGTACCGCCCAATATTCCCATCAGGACCGGCGAGGAGAACCGATCGATCCGACCGGATGGAGGAAAAGATGCTGAACTGTGCCATCTATTGGAAGAAGATGAGGAAACATCCCAGATCTTGCGAGTCCCATCAGTGAAACCGAATGGCCATCGCAAGAGGGGGGCTTGTGGGATGTATTTACCCATGCATCCGAGCCCTACCTCAAAACTGTGCAGTACTGACATGAAAACATCATGATGGCCAGAGCTTCCCAGAAAATGCACAGGGAAATGCAGGAAGAATAGGCTGCCACCCATTTTTGCCGATGTTATGGGCACAGAAGGACACTGCCTAAAACCACCATTGGACTACCCGCACAGTAGTCTGAAACCATTGGGAATGGCAATGCTGATTGCCAAATGCAACTAGAATTGTGGGGAATTCATTCTTAAATCCCAAAAATGGGTGCAGTACCAGTACTCACCACTATCCAAAAGCCGGCAATTTAAAACAACACCAGATTTTACTTTTTTGCAGAAAACTGAATAAATGAACCCAAAACATGCCAAAGAAAGACTTACTGAGAGGTGGATACAATGTAAAGTGATATTCTGAAGTGACTTGAAGGTTTATAACAAGACTGGCTGAGCTATGGAGTCAGCAGTTTAAGTTGCACTGGATTTAAAGACACTAAAATCGAAAATGTTTAGATTAAATGAGTGACCTATGTTTGGTGTCACATGCCTTTGTAACTGTTGAAATGTCATAGTTTTGCACTTAGAATCAGCATTCTAGCTGCATATGTGAAAATGTTTAGTTTTATTTGAATGCAGAAACTGGGGAACAAAAAGTGACATTTCATCTGAAACCTGGCTTAAGGAACTGAATTCTGTCTGGCAACTAACCCCATCAGGAGTGAAACTTGAGTCACAGCTGTGTTCCCAGGCCTAGCTGCCCTTTTGCTGCTCACACTAAGGATATGCCATCTATCTGATAATTGAATTACCTGTGCTCTGCAGGAAAGTGAACAAAGCCCTGTCCTGGCTCAGGCAAAGGTTTTATTGGCAGGAGTCGTAAATGGTCGTAAAAAGTGGCTTCCTCCTGAGGAAAGGGGAGGGGCACTGCTTGTGAGAGCAAGCTGGCTTGGCAGAACTGGAAAAACCAGTATTTCTACCTTGTGCTGAGAGGAAACCACACCCCTTTGGAGCCAGAACATAACTTTAAAAAGATGGATAACTCATAGAGCGGACATGGGAAAATTTTATAAATGATACCATAATTCTTGTGATTTTTCTGCCCACATTTTAAGAGGTTTTTCGACCCGGTGGCGTGTTCAGAGGGGTTTTAGCGGAAAAGTGGATATTACTCTAAATGTATGCATGTTAAAAATCTGAAACTTCATCAGTTAATGTCCATACTCCCTGCACACATGTATGTAAAGTTGGGTCAATGTCAGAAATTGAAAAATCAGTTAAAAAGTCAATTATGTGCCATTTCTGAATGCAAGCTCTTAGAAACAGCAGATTTGGACAGAGACATGGCTAAATTCAGCCACACCATGTATATGTAATTTCAAGCAACTGTGTAACTGTGAAATATGTCTTTTATTATCAAATATAGAATGTGTGCAATCTGACAGAGGAGTGTCCTATCTGCAAGCCATAAAATGACATCCCTCTGACTCACAGTTCATTCCCCAATCAAATGATAAATGGAAGTTTGACCAATTAGAAGCTGAGAGAGAGGTAGGGTCAGTGATGCTAGAACACACCCACATTCTAAACACATAAAAGGAGACAGACAGGACAGATAGGGACCTTCAATTCCATCTGCAGCGGGACGCTCTGCCGGAAAAATCCATACTTACCTCCATCAACCTCCAGAAAGCCAAACTAGAGACTTCAATCTATCCAGAACTAAGAGACCAGACCAGAGAGAAAGCAGTGCTGTACCCAGAGAGACCCAGACCAGCAGAGAGAGCTGACCCAGATCACTGTGAAGTGCAGAGACCAGAGGCGAGTCTAAAATCTGACCAGATCCGTGGCGTGGCCCATTTCACTCAAGAATATAGTGTGAGTACCCAGCAGAACTGTGTAGAACCAATCTCTTAGTTTAAATTCATCTAATTCAATCTATTTAACCTAAGTAGAACTGTCTCCTAACTGTCACCTGTCATTTGCATAGCTGTCACTTGTCATTTTCTAGTTGCAAGCTGCACTTGTCTTTTTGAACTTTAAAATTAAATTTCAAATCTGAAAAACGACCTTTATTTAATCGCTTATATCTCCGCAACCGTTTGTGCTAGAGACTTGCAGTAACTTTCATTTGGAAGATGAGATCCTAGGCTTTCCTAGGACCCCAAATAGAGATAGTCCTTGTGGTTCCTCTGTAATAGCGCTCGGCGCATCCGCGAATTTTACCGCGATTTGCAAATTTCTTCACATGTAAAAACTGCTGCTGCTTGCCTTCCATTTGCCAGAAATTCGTTTAACCTGCTAACTATCCCTGCATCATTGCTAGTGTGAGCCGAGCTAATATTAACTAGATACCACTCACCCTGAACCTCTGAAAGGGAATTAAAAGCATTTCCAGCATATTTCTCATCCATTGCTAGCACATATCAAAGCAATTTGCCTGTGTTTTCAAAACTCCTATCTGTTTTCTGTAGTGTAAGCTTGCTGGGGTGAACTGATTTACATTGATTGCATTTCTGAGAACTGTGTGTTTTCCTTCCATTTCCTTGCCTTGCATCAAGGGGGGGAGGGGATTGCCAGAGAAAAGTGATTACATTGTTTGGTTGAAATCATATTGAGTATTTTCTGTACTGCATTCATTGAATATTGCATCCACCTGAACTTACATAAAGCATCCTCTACCACATTATACTTTTGTTCCTATTTACCAGTGTGCTACCTTATCCATTTCATGTCAACTCCTTATTGATTATAGAGAAGCGTGTTAGTGCCAGATTCGCCGTTGTTGATCTTTATCATATCAGATTAAGTGTGCTATTCAATTATTCATTTATTATAAAGTGTGATATATATATTTTAAATTATCAAATAAACCTTTTAAACTTGCAAAACAGAACTACTTCTTGGCTCAGTGGGGTCAGGGGGATTCCAAGAGAGGGGTGTTATATAGGGGTAGTCATCCAGAACGCATGAACTGGACATAAAGATATATCAATAAGGGTTTTCATTCAGTATTATAGACTAGGCGTTGACTTAACTGTAGTGTTGAATTGAATCCTCTTACATTATTAAATAGGGGTGTAAGACATAGTGATTTTTCTCCTCAAGGCCCACACATCGAAATAATTTTAAATCATGCAGTACACCAATCCAAGTTGCCTAATGAAACATCATATGATACAGTGATGGTACTCAGCACACCGTCACAACATTTCACACAATCCGGGAGGGATCTGTGACAAATCTGAGAGTATTCTCAATTTTCCTCCCTTAGGATACTCTGCGCAGGTGGCCTGGGAAAGGCCATCTCTATTGGATCCAGACCCTGGGGGCAGAGAAGCGGGAGGATCACCTGGGTGGAGGGTCCCTTGGGATTGGGAAGGAGGCATACTCAGGCATGATGCAGTATTCCCCATTTACCTTCCAAGAAGAAACCTCTATTCCAAGGGCTGTTATGGGATATTTGTAACCGTGTCCCATTGACCAAGAAAATAATGAGATACCACCAGTCAAGACGTACCAGAAAGAGGGCAAAAAGGATTAAAAGTAAGATGGGCGAGACATGATATCCCCCTTTCCCTATTGAAAACCAACCTAACCCTCCCCAACCTTTATGGGCTATTATAAGCCAGTTCCCCTCAATTTTCCACATGTCACATTTGACAACACAGGGACGAAGAAGAGACCACTAAGAGTAGTGAAGATTACAACTTTTCACCACTTTGGTACTGGGGCGAGGAAGATGACTACTAAGAGTTGTTAGGGTGAGGCATGTCTCTTTGATTGTGGTCAGGTAGGGCTAAATGGATATCCACACATGCAGCCTGTCAAGTGGTTGCAGGTGTATAAATGGAGATCAGCCAGATAGAGAAAGAGAGAAGGAGCGTGACACGGGGAGTAACATGTGAGGATGGAGCCATGGTGGGACTGGAGCCGTTCATGCCAGGAAGCCAGCAAAAAACCCAGTGGACTTGGGGGACCCAATGTTGATGGGCCGTGTAATTTCCCCAAGCCTGGGAACCTTCCTACCCCAGAGTGAGCAGCAGGAGCTGCTGTGGAGCTAGAGCAGAGAGGAATCTGCCTGCGTGCCGACAGAGGCACAGAAGCTGCCTGTGTGCCAGAGAGAGGCACAAGGCATGTAAACTGGGCTCACACCGGCAGAAGACCAGTGAGTGTCAGGAGGGCAGAGAGGCTCAGGGGCATTCCAACATGACCACGATGGAACACCGGTCAATAATATGGAAACAACATGTGTTTTTTTACTACCGAAACTCAACTTTGAACAATCAAATGCTCATTGTATACCAAACTATAGAGAAACATAACTTTCAACAACTAAATGCTCATTTAATCATGAACAAAAGGGAAACTTAAATGTTGAAACCAAAATGTGTATCTTGAATATAGACCTGAATAGACATTTAAATCAGAACAAAAAAAGTTCACATTGAACCGAATTGAGCACATGTTGCACGACGATTTAATTCAAACATCAAAGTTAAGAGTGTTAAAAGCAGACAAGAGTGAAACAGAGGTGGGTGACACATGGTGGCAGGGCCACGAGGCTAATTAGAAGATGACAGAGAAGTGCAAGAATACCCACAAAGCCAAGAGGCCAATAAAATGAACTAACTGAAGGTGACTTGGTGCAAAGTAGCAAGTGCCAAGGAACCTGTGTGTGTGTGGTGAGAAGTCCCGGGGTCCTGGTTGCTCAACCTGTAATGGTTGGACCATGCTGTCTAACAACTGTGCCTAGACCAGAGAGCCCTGCCTGGTGAAATATAAGGACACCGAGCAACAGCCTAAGGAAACCATGGCATAAGAACTGGTGAAGTGGACCATAAGGAAGGTCAGGTTGATCTGGTGTTTTGTTAACACTCTTTGCTTTGGAAAGACTGTAACAATTATATGTGGCAGAGCTGAGGTCTTGGGGAAGGGAACCCTGGGACTTAAAGGAGCCACACTTGTTGCCTTGGAAACAGAGTCTCAAGACCCCTTTTCTTTTGGATTGTGTTACTTGAAACTTGTGGAATGGAACCCCAGGGATTGTTTCTGAACTATATCACATTGAACTGGAAAAAGGTGAACTTTGAGACTCTGTCATGGGACTTTCATAGGCTTGGGGAAGGGGAGCTGAAAGTAAGCCGTGAGCTGGAAGAAGCTCCGTACTTAGAGGTGAACACTATTTCTTTTGACTTTCAACTCTTTGCCTCACACTTTCCTTAGTTTTGTCCAGGTGGGTCAATCCCACCTTAGCATCGGGCAAGCTAGGCCTTCACCAATCCTGACATTTAAGTTAATAAATATCTTGTGTTTAAACTTTAAGCCTGCCGTCTGTGTCACACTTCTTGATGCCTTCACAGCTCACCTTGTCCATCACGGAGAGCAGCATAAATAACTTAAATAATAAGAAAACCTGAGTTTGGTGCAAGATGTTCATTAGTAGAGCTGGGGATCACTGTCTTGCCCTTACATCTAGAGATAATAATCCCGGCTCATACCTCAGAATGGCTATGGGGACACTGCTGTGCAAACCCAATATTCCGGATCAGACCCTCCGCCATCACCCAGTTTTTAGAATTAATTTCAGTGTAAACTGCAGCACCCTGAAGCAGACAAGGCGTAACTATGGCTTTGCAGTATAGAAATCATGTTTTTCATTTGGATGCATAGAGCAGTGCTTTGAACCTAAGAATCGTCTTTGCTATACTTATTCTAAGAATATTATATTCCAAGTACCTGAAACCATTGATGGTGTCAAGCCTAAAATCCCTTACACACTATGTGAAATTAACTTTTATTTTCAGAGCTGAAGAAGTCCCTATTACTTTGTTTTTCGAAATGTTAATAGAGAGACTATTAGAAGTTGGAATACCATCCAAATCTCTTAAAGCCCTTTGGAGACCTATCTGAGGTAGATCCATAATCACCAAGCCATCAGCGTATGCTAGACATCGAAGGGTCACAAATCCCAATTTCAGAGGAAAAGTAGAAACATTTGCAAAACAGTAATTCAATTCTGATACATAAAGTTTGAACAGGGTCGGGGTCAGTATACAACCCTGGTGAAGACCCTTAACAGTCTGAAACTTTTCGGACATATGACCCATAGCATCCAGTCGAATTTATAAGTAGTTCTTTGTATAAAGCATCTTAAGGATGTCCATAAATCCAGATGAAAGCCCCACTTGAAGCGTTTGTTCCACATTATGTTGCGATGTACTAAATCGAAAGCAGATAATAGGTTGAAAAATACAACAAAAGTCGACTTATTTTTTAACCGTGTCAGGGAAAAAATCAACTGTAGCAAAACCCCATTTTGTATTGGTGCCTAAACCCTTTCCAAAACCTGCCTGAAAATGATTCACCCTGTTACATCTCTCTGTCCAATCCTCCACAGGTTTTTAACAATGGAAGCAAACATTTTACTACTTATGTCAAGTAGAGTGATCAGCAATAATTTAAAGAAGACCTGTCCCCTTTCGTAAATGTATAGATATGGATAAGATATCCCAATTTCCAAGATTCTGGAATTTTCGAGTGTTCCTGCTGTTGTTGCTATAATGTAATACATATATTAAATATCAATGACAATAAGGCCTGTACTTGTATCTTAGTTGTGATAGAAGACCGAACTGGTCTTCATGATAGGGCTATAAGCAAGTCAATACATTTCCAGCACACATATTAGTGACAGAATCAGACAGGTTTGTTATGACGAGGGAACAGATCCCGTAATGTACGGGAGCTGTTGGGATACGCAATTGCTATTTATGCAATTATCTAAGTATTGCCCACACCTGCCCATATTTGTGCAAATATTTAAAACTGTGGATGGGCACATTAACACTTTCTGTCCCTTAGTGCTTACCTAGACGAGCTGTTAGAAAGTTCCCCCAGTCTTCCACAACCGAGAAGTACATCTGGGCGGCAACTCTGGCAGGTTGCTGATGAAGATGTAGGTTGGCGCGTGGCGTGCAGTGCTGCACTCCAGAGCAGACCCTGGACAGCACATGGTACTGGTTTTGTTTGTGTGAATGAATCATCATCCCAGGCGGATTGATTGGCATTCGGGAAGATATTGTGTTCAGCAGCCATTGTCGCAGGCAGTGACATGCAAGATTCAGCACAATGGAAGCAGGACAATGGAACGGGACCAATGTAATGTTGCAGGGTGGTTTATTGAATGTGAATAATCCCAAGGGATTCCTGTTACACTTCCCTTCATTGGAAATGGATGCCTTGCAGCCACGAAGCCAGACACGTTGTCTATAATTCAGATGTATACCTTTTCAATGTAGCTGTTTGCCTGTGTCTACGGGGATGCAACTACACCAAACATATCTCGGAGAAACACGTCAGATGGTGTGGGAGGGGCTACCTTTCCAGCCTTTGTTTTGCAGGGCAAACTTATCTGCGGGAGGGAGGGCTTCCTGCTCTCCTCCAAGGGATGCATGTGGTTACTAGTCTCAAAATGGCCGCAGATGGTGCAATTTAAAGCACATCAGGCCACAGGCGCTTCGCGTGAACATGATGAGGTTTCAGGATAAAATGCACATTTCTTGGTACCTGCCAGCATGCTAATGTGGTTCTGATGTGGTGTATGGTAGGCTTTGTTAGCTGCTAGTTCATCGTGCATGTCCAGCTGACGTGTGCCATAATCCCATTTAAGCCAAAGGGGCTCTCCAGTTGAGTAGCCTAACATAGCCTAACGTCACATACTATAGTACAACAAAGCATAAAAGCTAGAGAATTCATGTTTTGAATGGACATTCACAGATAAATGTCACATCTGTAATGTTTCCAGGGTCCATTGTTGCTGGGTGGGCTGCTGTGCAACGTATACAGGGTCGGACTTGCCCATAAAATTGTCTCGGGCACCAATGAAAAAGTGGCCCACAGTTGCAAATGGCTATTCATTCCTTTTGTGACACTCTTTGAAAAGTACCCAAGGGGGAGTTTTTTGATAAAATGAGATGCAAATTGGACATTATAAATATTATTTATTCAGCAACACTGGTCAAAACTGCTAACCGTAGAGTGAAGTAACTCATCAAACTGGCCACAGATTGGCCAAAAAAGTGGCCCATTCTTACCTAAAAAACTGGGCCACCCCAGATTGTTGCGTTTTTCGTTCGGCTGTGGGCCTATTGCCTTATAGGCTAGTCTGAGCCACCTCAAAATCATTCTACTTCCCACCCTAACTGACAACTCATCTTGTCATGCAACTCAGCACCTAAACATAACCGGTTAACACAGTGGAATGTACACACACCCTAACCCAACACATATAAATCCGCACAACTCTGCACACTCTCCTTAACCCCACTCTGCTTTCAAGTCTATAGGCATAGTAAACATGTCCTATATAGCTGAATTTCAACTCACATGCATCTTAACAGGAAGTGAATTGTAGAGAAACACTGCTGTGTTATAACTTTCATAAAATTGGTGTGTCTTTAGAATTTGATTTTAAATCCACACCAGTTTCATGAAAAGGTACAACACTGCACTGCAGAATTCAATGCATTAACGCCAGTAAACAAGCACACGGTCCCTTTAGCTAACAAGTGCCTGCAAGCATGCTGGAGGGGGCTGGTATTGCCACCAGGGCACTGAATCATAGCAAGGCGTGCAAGTATTATAAAATGGAAGCATTCACAGGTTAAAAAACAGGCAATTGGCGCACATGCAGTTGCTCATTGTCCTTTGAAAATTAATTGTAATGTGTTTTTAAAAACATTTTTAGGCGCAGTTAAAACCTTAATAAAATATTAAGTGCACCCCACCTTTGAAAGAGGTTTGGCTTCCCTTTATTGTCAAGTGTGCTAGTCTCCCATTATGTATAGTGGCTGCTTCGCCCTTAAACGAGTGTGGTACACAAACTGCCTTTGCTCCACTAATTCTTACTTCACCACCAAACTATTAATGAGGAGATTAATATGAATACCTATGGACTATAGTAAAGATTTTAGGACAAACCCATAGAAACAGCCACCTCTGACTGAATCACATAATTACACCTGTCCCTCACAATTGTACACCAGTGATGAGCAATTTTCAAGCAGCATCTGTGCCCACCAGCAATTAAAATGAGCATATATTGAACCATATACTGAATTCATAATTGCTCAGCATACATGCAGAGAACCTGGTAGCAGTGCAATGTATGTGATATGACTACTTGTGTCTACAGTAGGACAGCATTAGAGTTCCACATGGATAGTATCATGGATAGTATCAGCAATGCTAAGAGAAATGCAAGATCCCTTAAGTGTGGGTCCTTGTAAAATGTGCAAATCTCTTTTGTGAATATTAAATCCAGGATTTGTCTTAGTATGGGTGCTACACACAAGAGCTAATTTGGATTAATGTACCTGTCCTATTACTATGGAAAAGAAATGTGACACATTCCGCGTCAAGGTGGTGCATCCTTCAGCAGTGAAATCTGTAATTGAAGATTCATATGCAAGAGCTAGATTCAATGAGGTGGTTTCACAAAGAAGTAATCAATACTTTATTAAGTCTGGCTTACTCTTTCTATTTCTCCTGGAGAAAGGTTGTTTGATTCACGCAGAGGTTCCCAAGAGTAACTATGATTTACTTCTTGAAAGAGAAGAGTAAGTCATGAGTGAGCCAGAGATACTACCTGTGTCTTATTTATGAAATGGCCCAATAAGGTGAGAACAATCAGAATGTATGAAGGCAGTAAAACAAATTGAAAATTGCATGTAAGATTTTTAGGATTTCTATTTAGCAGGTTTTTCACTGACATAGAGCAATCTTCGTGCTAGCCCTTCTTTTCACGAGGGCTAAGCCATTTATCCGGTCCTCTTTCCCTGCATATGACAGTTCCCCTTCCTTCCAGAGCCCATCAGTTCAGTTTGTCTTGACCTGCGAATGCTCTGTTGAATCAGTGTGCACTGCAGTGTCAGCATCTTAAAGGAAGTCTTCTTTCTTTGGCCAGGCATGCTTTCTTATGTCCCTTGGAGGCAGACTCTACTCGTCTTCTTTCCTGAACACACTCCCTGCTTCTCTAGGTTATTTCTCGTTGTCCAGCTGTGCCTTTCATTAGGTCATTCTAACTTGCTCACACAAACTAACCTATCCCCCTGATTGGCTGGAGACCCTGCAAAGGTTAGTGGTGTGTGTAATAAATCCCAATAACCTATATAACATCACCATACCATGCCTCGATCTGGCCCTCCGTAACACACAGCCTTCCCCTTCATTATGTCCTCGCTCTCTTCCCAGCCATGCCCTTCAACAGGTCCTCTTCTCTTGCATAGCCCAATGACTGCGCTGGGTTGTATTTTCTGCATTGTGCCCCCTTTCATTAGGGCATGTTTCCCTATGCCAGCCTTGTCCTTCATCAGGCCACCTTCCCTTCAGGGGTCGAATTGTGTGAAAAGAATTAGTGCAACTATGTTCCCTGCTGGCCTGTCCCCGCTCCCCACAAACCCCATCACCGTGCCCCCTTTCACGCACCATGCAAACCCCTAAACACATGCACCTGCTGGTAAAGGGAACGTTCTGTGCAGTGCGCTGAATTGCAAGTTTCAACTTCTTCCTACACTTTTTTAAAATGAAAACATTCCCAGAGCAGTTTCTTTTTAAATTAAAAGTATAGGAGCAGTACAACTTAATTGAATAAAGTAGAGGAGCACCGCTCCCGTCCCACCCACTTCGACCACTACTTCCCTTGCATTCTAAATATATCACCACCATGTTCTATTTTTGCATCGCACTGCAATGGATAGGGTTTCCCTTTCCTGCAATGCTCTTCACAGTTCCTCGTCCCTACAGATCCTCTCTTGTCATCAGTTAATCTTTACAGGTGTAGGAATCCCCTTTCCAGGGTTCTCATTTCCCAGATAGTCATTTCTTTCATCAGATCCCTTTCCTCGGCACGTCTGTGTCATTTGGGAGGATCCCATTTCGAGGGTTTTGTTTTCTTGGAAAGCCATTAACTTCATCACATCAATTTCATCTGCACAGCTACGTTTTCCTACAAGCCCCTGCACAGTTACCCTCTTAATCGGTTTTTCTCCCCCTGAACAGTCATGCCGTTTACCAACACTTCCATACCTACAGAGTCAGGTTCTTCTTTAGGCTAGTCCCCCCCCCACAGCTGCACTCTTTAACACGCCTGTCTTACCATCAAAACTAGCCTCTTCCTTGTATCCTCCTGCCCTTCATCTTTCTATCATGTCCGCTTTCCCCTGTATAGTCCTGCCACTTATCAGCACGTCGAACTGTGCAGGATCATACCCTTATTGAGGTCAGTGCTGCCTGCATGGTTAGCCGCTAAATGGGGCATACTCCCCCTCTACAGCTATGCCCTTTAACATGCCTGCCTTCGCATCACAACTAGCCTCTTCTTCATATCCTCTTGCCCAGCAAAACCTCCATCCTTCTTCAAGTCTTCTTTCCCCCATAGACATGCTCTTCCACAGATTCTCTTTCAGCATAGCGCCCCCACCCCTTCATTTGTTTTCCTGTCCCCTTCCCGAATATGTTCTTCATTAGGCCCTTGCTCCCAGCACTCTTATCCTCTTAACCATATCCTCTCCAGGGTTCATAGCAGAGGATCACACTATGCGTGCAGATCATCCTTTTTTGCAATCTGGTGGTAGTGCTGAAAGTGTATCCTGACCTGTCGATACAGATCAGTCAAACTGTTCCCTGCAGACCATCCTATCAGATTGCCTGAGGCGTTCATGGTACTCAATTTATCAGCTTTGAAAGGATGAAATACTCAATTGGTTGTTTCAGGATTGGAAACCTCTGGTTGCAGGTTGCACAGATCTCTGAAGTCAGTATGATATTTCTGAGCTATCTGACTGGCTACCTTGTCCTTCATGAGATATTTATTTTCCCTTTCCAAGCGTGTCCTTTACCAGGTCATATTTCCCTTTAAAATCATGCCCATTATCTGGTCTTCTTTCCCTTCACTGTGATATCCTTCTTTGAGTCTTCTTTCCCTTCACAACAATATCCTGCATCCGGTCAAATTTCTCTTCACAATCATGTCCTTCTTCACATCTCCTTTTTTCACAATCATGTCCTTGATCAGGTCTTCCTTCCCTTCACACTGATGTCCTTCAGCAGGTAGTCGTTCACTTCACAAAGATAGCCTTCATCAGGTTTTCGTTTCTTTCACAACAAGGTCCTTCAATGGCTCGTCTTTCTCTTCACGACCACGTCCTTCATCAGGCAATTTCCCTTTCACCACCATGCTGTTCATCAGGCCTTGTTTCCTTTCACAACACAACCATTATGTTCAGCATGTTTACTTTTCCTTCACAACCGTGTCCTTCTTCAGCTCTTCTTTCCCTCCACAGCCATGTCCTTCATCAGGTCCTCTTTCACCTCACAGCCATGTCCTTCATCAGGTCCTCTTTCAGCTCACAGCCATGTCCTTCATAAGGTCCTCTTCCACCTCACAGACATGTCCTTCATCAGGTCCTCTTTCAGCTCACAGTCATGTCCTTCATCAGGTCCTCTTTCACCTCCAAGCCATGTCCTTCATCAGGTCCTCTTTCACCTCACAGCCATGTCCTTCATCAGGTCCTCTTTCACCTCCAAGCCATGTCCTTCATCAGGTCCTCTTTCACCTCACAGCCATGTCCTTCATCAGGTCCTCTTTCACCTCATAGCCACGTCCTTCATCAGGTCCTCTTTCACCTCAAAGCCATGTCCTTATGCAAGTATTATTTATATTCTCAACCATGTCGTTCATCAGGAATTCTTTCTCCAGACAACCATGTCCTTAAACAAGTCTTCTTTCAACTAATAACTATGATCTTCATGAGGTCTCACTTCCCCTCAAACTCATATTTTTCAGCAGTGCTTATTTCCCCTCACAGCTATGTCATTCAGATGTTTTCCTTTTTTTCTTTATCAACCATGTCCTTCAGAAAGTCTTCACCCCCTTTACATCTATGTCCATCAAGTCGTCTTTACACTCACAGCTGTGTTATTCTGCAGTGCTTCTTTCCCCTCACAACTATGTTCTCAGCAGTCTTCTTCCCCCTCACAACTATATTCTTCAGCACTGCTTTTGTCCCATCACAACTATGTCCTTCAGCAGGTCATCTTCCCTTTCTCAACCATGTTCTTCAGCAGGTCTTCTTTCCCTTCACCACCATGTTCTTCATCAAGCCTTCTTTCTTTTCACAACACATGTTATTCGGCATGTTTACTTTCGCTTCACAACGATGTCCTTCAGCAAGTCTTCTTTTCTTTTACAGCCATGCCTTTTTAAGGTCAGTTTTCTTTTTCGCAGCCATGCCCTTCAACAGGTCTTCTTTTCTTTCACAGGCATGTCCTTCTTCAGGTCAGCTTTGGTTTCAACGCCATGTCCTTCGGCAGGTTTTCTTTCCTTTCACAGTCATTTCGTCTTCAGGTCAGCTTTCCTTTCACAGTTATGTCCTTCTACAGGTCCGCTTTCCTTTCACAGCCATGTCCTTCTTCAGGTCAGCTTTACTTTCACAGCCATGTCCTTCAGCAGGTATTCTTTCCTTTCACAGCCATTCCGTCTACCGGTCAGCTTTCCTTTCACAGCCATGTCCTTCTACAGGTCAGCTTTCCTTTCACAGCCATGTCCTGCAGCAGGTATTCTTTCCTTTCACAGTCATTTCGTCATCAGGTCAGCTTTCCTTTCACAGTTATGTCCTTCAGCAGCTCTTCGTTCCTTTCAGAGCCATGTCCTTCCACAGGTCAGCTTTCCTTTCACAACCATGTCCTTCTACAGGTCAGCTTTCCTTTCACAGCCATGTCCTTCAGCAGGTATTCTTTCCTTTCACAGCCATTCCGTCATCAGGTCAGCTTTCCTTCCACAGACATGTTCTTCAGCAGGTCTTGGTTCCTTTCAGAGCCATGTCCTTTGTTATGTCAGCTTTCCTTTCACAGCCATGCCTTTTTAAGGTCAGTTTTCTTTTCACAGCCATGTCCTTCAGCAGGTCTTCGTTCCTTTCACAGGCATGTCCTTCTACAGGTCAGCTTTACTTTCACAGCCATGTCCTTCTACAGGTCAGCTTTCCTTTCACAGCGATGTCCTTCAGTAGGTATTCTTTCCTTTTACAGCCATTCCGTCTACAGGTTAGCTTTCCTTTCACAGCCATGTCCTTCTACAGGTCAGCTTTCCTTTCACAGCCATATCCTTCAGCAGGTATTCTTTCCTTTCACAGTCATTTCATCTTCACGTCAGCTTCCCTTTCACAGTTATGTCCTTCAGCAGGTATTCGTTCCTTTCAGAGCCATGTCCTACTACAGGTCAGCTTTCCTTTCGCAGCCATGTCCTTCAGCAGGTATCCTTTCCTTTCAGAGCCATTCCGTCTTCAGGTTAGCTTTCCTTTCACAGCCATGTCCTTCTTCAGGTCAGCTTTCCTTTCACAGCCATGTCCTTCAGCAGGTATTCTTTCCTTTCAGAGCCATTCCGTCTTCAGGTTAGCTTTCCTTTCACAGCCATGTCCTTCTTCAGGTCAGCTTTCCTTTCACAGCCATGTCCTTCAGCAGGTATTCTTTCCTTTCAGAGCCATTCCGTCTTCAGGTTAGCTTTCCTTTCACAGCCATGTCCTTCTTCAGGTCAGCTTTCCTTTCACAGCCATGTCCTTCAGCAGGTATTCTTTCCTTTCAGAGCCATTCCGTCTTCAGGTTAGCTTTCCTTTCACGGCCATGTCCTTCTTCAGGTCAGCTTTCCTTTCACAGCCATGTCCTTCAGCAGGTATTCTTTCCTTTCCGAGCCATTCCGTCTTCAGGTTAGCTTTCCTTTCACAGCCATGTCCTTCTTCAGGTCAGCTTTCTTTTACAGACATGTTCTTCAGCAGGTCTTCGTTCCTTTCACAGCCATGCCCTTCTTCAGGTCTGCTTTCCTTTCACAGACATGCCATTCAGCAGGTCGTACTTCCTTTCACAGATGTGGCCTTTTCGGGTCAGCTTTCCTTTGTTTATCCAATCACATCACCTGTTATTCTTTTTGCTGAACGCTATTGGGTCTCATTAACTATGACGTTGGAGAGCTCTCTGTAGTATTCGATATCTGGATTTTCTCCATGGCAACATCTGCAGTAGTTGCTCCATATTTATACTTCCCTAATTAATAGAAAAAGGAAGGGTAGTTGGGGGAGAATTGCGGATTAGTGCATTGAATGGTCTGCTCACTAGGAAGTTAGGCAGCAGCTGTGCACTAGCCTAGTTGCTGGTTATTCACTGTGGGGGAGACTTTCTTGGGGCTGACGCACGAATGGAACAGCAGGAGCAGCTCAATGTGGCGCCGACCAAAACACATAGAACATTAGGAAGGACTTACTCCCCTACTGGCCTGGAGCTGTTTAAAACCAGTAACTAACAATTGAATGGCCACAACACAGGGACCAACCAGCTAAACACCTAAGTGACCCACTAAGGAGTTTCCAATAATAGATGTTCTAATGCAGTGGCACATTGCTTGCTCCTTCTAGAGATTGTCAGGTGCTTAGTATATATTTTTGGGATAAGTGAAGGAAATGACTAAATATCGAGAAGACTGGGTTCAGTCCTCCTGTCGTTGCCAACCGTTCTACCTAGACAAGACCGGGGGGGGCATTGGACTGATTCCTTATAGTTTGCCTCCTACGCTCCATAAACAATGAGGCTTTTTAGCAACATGATCCCCCTATTTTCTGTAAACGAAGCATATACACCATTATGGCCCCTCTGCTGAACCTCCCCACTGCTGCTCTCTGGGACAACGTTATAGAAATAGCTCTCCGTCAAGGCGGTGCTAATTTGAGTAAACTACTACACTCCCGCAGAGGTATTGATAACCAGAGTGCGTATTCAAGGGCCCTGGAAAAAGTTCTTTTTTCAGCCAATGCGTATGTCCCAAAAAGTCCCGTTTGACGTCAGGCTAGTCTCTCAGTGGCTATGTAAGGCACATGATTACTCCAGAAAACTCAGAGGGCATTGCGTGCTTTCCCGCATGCTGAACCAAGCTGATGCACAGTGAAAGGCAACAACTCCCGGGAATCACCGTTATTGATCAGTTGCTGCTTTTGTATTGACCTAGGAATTGTTAAGCCCAGTGAGATGCAAGAATAAGCACGAGGGCATGAGAACAACGTAGCCGGATAGCCTTCATTAGATACTGGTGAGTGAACGTAATGTAATGAGATCAATGCATTTACAGGTCAATTTCTCCTGATTGGGAAATTGTGTCACCCATCACTTGAAAGGTTCCTCTGTGTGCTATTAGCTAACGTACAGTTTTTGCAAGTGTGTAATATTGTGCTGGGTAAAGTCCTATCGAGTCCCTCGTCTGAATCACACATCCCAACAACAGAAAGCAGTGCTTTCTTCCATTCTGGGAATCATCAACGCCACAATGTTTCATCTCCCTAGATAGTGGGATTTAATGTGTGCGAAAAGTCAATGCACTCAGCAAAGCCTCTCTCTTGCTCTACATGACACGGCCTGCGTTAGCAGCTGTGTAGTTATGGTTAAGTTGCTCAACTCATAGGACGAGCGCCTTTTGGATGGCTTATAACTTCGCTCTCCCCTGGACAAATCCTTACCAAACTTTGCCAAAAAAAGTATGTGGCCAGACAGAATTTTCTTTTGGCAAGTTAGGTGAGGTTTCCCCAAGGGGAGGCAAAGTTATAGGGGGGGTCCCAAGATCATTTTTTTTCTATAGACATAATGGAAAAATATTTTGCTCACGTCTACAGCCCAAACCGCTGGACGGATTTTCACCAAATTTTTGCACCAGGAGCGGCGGCTTGGTCCTGAATGCGTGCTTTTGTAAATTTGGTGTAAATCTGTCTGCTGTTGAAAGAAAAATTCCCACTTTGGGAACCAGGGCTGCTAATGGCCTTTACCCACCATTGCACGGGCTGCAATGGAGGGTAATGGTCCGGTGCCTTTGATATTTATTTATTTATTTATAATGCGCTAAAGCCCGGAGGCATCAGGGCGCACACAGGCACACTTCGCTTCGGTCGATACTTCGCTTGGGTCGATAACTTCGGCTGCCGGGCCCTTATCCCCTGTTCCGGTCCCTTGAACGGGGGATTAATGTCACATTATTCCATCAGCATAACACAAAATGCTAATAGAAATGGAAAAATGTATTGAGTCTATGTACTTTACTGAGAAATGTAAAGTAGATGGAGTCTATAAGATTTTTTGTAGTTCTATTTTTTAACTGTGAAAGGTTGTTCCTAAAGAAATGTTTCTTTGTTGCTTTGAAAAAAGTTTTTTTTGCAGGAGAGGTTAGAGCGTAAGGTGAGGAAGGAAATGAGGGAAGAGGCACCAAGCACTAATATGGAGGGGAAGGTCGGCATGGGAAGATGTTGTGCGTGTGTTACTTCTAAGGTAGTGGGCAGTGTTTCTCATGCTCCTTGATTACAGCTTCAAAAACACGTCAAAATTGCTTCCCCCTGCAGAGTGGTGTGTTGCAGTATATACAGAGGACTGTTGTCTTCCAAAGATATGGATCAACAGCCTCGTTTATTGATTGCAAGGTAGCTGGTGGGATTTTTTGTCCCACAAAAGTAGGCTGTGTGGTTACAGTATTGGTTGAGGAAGATGATGTGGAGGTAGACAGCCTACAACTTGCTAAGAATGGAACAATCTTTCTGAGAGCATTGCAGTAGTTGGTGTGGTGGCGCATGGAGGTGGTCCCTTAGGAATGTCCAGGTAGTCTGCGACTGAGTACAAAGTTGCACTCAGTGCATTTCACTTTTGTAGCTTTAGCCTTTGGTACATTCCCAACAGTGGTAAAGAACTGCCACACCCATGATTCTCCCTGGGAGCTAGAGGTAGTCTTCATTGTCTTTGGAAAAACTGCGCTCTTTTTGTTGTGTGGTTCCTCCAGCTGGTGGTGGTGGTGGCTCTTGGGGAGGAGGGATGGCAATAGCTAATGTCACTTTTAAGATAAATAGCAGTTTTGCTACTATTCCTCCAAGTATGTGCTTTGTACTAGATTGGTAATGGATAATGAGTATGAATAGGTGTAGGAGCTATGCAAGGGTACATTTTGAGCTTGAAAGTTCCTAGATCCGTAGAAAATGCAGTTCCGAACTGCCCTTGAAGCAAGGACTCGAGCGCGAAGTGCAAACGCGTTCATGGACACGTCATCATGCCGCAAGCAAGCGCATAGTCACGTGGCATTGTCCGGAAGGTCCACAATGACATCAGACATTCGCGGACGTTGATGGAAGCAAAAAGAGTGCAAAAAGTATAGAAGTGTTAAAAATTATGCTAGAACGTGGGAAATGGCAAGGTTTTAAGGTGAAACCTTGTAAATTGGACAAAAATTTGCTATATTGGGGTAAGTATGATATTGTAGGAAAATATCATGCACTGGTGAAAACCCATGGAAGTCTCTTAAAAAAACTTTGTTAAAGAGACGTTATGGTTACATTGCACCAATACATACCTATAGAATTCACTGAAATAATTTTGCAACAGATGTTAATGGTTCTTTTTGCCCAAGTTTCTGACTATTGGATTTCTATGTTGACGCTGTCTTGTCTGACCCTGACCTCCATGACACCTAAAGGCGATAAGGCGATAAGCTCTCCCACCCGAAAAGCCCCAAAATATGCCAGAAAAAATGCTGTTTTGTATAATATGATCTCATAGGGGTGCCAGCATATGCTTTCTAACTGGTCTGCTAATTTTACCAGTTTGTTGAAATCAATGGGGCGGCGGGTGTCTACCTGGGGCCCTTCTGTTCTGGCCCATCCTTTCATGGCGTAGGAAATGAGGGCGTTCTGGGTGGGGTCTGAGTCACCCCGTAATTTTGAGAAATATGAGATTGCCACTAGGTGTCTTTTAGCCCAGTCCCTTTTAAAGCCCTGCTCGTGCGCCCATTTTAAGAATGTTTCTATGTCTTTAATCGTTATTAACGTGGCATGTTTTAAACCTGTGGCTCTAAATACTGTTTGCAAACACTTACTGTACTGAGCTGCTGTAGTGCTTGCCAGGGCTTTCTCTGCCATCTCTATTAAGAAACCTGTGCCAGGGTTCTTTTTTTGTATTGGCAGGGGGTTGTTGGCAGCCGTCTTAAAGGGGCCTGTATCACATTGGACATCCCGACCTAGGCTATCTGGCGCTGGCGTTGATGTCGGTATTTTGTTGGCACCCGTTTTTGAGGTGCCTGTTTTTTGAGCACCCCGGCCATTGCTCTTTGGCACCGGCGTTGATGCCAACATTTCTGAGGCCCCCATTTTTGAGGTACCTGCTTTTTGTTGAGCACCCCGGCCATTGCTCTTTGGCACCGGCGTGGATGCCCTTATTTTGTTGGCACCTGTTTTTGAGGTGCCTGATTCTTGAGGGCAAATCGGCCATTGCTCTTTGGCGCAGGCGTTGATGCCGTTATTTTGTTGGCGCCCGTTTTTGAGGAGCTTGGTTCTTTTTGAGCACCCCGGCCATTGCTCTTTGGCACTGGCGTTGGTGCTGTTATTTTTGGGTTCCCATTATTGCCCAGCATTCCGTTGGTATTGGCATCATCTGTTCCTGGGCGTGCAGCGCTAGCTCCCGGAATCTTGGCCACTGAAAGCGAGATAAAGCACCTGCAATATTATTGTCTCCTCCTGCAATGTGCTTTGCTTTCACCACAATCTTTTCTTGTAGTGTGACCGCTGTAATAGCTCGTAGGACTTTCAGCACTAAAGGGCATTTAGTGGATCTTCTGTTTATGGAGCCTACCACGGCCATGTTGTCGCACCAGACCAAAAGTTCAGAGTTCGCTAGCTGCCTGCCCCATATGTGTAAAGTAAGCCAGATGGGAAATATTTCTAGGAGGGTGATGTTTCTTGTCCACCCTGCCGCTTGCCATGTTATGGGCCAGCGACCTGCCACCCATTCTGCTTCTAGTATGGCTCCAAAACCCCTGCTCCTGGCTGCATCAGTGAAAAGGACCCTTTTTGTCAAAGTGTTCAATGGCGTATGCCAAAGTGTTGTCCCGTTAAAATCTTTAAGGGAAATTTCCTAAATTCCTAGATCTTGTTTCACCCCTGCGGCTAGTCAGATGTGTAGGTGGGGTTTGGTGTAAGATTTGATTTTTAGTTCCAGGCTTCTGGAGAATACCCTCCATTGAGAGATAATTCGGGCTGCGAAGTTAAGGCTTCCCGCTAGTGACTGGATTTCTTTCACTGTGCCTTTGTCTTTTGTTGTCAAGCTATGTATATTTTCCAGGAGTTCTGCTATTTTTGTTTCTGGAATTTTGCATAGGCTTTTGCTGAGTCTATTTCAATGCCTAGAAAAATTATGTTGGTGGCTGCTTTGGTCGTTTTTTCGGCTGCCTAATGCGCGGCCATTTCTTCTAACGTTGCCAGGGCTCTGCTGCATTCTTCATAGTTTGCCGGCCCCATTACCATGAAATCGTCGAGGTAGTGTACTACCCTGGACCCTGGTCTCTGCCTTTGAAAGGACCATTGAAAAAAGGAACTGAATTGTTCAAATAGGGCGCAAGATACTGCGCATCCTATGGTGAGGCACCTGTCTACATAGAATTTATTATTGAAAGTGAAATCTAGCCATTGCTGTGAGTCTGGGTGGTCCGACAGCAATCTGAAAGCGGATTCGATGTCCACTTTGGCCATCAGGGCATTCGTACCGCATTCCTGTATGAGTCTTATGATTCTTGAAAGTGCATGTACGATACTGCTGATTCCGTGTGCGGAATGCCGCCATTTAGTGATCAGCCTTTGGGATAGGATAGATGATGAATTAGCCTAATTTTCCCAGGTTCTTTTTTGGGGACCAGAACTAGCGGTGATATTATGTAATCTTTGAGGGGCATGCTGTCCCAAGGTTCCGCGATTCTGCCTAGTAGTAATTCCTTCTCAATTTTGCTTTCAACCATTTGTGGGTTGTCCCTAGCTGACTTTAGGTTAATGGGGACGTTCGGGGACCCGCTGCCCTTGAAGGGAATGACAAAACCTTGGGTGAAACCTTGCCGGATTGTTTCACTTGTTTCTTTGTCTGGGTAATTCCTGAGGGCCTCTCTAAAATTGTCTGGATTGATGGGTGAGCAGCCCGGGGTTAGACAAAGGGTTGGCGAGATGCATTTGATGTTATTCTTTTGTATTTTTGGCTGGTAGTTTGGTGCTGTTAGTCGCTGCGTGGTCACCGTGGCAGTTTGTGCACGTGTGCTTGTACCAGCATTCTTTTTCCCATGTGCACTGGTTTTTCCCAAAGTTTTTACAAGGGGTGTTGGCTTTCTGAGAATGGTTTTTGATCTGCCTGTGGGTATTAGATTTAGCCCCCCATGGCTGGTTCTTCCGAAAGGGCTGCTCCCCTTTTTTGTGATTTTCATTGTCGGGGGGTCTGGGGCCCTGTGAGTTTTTGTTATTTTTGTGGTTAACTGCACAGTCTCTTCTTCTGAAGGAGGCTCTGCATTTAACATGTATAAGTCATTCTGTACCTCATCCCATTCTATTGATGGCCTCTCAGACATGCTTCTCCTGAATCTAATGTCGTATGCTAGCCAGGTTTTCCCTTTTTGAGCAACTTTAACTTCTCTGATTTTGTCCACGTATCCCCATATTTTTCTGCCATTGTGTGGGAATTTTTCTTCATAGATAGTTGCCAAAATGGTGAAAGCCTGTAGCCAGTTGTCCCAATTCTGCTCTACCTGAGCGTTTCTGGCTATGGCTTTCTCTTCTATCTTGTTTGGGACCCCTAAACGCATCTTTCCCTTTGCGTTGGGCTTCTATCATTGAAAAAGTCTTGATGAACTTTTTCGCCTATATGGCTTCTTTGATTGTTTGGTCTATGTTCCATGCTAAACACCTTTTTTATCTGTTCAATATTTCGGCTTGAAAAGATTTAAGTTTTTTGATCTAATTGGGAACTACTAATCATAACTGTGTCCAGTGGTTGTTGTTGCTTGCCCCAGACAATCCTGGGGTATTTGTATTGGGGACTGACCATGCTTTTAAAGCACCCGTTGTGTCAGGAGCTGTCGTTGTTGACGTAGTTACAACTGTGACGGCTGGTGTTGGTGTTGTTGGCACCTGTGCTATTGGTGTTGCTGGCAATGGTGGTGCTGTAGCTGTTTTTGGTGAGAGAGTGGTAACTGCGATGTCTGGTACTAGTGGTAAGATGGGGTCTGCCTGCCTGGACTGTTTCTTTGCCCCTAATTTCTAGCAATAATTGCTGCATCTCACTCATGTTCTCGTACAATTTAGACAGTTTTTTGTTACCTTTTCCCATGCCTTCGGTAGACTTCCTTTTCTTTGCCAGTGTCATCTCGTCCTCATGCCTGGTTGGTAAGCTGTACATATTTTCTCAGTTCCAGCGCCAGCCGTAGTGCTCTGCTGCTTGCATGGCTGCAAGCAAGTGGAGTGATTTCGTTTTTCTGTGCTGGTGCTAGAGGTTCCCGTGATTTCCGCTTGGGACCCATGTCTTTTAGGTCTGCAGAGCTGAAAAAGACATGGATGTCTGCATCTGTGAGCTTTGTCTGTTATTCCTCCGCGCTCCTTCGTGCCAGCCTTGGATCCTGCTTCTACCGCGTTCTCCCCGGGGTGTCCTCTGTTTCAGCGCGGTTTCTCGCTGCTCGCCTGTAGTTGAGAGTTTCTGAACAGGACAATGTTCAAAGGGGGGGAGAAAAGATGCTGCATGAGCAGTGAACTTTTAAAGATTGCTAAAGAAGCAAAGTGGAAGATGCTGAGTGAACAGCGAACCTCCTGTCAGTTTGGGTCCCCATTCAGGGTCCACAAACAGATTGTGTTTTCTTAGAGCATTCTGCTCTTATTTATAAGACCCAGGAAGCCCTGGGACTTTGATGTGTATAGTAGTGGGGGCTGTGCGCTAGCCCCCAGCCGGCTAGCCGACATGTCTGGCCCCTGAGGAGGGGGCAGGTCTTTGAACCTGGGCCCTGCGTGCCTGTTGGTTTTCGATAGGTGCTTAGCACCGTGTTTTTGGAGGAAGGGCGCACCTCACCCTTCTTTGGCATTGTGTGACAGAGGCAGCGTGTCTCTGCGCTTGTGGGGGAGAGGAGCAGGCGTGGGGGCGGGAGCTGCCCCTCTCCTAGCCTGCCGAATGGTAACATCATTTACTCTGCCTCGACTTGGGCGGCCATGCGTCATTGCCCAGAACCAACAAAATTCAGAAATTCGCCAGTTATGGTAAGCTAAGCAACCATAACTCACTGCCACCACTGTGCACTGCTAAGACTAATACCCAGGACATCAAAGATGACATCACAAGTTCCGTCTGTTACTTTGGAGAATGACTATCGTGCCATTATCTATCCCTATCAGTGTCCTCAGTTTGTGAGGCCTCATCCTTTGGCATTCGCTCCAGTTTACTGAACATTCCACCTGGCATTTGTGATGGCCAGTTCTGGTACGCTGTGCTCAGCTCTGGCTGACATGTCGACATGACTGTCAGCAGCAGGTCCGAAGGCCATATGTTAAGAATTGAGCCAATGGCTGGACATATCCAAAATGTCATAGAGAATTTCTCTGAAATAGTTCGACCTCTGGAAGAATGAAGACAGTCCAGATTCATATTTTAAATCATAGTTTCTGTAAAGGAAGATCCCACCCCTCTCCCCATTGTCTTGTCACACACTTTAGCCATTTATAAAAACCCTGGTTGAGACAATGGCTCACTCTTTTGTCTACAACGTTTCAATTCAATGTACTTTTCAGTGGAGCTAAGGGAATGGAGGTCTTTGAAAAATTGGATTTCTCTTATAGAACAGCACTAAGACAATAACAAAATGGAGAAGAAGATTACAAGTGTCCGACTCTAAGGATAGATTTGGAGAGCTATTTGTTGTCTGCTTTTACCAACTATACATTTACTCTGCATACAAGTACACACTACCGCCTTTGCACAAGTTGCGTGTTATGAAATGTTATTAGGCTTTCATATTCTGCCAAATCACTGGCGTTATAGGTTCGGAGTGCCAAAGCTTGTCCAAGGAGTGGGGTTTTGTGGCCCCACTAGGGGTATGCAAACCTTAGTCTGTTGGAGGAAAGAAAATGGAAAAGGGGAAGATAAGAGGATGAGAAAGCTGGAATGAGATGCTACAAAGAGCAGGTGGGAGAGATGAAGTGGTGGAAGAATGATTTGTGGTAGCATGGGTGCGTGTCAGTCCAGTTAGGTGGAATGTGGTTCTTTAAAAAGGAGGAGGCCGATGTGTTCTAAAGTGTTGTGATAATTGGGTTTTGTTTCCAAGGTAGATGTGGAGAATTATAAGTTAGTACACACTGGGCATCAAATCTTGAAGCATTCCTGCAGAACTGGGAACAATACTACCAGCAGCGGCCCAGGCGATCTCTGAACTCTTATAGGTGGTGCACAGCGGTGCAGTCATCGAGTAGACGCTGCGTGCCGAGTGCACTTACAGTGACTGAAATGAATGGCTGGTATGTATCACGCTCTGACATGTCTCCAAAAGGGAGGTTAATAAGACGTCTGCAAAATGGGGTTATATAAAGGGTGCTGCTGATTTATAGCCAATTAACAGACAGAATTCCCTCCAAGGATCTCCTGGTGGAGGCTGGTAAAAAGTCATGCCAATGTTAGCACCCACTTGATGTGGGGTACACTGCATGACATTTTACACGTCTACGAGGTATTGTGGAAACATAAACGCTGCCTGCAAACACACTTTGCAGGCAGCGTCTACAAATGGATCATTGTGGAGTCCACCAGGTCTTGACCGGGTGCAAAACCAAGTGGATTCCATAGAAATCCATTCATTTCACACCTGCATGAACATCTCACGCAGGCGTACAATGAGGGGAACTCACGAGATGGAGTCCTGATTGCAGAAATCGCATCTCCACTCTGTGCCCCTCCTCCATCATCGCCGGTGCACTACAATGTGGCGGCGCATAAAAGCATTATGCGTTGCTTTTATGCCATCATTGAGCGTGCCACCTCACTGCAAATGGGGCAGAATGTAATGCTGGATGCATGAAAGAGGAAAAGAGTGTGCTCGGGCACTCCTGAACATGTGGTGTCTTCTTTTCCTGGGCATCTCTAGACTTTTGTACCAGAGGCCAAACCCCAGAACATCAATGAAGGGACTGCAAAGTCTGAGCCAAGAGTTACCTGAGTCATTAATGAACGGTGTGTGCAGGTGAATGTTGTTGATAACAGAAGGTAAGGCAATGTAGTGGTGAAAGTAATACGAGAACATTGAAATGTTTAGTTGCATCGCCTTTTAGGTGTTAGGTTGTTTGGAATCATTCATTTCCACTGGGTTGAAATTGACTTGGTTTCCAGTAATTGGTAAGTTTCAGCAGAGAAGAGAAACTATTTTTGCACGTTGTTCATGAAGGTGACGACGGAGAAAAATGGAGGTGGCGCCTGGATAACATGGGCAGGGTCCTCCTCCCTCGCTCTGGGTAAGGGGGAGGGTCGTGGCAAGCGTGCCAAATACCATGAAAATCATGCAAAGGGCGACAAAGGAAGGGGGCGTGCCTAGCGGCATAGAAGCCAGCGGGCGTCCTGCTGCAGGAGCATTCAGCCCCAAGCAGGAGGACGCCCGCTGCACTGGAGGACTTGTTTTGGTGGAACACGAAGGGTTGGGGGAGTTGGGCCTACTGTAAAGGCGGAAGCAGGTTTTTGGACACGGAGCAGTCTCTGCAACTTCAGAACTATTATCACAAAGTTGTGTTGTTTGCAGTATTTTTAATTTATTATGTTGAGAAAATAAATTTGCAGCTTTTTTATGCCAAAAAGAAGACATGTCTCATTTTGCACCTTACTGGGAGGGAAAGGAAAGGGACAAAGAGAATGAGCAAGCGTGATCGTACAAAGATGGACAAATGCCCAGGTTATGTGAGAAAGTACTTTATTTTAGTAAATTCCAAACTGTTTTTCCTTTATTATTATTATTATTATTTTTACTTAAAATCATGCAAGCAGCGTGAACAACGAGCAATGATAGCGTGTATTCGTGTGTTGTTTCACATACGTTTAGACAGGGCTCCTCAGTGTTGCTAGAAATCTTAAAGCATTCCTGCAGAACAAGCAAAAATACTACCAGGCTGGCCCTGGACTGTGGAAAGTGGTGCACTGGGGTGGCCGGGGGGAAGGGTGGGGGGCTCATGCATCGAGCAGAGGATCACGGCTAAGTGACAGGCCCTGCGTGTTCAGTGCACTTACAGTGAGTGAAATGAATGGCTGGCCTCTATCAAGCTCATACATGTGTCTAAAAGGGAGGTTAATAAGACGTCTGCAAAATGGGGTTATATTAAGGGTGATGCTGATTTATAGTCAATTAAAGGACACCAATCCCTCCAAGGGTTTCAATGTAGAAGCCAGTGAGAAATCATGTTCAAACATGTTCGCAGATGTAACTGCATATTTATAAAGCAAAATGTCACACTTTTATAGCACGAGCAACAAACTGATTTCTTTGGGGGACTTAGGCAAATGTTGTTATTATTATTATTATTATTATTATTATTATTATTATTATTATTATTATTACTAAAGTAAGTTGTTCTCATTTTATCAGCTTGGAAAAATGAACAGATTATTCGGCTTCAAGCGCGGACCTGTAGGTTGCGCAGAGACCTGTACAGCGCGGGCCTCAACCTACTGAGCTTTCTTGCACAGTCAGATTGCCAAAGCTGAATGCCCTCTTCAGATTGCTAAACTATACCCTGAAGAGGTTACCAGTTGGCTCACAGCTATGTTTTGGTGTAATGGGGATGAGGTGGCCTTGGAATCGTGAGGATGAGGAGCTTGAATACCTTTGGAAATAAAGGATAAAGTAGACACAACACTTTAAATACACATGGTTCTGAGAGTCCTAAAATATACTTTTTCATTCTGTAACTGGCTATAAAAACGTCAGTGCTGCCTTGTAAAATATGTTTCCTGCTGCAAGTGGGCATCAAAATAAGTCTACATTGATCTGTAAAAAAATATGTTCGTGCTGGTCATGAGCCTCAAAAAGACATGCCAGCATTGCCAGCAGGAAAACACATGTTCAAAAATGGCGCATGCAGCCCAGGATGACAACCTCCAAGAAGGACTAACTTCTGCTTTTCATGACAGTAGGAACACTCGGAAAGCAGGGATGGAAGTAAGAGCAGCTCCCTCACTGATTCTTGTGTCCACGTGGCCCATTGGAGGACAGGCGGAAAGCATCTAAATACATACTCTCAGGGGCACCTTTGACTGGGCTCCCTAGCACCACATATTGACTGCATAGACAGGGCAACTGCAACACACACAAAACTGAAGTTTTATTCCTTTCCGCCAACACCCTTCCTACCCCTTCTCCCCCTCTTTATATCCTCTTTCCTCCTGCTCATCTCTCCTTCTCTGCCTCTGCCTGCAATTTAGGCCTCCACTTCGACTTCAACCTCTCCTTTAATCACCATATCTCTCTTACCTCCATTGTTGTTGCCACCATCTCTACAATGTTCGCAAAATCTGATCCTCCCTCACCTTCCACGCCACCAAACTCTTAATTTCTTCCCTTATCTTTTCTCGTCTCTTCTACTGTTCAGCTCTCCACTTTGGCCTCCCCGTCTCTCATCTTGCTCCCCTCAGATCCCTCTACCATTCTGCAATCCGCACTCTTTGCTCCCTTTCTCATCATGACTCCATCTCCTCTTCGCTTTCCTCTCTTGGTTGGCTTTCCTTTCACTCGCAACTCAAATTCAACTTCCTCTGTCTTGTCTTTAAATCTCTTCATGATCTTGCCCCTCCCTACCTTTCCTCCATGCTATCTTTCTACTCTCCCTCACGCCCCCTCCGTTCTGCTGACCACTTCCTACTCGTTGTCCCGCCCCCTCCTTGTTCCCCTTCCTGCTTCTGATCTTTTCAGCTCCTCTGCCCCTCTATATTGGAACTCTTTACCTCTCCCTATCTCCTCTATCTCTTCATACTCTTCTTTCCGCTCCTCCTTAAAATACCACCTACTTCACCGTCCCTCCTAACAGTTCTTTACTACTTCCTCCCTTGCTTTTCCCCTACCCAGGTTCTTAATTTAATGATCTTGGCAATTTGTTCTGCCTACTGTTCTTGATTATTTGACTCATGACTTGTACTTCTTGCTTCTATTGTATTCACATTGTTTTATGTGAAGCGCTTTGGTTTAAAGAGCTATATAAAATTTAATAAATACAAATACAAAATACAAACATAGACACTGGGGGAGGAGTGACTCTGAGACCAAGGGAGGAGACTGGGAAATGAGAGACAATAACATTTTAGAAAAAAGGACACAGACACCTTGGATGAAGGGAGTGGCAAAGTGATTGCAAGGCATGCATTTGGGCTTTACCAAGTCTAACTAACATAGAGGTGACAGGAGGATGGGTGGACATTTTAGCTGTTCAGGACTGAGAGTCGGGTCACATGTCAGAGCATGTAATTTGAGTAGGGGCGGATATGATCCACTGCAGAGACATGTCAAGAATTGTCAATAATCAAGTGGAGAGACACTGGGACTCTCCACATGCTCTCTTATAAATAGAAACAGAAACTGGGGAAGGATTGACGCAGACATTGGGGCTCATGAAAAGTTCCCTGGTCTGGAGAAAATGCCAGTAAAACAGCTGGTAGTTTGCAGGTGGGGCCACCGTCTTACAGATAGGCCTAACCTGCCATTAAATCAGGTCTTTCATCCAAATAAATGCCGATCTCACTGGCACCATTACTACTAAATGATGGCAATCTCATCCATGAAGTCCTAAGTGACCTTCCCACCGCTTGTAATATCCCAGTAAGACTGAGATGTTAGGCAGTGGAAACAATAGGGGCAAACTAGTAATGAGCCCCATTGAATTGATAGTGGAAAGACACCAGTAATAGAAGGATACACATTGTATGGAAAGAGATGAACACACACTAGGAAAGCAAGGGACCAAGAGACCAAACACAGGTGCTAGTCTATGTCACTGCGATGCCCCACATCTGATCTGCATAGAGTGGATTCAATTTCCAGCTGGAGACTTTACCTGTTGAAGACACGGAGGATATTTAATTATTGAAGCCCATGTCTGCCCTCCTCCGGGCCGTGAAATCTATAATCTTGCAAAACTCAGATAAAACCACAAACTGGTTCAGGCACTGTCATGAGTTGTAAATATGGAAGCAGAAGACAGATTAGTATGAAGAGAGATAAAAAGATCGAAGACATATCGGCATGGAGACTGGGAAGGAGTGACACATTGACAGGAGAAGTACAGAGGTCTGCACCAGAGAAGATAGGAGCCATGCACGAGGCAATGATGGGCAGATGCAATGGTGGACAGAGCCCAACTCAAAGACATGGACCAGAGTGCTTTGGGGGTGCCACATTTATTATCACGTGGGAGAATTCCTGGTGAAGGTATTACGAAAACTCTAGAATAGCCCCACATATATTTTCCAGTACAGACTATCATTCTAAATTTCCATTAATTTGCATGAGGCTAGGATTCACTTTGTTCAGGTGGACAAGATACACATTGTGCCAGTTAATATATGATTTTGCTGATGATGTTTGGACCAGGTACTACACATCCCAGCTTGTTGGTAATGCTTGTATTATAGGAAATCAGAAATGCCAGCCTGAAGGCCCAGCTTGCTGACTCTTCCATTGTTGAAGCAGGTCTGGTTAACGTCTTGGAGGGAGATGAAGTATAGTACATCCATGAGACTGTTCTCATATGAAGTAGGTTGCTTCTAAGTCTGCCAAGTTGCTAAGCGAGGAACAAGTGGCTGACCAGGATAACAGTTAGGTTTGCTTGCTAAGTAAACATTTAGTCAACTCTATATTAAGATGTGCAAAGTTGTGTGACTTTGAATCCACACATTTCGCAAATCAAGTATGAAACATTGCAAAGTTTAAGAAGTCATTCACTCAGGACACAAATGTGCAGTTGTTTAAGTGCACATACGTTGTATTAGTAGGATAAATGATATCAAGGCGATACAAAAAACAATGGTCAGTTTGCAAAAGTGTGCAATCCCGTTTAACGTAGAGGTCTGTTTTGAGAATTACTTCTGCAAACACAAGGTGAAGACATTATTTCTCGCAAATCATTAATATTCACTTCCAGTTCAAAGGGATGATAGAGATGAATATGTCATGAACTGTTCATCACTACCACTTATTGTTTTTCTAATGTGGCTAGCTAAGGCATCCTCGTGACAGGAAGAATTTTCTGGATCCATTTGTCTGTCCTTCTGTCCTATGTGTCTCAAATTCACATTCTATTAAATAGATGTATTTTTGGGGAGTGAACGCTTTTGCCCCTTTTTGGAGGATAGAGAGTATTTCATCACATCTAAAAAAAAGTTTTGCTGGAAAACTCTTAAAAACTGGAAACTTTGCCACACCCATAGGCCGTGCCCAAATTTAAACGAGCCAGAGCAGGTGGTGCTAGCTTCCCTTTCGTTGCTGACTTGCGAAGGAACGCCCTTCCACCTCATCTAAGAGCCGAAACCTCCCACCTAGTCTTCCGCAAAGCCATTAAACACTTCTATTCATCTGATCCTATTTAGCTCACTGAGCTTAATACGTGTACAAAGAGATATGTATGTCCATATTACAAATGTTTGCAACAACTCACACTTCTGTATATGCTTCATGTAACTAACTCAATTCCATGTAGTGGCCTTACGTACCACACACACTACTCCACACTCGAACATGACGGTATATGTTTGCAATGTGTTACGATGTTTGTCACCAGTTTCTCACCTTTTGTATGCTTCATGTACCTAAGTCATCTGCTTGTAACAGCGCCTCGATGCCCTTGGGCTGTTTGCAAACTTTATAAATTAAAAAAATAAAATAAATTATCCAGCATACACACTATTTGTGTAAATCGGCCGCTCTTGCACTTAGCATGTATGCTCAGGTTATCCGCTTTCGGCATCCAGTCTAACAGGATAGCCAAGCCTTATTCCCTTTGCTGAGCCCTGAAACAGAATCTATATAACATCTGCATCCTGCTGAGTCAATCAAGAAGCTGCCAACAGTACATCACAACTCTCTTTCTCTTCTCCCGCTCAATCTAACTAACAAACCCTGCCACCCTCCTTGCATTGCAGATCCGCCAGAGTGCCAAGAGACTAAAGGTGGCAACAGTGCATGGTACAGGAACCTTTAGCATAAACATAACATAACTTGTGAGAAGTCACTAACTTTGCACAAGTCCATGGGTGGAAACAAATGTTGCCCACTTCTAGTATAGATGTGCCTTTGAGAGTGGGAGTCTTTACAATTTGTCTGAGAGTCATTACATTCATATCCTCTATTGGATTTGAAGCCTGCTTGTTATATTGATCTCAATGCATACTCAACACATAAGGGGTCATTACGAGTTGAGCGGTAAGGGTTTACCGGCACCGGTAAGGATGCCGGTGCTGGTAAAACCTTACCGCCCTATCCCGAGGTCCCTAAGCGGGTCCCAGCAGGAACGGCTGGTCTGACCAGCCGTTCTTAGTGGGACCCGTTAAGGGACCTTGGAGCTAATAATGGGCCTGCAGTTTCCGGGCCCATATTAATGCCTTCCCCATTCCTATTGAGCCCTATGGGGGCTCGAATGGGAATGGGGAATGGTATTTGGCATGGGGATTTACCAGGTCCTCATAGGTCGGAATGTCCCGGTAAGTCCCCATTCTGCCTACCCGGACCCGGGTTTGGAGGCAGCCATGGAGCTAATAGCGCCATGGCTACCTCCAAACTCGTAATGACCCCCATACTCTTTTGGAGAATCTTCTGGGAGGATGTTCAGAAGACTAGTTCTTTATAGAGAAATCCTTAATGACGATGTTGTCAGCCATGCAGCATGCAGACAGGATGCAAAGGTGGTATTTTGTGTGCATCTGATTTCGGAGCTCAGGAGCTTTTAGATAGGATCACTGCCACCTTGCCACCCTCCTTGAGATCCCTGTGCATGAGGATGACATTATGAGAGAATCATTTTTTGGTCCACCCACATAGATAGAGTGTGTCTGCTTTCAGTAATTCAGACACCCTCTGGAAGAGTTGAGTGGCTGACAGGCTATTGATCAGAACAATTGATGTCTGCCCTCCCTCCTCACTTGTCTCACTAAATGAAGTATTCTGACTAGCACTACTTAATAAAAATAAAAAAAGGAAATCAACACTTGTCCCCTGTTCCCCTAACACTTCTGCTGTATGAAGCACCATCTCCCTCAAGCCTCTTCTGGTGTTCTTTTCTGTTCCAGGAAATGCAACCCCAATGTACGCTTACACCAATTCGACTGTAGGTGCCATAGGGTGCTAATCTCAAAACTACGTAGGCCTAATACGGGGGACCAGAAATGTGAGGTGCAAACCCACTAAGGCAGAAGTCTGCAACCTTTGGCTCTCAAGATGTTTTGGATTCCCATTCCCATCAGCCCTAGCCAGCAGAGTCAATGGTGAAGGGTCATGGGAGTTATATTCCAAAACATCTGGAGAGCCGCAGGTTGCAGACCCCGGCAGGCATCTGAGGTGTGTCGCTAACCCTGGATGTGCTGTTCCAGTCTACCTAAGGTGGGCTGGAGCAGGGAAGCACTGTTTCCATCCAAATAGTCTCTGGTTTGTTAATGCCAGGCACTGAACTGTGTAGGCGTCACTGGGGGGAGGGGCAAAAGGGAGCAAGCCCCCACTAATATGTAGTATGCTCTTAGTATTGTGTGATGTGCCCCCCTCTGGCAATGGTGACTGTAGATCCTTAATAAAAGGCGTTTGTTGGCGTGATTGGCAATTAGACTGTCCCCGGCTCTTTGTTTGCTTTAGTCTTATTTGGTGGTCTCCCGCAGACACCACATTACAGGGACTAGATGGGGCCTCATAAGCGTTTAAAACTGAAATCCTACTTGCAATAGTAAACTGTGTTTTGCCTAATGAGAATGCTTACAATTTATTTTAAAACAATGTTTTCTTAAACTTAACGCCTCCAATTGATTTCCATAATTCGTGCTAAGTGGCTTTTTGGGAATGCCCCCAGAAACATCCTTTTTATTTTCTTGTGCCCCCTTCTTTCGAGACACGAATCCCATGGCGAATAGCCATTGGCTTGGCTTCTTAAAATGTCCAATACAATGAAATGTCCCAGATGCGCTGACAGCCCATTATAATGAAAGTGAGCTGTGGCTGGGCTCTATATTAACTGAAGGCATGATATGCCTTGAACAATGCATTCTAGTAGGTGGTTGAATTCCGAGTGATATCTGTTCTCATTAAATGTGTGCAGTATCTTGCTTGTATTCACATCATGCATAACAAGCTACATGCTTTCCTCAACAAACTATAACAATATGCGTTTATCACATATGTATAACCCGGAGGGCAGATTACAGGCATCTCAATTTGTCCCATGTCAGGAGTAAGAGGCTCAGCCAGTCCTGACAATAGTCAGAACTAAAAGCACAGGTGGTGCAAGAATACAGATTGACACATTTTAAAAGTCAGGACCTTTACCCGCATTAATTTAGAGATTTTTTTCACCTGTTATTTTAAAAACAGTGCGACTAAGTAGCAATGGGCTAGCCCATTGTCCCTATTCGTTGTCCTCCATACTGATATTATTTTATTTTATTTATTGGCCACTTGTTAGGCGCTTAAGCAATCAGCAACACTTTTTCAAAGCGCTGACAGGGAAACGGAGTGGGGGCAGGGGAAGGTAGACAATGCATTACAACAAGATGAATCATATAATAATAGTACAAACAAATCAAAAGAATAACAGGGAGGGGAAGACAGACCTACTATGCCTTGCGAGTGTTCAGAAAGTGCAAGTGCAGTGGGGACGGGGGTTTGGGAAAGGTGCTGTGTTGCTCATGGAGAAGTGCTCAGGGAAAAGTGCTGAGAAGAGACAAACGTAAGTGCAACCTCAGTGGGGAGGGTGAGCCTAAACGAGTGCAGTAAATAGGCAGTAGCTGGGAAGAGAGATGTGGGAGATAAGGGCCCAGAGGATACATAAGGACCCTGCACATTAGTCACGCTACTGTATGATTAGCAGGAAGGAGTGCAGGAGAAGGTAGCGGTAAATAAGGTCTTGAGGCTTTTCCAGAACTTAAGGAGGTCCTGCTCAAGACGCAGAGGGAGAGGGAGGCTATTCTACAGAAGGGAGCCCGCTGAGGAAAGTGATCGACCACCAGCTCTCTGTTTAGCAAACCACTTCAAACACAGGGAGTTGGTGCCATAGCAAGCCAGGAATTTAGAAGGGGAGTAATTTATAAGGAAGCATTGAAGATAGAGTAGATCCCGGCCCCAGAAAACCTTGTGGATGATACACAGGGATTTGAATTAAATCTGTGCTGTAAACGGGAGCAAGTGTAGGCTTTTCAGGGCAGGAGAGATGCAGTCCCTGGGCTTGAGGCCAAGGATATGTCTTGCTGCCCTATTCTGGGTTAGCTGGAGGGGTAGCAGGGTGGACGATGGAAGATTAAGGAGGAGGCTATTGCAGTAGTCTATCCTAGAGAGAACCAGAGCATGGGTAACATTGGACCTCATTCCGAGCATGGAGGTAGCCATGGCGCTTTTAGCGGCATGGCTACCCTCATACCGGTACCGGGTCCCGGTTCCTTGAATGGGGAAATACCGGGCCATTTCAACCCATTGTTAGCATCCTCCCCATTCCCATTGAGCCCATATAGGGTTCAATGGGAATGGGGAGGATGCTAACAGCAGGCCCGTTAATGACGGGCCCGTTGTTAGCATGGTGGTCTGCTCGCGGGACCTGCTAAGGACGGCTGGTTTTACCAGGCATCCTTAGCGGGTCCCATGAGCAGACCTCGTAATGAGGCGGTAGGGGGTTAATGGCACCGGCAGCTCTACCAGTGCTGTTAACCTCCTACCACCTGGGTCGCAATGAGGCCTATTGAGTCTCTGGGAGAAGGTTAGGGAGGGTAGAGTTCCTTTGAGAAGGAAGACCTGAAAGTGGGACTCCATGACAACGTCTGAATATGAGGGATGAAGGAGAGGGAGCAGTTGAGGATGACTCTGAGATTCCTGGCTACAGGGGAGGGGGTAGGAGGAGAGGCCATGGAGGAAGGCCAGAGTGCAGGGAAGAAATAGGGAGCAGGGAACCCAAAAGAGATTATCTCTGTTTTGCTGGCATTGAGGCAGAGGTCATTAGCTGTGCACCAGGCCTGTATGGCAGAGAGGTAGTCAGGGATGAAGGAAGGTACAAGGGAAACAGTAAGAAGTTTGAAGAAGAGTTGTGTGTCATCAGCATAGCACTGGAAGTTGGGGGAAAAGGAGGAAATGAGTCATGCCAGCAGAGAAAGGTATATGTTAAAGAGTCAGGGTAAAATAATGGAGCCCCGAGGGAAGCCACAGGTGGAGGAGGAAGTAGGGGAGGACGAAGGGCCAGTATGATTTTGGAGGAACGGTCCGTTAAGAAGGAGGTAAGCCAGTCCAGTGCCTGCCCCGAGATATCAAGGGATGCAAGCAGTTCTTCACGGGTGTTCAGAAGAGCAGTTTCCGTGACTCTGGATGCTCGGAATCCAGACTGGTTGTCGTGCATTCTGCCCACAAGTTCGGTGTGAGAGTTTAGTGGGGGAAGGGACAACCTCTGGAGCAGCTTCCCAGAAAGCAGGTGATGGAATTGGGGCAATAGCTGGCGGGGCAGGAAGGGTCTGCAGAGGGTTTTTTAAGGAGGAGGTGCACAAGGGACTGCTTGAGGGAGGAAGGAAAAGAACCAGTAGCAAAGAAGATGTTGCAGAGATCAGAAAGAGCGGGGGCAACAGAGGAGATGTTGTCCTTTATGGTTCTGGAAGAACATGGGGCAACTTGTTTGGAAGAGACCTTCATTGAGTTGACAACTCTGGTGAATTCTTCTAGGGAGACAGGAACGAAAGAAGAGAAGGAGGAAGGGGGAAGATGAGTGGGTGGGGGAAGCAAAGGGGGAGGGTAGGGTTGGAGGAGTGTGTGATAAGGCTGTTCAATATGTCCTGAGTTTTGGAAGTGAAGTGGGAGATGAGTGTATTGCAAAGGACCTGGGAAGGAGTAGGGGCAGAAGATGCTGAAAACAGGTTGGCAAGTTCCCTGCAGATTTTGAAGAGTTCAGCCGTGTTGTTGGATGAATTGGACACTCGTGTCTGAATGTGGGCTCTTTTCTTTGGCATGGATGGAGAGTCTGTATTGTCTCTGGATCAGGTAGCAGGCCGGTTTGTCAGAGGGTGAGCCTGAGGTGTGCCTTTTCCATTCATCAGCCCTCACTTAGGTTTTTGGTCAGCAAGTTCGGTGTCATACCATGTTTTACACTTGGAGGCAGGCTTCAGGCATATCCTCATGACTGAGGCAAGGATGTCAAGGGTGTTGGTAATGGACAGATAGAGGTTGCTGAGGGCAGAGTCAGTAGTAGAGATTGTGTTGGGCGTGCAAGAGGGAATGAAGGTGGAAAGGAAGGAAGCAGCTGACACTCTTTTCATTGGATCGATGTATGTGAACAAGGTTGGCAGAGCTTTATGAAGAGTTGCCAAAGGGCCACAGGGACCCAGGTGGGAGGTGAGGAGAGAGTGGTCAGACCAGGAGAGAGGGGTAACCAGGGGAGTAGAGAGAGTGAGGCCGGAGTGAATGATGGCGTCTAGCATGTGTCCAGCCGAATGGGTTGGGCTAGGGGAAAGAATAGAGAGGGATAGGGAGGAGAGGAGGTCAGTGAATAGGGTGGTTGCTGTTCATGGGGAATCTAGGTGGAAGTTGAAGTCACCTAGTAGATGCAGGTTGGAGGTGGTAGACAGTAGGGAGGAACAGAAGTCCGCCCACTCAGAGAAGAACAGTGAGGAAGTACCAGGAGGCTGGTAGATGGTAGCAATAGTCAAGGTGAAGGAAGCATAGATCACCAATTTGCATACTAGGCTTCAAAAGGACAAATATGGCTGAGTGGGAAGGATGGACGAAGGAATCCACTCTGGGAAGATTAAGGTAACCTCACCGCCAGCACGGTGTGGTCAAGGCTTTGAGGTGATCTTAAAGCCGTAGAGTAGGAGTGAGTGAAAGGAAGTAACTGAACCCCATTGAACCAAGTTTCAGTGAGTGCAAATATGTCCAGGTCATAGTCTTCAAGGAGCAGGCAGATGTCAGCAGAGTGTTTGATGACTGAGCATGATTTGAAGGTCGCCAGATGGAGACGATTACTGCCTTTGATGGTTTTTTTGAGTAGGAGTGTCAGGGTGTGGGGTTTCCGTCGAAGGTGATGAAGCAGGTGGGGTGGAAAGGAGAGAGGCAGGGCCTGGAAAGAAATTTATGAGAGATGGCAGGATTTGATCAAAGAAAAAGGAGGTTGGCCTGAGGGCCTTGAACCAGGTCTGTGCTGGTAAGGTAGACATTAATGCAGTAGCGAGAAGAGAAGAATCCTGTAAGGAGGACTTCCCACTTGCTGCCCCCATTTATGGATGTAGAATAATAAGGTGGGAGAGTGGCAGTGAGGTGAGAGGTCAATAGCTCAGGAGATAGGACAGAGATGTCAGTGAAGAGTTCTCTTGAGGAAGCACTGACATAGGTTTCTGCAATAGGGAGGCCAGGGTTTGCAACAAGGATGTCTTTTTTATGCTTTTTCCATCCAGATTTAGTGAGAGAGGGAGGATAGGTGATGGTGTAGCAGTTGGAGTAGATTGGGGAGATGGAGTGTGCCATCTCGGAGCGAGAGGAAGAATAGGAGGAAGTGAGAGGCAGAGAGAAAAAGAGAGGGAGGTGGGGTGTGTGATTGCTGCACTGAACAGTTCTGCACCACCTGATACACAGTTATGCCAAGTGGGTGTTAACGGTGCAAATCAAAGCAATGTAGGATGAAAGCACAGCTGAAACGAGTTTTACACTAACAGACACATACAATGCAGGGAGAAGGCACACCTAGATTTGATTTTAACATTAACAGGCACATATAAAGCTGGGTGAAGGCAAACCAAACTTTGATTTTTCCACTAACAGGCACATACAAAGCAGCATGAACCAGGTATTGCAGCACAACTCTAAAGACAGTGGAAATGAGGCTAAGGGCGTGAAGAGCAGAGTAAAGTTTCACATAGTACAGGGAATATCTGCCAGCTGGGCAAAGTGAATGGCTGGAAAGGCAGAGGGAGTGAGTCAAGAAGAGATGAGTCAGCCACCAGGGAGCTGACCATACTCATGTGAAGGCAAGAAGGGGGATGACACAGCCCAGGGGTGTGTGGATGAAGTCACCAACATGATGAAGAATCTTGCCTGCAATAGTTAGAGTGTGGGGCCATGGGCCCAGCCAGATCTGGACAGGGTCAGGTAGGAGCCTTAGATAAAGGGCCTTAGATATTATGGGGCAGCTACCACCTGCCTGTGGATGTCCTTTCTTTTCTGAAGCTCCTGAGCCAATCAGGAGTGTGCATATCCAAGTGGAGAGCTTCTTCTGGGAGTTACATCAGTCATCGGCCATGTTGGAAGGTAGGTTTTTGAATCCCAGGCTCATCAGAGCTTGTGGGTTTGGACTGTGCCATTCACCATACAGAAAATCTCGACGTTAGCACCCATGCACAGTGCAACAGTTTAGTTGTGGATGGGCAACCATGCAGAATTTTTGGGGGGAAACTACAAACTGTACAAGTAGAAAGCTTAGGCTTAAACTCCAGCTTCTCCATTTGACCAATGTGTGATCTTGCACAAATAACTGCAATGAGTCTGATTTTACCTGACTGTCAAAATTGGGGTCACCTAGGAGTGATTCTGTTAAGTGTGACCTGTGCAAAAAGACCTACCTGGCATCATAGACTACCGTTTTGCTGTTATATATTAACAATGTAACAATAAAACTGGTAAAATATGTAGTACATGTGGCACACTAAATTGTTCCTTAGTTTGCTTACAGCTCCAGTACTCAAGAGCCATGGTCCTCTCCTCAAATAAAGTGACATAGGTCATAAACTACGAGTTTTAGTGGGTGACCGGGTTTGCCAGGACATGGGTTCTGGACAGGATTTGTTTTATTTATGTATGGTACTGGATTAATTCCATATAATGGTAATACAAATCCTTCCCTACTTCTGTATTTCTATAGTTTATGTCCAGCCTAGTGTATCTAGATGATGAGTGTAACCAGAACTCTACTTTTCTACTCCTGGACATCCATTCAACAAAGTCATGCGCTCTAGGAGTTATAGTTCCAATTTAAAAAAAAAGGGGACTGATCAGTTGGAGTGCGCTCAACTCTCTTAACATATGAGTAGTCCAATGCTGCACGAAATGCACAGGAGGTTCCCCTAGGTTCCTCCAACAATTATTGACACAAGAGTATAGAATGTGCAGTTAAACTGCGCGAAGGACACTGTGCTCTAATGTTCAAATCTTGGGGTTGGTTGAATTGCTACAATATCTTTGAGCACTTAATGAAACCCAACCATCCAATAGTGTGAATGGTGATTTATTGCGTTCACAGCCGACACGTGTTTCGACCAATCAGTCATTCTCAAGGCAATAACTAATAGGGAGCCACCTGAACGTCTCTTTTCCATGTGGCCAAGGCCCTTCCCCTGTGACCACCCATATCCTTATCCATCGGGTCCAGCTACATCCAGTTAAGGGACGACAACCCAATCACTATGATTGTGATAACCCCAAATGAACTATTTCCCCTATATTAACTAGTCTATTCCAAATCAGATACATTGTTGTCCAACTGCACTTCACAATGTGGTTCTTTAGGACAATTATGTCAGTCCTAGGCTAATTGTGGCATAGCTGTGCTCATTTTCTACATACCTATGCTTTTATAACATAAATAGATTATGAACAGCTATTTTATAAGTTATCAATAAATAAATACAAATTAATAGAATATTATTTGCTAGGTAGATTCATTGCTGTGTAGCTTGTTAGGAAAGATTCTCTTTACTGCACCTTTCCTTCCATTTTTATGGAACCCCTAAACTTTTTGCTTTTATTTTTCAATCTGACCTGTACTTTTTGCAGTACAGTGAAGCCTTAAGCTTCACTGTACTGGCCTTTGCTCACATGTTATGGGGACACTGATATGCCCTTAAGGCTATCAGTACTGGGAAACAGTGTTCCCCTTAGTCTTGTGACTATGTTGCTACTTGTGGTTACTTTTGTATCACATGTGGTAACTTTTTATCATTGCACAAAGCAGCTTACACTGCAGTGTAATGGGGTTCATTTTTGTTTTGCCCTAGACTAACACTCAAAGGATTGTTTGGTTATTCTGAAGTGCTTAAAAGATGGGCTGGTGGCAGCAGTGACTTTTCCCCACTTTTTGGGGAATTTCGTGTTAGCTTAACCGCGTTTACCGCGTTTGGCTACTTACTGTGGCTACTGGTCAAACATGGCCGTGCCACGAGGTTTTTCACCCATTCTTTGTGCATCTTGTTGTTTAGCCTTCTTCCTGGCCTCAGAGGTTAGAAATATCCTTATAAGGACTTCCAGTGCCCGGGAAAGCAGGAGCTTTTGGCAGGCTACTGGCGGGCTTTGTGTTTACAGGCAGGATGCGTGCTGGGTCAGTCTGACCCCAATCCACATCCTGGTTTCTGTGTGTCTGAGTGGTATGCATGAATGTTCCCGCCAGTGATCCTGATGGACCACTGTGGGGTGTGTGGGCTAGTTCTGTCAATGGCTATTGGGAGTTTCTACTACTACCTGACTTTTAGGATAAGAAGAGGGCCCCTGCATGCAATTCTCGGAGAGATCCTGGAAGAACCTGAAGAAGCCAAGAATCCATCCAGCTGAGAAGACCCGTAAAGAAACCTGTAACCTGTCTGAAGGAGGCCTGGCAAACTACTTCTGCTGCAGTCCTGGTGTAGCCCTGTCTGTCTCTTGATCTCCAGTAGACCTGCGAAGGGGCTACAACCCCTGGATTGGAGGGACCATCCATTCCCGAAGCCTACTCGGTGCCCAATGCAAAAACCGCCTTCGGAAGTGCCTGGGAATTGTCCTGTGGCTGACCAGCTTCGTTTTTGGGTTACAGGGTTATCTTCGTTGCCGTTCCAAGTTTCTGACTGAAACTTGGTACACCCTCAGCTGCCACTGAAAAGACACCTTCTGCGAAAATCCTAGCACCAAGGGGACCCGAGAAAGACCAGAAAGTCTGAGCGCGGTTACTGAGTCCTGCTGCATCGCTGTGTGCAGGGAGCACTGTCCGAAACCTGCTTTTCTGACCCGTCTGCAGTCCTGAGAAGGGTGCCTCATTGTTTGTTTCTGCATTTCTTCACCAAGAGTCCTTGCACCAGCAAAAGATCCTAACCGGAGAATCACTCGAACCTGCAACCTGTGAAAATCATGGACCGCAGAATTTGGCGGGAAAAGCAAGCCAGGATACCCTTCCTTTGTTCTGGAAAGTCTTGGGAAGATTCGGAGTGAGGGGGTAAGTTATTGAGTTTTTAACATACCCCTACACTCCCATTGTAAGTCAATGGACTTACAATACTCTTTATTTTAAACTTATTGGCTTTGCCAATACTTGCCTTGGCAAGACGTCTAACTATTGGGGGGAATTTTGGACACTATCTATTTTGAACCCTGGCTCTAAGAATCCATCACTGGACCCCAGAGACCCTACCTACATTTTCTCCTGCCTCCTGAGTGCTGTCTCTCTGTATCCTGAACAATAGGGCACAAGGCCCCAGGCAATTTAGGGTTGCACAGTATTAGTTAGGGGTTAATTCTCGGTGGACCTTTTTGTGTGTGATACTTGCCTATTCATTCCCTTGTAGGAGTATTCTGATTTGTATTATGCACTTGAACCTGTGATTGTATATATGTATTTTAGTTTGATGGTATTGTTTGATAAGTCTACATGCTTGTGTTCATTGTTCCTATTGTGTATTTGGCCATAATTAAATAACTGTATTTTTATACATCCTGTCTAAGGGTAATTTGTGACTCCCATTGTGGGACCTCATTGTGGACCCTTTACAATCTCACCCCTCTGAAGATTTTAGCCTAGACCGCCTGTCACTGCTACCTTAAACTGGTTTGGCTACAGCTTCCCAGAGTTGCCCCTGTCACAATATAGGTTGGCCTTCTATACATCTGTCCACCAGGCCAGAGTATAGGAAATCAGTCTTAACAAATTGGAGGCAGTGGTGGGATGACCCTCTCCGCATAACATCTGGGTGTTTTGTGAACAGGATCAGTATTGGGTGCCACAGTGTAGATCACTGGTGGTGTGTCCAGATTATAATTACACAAGACACTATAATATTTGATTGCCTTGTGGATATAAGTCACCTACTAAACTAAGTATCATGGAAACAATTACTTTCACCACTTTGAGTGCCTTAAAAGTGGAGCAATTGAGAAAGTTATGTGTTGATAGAGGCTTGACAGTCTCTGGTTTAAAAGCTGAGTTAATTGTAAAAATTGTAGATTTTGAAAGAAACAAAGTTGTGGCTATCTTAACTAATGGTCCTGCTAGTGAATCTGAGGTAGACCCAGCACCAGTAATGTCATTACTGTCACTCCAGTGACTGGTGTTGTAGATGAGGAGGGAGAAAGTGCATCCTCTGAACTTCTGGTTGAGGCCTACTCTAATGTTGAGGCATTGTTCAATTTGAAGAAAGACACCCTTAGGTTCAAGGAAAAAGAACTTGAGTTTGCCATGTACAAATTGGAACTGGAGAGGGTTGAGAAGCAGAAAGGTAGGGATTACCAGCTGGAGCTTGCCAAGTTTCAGGCTTCACAAGGTTCTTCCAGAGGATCTGGAGATGGTTCTGGGTCCTCTTCATATCCTAAGTTTCCTAAAGATCTCCTGAGTATGTATGAGGAAAAGAATGATATCATTGACTGGCTTGTAACATTTGAATATGCTTGTGAGGTACAAGGAGTGAGTGATGCTGATAGAATTGCATGGTTGATCAGCAGACTGCCCCATTCTTGCTGTAGTGCCCTTATGGAAATGTCAAAGGCTGATTGGTTGGACTTTGTAAAACTTAAGCAATCTCTTATCCTTAAGTTTGGGAGGACTCCTGGGCAATATTTGAGGAGGTTTACAGAATATAGAAAGAAAGAATGTATGACCTATGAAAGTTTTGTTGCAGATTCTCTGAAAAACTTGAGTGGCTGGATAGAAGGCTATCAGGTAACCACCTTTGAGGGCATGATTCATTTGGTCATGCTTGAACATATTTTTGCCTCTTGTTCTCCAGAGCTTAAGCAGCATTTGGCTGACTCAAAGGAGTTAAATCCAAAGAGGCTAGCCATTGCTGCTGACTTATGGGTTTCACATAGAGTGTCCCATAAGGACACGCCTGCTTCAGGTAAGCAGGAGGAGGGTAAGAAGCAGAAAGAGAAAGAGGGTGGGGATACTGATAAAACTATGTCCAAGAAGGCCCACAAAAAGTTTAATAAGGGAAAGTCATCAGAATCAGGTCAGGGTAGTGGGACTAACCCTCCCAAGCAAATAAGTGGCTACTCTAAGCCTCCCTATGTGTCAAGTGCCAGTGGGGCTTGTTACACTTGTGGAGCAAGTGACCACAGGAAGGGGGACCCCAAATGTAAGGGTAAGACCTTGGGGGTCCACTCTGCTAGCCTAGCCTTCTCTCAGTATGAGGAAGAAGGGATAGCAGGGGTGTCCTTCCTTTAGACTCCATTCCCTCAGAGGAAGAGTCTGAAGTGTGTCTAGATTCCTTGGAAACTAGCAGTGCTGGGGCCTTGGCTCCCATTCCTGTCCTATTGCATAGTAATAATTATGTTGAGGATAGTGTTCAGGTAGTAGGTGTAAGTACCTCTACTGTTAGGAACACTGGGCCCAGTCCTACTGAAGTAGCCTCCTTCATGGTAAACCCACAGGTTCTTGCCAGAGTTCCTGTGGGAGATACTCAGTTGGCTGGTAGGCCCTCTCTTAATGTTCCAGTAGCACCTGTCATTCATGCTGTGAATAGAGAAATGGTCAGGGCATCTGTCAATGTCAGGAGAGTGGTTCCTAGAAGAGTGCTGGGTGAGTTGAGTCTTCAAGACTTAGGTCCTGATAGGCCTTCACCAGACCCTTCAAGCACTATGTCTCAAAATCAGACTGTCTTAGCCAAGCCTAAGAGAAGCCCTAGGCCTAAGGGGAAACCATGGCCAGTGGAGTCAGAAAAACAGGCAGAGGAAAGGAGAATATTCCTCCTGCCTTACCTACAACTGATGTTGAGGTAGTTGGAAGTGTCCCCACTCCTAGTTTGGAAAAGGGACCCCCAGAAAACCTTGAATCCTATGGGCCTCCTCAGCTGCCTAGTATACAAGTAGAGGAGAGTCCTAGGAGAACAAGAAGTATGGGCCAACAGAAAAGGAAACCATCATGGTTAGGCCTATGGAGAAAGGCCTGGTTCCAATTAGAGGATTCTCCTCCAGTGAAGCAAATAATTCACCAGGAAGGTGGGTTACTGCAAAGTAAGCCCGCAGAGCCCACCAGAGCAAACCTTGAGGGGTTGGAGGTTACTCAGGTTGTGAGGCCCTTCCTCCTACCGTTGGTGTGTGACATTCCCCTTGTGATGCATCCTAGTGTCAGGATATCACCTGTGTGGTCTAACACACATTCCTGCTGGCCCATGATGGGGGTCCCACAGAAAAACCAATGTAGGGGTCTCACTCTCTGTCACCAGGTTGACAGAAGTGAGGCAGGAATTCAGTTACTCCAGAGTTCGCTTTTAGGAGTAAACTCATTGTTACCAGAAACAAGGCCTAATTATATTAGCCCTTCTACTCTGGAGACCTCAGGCAATAAGTTGCAATCAGGGATTACTGATCATAGTCCCATATGCCCTTATGCCATCCCACAGGGAATGACTGCAAAGTCAGTCATTGACACCATGCTGAATGCCAGCTACACAGGTAGCTCCTCTGCTGACATCAGTAGTGGTCAGACCCAGTGGAGGGATGGTGAAGCGACCTGTCAAGTGTCACTGAGCTGTCATCCACAGGATGGTCTGAGAGAGAGATCTGTGCGGAGTTCGGAGACGAGTTCAGTCTCCCGCAGAACTCTCTGTGTTTTGACCCCTGTGAGGAGCTGCTGCTACTGTGCCTTTAACTCCTGGACCAGCCTACAAAAACTACATGCAAGCGCGGAGCGCGGCGCGGAGTTCGGAGACGAGTTCAGTCTCCCGCAGAACTCTCTGTGTTTGGACCCCTGTGAGGAGCTGCTGCTACTGTGCCTTTAACTCCTGGACCAGCCTACAAAAACTACATGCAAGCGCGAAGCACGGCGCGGAGTTCGGAGACGAGTTCAGTCTCCCGCAGAACTCTCTGTGTTTGGACCCCTGTGAGGAGCTGGTGCTACTGTGCCTTTAACTCCTGGACCAGCCTACAAAAACTATGTGCAAGCGCGGAGCGCGGCGCGGAGTTCGGAGACGAGTTCAGTCTCCCGCAGAACTCTCTGTGTTTGGACCCCTGTGAGGAGTTGCTGGTACTGTGCTTTTAACTCCTGGACCAACCTACAAAAAATACGTACAAGCGCAGAGTGCGGCGCAGAGTTCGGAGACGAGTTCAGTCTCCCACAGTCCGCCGCACGTCCGCCAGCGCCGACTGCACGCCTGCACACCAGGGCGCCTCCGCTAACAGCCTGAGTTGCTGTTGCTAAGCTGCGCAAAATGGTGACTGTGACGACAAAGGAGGGCCCCCAGACTCGCCATAAATCATTGCTATCCCGAAGGAAGCTGCCTCAGAGACTATCTAAGGAGGTAAGCCTGGTCGACTTGTCTGTTCCAAATGACTCAGTTGTTTTTATTGACAAAACAGAAAGAACGGGTGACTTGGAGGCTGCTAGTTGTCTGTTGAGAGGCATAGTGCCTTCGCTAGGCTCCTTGTCCCAGACAGCCTTGGGTCCCCCTTTCATGAGGGATATACACACTGGAAAGGATTGCAGTTTAATTCACCAACATGTGTGTTCAGGAAGCTCTGAAAGTCGCCCAGTTGACCCAGTTGACCTGGATACTGTATTTTCACCTTCGGTGTACATTGATGCCAGTGAGGTCGCCTTAATTTCCCCCTTTGAATTAACTGATTCCGACCTCTTGGCTATCAACATTCCAAACGTCCTATCTCAGACAAAAGTGCTGTTGCTCCCCCCCCCGGTTGAAAACCGATGCCTTGGAGTGCAGCCTGCATCCTCTTCTCCAATGCCTTCTAATGCAAAAAAAAACACGATGGTGCCACTATCAGCGGATGGCACAAAGAAGGCCGGCAGTCTTAAATCGCTTCACGAAACAAAATCTGGGGGGGGTATCGATTCTTTGCCGACTCTAAGTGCTGTAGAAAAGTCCTCAGCTGAAGAAAAAGACTCAAGCCTCATGGCTCCACCTGAAACAGATGCAACAAATGCCTTATATACCCTGCCGCCCCAAAAGTGGCAGGATACTTCCAAAAGTATGACATCGATTGATATTGCATCTACCGAACTGTCAGGGCGGGAAGCGAGGTTGGCTGCAAGGTTAAAGGCTGGCTTTTTGGCAACCCAGGAACATCTAAATGACAGTTTTCGGCACAATCAAACGGCACACACAAACAGAAAGGAAGTTGCCGATCTCAACTTATTAGGGAACTTACCTTGTAATTTATCAAATAGATCTGAGGGATCGATGTCAGTCTTGAACAACTCCACACATCAAATATCTTATGGAAATTTGGAGTCTTCACGCACCAAGGACATAGAGACGAGGGCTGTAATGAGTAATTCGAAGTTGTCCGGCTTGCCAAAGGAAAAGAGTGCCCCCACCCGAGTGAAACAGGTGGCTGTAGAAGAAGAAAGACTTGAACATCCTTCGAAAAGCTCCCTATCCACAGCAGCCGGAATTCAAATACATAATAATGTTTTGGCTGCAACATCGATTGCCTTACTGCCATTTATGAAACTGTATGAATCTCTGCATGACGCCGTGCGTGACCAGACGTCTCTTTTGGCTGCTGTAAACGCAAAGATCTCAACGCTTGAATCATTTTCGCAAGCTATCGTTCATAGACTCGATAGCGAAGCCGAGACATCCCAAAAATGGCAAAGCAGATTATGCAATCTTGCTCGGCAGGCAAATGGAGACAAATCGTCCCTAACTGACGCAGTAATTGAGTGCACAAAATGGATGCGTCATAACATTCCAACAAAAATAGGAACGGGAAGCGGAGGGTTTGATGACCTGCCCAGGAAAATACCAGGGCCAGGAGTAGCAACTGGAAAGCCTGGCCCTGTCCTAAAATCCTCCCTTGTGCCTACAGGATCAAGCGGCCGTAGTACAGTCCTAGTGTGTCCCGTTGATGGGCAAACGGAAACCGTAAAGAATGTCCTTGTAGTACAGGACAAGGGCACGAAGACAAGTGAAGCAAATAAGAGCCGAATGCCTCGTGATCAGAACACCTCCTTGCTCCAGCAGGAAGCACCCGACCATACCAGCAATGGCTCTGAGCCGGCAGCAACGCCGGAGACGGAGCAAACACTTGGGGGTCTGCCACTAGTGCAAGGGGCGGCAAAAGTTGTCTCAGGCAATCTAACAGAGATACTTTCGTTTGGGATATTCAACAAGCCCACAACGACGGAGAAAGTGAATGTAAACCAACCCCTGAAAAAAAAGAGCGGTGAAAAAAAAAAATCAGCGACATGCTCGAACCAGAGGCAAGTAGCCAAACGTGCTCGGATAACGGGCAGCAAAAAATTAATACGGAATCTTTCAACGTCACCTCATCCGTCTATGTTTCCCCATTCTGTAAAGTCAACGGAGGCTCCAAGTAATTCCAAACACAAAGCTGAAACATTGATGGTACCTCATCACTGCCTAAAGAGAGCAAGGGCAAGTTCAGAGTGCGACGACGACGAAACATCTGAGCCATCCATTAACTTATGTGAATTCTCAACATACGCGATTGATGATGAAGAGGCAAATGCAGTTGCTGTTTCCACAGAGGAAGTTCTATCAGGTTTCTTGGGAAAGGCCAATGACTCTCAGCCCCGGTTGGATGTTCCAAGAGTGATTCCATCACAGGTAAGCGATACAGCAATCAAAAAAAACAAAAAAAAAAACTAAAGATGCTCCTACCTCTGCCCACAGATAAGGAAAAAAATGACCTGATTAGTAAAGTGCCAGTTGATTCTGCTCAACGAAATGCCATATGTGGCAAATTAAATCCGAAATTAACAAGAGCGCAAGCCAAAAAACAGGACAGAGGTATCAAAATGAAGACCATAAAATCAAATGCCTCAACTGACAAAGGTCCATGGAAAATACAAATCAAAAATGCTTTGCCAGAGCAAAAAGAGGTAAATCTGAACCGACGGAACGTATTAAAACTTTTACAGTGCATCCCAACACTGCGTGCTACCAAATCAGATGATATAGCGGTAGTCGAGTACATGTCCGAGGACCACCTGGATTGGGTTAACCTACATCTTAAATCCAGAATGCTAAGGTTAGCCGTAAAGGATGCAGCTGATGACATTTTGTTCTTCGGTTTTGAAGTACTGAGTGCTGATGACCACGATGAAGAATGTACATCCTCCCCGTTTGTAGAACAAACGGAGAATGAAAAACGAAGAGAAGATCTGTGGGATCAGATGAGGATAAAGCGCTCTCCAGTCCTAAAGGCTGACAGTCAGCCTGGTCAATAGCTCAGCATAGATCGCTCGGATGGCAATAATCAGTTATTATCATGGAACACCCGAGGCTTTTCCCACCTTTTTGATGGAAAATGGAAATTAGCGGATCAAATTTCTATAATATGTTTACAAGAAACTTGGCTGCGTGAATGTCCGGTGTGTGATGGCTACACAGTTCTTCTCAACCCGGCTGGAAAGAATGTATTCGGCCGCCCCTTCTCTGGTTTGATAACAATGATAAAAAACAATGATGAATGGATGATCCTATCGACCAAGAATCCAAACATGTTTGTACAAGTAACGACAATTCAAAACTCTAGGACCACAAATCCTTGTTGCCATGTGATAATGATAGTCAACATTTATTGGAACCCTGCAATGATTTCACAATCAACATTCATTGCAGTGGTTGTGTCTGCAGTTGACGAATGCTTACTATCATATAATGATCGTATAATTTAAATATGTGGGGACTTCAACTATGCCCGGGTGAACAGGCCAGCGATAAAAAGCATAACATCCGGCTTAAGGAGGAATGTTGAGATACAGGATCGTGGTGTATGTTGGGCCAAGGAGATGGCCCTTAGAGATTGCTCAATGCTGAATGGTTGTACACGAGGAGATATCCCCCCAGGTTTTACCTGGAAGCGAGGCGATTCCATGAAGACACTTGACTACATCTGGGTATCCAGGAACTTCTTACCTCAAGTAACTGCCCTCAAAGTTACAAAAACAGAAAAGAGCGACCACGATGCCCTGATGTTGTACTGGCTGAAAACTCCAAAAAAAGCTTCACTAAAATACTCAGAGAGTATCACCATAAACAATGGAGCAAACAGATTACGCATGAATGCACCTCAATTGGCTATGTTGAAAACTAGCTTCGCCAATGCAAACTCAAATACCTCGAGGATAAACTATACACTGTTACTACATCAATTTATAGTAAGGAGCAATACCAAAATGGGGAACAATGTTGAAGCAAAACACATTTTTAATCCAATAATAAGACGAGAAAAGCAAAAACTTCGGGACGATATAAGGCTCCTAAAAAAAGATATCTCACGTAGTGACAGCAAGCAAATCCAAAAACGAAGACAGCGCTACCAAAATTGGGTGAAATCATTTAATTTGAGTCGGGTACAGGACCAAGCCGAACATATGCTTAAACTAATTCTGCAAAAAGACAGCAGACATATGTGGGAGATCATCAATACTGGTAGCAACAAACACACTTACTCAATGTCAAATGGAGTAAATGGGGCAAACTGGGTGGAGCACTTTACAAATATATTTGACGACTTCAACTGCATTGAGGTCTCTCCTTTATCTCTAACTGATGGAAGATGGAATGTGGCAGACGCAGCTGAAGATATTGAATGAGCGATTCAGAAGTTAAAGTCCTCAAGGGCAGCCGGCCCTGATGGCATATCAAATGTCATGTTGAAAACTCACAGCTCGGAATGGGCCAATATGATGAGTATCTTTTTTGAAAGAATTGCACTGGAAAGAAAACTGCCTGAATCCTGGTCTAAGGCAGTAGTCGTACCGATATTTAAAAAGGGTAATCGGGATGATCCCAACAACTATCGCCCGATTGCCCTTTTGGATACTATCGGAAAGGTATTTGGTCCGTTTCTCCAGAAGCGACTTGCACGTTGGGCCGAAGAGGTCTCAGCGACTGACCAATGACAAACCGGTTTTACAAAAGGAGTGGGGGTTAAGCTTAACCTAGTCCTTCTGAATTGCCTAAAACTGGATACGTTGAGGCGGAAAAGAAAACTGTAGATCACATTTATTGACTTGAGTCAGGCATTCAACAGTATCAACCGTAATCTCCTGTGGAAGAAACTTCACGGTTGGAAGTGTCCAAGCGAGTTGCTGTCACCAGTGATTGCATTACACTCTAAGACATCCATCAGAGTTCGGCTAAATGAGCAAGGCAAATTATCTGACGAGATTCCTACAAAACGAGGAGTGAAGCAAGGTTGCCCCTTGGCAGCCCAATTATTCAAGCTTTTCATTTCCGACCTGCCACTATCATTGAACAATCTAAGGGTCTTCCCCCCGTTAGTAAATGGGCAAAAGATAAGCTGGGCTATCTATGCCGATGATATCGTTCTTATGGACTCCACACCAATTGGATTACAGCGACTGCTGAATGCGCTACAATATTACTGTATGCAAAATGACCTACGAATCAATATCAAAAAGTAAAAAATTGTCGTGGTTGGTCAAAGCAAACTAAAGAGATCAAGCAAATTTGCCTGGAAGATAAACGATGAACCTCTCGAGACAACAGAGAGTATCAGATACTTAGGTGTTATGTTTAATACCTCAATACGAGACTTGGTGGCCCGTATGAAAATGTTTGCACTGCAAGGGGCAAAACTGCATGCAGCATATGGAAAATTTACCTTGAAGCCAGTCCTGACATTCTACCTGCAAAAAGTAGTTCCTGCGATAACCTTTGGATGCAAAACTAGCTGGAACATCCCACAAGATCTGTGGGACAAGCTTGAAGGGAAATTCTGGCGCAAAGTCTTGAGATTACCAAATAGCTCACCAATGGCAGCGGTGCGCTACGAGTTATGTATTGAGTCCCTCTACGGATCTGTTCTGTGGAAATCAATTTCCATCTTAAGGAAAATGCGGCTGGAGACAGTTGTAAAACCATACGAAATCTTACAATCTGCACCAGAGCACCCATCTGCCATTTTATTGAAGGAGTAGGAGAAAAAACTATGTCTCTTATTAGACAATGCAAACGTCTCTTTTGAGACAGTACTACTACGACCTCAAGTTGCAAAAAAGAAAATCCGACTACAAAATTGGATAAGAAATGAAGAACGCTGAAACAAACTGGCATCCTCTTTGGACCTTGGAAGCGCTTTAAACAAACTTGACGCAATCCCCAAATACTTGGAGAAATTTCCATCATGCTATCATCGGAACATGTTCCTGCGACTCCAACTCAACCTATATAAAACAAGGGAAATACAGCGGCTGAGGCGCGATCCGCTTGTACAGACGGATCGATGTCGGTTTTGCAAGCATCAGTCAGAATCTGTGAAGCATCTAATTCTCGATTGCGAAGCAATCTCAGCACAGCGTAGTCTACATCTAGCACGCTTCGCACCCTTGTCGGTAAACATGGACGCATGGTGGTGTTACCTAATTGCAGGATCCAACACTCAGTTGACTTGTGCAATAATAAACTTTATGGACGCTCTGAAGTTAAACAACATGGAGTGACAATTTTTGAAATCATTTAATGAAGGAAGGATTTTAGAATTGGAATTGGAAATGTAACAAAACGTTTTTCTTTCTTTTGAATTAAACTAATGTTACAATAAACAAAAAAAAGTTTGATTGGAGCTCTCTGTGAGCCCCAGAGAAGGAGGTGGGACCTTCTCCTGTCAAATCTGTTCAACAAATCCCTGACTACCTGTCAGTGGTCTGGGCCTTGCCATGTTTCACAGCTTGGCAAGGTACACTATTCTCAAGGCTTCGGTGAACCTGGACAGGTTGCCATACAGTTTCCTGTGAATAGTATGGTGGATTTTATCTTGAGAGATAAAATTGGAGCCCTGCTTATGGCTATAGAGTGGGAGCCAGAGAAATCGCTGTGTCTCCCTACTCTGTGTCAAAGCAGCCTTTCAAATGGCTTCAGTGAGTGTGGCCTAGTGTCTCCTCACCTGACCCCACATCAGCAAGGTGAGCTGGGGAGTTTGCTGAGGTAGTCTCCCCTCTTGTTGTCGCTGACACCCTTTATAACAGGATGGTGGAAACCAGACTGTATACTGGGAATAAGTGAACCCACCAAGATTGGGTGTTATGGTAGTTCAGAACCAAGACAAAGTTCTGACAGTTGGTGTGAGATCCACCCGGTGTTGGAACAAAGAGTGTCTGAGGATTTTAGCTGTCAAGTGTTCAGTTCTGAGGAACTGGAGGGATATGCATGTAAAGCCAGTTTTGGATTATGTATGGACACTAGAGCTCTGGGTTCTGTCCCCAAGACAGAAGCACGCTCTTCACTAAAGGGTAACACCTTAGTGGTTCAGCTCTGTATTGAAAGGTACATAGGCTGTTATGATCTCTCTGCAGGGTATGGCAACATATCCCTGTCAGTTTGTGCTGAGGAGGAGACAGCAGTTTCAGCCTTTTCAGAGCCCTACTTCAGTGTAAGGTCTTCTGGATTGGTGGCTGCAACTGACACCTGTTAACTGTGCTTAGCTCCTGTTCTGAATGGGAAAATGGATCTCAGCACTGCATGTCTGGATGACATGGCAGATTCAACCGCCACTTGGGAGGAACTGGGTCTGCCTGAAGAGACTGTGCGTCAGGACCTTCATCAGGCCAACTTGTTCAGAAAGACAGCCAAGTGTCAAAATGAACAGGAGCCATTGGCCTTCCTCATGCATGAAGTTGGTGTATGTGGGGACAAGATGCAACCTCTTGTCAGTCAAGTACTTCATGTACAGAACTGGGCAACCCCCACTACCCAAGCCTAAGTGAGGACTTTCCTGGGCCTCACTGGGAAATACAGGAGTAAAGTGGCAGCCTATAGAAATATAGCTGTCCCTCTGACTGCCCTCACTACTCATAGGGGACCTAAAGAGTTCTTATGGACTCCTGAGTGTGAGAAGGCCTTCACTGGCCTGAAAGAATCCCCAGGTCAGGCTCCTGGTCTAAGGGCACCTGATTTAAAAAGACCTTTCATAGTGCAGACAGATGCCTATGAGACTGGGTTAGTTGTAACACTTTCACAGCTAAATGATAAAGGTGAGGAGCACCCTATATGTCTAGTCAGCTACCAATTTAGGAGTGGAGAACTCAGTTGGCTCCAGGTGGAAAAGAGTTGCTTTTCCATTGTATGGTGCCTTAGGAAGTTGAGGTCCCACCTCTATGGGACTCACTTCACTGTGTATGCTCCCCCTCAAACCTTGAAGTGGTTGATAGATGTTAAGGGAGAGAATCCAAAGTGGCTTGTGTGCTTCATGATTCTTAGGGCCTTGAACTTCACTATTGGGCATAGGCCAGATCCCAAATGTAGCAATGTTGATGGGCTGTCCAACAGGGTTAACCGACTAGGAACAGAGGACCCATCCAGGGGTGGATTAGTTCCCCCTGTCCCTTAGTCTGGGTAGGGCGTGTGTTAGGAAAGATTCTCTTTACTGCACCTTTCCTTCCATCTTTATGGAACCCGTAAACTTTTTGCTTTTATTTTTCAATCTGACCTGTACTTTTTGCAGTACAGTGAAGCCTTAAGCCTCACTGTACTGGCCTTTCCTCACATGTTATGGGGAAACTGATATGTCCTTAAGGCTATCAGTACTGGAAAACAGTGTTTCCCTTAGTCTTGTGACTATGTTGCAACTTGTGGTTACTTTTGTATCACATGTGGTAACTTTTTATCATTGCACACAGCAGCTTACACTGCAGTGCAACAGGGTTCATTTTTGTTTTGCCCTAGACTAACACTCAAAGGATTATTAAGGTTATTCTGAGGTGCTTAAAAGATGGGCTGGTGGCAGCAGTGACTTTTCCCCACTTTTTGGGGAATTTTGTGTTAGTTTATCCGCGTTTACCACGTTTGGCTACTTACTGTGGCTACTGGTCAAACATGGCTGTGCCACGAGGTTTTTCGTCCATTCTTTGTGCATCTTGTTGTTTAGCCTTCTTCCTGGCCTCAGAGGTCAGAAAGATCCTTATAAGGACTTCCAGTGCCCGGGAAAGCAGCAGCTTTTGGCAGGCTACTGGAGGGCTTTATGTGTTTACAGGCAGGATGTGGGCTGGGTCAGTCTGACCCCAATCCACATCCTGGTTTCTGTGTGTCTGAGTGGTATGCATGAGTGTTCCCGTCAATGATCCTGATTGGACCACTGTGGTGTGTGTGTGTGTGTGTGGGCTAGTTCTGCCATTGGCTAGTGGGAGTTTCGACTCCTACCTGGCTTTTAGCATAAGAAGAGGGCCCCTGCATGCAATTCTCAGAGAGATCCTGGAGGAACCTGAAGGGGCCAAAATCCGTCCAGCTGAGAAGACTCGCAAAGAAACCTGTAACCTGTCTGAAGGAGGCCTGGCAACCTACTTCTGCTGCAGTCCTGGTGGAGCCCTGTCTGTCTCTTGATCTCCAGTAGGCCTGCGAAGGTGCTACGACCCCTGGATTGGAGGGACCATCTATTCCCGAAGCCTACTCGGTGCCCAATGCAAAAACTGCCTTCGGAAGTGCCTGTGAATCATCCTGTGACTGACCAGCTTCCTTTTTGGGCTATGGGTTATCTTCATTGCCGTTCCGAGTTTCAGCTGCCACTGCAACGACACCCTCTGCGAAGTTTTGACGTCCTAGCACCAAGGGGACCGAGAAAGACCAGAAAGTCCGAGCGCGGTTACTGAGTCCTGCTGCATCGCTGTGCGCGGCATGCACGGTTCGAAACCTGCTTTTCTGACCCACCTCCAGTCCTGAGAAGGGCGCTGCATCGTTTGTTTCTGCACTTCTTCATCAAGAATCCTTGCACCAGCAAAAGATCCTAACTGGAGAATCACTCGAACCTGCAACCCGTGAAAATTGTGCACTGCGGAATTCGGCAGGAAAAGCAAGCCAGGACACCCTTGCTTTGTTCTGGAAAGTCTTGGGAAGATTCGGAGTGAGGGGGGTAAATTATTGAGTTTCTAACATACCCCTACGCTCCCATTGTAAGTCAATGGACTTACAATACCCTTTATTTTAAACCTATTGGCTTTGCCAATACTTGCCTTGGCAAGACTTCTAACTGTTGGGGGGAATTTTGGACGCTGTCTATCTTGAACCCTAGCTCTAAGAATCCATCACTGGACCCCAGAGACCCTACCTACATTTTCTCCTGCCTCCTGAGTGCTGTCTCTTTGTATCCTGAACAATAGGGCACACGGCCCAGGCAACTTAGGGTTGGACAATATCAGTTAGGGGTTAATTCTCTGTGGACCTTTTGTGTGTAATACTTGCCTATTCATTCCCTTGCAGGAGTATTCTGATTTGTATTATGCACTTGAACCTGTGATTGTATATATGTATTTTAGTTTGATGGTATTGGTTGATAAGTCTGCATGCTTGTGTTCATTTTTCTTATAGTGTATTTGGCCATAATTAAATAACTGTATTTGTATACATCCTGTCTAAGGGTAATTTGTGACTCCCATTGTGCGACCTCATTGTGGACCCTTTACAATCTCACCCCTCTGAAGATCTTAGGCTAGACCGCCTGTCACTGCTACCATAAACTGGTTTGGCTACAGCGTCCCAGAGTTGCCCCTGTCACAATATAGGTTGGCCTTCTATACATCTGTCCACCAGGACAGAGTATAGGAAATCAGTGTTAACATAGCTTTATTGTCGCCTAGCCTAATGAAGGGTATTACCCGTATTGCCCGATCACAATTCACCTTTTGACCTAACTGACCGAATTACAGTGGTCCTAATTGACCTTCTGTACAATTGACCGTTTAGCTATTATATACATATTGGGTTGGTTTTGGTTTATAACAATATAAGGGGATTTGGTGGCGGGTTGCGGGTGGTTTGTATTGGGCCGGGGTTGCTGGGTGTTCCCCCACATATATGTCCTAATTGACCTTTTAAATTCTGTCCATTGTCAATTCAGTCATTTGTGAAAAGGCCAATTGTAAAAAGGTCAATTCGTATACAACCCTAATGAAATATTGTGTATGTAGATTAATTGGTGCACATCTAAATCTACTGCTGCATTGCTGAACTAACTGCTGTCCAACTGTATACCGCACTTAAGTTGCCTTGACTAATTGTGTCACACCTAGTTAAACTGCTCCATCGTTAGATCAGTAGTCCAACCTCTACAGTATGTCACATAGTGGCTCCATGGACTAATTGCTCAACTTCTAGACTAATTGTTGTACAACCGGATTCCTTTGCTGCAAATCTAAACTGTTATTGCATATCTAGGTTCATATTCGCATAGGTACATTTATGTCTGCATAGCTGTATTGGTTGATTAATTGTTTCACACACTATATGAATGGTTACATAGCTAGATCAATGTATGAACTGCACATCACACTTGAACCACTTAAATGAATTGTTTCACATATAGACTAATGGTTGCATACACATATTAATTTGCAGTACGATCGGATGAATACTTGCTTTTAAAGATGAATTATTGAATAACTAATTTCTTGTGTTTACTGCTGCTCACTTGTATTAATGTATTGCATAGCTAGATTAATTACTGAATGAATTGATTGATTGTTTCTTAGCTAAATTGTTTATCCCACTTGTAGACCAATTGTTGCATGGGCAGATCGATTGCTGCATTACCATTTGAAATGAGGTTTACCCATTACTTCACCCTCTGGTTGCCCCAGACGATGTTTTTCCAGCCCTAGATAACGTATTGCATAGCTAGATCTATTGCTGTTTAGCTAGAATTGTTGTGACACTTGTTAATTCATTGTTTCATCTCTAGATTACTTGTCAAATAGTAATATTGATCTGCTGGATAGCCAGACCAACCATTGCACAAGTACATGAAAACTTGCATGGATCATTGACTGCACAGCTATATCAATTTGCTTCATATCCAGATTAGTTAATGCATAGCTTCATCTGTTTATTAACTTACCCTCCACTGTCCTTGTGCTTGTTGCTTGCCTATACTATTTTTTCACCCCTAGACTAAATGTTGAAAAGTAATGTTAAGAGGCTGCAAAGGTAGGGTAATTGCACAAGGAGTCTAAAATTAGCATAGGTAGATCAATGAATTATTGGCATATCTTTATCACTGTATTGATTAACCAGATGAATTATTGGATAGTTGGATTAATTGTTATATACATTAATTAATTGTTGCAACGCAACATTTTCTGCTGAACTTATAGATTCATTGTTGGATAGCCACAAATCAAATTTGGTCGCCTAGATTAATTTGTTCATGTCTTCATTATTTCTGCACAGGTATACACAGTACATTGGGCCTCATTAGGACCTTGGCGGAGGACCATGGCGCTATTAGCACCATGGTCCATGGCGCTAAGTTGCCAACTCCGCCATGGTGGTTGGCGGACTTACCGCCCCATTCCGACCTTGGCGGGGCGGTAAGTCCCCAATCCCCATTTACCCTTCCCCATTCCCATTTTTGCCCCATAGGGCATAATGGGAGTGGGGAAGGCGTTAATTACGCCACCGTAAATTACGGTGGCGTAATTAACAACAAGGTCCCTTAGCGCCATGGATTTTAACACCTGCTAAAAGCAGGTGTTAAATCCGCCATGGGGCTAAGGGAACTCGTACTCAGGCGGTAAGGGTCGGCGATGTTTACGCCGGCGTAAACCCCTTACCGCCTGGGTCGTAATGAGGGCCATTGTCATTAAACATTGCCTATGAAGATTAACTGCTGCATAATTATACTATTACACAGGCAGATTAACGTCTACATAGGTATAAAAGTATGTGTTGCATAGCCATATTAATCACGGAAAGCACAGATTAATTATCACTTAGATAGGTTGTGTATTGCATTGGCAAACTTATTGTTGCATCACAAGATCTGTTGCTACAAAATCGGGTTTCCCGGGTTTCCTGCAGTTCATTCGTATGTCGCTCTCTGGTTGCCCCAAATTACTTATTTCCCCCAGACTAATAGTTGCATAGCTAAACCTATTTATGTTTAGTCTGAATCATTGTCATCCAACTGTACCTCACCTCCTGATTACGAAGATTACTGCAAAGCAATACGATGTATTTGCTTAGACATATTGACTGTTGCCGAAGTAGTTCAATGGTGTGAAAGTTAGAACCGTTTGTTGTTGCACTACTAGATTCATTGTCGTCTGAATGTGTTTTTCCCTTGGCTCCCCCCAGATCAATGTGTTGCTCCTCTACATTGTTTGTTTGTTGCACTGCTTAACCTCCTGCAGCCCAACTGCACTTCTCTCTCGGATAACACCGGACTAATGATTGCACCGCTAGACTGCCCCCTCCATTGCTAGACTCAATGGACCCCTGCTGGATTAATTGTACTCCAACAGTGTGTACTCTCTAAGTGTCCACATTATTGATTGCACCTGCGGGCTAAAAGTTCCTCCACTCAATTGATTATTACACCATCAGATTAACTTTATTATCATTAGGTTGACTGTCATCTTGGCACTATACTAATATCTGCATTGGTAGGCTTGTTATTGCAGACGTGAACTTGCCTCCCCGAATTTCTCATTTTAACTACTGTGTTGCACAGCTAGATTGGATTGCAGTGCTGGATTAATTGTTTTCACCACTTGATTAATCCCTACACTTAAAATAAGTATTTTGTCATTATAATTTGCTCTTGGGCTACTTGTTCATTTTTTTGCACTACTAGATGCATTTGCACTGCTAGAACGAACTGTGCACAACTAGATGAGTTATTGCTCTTGCCCTGGTATGATTATATTAATTGCTTGTACTAGTTCACTGCCATTTCAATGGTTGCTAAGTTATTGCCAAACTATAGCCGAGCTCCACACCTCTGGAGGCTCTCGAACTTCACTTATCATATGATATGATATGGCATTTATAACGCGCCTATACACAAGTGTTTCAAGGCACGTCAAGCTAAGGGCGGGGAAACGGAGGGAAGACAGAGACGAAACGATCAAAAGGTTGGAGTCAAATCTAGCCTGCAAAGTATAGACTCACAAGCCGTCCTTCTCCTGCAATGCCCCAACCATCTGGAACTCAACCCTGATAGAGTTTTGAAATGCCCCTACCATTCCCAGTTCCACAAAACAATTAAAAGATGTCTCTTAAAAATACCTGCCAGAGGAATAAAAATCCTTTGCTCCCTCCACCAACAGTGCTGCGTTACTGTGTAAAACGCCAAGAGCAATTCTGGCACAATTCTGCTGTAAAGCGCTCCACCACTCTTGAGCTAGGTTCACGCTGTAAGAAATAAAATAAAACTATGCTTGCCTTCTGATCACCTAGATCAACTATTTAATTGCCTAATAACTGCTCTGCTAACTCTTCACATCAAGCATACTTATCAGCCACCAGTACCTCACTTGCTATCTCTGATCACCCCAGAAGACACATTTCTGACATTCCTAGACCAAGCCACCCTGGCTGCCTCACATTAGCCCTTTTGCCCATCTTCCTATGACTTATAGCAATATCAAGATCTATCAACTAAGATGATCAGTCTTAGGAAAGTGCACATCCCCTAGCCGAGGAACCTCAAAACAGTTTGCCTTGCAGAGCACTGTACAGATGATAACCAAATAACAGAATTCTGGTGGAAGAAGAGTCGGCAAAACTAAGGATTCCTCTTTGAAAACATAAAAGAATCAACCAATAAGATGCATTAGAATTATTTTATTTATCAAACTCACATACACACATGATGCCTTCATCTCAAGATACCTTTGTCAAGTAACGTCCTACACTGGCAACAGACCACCAACCTTCACCGCCAATCACAATCTCAGCTCCGAAAGGACCTCTACAAAACAGCTGCTTCAATTTTCAACTGAGTTAATCCTTAATTACGGGAACAATACGCCCAAGAAGACTATATACCAGACCCATTTCATTGCAGTACTTAGTGCTGATTACAATTTTCACCACATAACAGCCCCCATCAGAAATCATTGCAGGACAGAGGAAGATCAACCTGCCCATATGAAGAACCTCGTCAGGCCTGTTAAAAAATAATGAATGCAACAACTCAGAGTCCTCAGAACGTCCACCCCCAAGAAGCAAACACCAGGGGCATGTTTCCTCGACAAAGGAGTGTGAAAAAAAAAAGGTTGAAACCAGATACCACCTCATCAATGCCCCCTCTATCGCCAAACCTTCTCCTGGCATCTACCACCTCCTCTGTGGGGCCGAGATAGACCAACTTGTCATCTCAGAGGTCTTACTCTTAGAGTATTACCCAGCAGCAGTTATACACAAATTAAACCCTAAACGATTCAAGATCAAATATGCCAACAGAACAACCACAAGAGGAAGTGGAATTGCTCTCATACACAGATGCTCCATCAAAGTTAAAACACCACATTGTTACAATGTGGCATGTTGTCATTTTGAATGTGTTCTGGTTTAGTGACACCATGCTGCTTCACAACTTTTACAATGCAGCTCCTGAGCCTCATTATGAGGTTGGTGTTAACCCACCAGTGACAGAGGCGGGGTTGCCGCTAACCCTGTAACACTGTTTCCGGTGCCTGACTTCCCAGTGCCACCGGGACGTTACAAGTCCCTGTGGATCGGGAAGTCAGGCGCCGGAAAATGTTAGTCCCCATTCCCGTGGAGTCCCATAGAACTCCATGGGAATGGGGACTCGGAAGCACTGGCACTGTTGCTAACGGTGCCAGTGCTTCCGTGACAACTCTGCTTTCCGGGGCTAGTTGCGCCCGGCAGGTCAGACCTGCTGGGCGCAGATGCCCCGGAAAGCAGAGTTGTAGTCTGCTGGTCCATAAAGGGTGCTGGTACGTTTCTACCAGCACCCTTATTTCCAGACCGGCAGACTTGTAATGAGGCCCCCTGTATTTCTCTTCTTTGGAAGTATTCTTCAAGGTTTCTGCTAGTAGTGCCCGCCATGTGTGTGTTGTGCTTTATTTCTGGCGTCTTCAAAATCTTGGTTCTAGTTCAACTAGACACTCTGAAGAAGTTCTCGGGAACATTCAAGTCTCCTTCTCACTTTAGGTTTGAGTGGATCACTTTCAATATTTATTTTTATCTTCCATTGGGTCTCCTCCACAGTTGCAACAGATTTTCTGACACCCCAGGAAATTCGAGTTAGTTTACATTGCCTTTTCCTGGATTGCTCGTGAAGGTACTCATTATGGTAGTATGGAGTTGTTGTCAAACAGATGTTTACCAGGTCGGCTTGGGTATTTTAATGGAATTTTGAGTCTCAGTTCTTTTTTTATTTTCTTAGGATCGTCTGACTCAGTTTAATTGAGAAGGCTCATTTTCAGTATTGGGGCACGTGTGTATCAAGTTCTGTTACTGCCTAGCTAGTTTTTCACAATATAAATAAAATACATACCTACAGAGTTGGAGACAGTGACCCGAAAATTATAGTTAAGTTGTTCTCACGCCCACTGATAGAACACTTTCATAGATGCTTATAACTTTGATACCGTTCAATGAATCTACAAGAAATGTTCACCAAAATATATGCATCGACCTCTAAACCATTGTGTGGTAAGTTTTATGATGTTCCATCCCGGGGGTCTATGTTATAAGTATCTCCAAATACATGTGTCTACCGTGCAAACCTATAAAGGCAACATCGGCTTACACCCATGGCAAGAGCCACTGGATAGATATGCACCAAGCTAGGGCAAGAATCTGGCACCTAGCCCTAGTCACATGTTATGCTTGATTTGGCAAAATCTGACTAGCATTTTGTTGTGTTTTACCTATTCTGGCTATGAGGCTGTTTCCTGTATGTGGGTGTGTCTGAGCCATTGAATGACTGGTATGGAGTGTTGGCTGACTAGAATGTGTTGATGTAGGTGCTGTGTTCCAGAAAAGTCAGTTGGGAACTTATGCTTGGCACAGGGGGACCGGTGGATGTTTCTTTCCCACGGACCTGTCTTATGTTTGCCCTACTTATCCCTGTATACTTAAGAACCTAGTAAAGACCACCTATACTATATAAGACTTTTTAGTTATCAATGCAACTCTAACTTCCTTAAATGTAACACTGGCGATGAGGACTTGCAGACTCAGAAGGTACCAGGCAAGGGTAATGAACAAAGCAAAAGCTGCTGCAGTAAAGGACCTGACTGCCAGGAAGACAAAAGGTGACAAGGAAGTGCCACCAGCGACAGTCAGGAAGCAGAAACATCCACCGGCCCCCACCGGCCCCAAAGTAAGCGCGCTCCGTGCTGCATGTGTGAAGGGCAGGAGCAGCTCTGTGGCTTTGGGGGCAGTGCTGCACGGCTGTCAGTGTAATTGAAATTGGCTCAGGCACTGAGCAGCGACCAATAAAGACAGCGCACAAGGGGCTGGGGGAGCTATTGAGGTTTATGGTGGCCAGCATGAGAGCATTTGTGACTGTGAGTAGAGGTTGCAACATTTACTGGTGGTAGCGATGCCAGTTACCCTACCTGGTGAGCAGTCTATGCAAGGTGAGGGTGTCAGCCGTCAGCATCTTTGAGTGACTCCTGCCTTGGCAGTGCCAGCGACGGTTGACGTGGGGAGCTCATTGCAGCTCAGCGTTCCCAAAATCAGTGATGATGTCATCAGAATTCTGATGGTATCGGCGATGGTTCGCTGTATCAGAACGTTGGACCAGACACTCCAGGAGTCAACAGCAGTCTGTTTCACGTCAGGGGGCACTGTGTTGTATTGGAAAAAAGGACCTCCGCAACGTGTCCCAACGTGCTATAAGCGTCTTCCTGATCATGCAGAAGATATTACAGTGCATGCAGCTTTTCTACGTAGACGTTTATGTGAAGAGCCTCTGCGTTGTGTTGTGTGGACAGCAGCCAAGAATGACGCTTCCAATGTTGATCTGAAGCGGCATGAACTACGGATTTGATTATATTTTGCTGGAGTTAGCCTAATGGATGTGTTGCAGTGTCAGAGGGAATTTCAAAGACGGAGAGTACTGTCAACTTTTGGCAAGTAGCCTGGCACATCAAATATGATGGACTGCAATGTGATTGCAATTATAGGAAGTTATTTTTGGTGACATTTTTGGCACAGTAGTGCTTTGGAAGTATTACCAGTTATTTTTTTTCAGTATTACTCATGTTATTTTGTTATCACTATCTATGTTCAGTGCATTTTAAGCCATCTGCATTACTATTTATACTGTTGTTATGTGGGCAGTTATCTTATGAGGAAAATCAGTACAGCAGTAAGATATGGTGTTGTATGATTGTTGCGGGCACTACTGTACTTGCTGTGCGGTCACATTGATGGTGCTGTGCGTGGTTGAAAAGATTATGTTTGCTATATGGTTGCAGTTTTTATTCGATGGTTGCTGTAGTTTATTTGGTGTTGTGGGAATGGGTTCCCAGTTTAGGTAGTGCATTAGTATGTGGCAGGTGATAGCTCTATTGTGGGCAAGTTTTTTTTGTTGGTGCAGGAACCTTTTAGTGGTATCTTGCCAAGTTAAGTGGTGTTTTTGTGGTGCCAAATTGTGATTGTGGTGATTCATGGTGCCCACATGTTTTTGGCCAGTTTTTGTGAATTGTGTGGACCTAATGCAACCAGAAGAAATGTTTAGTAATGAAATGTTCAGAAATGTTTTTCAATTGCACTAACCTGATCATTTATTTCCACAGGTACTTTCCCACATGGACTCTACAAGCATAGCTTTTGTGGGACTTTTGTATGGCACAACTTAAATTCCGTTTACCATATTTTTTGTTGCTGAATTCATCCAGTTGGGTTGGGAGGAGAATGCGTGTAGGTGATGGTGTGAGTGAGGATAAAGAGCGCTGGTAATTTTGGTAATATTTTTGTGTTTTTTGACCTACTGCATTTCGAGGCAATTTTAAGTCATGCTATGCCTTGCATTAACCTAACAATTCCTCCACAGGAACGTTCCAAGTTGGACTCTGCAAGCATTACATTTTGGGACTCTTTCATGGTGTAACTCAAATTCTATTTTCCAAGTTTTAATGCTGAATTTGTTCATTTGGTTTGGCTAGAGGAATGTGTGTGGGTGATGATGTAAGGTCAGTTGTATGTGGTTGTTCCATTGTGAACATCTGGTTGCTGGTGTGAGAATTGGTTGCTCAATGGTGAGCATTTGGTCACTCAGGTTTGGTGCCTGTAGTGGTGCCAATGGTAGTGTGCTCAGTTGTGAGGATTTGTTTGCTCAGGTTTGGTGCCTAGAGTGGTGCCAATGGTAGTGTGGGTTGGAGGCTTGGGTTTTGGTGTTGGTTCACAATTAGTGTCAATGTGATGGTATGTTGATACTGACATTTCGGTTGGTGCCCTAGAGGGTGTTTTGAGGATGCCCACAGTGAAGTTAATATGTGTACGCTTTAGGCGGTTGGTGGGGCTTAACCCTGTTGTTTGTGTTAGCACAACTTGTTGTTAGTGAATGCTGATGCAGGGTTATTGTTGTGCTGTGTGTTGGTAATGGTTGTGCACAGGATGGTGGGCTGGTGCCCTTGTAGCGAGTTCCATAAAAGGCCTGTTATGGCACTGGTGATTGTTTTGAAAGTGGGTTAGCTATTTGGTAGATACACTAAGGACTTGCAGGGTAATAGCTTTATGCTTGGAGCGGTTTGCTGGATGGGTATCTAGAAGGATAGTTGTTTGTGGTATATATATTGTTCAGTAATGACTGTGCCTTCTGTTTCTTCCTTTGATTGTATTGTTATGTAAGGGGGAGATGTGTTGTGTTTTACCAATTCTGGCTATGAGGCTATTTCCTGTATATGTCTGTGTGATGATGTAGGTGTTGTGTTCCAGAAAAGTCAGTTGGGAACTTATGCTTGGCACAGGGGGACCGGTGGATGTTTCTCTCCCATGGACTTGTCTTATGTTTGCCCTACTTATCCCTGTGTACTTACCTGTAACCCAAGGAACCTGGTAAAGACCACCTATACAATATTATACTCTTGAGTTATCAGTCAACTCTAACTTCCTTAAATGTAACACATTTCTTAAAAAATTTTTTTTTAAAAAAAAGCCAAAATCCTGTTATGAATATTTTGAGCAGGCTAAACTGTTTTGTGGGTTACAATTGTCCCACTGCCAATCACGAACCCTTCCAGCTCAGCACATTTCAGGATCGCTTGATTGTATTTGGTAACTCTCCTTGATACCTGGTTTATTATGGTTGCTGCTTTCATGACTAATTTGTTTTACTAATTTCATGGTTAGTGTTGTATTGTTTGACTGTCAATTAATTGTTTTGTTCTTGTTTGTATTGTAGCACTTTGAAACTTCCCCCACCCCCTGATAAATTATGTGCTTAATTAATATTTCGTACTGCTACTATTAAGGGCCAGTCTGAAAACCTTCTACATTGTTGTCATTGTGGCCTGCAGATTTTCACAGCGGTTCTGCTGAATCAAGATGAAAATGTGCCAAAAAGTGGCGTATCGCAGGCTGCTGGTGCTTCCTTTGCCTTACACACTCAAACTAGGCAATGGGAGGTGGGGCTTTGGAGGGCGGTAATTTCGCCCCTCTAAAAAAATAGAAGCGATTTGTTTAGGCATGAAGACTGTGGGGCAGGTCTGCGGCCTATGGACACGATCTGCAGATCCAACATATCCGACCCCGTTAGATCCTGGCTTGAACCTGGCCCGTAACTGAAAATAAGTTGAAAGTAGCTAATTGTAGCCTGTGGATGTGGCAAAGGGCCAGTAGGTCACAGGTGGAGTCTGACACAGGTCTTTCTGGGCTGTGGGCCATGGTCCTAATTAAGGGTCAACAGCCCCCAAATTAGGTTAATGTGGGCTCACAGATTGATCTCTGGAATTAGGGACCAGGTCCAAAGGCAGTAATGATAATCAGAACCAGAATGGGGTTAGTTGGCCATAATCTGGGCCTGAGCCACATCTGTGGTGGCTGTGGTCCTGCCTTGGGCCCTCAAGCAGTGCTGAACACAGGGCCCTGACCTGGCTGAAGCACGTCGGTTTTTGATGGATATGTTGTTACCCATAGACCCTCTTCTCTCCTACTTGACCTGAATTGGTCAGTATGTGCCAGAGAAATGGGTTGGTAATGCCCAGTGTGCACATCAGGTATCATGTTGATACCTAGGGCAGGTCTGGAGGCCATCTTCAGAGGCCTCATTGGGTGTGTCAGAAGTTCCAAAGAAAATAGTTCACTGGACACAAAGCCCAGTAGACAAATCAGGTGGGTTAGGGGTGCCCGGAGCAGGGCCTAAGGGCATTCACAGGTCAAGGTGAGCACTAGACCTAATGCCAATTGGAGTTGACAAGCCTGGGCATGGCAAAGTGATGAACCAGGTAGCTAGGGTGTGTCTAGGACAAAGTGGTCACTGGTTATGGCAACATTGAGAACCTGACAGGAGCCTCAGACATGGCCAAAGGCCTTGCCCTGGGTTCAGAGGACACAATTGCAGCCACTGCCCAGCGGGAACATTGGAGTTCTTTGATGAGAGCAATCTCCCCATATAAGGTAAACAGTCTATTCCAGCAGTGCGGGTTATTAGAGCACACTGCAGCTGGAAGTTAGAGGATTTTCAGAAAGTGGTACAAGCTCTGTGGGGGAACAGCAGCTGCTGGAGCTGAGAGGGGGATAAGGAGGCAGGAGGCAGAGGTGGAGGTGAAGGTGTGCATGAGGTGGTACTACTAGTTTGCCCTGGTGGTAATACGGAATATTAGCAGTAGGGCAAACCTTGCCCTGGTGGAAAAATGCACTGAAAGTGCATGTTTGATGCACAATGACAATTCTTTCTTTGGTGCTTATGCTATAAAAAATTGCACTTTTCATGGTACAAATGTTCCCAAATAATGCCCAATGTTTTTGCAATACAGTAAACTTTGTCCCAGTGCCAAAATAATGCAACTTTGGACTTGCACCGGTGCACAGTTTCTGTAATCTGGCCACAGGTACCCAATGCTTTTCCAGTGAAAAACAAAATCACCCGGAGTATGATTAAACCTTTCATACGCTACTTCTGAAATGCAGGGCTTCTCAAACAGATGCTTTCAGATCATGGAACACCTTTTATGTCTGAATCATGACAACATTGAAAGAGTTCTTGCAAGTAGAGGAAACTCTGGTTACCACCCCTAGACTAATGGGCTTTTGTAGCACTTCAAACAGACCTTAAAGAACTTTCCTCGGAAACCAGTGTCTGAAGACGCAAGTAATTGGACAAGTTTCTTCCCTGGGCACTGTTTATCTCCAGAAAGATGCTGCATGCCTTCACCACTTCCTTTACTTGTGAGTTGGTCTACTGAAGAGAACTCCACAATTATTTAAACATCCTGAATGCTGCATGCCTTCACCACTTCCTTTACTTTTGAGTTGGTCTACTGAAGAGAACTCCACAATTATTTAAACATCCTGAATGCTGCATGCCTTCACCACTTCCTTTACTTTTGAGTTGGTCTACTGAAGAGAACTCCACAATTATTTAAACATCCTGAATGCTGCATGCCTTCACCACTTCCTTTACTTTTGAGTTGGTCTACTGAAGAGAACTCCACAATTATTTAAACATCCTGAATGCTGCATGCCTTCACCACTTCCTTTACTTTTGAGTTGGTCTACTGAAGAGAACTCCACAATTATTTAAACATCCTGAATGCTGCATGCCTTCACCACTTCCTTTACTTTTGAGTTGGTCTACTGAAGAGAACTCCACAATTATTTAAACATCCTGAATGCTGCATGCCTTCACCACTTCCTTTACTTTTGAGTTGGTCTACTGAAGTGAACTCCATCCTGAAAGAGTTTTGGGAAGGAAAAGATAACCAAAACAGAGAATCCAGAGAGTTCATCCAGGTCACCCAGGAACGAGTTTATGGCCCAGCAAGAGTTACAAGCCAGCCAAGTAAAACAGTGGTGACTTTACGAACCGAAGAGCTCACTTGAGATGGTTAATTCTGAGAACCTGGTGCTTGTATGTTTGCCCAGCTTGGAAAACACACTTTTAGGCAAATAGCAGGATCCCACTGAAATCACCCAGGTACTCACTGATCACCACTACCGAGTGCAACAAGGGGATTAGTGAAATACCAGTCAGGTGTACCATATGAACAGGCTAAATGCCTTGTGGAAAACAGAGGAGCATTCTTTCAAAGCCCCCCTTTTCCCTGATGCCCCAAACTGCACAGCCCTGTTGGAACTGATTCCTGGGATCTGCAAGCCTATTTTCAGAACTTCTCAAATGTCTTTTGTGACTGCCCAAGGAGAGCACACTGCTTCATCCATCGGATCCAGACTACACATGCAAACTTGGCCAGGCTAAGATTGAGCGGTTCAAAAGAGGCTTCTGCTTTGTACCATACAATCTGTGCTGACCATCCCTGATTGCCCTGGTTTCTAATCCCAAAGGGGTTTGTTAGGTTGCTGTGGGTAAGGACCTAGCACAACCTGCATATAGGTAGTTGGCTAAGGAGAGGTGACCATCCTTGCAGGTGGGAATAAGAGGCTTGATTTTGATTTTCCCTAAAACTCTTTCATTTGGCATATTGTTTTCTGTGGAATATAACAATAAAAGACTGAAATCATACTTACTGAGCCCAGTCTAGTTTTGCATCCCCTCCGGACCTTCAAGACAAGCGCAACAAAACAAAATGTCAGCATTTCCTCAGTTACAGTTTCTGCATGAGCCATAACTCAGACACCACCATTTACTGCTCATAATGCCACATGTGGCATCATAGAAGACCTCACAATTCATGGGATCCATGACATCATTGATGACATTTCATATGGCTTCATGGATGTGTGCACAGTCTGCAGAAAAACAATTTCCACAATATAAAGTAAGAATTTGATGACGTGTACCCTGGACGTTTGGTTTTAATGTCCACAGTGTGTACCTAAGCACTCCAGACATTGTTGCTCTTAATAGTGCCCCTCCCTACATCTCATATAGCTCCTGATACCACCATGCCTGCCGTTAAGATAACTCAGCGTGTTTAGCAATCACTGCTGCGTGCTGTGTGTAATCTGCAAGTCGCAGGCTTGAGTCCCGGCAAGGCTAACTCAGTTTTTCATCCTTCTGATGTTGATAAATGAACACCAATTTCGATTGGGTGATATTGTAGGCAAATATGTTCCATGTAAAGCGCTTTGTCGAAAACGCTATGTAAATAACACATCATTATCATTATCATGCTCATGCTCTATACAACAGTTGGGCTGCAGTTATTACAGGTAAAGGCAATGGACTGTAATGCAGAAGAAACATGCACGTGGGCACACATAGATGCAGTATTTAAATACCTTGGCTCGTGCAATATCATTTGTAAAATGGCCTTTGATCTCAGTCATTGCTAGTTGAAGTGCTTATGTAACCACTTTAAAAAGAGAATATAGTTTTGTTATGATGTTTGTGTATAGTGAATGTGTACCTACACTTTTTGTAGTGCCTACATGCTGTACTGATGCCATATCGTCATACACATTTATGAATTGTGGCTAGAATTTGTGAACGGGTTAACTCAAAAGTATCTTGGTTCCGAAATTCTCCATGGGACATATACTACACTAAGGGCCTGATTTACCCAATTTTGTGCACGCTCAAAAGTGAGTTTGCATACTGTGTGCAAAAATCCTTCTGTCGGTTCATGGAACAAACTCTGTGTGCATTTCAGGGTCCTTGCAGGGACTTTAAGCAGGTATGTCACGTCTTTGCGTGCAGTCGGCCGTTCTGCGCAAGACTACACGCAAAGTGTGGGACAGGCCTACGCAAGGAAATAAATAGTGTGCGGAACATACATATTCCCTATTCTCTATTTAAGATGAGGAAGAACAAGGACTTACATAAGGGTATGTTAAGGAATCGCACGCCCTGCAAAGCGCAAAGACAAGTGTATCCATGGATCTGACCGTGCAACGTCACGTCAGGTGAGGAAGCATGCACAGCTCACGCTTCTACTGCCACAGGAAAGGACCCGCAAAGTCCCAATCACATAGGAACCAACGCGAAAAGGTAAGTCGCAGTCAGAAATGTAGGGGTGCATGCACGCAGTTGAGGAGCCGATTGAAGTTAGGTGTGTCCGTATGCAGATTAGCAGGGTGCGGCTATTATTTAAGGGGGTTCTCACGCAGGTTTATCAGGGGTAGACTTGAGTTACGTGACATGTAATGCATTTTATCAAGGTGCAATTAGGAGTTATGGGGGACCGTACACAGTGTCATTGTGGTGCTGCCTTGATTGCGGTGGGACGGGACCGGGTATTGCCGGGGTGCATGCGGACTGTGCAAAGGTTGGTATATGTGGCTGAATATGCTTTGCATCGGGGCGTGGCGTGGGCTTTCTTGGCCCCTACTTGTGCTTAGGTTTACTTTGTGGTTGAAATTCCATGAAAACGTGAGTCGCGCATGACATGCTTTTGCATGCAAGAATGCGCAAAGTGCTGTTAGGCACAGAGTACTTTACCAGGTCTATGTGTTTTTCTAGGAATCGGGCCCTATGAGTATTGACTCCATTGCACCTTTCTGCTGCATTATTACACCAAGAGAAGCAGAGGAAAAACAAACAACACTACCTCAGAAGCATCCTCCTCATGTGTGCGCCCCTAGCTTAGTTGACTCTGTGCCACTTACTTAAAATGGCATCTACTACGATTAGACTATTGAGTCTATGGCATATTTTTGCTTTAGCATTACACCAAGAGAATCAGGAAAAACACAACCACAACTACCTTCCATGCGCCCTCGTCTTGCAAGCACCACAATTGTGTTGACTGCACTCTGAACAAACTTAAAAAGTACCCATTACATTGAACAGACTACACCTTTAAAATCGTTAATGCAGAGTGTGAACACACCCATGCTGTCATATGTGCTGTCATCAATGATAACATTGGTGATGATATCATTGGTGATGTCATCTTGATGTCATCTGTGGCATCATTAGCAGTTCAAGACAAGGGTTGTATTACAGTGTGGCTTCTTTGGAAACCAAGACTGCAATTTTGTGCTGTGATAATTATGTCCCTTTAACCAACGTTTTTTCACTGAATTTCAAAGATTGTGTAATTAAATCTCTATACAATACACTCAGAGTTATTTGGTTTAAAGATGTATGAATTCTACATATCTGGCTGTTTAAGTACTTATGCAGTACGAATTGTGATGGGATACAGCAATGAGGACATACATAGGATAATCCACATTACATCTAGTCTCTCCAACTAATCACTGATCTTTCATTCTATCCACCCCCACTCGATCTGTACAAATCGCCTGTCCTGCTGTCAGTAAGTAGAGTAAAGGAGTCAGAGTGTTATACCCTGGGATGGTTACAGTAAAATGGAAACAATTCCTAAAATGATCAATGTTGCTAAGATAGCTATTGGCTGTTTCAGAGGCAGGAATGCCTAATTTATTACATACTTTGATGAGGAGGACAAGATGTAATGCACAAGGCCCTACCTGATGTTCTCATTTCTACATCTAAAATGGTCGATAGTTCATGGTCATGGATCGTGTAGGTCAGTGAATAGGGCTAGAAAGTTGCTTGCCCCTGTATTTAGTGATAGAGCATGTGCTTTGGTTGGTCTGAGCCTCACAAATTGGATGTTAAAGGGGAAGTTCTCTCAGGAATTCTATTAGCCCAATGGATAGGGCATGTATTTTTGAGCATATTTCGATCAATAATTTTCCAATGCATCTTACCTTCGATTTTATGAAATTTAGACATGAGAAACTCACCAGTCAGAAACCGCCATCTTGTGATAATCTTATCCGTTAATCCATCGCCCTAAATTCAAGTGCCCTTATGGCAGAAAATTGGATCACCAGCCCCTCAAGCTGACATCATTAGATGCTTATGCCCATTGTTACAACGCCACTGCATGTCTCATTTGAACGTCCTCTGTTTGCAATCTATTGACATGTCTGCATGGAAATTTGAAGATGCCTTGTTCCTCGATATTTATCAACAAACCCTTTTTGATCAGACAGCAATGGAGTTTCTGCTGCCTTAGTGTCTGTCTATTTCATTATGACCCTCCACAACTTATTTTTGCTCTGTTCAGCTACCTAAAAACTATGACGAATACACTGAAAAAGGTACTTACACTAGCTCAAATGAATTTATCATGCAAGTGATTTCAATTTCAATAATTATTACAAAATTGACAAATGTCTTTACTAAACCATATTTAAAATGTATGTTTATATCAGTTCTTTTTTTCATGTGCCGCTGAGAACTTCCAAACCTTGGACCTATTCGTGTTGTCTTTGCGCTAAGTTTTGTTTTTTAACATGTCTGTTTCTTTAACATTTTAAAATAAAACCTCAATTCATGATTGTATTCAAATTACACATTTTTAATTATCACCCACAGTTCATTTTCTACCTCTTCAATAGTCACTAATTATGGCATTCATTCAGCCATACCTTTACGAGCCAGAGTATACCGAAGAGGAAATGGTTGAGAGAGAAAGTAGCCGAAAAGATGGTGAATCGAGTGAAAGTCGAGACGATCCGTCCCAGGATCCTAATCCTAATAGCACGGAAGACATTTCCACTTTGTGTTCCTGCCATCGATGTGATGTAATGCCAACTTTGGTGGGGAATTGTTGTTGCTGAGAAAGTTCAGGCTGATTGGCCTACATACCTACAAGAGCCTCCAACACTATGCGTTACCTACCTGCACGTCTTCAGGGCAGCCTGCCTTACAAGATCTGCGCTGAGAATGCTGATAGTGCAGATGCATGAACTTATAGCAACTGTTCACCCTCGTGCTCCTACTAACGAGTAATTATTGTGTCTACACGTTTTAATTGTGATAACCTTGCACTATAGCCTTTTTTGTTGTTCTCCTGGTAAATTGTGATATCATGGGTTCACTCCAGATATATATTTTGATACATTGAAAAATGTATTGTTCTTTGTTCATGCCAAACTATTCACTTTTCTATTTTACAAGTCTTTAGTTACTCTCAAGCTATTAAAATTAATCTATCTTTCTTTTATTTTTCAAAAGGGAGTAGGCTTTATTATATTATAATTACTTCAAAAGTATTGGACTTTCACTACTTTACTCACAAAGTATGCTTTTGAATTCATACCAATGCCTTGTATTTTACAAGATAGACCAAACAAGATAAATGCAATTATTGTATTCATTCAACAAAATCATTTCTCTGTGTTTTACACAGATGGTACAGGCTTATGGCCTATCACCCGTTTACATGGTGGATTCATAGAAGACTGGTATTCCATGTACGACATGTCATACCTGCATGTTTGATGTTTGGTTTGAGCCATCCATGAACAATTTCCCAGTTCCTCTGGACAATACAAGAGCTTTATACAGACAAGACCACTACCGTATAATTATAATTTGTAGTTTGTATATACCAACAATCTTTTTTTAATGTCATTTTATTTAAATATTTTACTTTCAATACAAAATATATGTATCTAATAATTATGCTGTTTATTTTCTAATTATTTCAATTTAGTGAGTTTCATTTCAAGTTTTTAGCTTTCCTTGTCAATTTCAAATGTTCTCATATTTTCAATAACATACAAGGCACACACCCTAAAGTCAAAATACAAAATACTCAGTACTTGCATTAGAAGGGCGATTGCATTTCTTACTCTTATTATTTCTTCACATGTTACTTCTTGGCTTCAGGTACTCTAGATTTCATTTGATTCTATTAAGAATGCACAACTCTTTTATTAAATGTTAACAATGATCACACTTTGACAGTCATAGGAAATAAAAGCAATGAAGCAATATGATAAGTGTATGAAAGTGATTGTCCAAGTCACCAACACCACCAAGTATCCTAATAAAAGTTATTTGCTATACCATCAAGATTAACAAAGATTATTGTTACTGCCATCAATACATTTTCATTATCATGCTCACTCAATCATAATCTATCCAAACACTTCTCCCATATCAATGCACTGTTATTATATTTTCAATACCTTTTCGTTTGTTTTTGGTTTTGGGACAGCAGGTTCAACAGAGTGTAAGTGAATGCGCAACACAACATGTTCTTGCATCTATCGACAATTGTCCACCTAAGATCTGGTGTCTCCATACTCCCCTTTTAAGACCGCATCACTGCAATCAACATATCTGTATGTCCTTTGACAAGGTGCTGGACCTATTGCGCTCACTTTATCCTTATCCTTCCCCCTCTGTTGTCAAAGGCAGTTCTCACCTGGGTTCATGCACTCGCAAGGGGGAGGTGGGATGTGGGTGGATGGGAATGCACAGGTGCCGAATCCTGTGTACAAATCAAAGGGGTCTGGCATCTAAGGACCATTGGTCACATGGCCGCCCCAGACCCAGTGGCTCCATGCTCCCCTTGCACTCACCACGTCCACATCCATTCCCCTCCCTTATCAATGGCAGTTCTCACTTTGACCAAGAGCTCGCAATGGTGCTGGGTGGATGGGAACACAATAAAGTGATGTTTAACACCCCTAGCTCCTTAGCCCTCCCTCTAACCCTAGCGGAGTGACTAAGACCTCCCCAGCAGGGGCTGTGGTAGACGTAGGGGTAGGGAAAAGCATGTACCTGTCACTGCACAACATTAAAGTGAGCAGGCAACAACCCCTGCAGTAGGCGGCTCCTCTCAATTGCCAACACGGGAGAGGTTTACCAATGTCACATTATATTTTATTGACAGTCCATTGCTCACACCATCCAGTAAATTGACATGCACACTATATAACACATCAATACACAGTAGTTCAAATTGATGCCCTACACTTAGTATTCATGTTCAAATGTTTCTTATAACAATCAGTATTGAACACTCAATAAAGGTGTCTTACACTCTCATGTAAAAGAAGCATTGCTATTATTATTGTCACTATATACAAGACACTGACAATGCAAACATTAATGAATGAAAAAGCTAATCAGACTGAACAACCATCTCCAAGAAATCATAGCCACCTTAAAAACCAACTACCTGCCTCACCAGGTCATGCAAGGCAACCTCAGAAATCAAATCATGCTAGGCAGTATCCATCAAAACATTTGCCTCACCAAATCATGATGGGCAAGCACACCTGCCCAAATACCTAAAAGGTAACATTCTCTCATTCTCACTAACGTAAAAGGTAGAGAGATGAAACCTGGATATGATTGGATGCCTGAATCAGTTTACATGATCCAGGGAAAAATGCCAAACAATTGGGGCAGTTATCAACAAACACATTATCAGAGTACCATCAGAAAAGCATAAATAATAAGGAATATAAGCTTTAAAAGAAATACATTGTCTATTGGGATATATGGTGCCAACGTGTAGCCCATCCAGAACAGGGCCTGCTCTTTTAGGTGGTGGGCTGATGTACCTTGGGGAAGAAAATCAAAAATATTCTGATGGCACTCAATCAAAAATCAAAGTTCTGCTCAGTCAATAGGCAGGGTCCTTTGGGACACACAATGCCTTAAAACTGACCTAAATCCAGATTAGAGGCCTTAAAATCCAGTAAAAGATAAAAGAGGGAGTTGGCCACTCCCTTCTGGTAGACCTATGTCTTCTCTCTCCAGTCTTCCAGCGGTCCGCGTCTGCCCCTTGTCTTCTTGCCAGCTCCATTGCAATGAACTGCTGCCTGGGCTTTGAGCCTGGTATTTCTAATATATGGGCAGGAGGCGTCACCTCCCATCATTAGCATGCACATCCTTCAGTAGACTAAAACTGTTCTCCACCTGCAACCACTAAAGGTGTCTACCCAGAGGGGAGGGGGAGACCTGCTCCATAGCAGTGGTATCAGCAAACAGCATCTTTCTTGAGTAAACACTAGCAAGGATGATCTTTGTCATCCAGCACTAAAAATCCTTCCAAACAAAAATATCAGCAGCCAACATCTTTCTTGTGTAAGCTATAACAAGGATGATCTCATCATCCAGCACTAGGAATCTTACCAACAAAATTGTCGGCAGACAGCACCGACAGCACCGATCCTGTGTAAACTACAGCAAGGACAAAGGTTTGTAGTTCTTCCACAGTGCCGCATTTCATTTGCATTGTTATCTATTTGTTTACTATTTATCAGAACACTTGGTGCTCATCCCAGAACGGTCCAAAGAGCAGTGAACAGATATGTTCATTGACGAGGACTGTAATGTACTGGACTCAAGGTGACTGGTGCTCAGCCCAGACTATTGTACTTCAATATAATAGATTAATGTTCACGGCTCACGTTTACTGAATATGAAGTGTTTGCATTGCACTGAGCATTTAGGATCAAGGCTAGGCCTATGGCTCACACAACATGCCACTGTAAGCATGGCTGACATGGTAGACACAGAATGACATGTCAGCACAAGGTGCTAAATACCATGTACAACTCAAAGGTGTCTTTCGCATGGGGATTATTGGCAACATGGTAACCCCAGACCCGGTTTCTCCATCCACCCCTTTGAAGGCCCCATACCTAGAATCAAGATATGTATGTGACCATTCACAAGGTCCTGGGCTCTTCCACTGGTTTCATCCTTATGCTTGGGCAATGCGCTCTCAATGCGCTCTCAATAGGGGTGGGTGAATGGGAATGCACAAGGTGCCGATTAACATGAACAACTCAAAGGGGTCTTTTGCATGGGGACCATTGGCCACATGGCCACTCAAACCCGGTAGCTCCATGCACCCAATTGAAGATCCCGTCCCTGCAATCAACATATCTGTGTGTCCTTTGACAAGGTACCAGGCCTATTGCACTCGCTTCACCCATATCCATTCCTCTCCCGTATCAATGGCAGTTCTCACTTGGGACCAGGTGCTCGCAATGGGGTTGGGTGGATGGGAAGGCACAAGGTCCCAAATAACATGGACAACTGAAAAGGGCCCTGCCTCTATGGACCATTAGCCAGATGACCACTCCAAAACTGTTTTCTCTCCATACTCCCCTTTGAAGACCTCGTCCCTGCAATCAACATATCTCTGCATCCTTTGACTAGGTACTGGGCCTCTTGCACTCACTTCACCCATATCCATCCCTCTCCTGTATCAATGGCAGTTCTCACTTGGGACCATGCACTTGCAACGGGCTGGGTGGATGGCAAGGTACAAGGTGCCGAATAACATGTACAACTCAAAGGGGTCTTTTCTCTAAGGACCATTGGCCAGGTCACTACCCCAGACCTGGTGATTCCATACTCCCCTTCGACAGCTCTGTCCCTACTCTTGAACCTCACATAGCAAAACTATCAAAAGGTTGGAGTCAAATATAGCCTGCAATGTGAAGACTCACAAGCAGTCCTTCTCCTGCAACGCCCCGACCATCTGGAACTCAATCCTGATAGAGGCTTGAAATGCCCCTACCATCCCCCAGTTCCACAAAACAATAAAAAGATGGCTCTTTCAAAAATACCTGCCGGAGGAATAAAAATCCTTTGCTCCCTCCACCAACAGTGCTGCGTTACTGTGTTAAGTGCCAAGAGCAATTCTGGCACAATTCCCTGCAATCAATATATCTAAAGTATTTTGACTAGGTTCAGGACTATTGCGCTCGCCATATCCACATCCATCCGCTTCCCTTACCGATGGCAGTTCTCACTTGGAGAAGAGATGTGACCTAGCAGTTCAGGCTACATTGCCCCTTTTGGGATGGAACCAGGCCTGATTTGCATATGGTCTTTCCCCTTCTGTAGTGGCTTAGAAGGATGAAAAACGATGGTCTGCAGGGTTGCCCTTTACTGTCCCCGTTGTTATGATTTATTCAAAACCTTCCAGCCATCAACTTTTGGTTTTGCTTTAGTCACCCCAAGTAGGATGGGTATGCCCAGATGTGGGTCCCGAGCCTGCTTGGTTTAGGACTCAAACTACTCCTCACTGATGACATCCAGCAAGGCTGAAACATGTCTGGGGATGCTTGTGGTCTCATACAAAAGGGATGTGACCTAGCAGTTTGGGCTAGATTGCCCCTTTTGGGGTGGGACCAGGCCTGATTTGCATGAAGTCTTTTGCCCTCTATAATGATTCGGCAGTCTGGAAAACAATGGTCTGGAGGGTTGCCCAGAGCTTTGCACGTGGTTATGACTTATTAAAAGCCTTCCATGCAGACGGGATGTGACCTAACAGTTTGGGCTGGTTTGCCCCTTTTGTCCAGAGCTCTACCTGTTCCAGCTTTATAGCCCTCTCCATTTTTGTTTTGTCTTCTCTTTCTGTTCAGTTTTGGTCTTTCCTGTTTCCTCCCCAGCCCTACCAGCTCCAGCTTCCAAGCCCTCTAAATGTGTATTTTCTCTTCTCTTTCCTTTTTTTTCTTCTCTTTCCTGTTCCTTCCCCAGTCCTACCTGCTCCAACTTCTGAGCCCACTCAGTTCCCCACCCATGTGCCCAGCCCACACAACCCCCAGGCCTGTGATTCCCTTCTTCTTGATGGAGGATTTCTGGCTAGCCTTGCCCTGGCAGCTAGTCGGCTAAGGGCCAGCGGCAAATGGCAGCTCCCTACTGAGCAGCTCAACTCCATGGTTGCCCGTGTTTGCCTGGGAACCCTGCTGCATTCAACCAGCAGTGACTGATAAGGTAAGTGTGGTGTGGGTTGGGAGTACAGCCAAATACTGTACTCCAGTAAAAAGCCCTCCACTCTTAATATATAATATCAAATAGATACATGCATTTAGCCAATTTGAGTAAGTTAGCCTCAATGTGCATTTAGCCCATTTGAGTCAATTAGCCTGAATGTGCATTAGCCCATTTGAGTAAGTTAGTCTCATTCTTTTTAAAAAAAAATATTTGATTTATTCATTTAATATCTTACATAAACAATAAAACATAATACAGTGATGTAAATGTACAAAGTGATACTTATCAAATACAATTTAGTAGTCTAATCTTAGAAGAATAACAGAGAAGGACAGAAGCCAAGGTCAACAAGAGAGAGAAAAAAACCCAGAGTAAAAGTAATAGAAAGCGAAAGAAACAAATAAAATAAAAGAGTAAAATTACAAAACCAAGAGAAAGTAAGAACCCTAGAATGTGAATAAACAACTTAAGCACTAAGATCATTAAATACTCCCCCGATCCTCTCATATTAGTCAACCTGATATTTTGCGTTAAAGGATACTTTCTCTCTCCTAGACAGGAGAGACAAACTCTGTAACCAATCATCAATATTAGGGGATGTGTTACTTTTCCAAAATGTATGAATTTGCTTCTTAGCTAGGAGAAGAGCTCTATATGCCCAGAACATTTTGCTTGTAGACAGTCCAATATCTACCGAAATTAAACCTAGCACACCAACAAGTGGATCTCTAGGTATAGATACATCCATAACTAGTTCCATTCTATGAAAAACACCATCCCAGAATAGTTGTATTTTACCAAAAAACCACAACATATGGAGCATGGTGCCCAACTCTCTTTTGCAATTCCAACAAATGTCTGCTTTACACAACTTGCTTAATCTGCATTCTGCATTTAGCCCATTTGAGTAAGTTAATGTCATTCTGCATTTAGCCCATTTGTGTAAATTAGCCTCATTCTGCTTTTAGCCCATTGAGTAAGTTAGCCTCATTCTGCATTCAGCCCATTTTAGTAAGTTAGTCTAATTCTGCATTTAGCCCATTTGTGTAAGTTAGCCTCATTCTGTTTTTAGCCCATTTGAGTAAATGAGCCTCATTCTGCATGTAGCCCATTTATGTAAGTTAGCCTCATTCTGTATTTAGCCCATTTGTGTCTTAACATCATTCTGCATTTAGCCCATTTGTGTAAGTTAGCTGTACCTTGCTTTTAGCCCATTGTGTTAGCAACGTATCCAGCATTTAGTCTAATTGTGTAAGATAGCTGTACCTTGCTTTTAGCCCATTTGTGTTAGTCAGCCATACTTCATATTTAGCCTAATTGTGAAAGGTATTATGCATTCATCGAGCACTTGGATGGACTGTGAAACGTAGTACTGCTCCATCTACATAGATGAGCCCAGGAAGTAGACGTTGTTGTTTGTACAGCTAACCCTTTTCTCCTCTTGCACACCACATCTTTGCAAATTAGCGGTAAGGACCGGCTCCCTTCCTGACACCCTACACTCATATATAACACACACACTATTGCACATCACCTCTGCCATAAGAATGAAGCTAATTTTAAAGACTAAAAATTCAAACTGTAGCTTCCCACATAACTCTGCCGGGTGCAACGCGGTGCCAGATCGAGGCAGAGCATTGCAGCATTGCTAAGCAAAGCATTTAAATTAAATCACCCAACATTCGCCAGCAGGCGGAAGGAGCCGGCCAGCCAAAGGCCAGTACAAGGCCCTGTTTGCCCCTGTTCACCACAGGAGCCCAGGAAGCCTACCCATTACCCCCCATCAATGCTCGCCTAATTGCTTTTGAACCCTGTCTGGAGTACGTTTGACACTTATGTGGACCCGCAGACCCGTGATACACTGAGACTATAGAGGCTGATGCTGCCCTCATGTGCCACCCCGCTATCCGTCACATACGGTATACTGTGTGTTCCACCTTATTATTGTGTGTAGACCACTCTATTCTCTATTCTCATGCTCCCGCCCTGTCGCTGTGTCCATCCATTCTGCCCACGAATAACTACTGCATAATCACGATCCTATCCACACCTCTTTTCTACCTGGATGGTCACAATAAGAGCGCACTGATCACACTCTGCGCACTGTCGAATCAGCCTATAACTTATGTGAAACCGCATGCTGCACCAGCCCTTATCTCTGTGAAATTGCATGCATTCTCACACCTAATATGTACAAACTGTTTTAGGTGCTGTCTTGTTCTAGTGGTGTACTTAAAACTGTGAGCTTTTGCTTTTGTCCCAGAACGCATCCACTTACAATGTTTTTTTCAAACTACGCTATGATGTACTAATCCACAATGTATGCTTATTTTGAAAGATCCCTGAAATACTGAATGAACTCTTAATAACATCTTATCTCAATCAGTGTATGTATGTTCCCTACAAATCTGCCTACATCAATCCAGCCTACCTACCAGTCCAAAACACTATCTACTCTTGAATCAGCCTATTACTGAAAATGTAAACTGTACCCAATCAGGTTACCACACTGACTGAGCCCACTGAACTATGTACTGTATTTACCCAGCATTATCCGGCATTTACCTAATGTACCACATTCGAATTAACCTTCACTGAAATTGTATACATGTCCCCTACTAGCCAGCCCTTTAATTGAGCCAACCTTACAGCATATTGTACCTACTTAGCAGCACATACCACTCACCTAGAAAACCTGAAGCTAGCCTATCACTGGTATTGTATCTATGCATTTGCTTCTCACGACCCCAACTGTTCTGAGTCATCTGCAAACTGCCCTCCCTGCTGACATTGTCTATTAGCCCAACCCACGCTAGTATGTATCTGCCAATCATCTACACAGTCCTACTGAGGACATTCCACAAACTAATCTGCATGTCCATTCATACTAACCTACACATCTCAATAGTCCCGACTACAGCACCACCACCCAAGAACATGACTTTCGCTCACAGACCTCCACCCAAAGCCCTCATCCAGCACCAGCTCAACATCAGACAGTGCAGCCCCACCCAGAGAAACCTTAGACTTTGCGCTAGGTTACCCAAATTGTTTGAACCCCTTGCCAGGGCTCATTCCTTACTAGAACAAGAACTAACAGGAACCCATGCCTACAAGCCAAGCCCACCAACTCTCCCCACAGCTCTACCACCCCCTCTCACATTCTATGCCACTATAACCCAGAGCTGAACCAACTTGCCAACCCCTGTCCCATGCACAATCGTAATATTCAGGTACCACTGGAAACACCTACTGAGACCAATAAGCCAAATATCAGAGTTGGCTTAATAAATGCCCGCTCCTTAGTAGCACATGCTACAGAAATAGCTGATCTTCTACAGCAAGAAAAAGTGGACCTCGTAGCCATCACAGAATCTTGGCTCCACACAGCAGCAGAACCCACCCTCAGAGGATTACACACTCCTTAGAGTAGACAGAACCAAGTCCCGAGGCAGAGGCCTCACCATAATCGCTAAAACCAGCCTATCCTTGAGACTCGCCCGCCTCATAACTTCGAGTCCTGCAAATCCCTCACAGCAAAATTACCCTTCACTGATACCCAAACTCTCACCATACATCTCTTGTTCAGACCACCAGAGCCCCTGGGATAATTTGAGGAGGACCTAACCACCATCCTTTCTGACAATCTTAAAAACACATACCAATGCATTCTCCTAGGTGATCTCAACCTAGTTTCCAGTGACCCTTCAGACCAGCATGCAGCACAAATTGCTGAATCCCTGGCAGAACAAGGGTTCACCTAACAAGTGACCTTACCCACCCATGACAAAGGGAGGACTCTTGATTGGGTTGCTGACTACAACTGTCAGGCTTCCATCACTTCCATCTCTCCTCAACTGGGGTCTAATCACAACCTGATAACCTTCTCTCTATAGGCCATTTCACCTATGACTCCGAACAACCTCCTAGCTCCCACCATTCCCACCAGGAATAAAAGAATAAAAGAAACATTACAGCTAAATAAACGTACCCCCCTCGACTCACTACCAGATTCTACTGATCCCTTCACCCTTGTTGACGAGTATAACAAAATAATTACTTCATCCATAGACTGTATAGCGCCACTAAAACTCAGAAAGAGCAAACCTAAAAAGCACTTGAACTCTTGGTTTTCTCCTCACCTGAAATCACTCAGACTCGAAAAACAACAAATATGGAGACAATCTCCTACAGACAACAACAAAACTAACCTCAATAATTAATCTCCCTCTATAAGAAAGAAATCATACTTGCTAAACAAAATTCCTTTGACCAAAGAATCTCCCAAGCAAACTCTAGCATAAAAGAATTGTTCACCATCCTTAAACAATTGGAAACTCCCATCCCAGTTCCTGATACTTGCGTGAAGAACAAAATGTGGTGGACTAGCAATCAAAATGCCCCGTCCAATAAAGCAGAAACTCTCCAAATTAAGATTGCCAACAAAAAAGAAACCATCCATCTTTTCACCCATGCAGCTACCAAACCCACACCCACTCCAAAACTATGTAAAAAACTTCCACCCTGTTTCAGCTTCTCCAAAGTAACCACTTTAGAGGTCAAAAAAGTCATACTTACCCTCAAAACTTCAAACAGCCAAAGTGACCCCTGCCCAGCCCAAATCATAAAGGATGCAGCCAGAGACCTATCACCATTTATTTCAAAGCTCATCAACGCCTCCTCCTCTTCTGGCACCATCCCCAGTAACCTCAAAGAGTTGTGGGTCCTCCCTCTTCTCAAAAAGAAAACACTGGACCCTTCCATACCTACTAATTACAGACACATCACCACAGTCCCCTTCCTTCTTAAAATTCTAGACAAGGTAGCATACCTTCAAATACAACAAAACCATCTCCTAGGAGTCCATCAGTCCGGTTTCAAACCGCAGCATGGGACTGAAACAGCGCTAATTGACTTAAAGGCACACATTGACACACTCAGAGACAATGGCAAAGCAGCATTATTACTTCTCCTTGACCTTTCAGCTGCGTTTGATTTAGTAGACCACGAAATCCTCTGTAACCACTTGGATTCAGCTGCCCATTTCTCGCAAGAAGCAATAGGATGGATACAATCATTCCTAAACAACAGGACCATGCACGTTTTGTCATCCTCAGCATCCGCTGACCCTATACCCATCATCAGCGTAGTGCCCAAGGATTCTGTTTATCCCCCACCCTGTACAACATATTCACGAAGCCCCCTTTTGATGATCTTGATGGTCTTGGTATCACCTACACCAACTATGCCGATGATAGCCAGATCCTCATACCATTGACGGGAGACTACAACAAGGATTTGGCCTTGGTGAACAGAGTGTACCTCATCATCCAGGGATGGATGACCTCCCATGGTCTACGCCTGAATGATGACAAGACGGAACTCATAATCTTCAGCACCTCCACCAACATTAACAAACTTGGCCACAACTACAACAACCTTATAATAGATGGCAACGACATCAAAGTAGCAAAGGAAGTCAAAACCCTAGGCTTCTACCTAGATGCTACCCTTACATTCAACAAACAGGTCAACTCCATGGCCTCCTCCACCACATACACATGCAAATTAATCAGAGCAGCCAAGCATTTCCTCTCCACTAACAGCTGCACCACACTGGCAAGAGCTTTAATTTTGTCAAAACTGGATTATTGCTATGCCCTATATTTAGGAAGCAATAAATATAACACCAACAAAATCCAGATTTTACAAAATAACCCTGTCAGAGCAGCACTGAGCATTCCTAAAAAAAGCTCACATCTCTGACATAAGGAGAGCTAACAATTGGCTCACCACGAAAGACAAAATCTCACTACAAGTAGCATCTCTCACACACAAATGTCTCAACAACGCTGCCCCACAATACCCCATAGCCAGATTCAAGAGATAGTATTCCAACCGCCCCACTAGAACTGCTATCTCCAACCTCTTGACTGTGCCCAGATTCAAACGTGTTAAAACTGGAGGAAGCAGTTTCCCGGTTAAAGCCGCCCAACACTGGAACTCCCTCCCCCCAGCACTGAGGCTAGATCCATCATACCCACACTTCAGGCTCAACCTCATCCACTGGATCAAGGAAAACGACCGCTAAACCATTGCCACATACCACCTACCCCTATCTTTCCCGACCTGTCTATTTGTTTGTACACACCCATTATATTTTGTATATTTTGTAATATTTTGTATATTTTGTATATGACTGCACTGTAGTGCAACCTAAGCTGAAAACATCCTGCTTGTACATATCCTGCATATATTGTATATGACTGCACAGCAATGTAACCAAAGCTGAAAACCTTCTTCATGCCTCTTGCGCCCTGATACCTTCGGGTCTGGCGCGCATTATAAACATTAAAACAAACAAACAAACTGTCTATCTCCTTATAATAATAATAATAATCGTTTTTTTTTTATAACACAATACCGAAGAGGTTTCTAAGCGTGGACCCGGGATTCATACCTGTATTGCTCTGCGCGGTCTTGCTTCCAAGACAAGAGCGTTGCCCTTGATCTATCCTGCGGCCCTTAAACACAACCCCCTTTAGTCCATAGTATAGCTCTGCTGCACCCATACACACTCCATTTAGACATGGGTGACTAGCAGGGTCCTGGCCACCCTTGCCTAAATTTAAAGGCTGAAATGCACACACGCATATTAGCACTTTTCAAATTCTCCCAAATCTTTGGGCTCCGGTTCCTCTGAGGGCGTTCAACCAAAAGCATGTTGGGACCATAATTATGGTTAAAGGCGCTATAACAAATAACTCATTGAATGAATGAATAAATGAAGCATTTGATTTTGTATTCTCGCTCGTGTCGCGATTTATTTCTTATTTCTCCGCCCACAGTGCCCCCATTAACCCCTGGTGCTTCCCTTCATTTCCCCACATGCTGTCATTTCTTTCTCCCTGTGCTGTCATTCCTGATTCCTTCCCTCCATGCTAAATGTAAAAAGTAATAAACTACAAATGGCAAAATGATTGGCTTTGCCAATGCTTGTTTTTAAATGTTCTGCTTTCATTCCTAGTGCCACTTTTCCTATATACGCGGACTAAACCATTCTCTGCGTTGGGGACAGGCAGTAACCTTTCATGTTAGACAACCATACCCATGCGTCCGTTTTTTCTTATGGGGATCTGGCGTTTCTTTCACCCCACTGCAGAAAGGATGAGACCAAGCAGTTTGCACTGGAGTTCCCCATTTAGGTTGTGACCAAGCCTGATTTGTATATGGTTTTTCCCCTTTCTGTAAGGGCTCGGCAGGCTGAAGAATGATGGTCTGGGGGTTGCCCAGAGCAGAGCTAGAGGATAAGCGTTATTCAGCCATCAACACTTTTGTTTTGCTAAAAGTGTCATACATTTTCCCAGACAGCTGGCCCACACATGTTTTTCGGTCGAGTCCTTCTGGCATTGAATTATAACACCATGGGCTAAACCAGCAATGCTGCACATCATGTTATTTGTTGAGGGCAGTGTGCAGTGTTGCCACCTATACTGTACTAGTCATTTGAGCATTTGAGTGTGAGGGAATCTTGTCCTTCTGCTATTTATTTTCTGTTCTGTATGTTTGAGAAGCATGTGTTAAGAAAACTCGCTACTCCTATGCTATGTTAATTAACATTATCCACACCAATGGCATACACGTTCTTAATCAGAACTTCCTGGATATTACTGCCTCATTAATTAACAAACTCGCTCCTGTGGTTGATAAAACACTCAAAACTGAAGTTTGTAATACATGCTGCATTTCCATAGACATTCTTCACTGTAGAAGAAACAAGAGGCTGCAAGAGAGGTCTTTGATGAGAAATCCTTGCCCCTCCACTCATGCTAAATATGAAGTCGTTGCCTTGCAGTACAAACAGCCCATTTTGTCCACAAAAAAGGATAGCTTTAATTCTGAAATATCCAATTAAAAATCGGATAAGAAAGAGCTCTTCTTAATGTAATCTTTTCTTGGCCCCAGTTTAGCTAGGGTTACCACTGGAGGGCTTCAATCACAGCCGAAGACTGCATGTGGTGTTCCACAAGGCGCATGCCCTTCGACAACTCTTTTTTTAAATCTATATACATCCTCTGTTTGACTAGCTTGATGGCACAGACATAAAATACACAAATTACGCTGATGATACGCAGCTTTTGTTTGAGCTTTCTGTCTATTATTACCTTGACAGAGCCAAGGTGAATGAAGTCTAAGATCTGATCCAAAGATGAATGGCCGCAAATTCCCTCGACCTTAAAAAACCACCAAACCGAGCTGATGCTTGTTGGCTCAGCCAATCAGTTAAAAAAAGTTGGACATCAGAAACAGCCATCTTATAATTAAAGGCATGGTCTAGTAAAAAATGTTATTGTCCCTATGGGTCGGCCATGTTTTTTTAAGCCTAAGTGGCTCGATTTTAGAAAACTTTCCTATGGACCTTACCCGAGTTTTCGTCCATTAAACGCACGCAAAAACAGGCACCAGGGAGCCGCCATTTTGTGATAATCCTATCACTTGCCGCATCGCCCTGGCTGACCTGCTTTTGCGGCACTAAATCAATTCCCCCGCCCCTGAGCTTGACATTATCAAAACATTCATATTCCCCGCCTCTCTCCGTGACGTTACTGTGCTGCGTAGTCTACGCGACTTCACACAGAACCCGGAAACCAACACAGACCATCTCACAACACAGCGCGCCACAATTCGGAATATGAAACTGTACTTTAAAATCAAACAGCAACACGGTACATTTGGTAAAGTACATTTATTTGACATTAAATGTTTAGAGAATATTCAGCAATTGCCATATGAACTCTGAAAGCCATTTATTTTCTTTTATCTGTATCCGCAATGGTACACAGGGTGTTGCTTTTCGTTAAAAGAAGCACTTTGGAAGCACGGTGAACCGCAATGCTGTTCCATCAACTAGGCACTAGTCCATCGTAAAGGTTGATATGTTGCTTCTAGCCACTAGTACAGCATAAGGGCATGTGGGCCCTTGGTGATCGTCCCATAAAATTGTCAGTGTGCTCCAGTTGTTCACACGAAGCTGCAGGCGTCTCAGGAAGAAACCGTCTGCTGGTGTCTCAAACCGATGGCAGTAGCAGAAGGAGAGCAAATACCTGTTATGAAAACAAAAAAATTATAATTAGTCTCGCCAGCTGATCTTCATTAATATTACTCATTTTATTTATTACAGCCGATCAGAAACTATTTTACTTGCAAGGATAGTTCAATGGAGTATGTTCGGCTCTAAAATCAATGCGAAAAGTAACGAAATAAATCGAGGCCAACACACAATGATAAACGACAGTTAGTCTACATGTGTGAGGAATAATATGATATATGATATGGCATTTGTAACGCGCCTATACTCAAGTGTTTCAAGGCGCGACGAGGCAGGTGGGGAACAAGGGCAGACAGACAACGATCCTACTAGGCCAGGTGTCTTTCTGATCGCGCATGGGGAAGGGGGGAGGGGGGTAAAAGTGCTGTACATGGTTAGTCGAATACAAGATAAATAATAGGGCCAGCTGGTGGCAAGTGCAGGGTAAATGCCGGGAGAAGGGGCTGAAGGATACAGAGACAGTCCCGTAGTGCAGGTAGGCAGTGCAGGGAAAAGTGGCTGGGCCAAGGACCGAGATCGGTGAGACCAGTGGACCTGCATGCCCATGTGCCCACTACGAACACGTTTTCCTTGCTTTTCCTAGCTCTTCATTCATTCATTTATTCATGCATCCATTCATTAAATCTTCATTCCGGTATAAAAGCGTGTAAAGATTTACTCACATTATATTTGAAATTTCCATTGTGTCTCTTCGTAATGCAGTCTGTAAAACGGACCGTGCTCTTTTTCGTATACTGATCTAAAATGAAACTCTGTCTAGTTTCTCAATTTTCTGCCTTATCGTCTCTTACGTTATTGCGCACCCCCTTCAAATGTAGTTCTTTCGGCATGGTCCCTGTCTCAAGGTCAAAAAACAATAGACCCTTATACTTCCAGTGCGACTTGTGGGCCTCATCTGGGCACGAGCTGAAAATCAAAGCCGCTGTCCTTCGCATTCTTTATTTGCAACATCACGTAGTACAGGCATCTGTGAGAACTTGACGTTTAGAATCCCTCTATGTAGTGCGCCTCAATGTGCAAATGCGAACTGGCTTCTCTCCCAAATGCCACGGCCCGCTTGGCGCGTTCTAAGTCCCCCAATTTTGTCCCCGTTGTCTGCGAGCTTTGCAGCCCAAATGGAGACATTTAATTTTTGGCGGAAGGTCAGGGAAAGTATAAAGTACCACAGGAGTTGAGTTAAAAGTGAGATTTATTGTTTGTTTGTTTTATTATTTTCAATACGCAAGCCTCCCCTCCGTTAACAGTGCGCAACAGTGCGCAGCATTTACATTTACATGAGATGAGACATGAGAAAAATATATACCTACACATATATGAGGTGAATAGAGGGAATTCAAAGATGACACCCAGCTTGTTTGCCACCCATGATGGTGAAGGTAGGGGTTAGGGTTACAGGTACACTGTACAATAACATTTATTTACAAAAAGACAATCGTATTGCAATTATTTAAACCGGGATTTGTACTTCACAACCAGCTGTGCTTCGGGTGGGCATGGCACAGTCGAAATGTTCGGTGGCAATGGATCACTGCTCTGCACAGAAACGTCCAAAATTCCATATCTGTGCTTCTCTAACACAGCAACAATAAGGCCTTTCACAAAGTCGAACTGCATTTCATCATAGACTGGTTTGATCACCCATTGCTTACTTCGTTTTGAAAACACCTTAGTGTAGCGAGGCATCCTTACTTTACCCCTAGTCCTAGATTGTTCACATCCGACATTGCTGTTTGGGCCAAGACTGCTAGTAGAGTGCGATGTTTCATGCCCCGAAAGTTAAAATGCAAGCGCTTTGGCCTGTACTTTAGGCACATATTGTGGAACACCTCCAAATCTCCTGTGTGACAGAATTTTGTCAGTCCTCTCAAATCTCTTGATAGAGGTTTGTCGAAAACAATCTTCTCAATGGCTTTGTGCGTCGGTGAAGATGGAATCAACCGCTTCTTCTTCCGTGCCTCCTCTGGGGACAAAGGGCCGTGTTCACATTGGTAGAAATGTTGATTTTCTGTCCAGCGGTGAACGTTGGTACAGTGGTGCATCAATGACCGCCATTTTTCAAGTAGTATTTCCACTGACCCTTCACAAGTTTTTGAGCTCCACCAAAGATGGTTGGTGATAGAATGGGACCAATGCAAAATACTTTCAAAACCTTTTTTTTTTCCTGCAGCCGAGATTTTCTTACTGATTGATTTAGCAAGATGCCATACATCAAATTGATGATTAATATGTGGGAACTGCTCTCTCATTGTCTTGGCAATCGAAACGTGTCTGTCCGTGGCTATGAGGTCGATGTGCATTCCTCTTGATTGTAGATATTCCACTGATTTTATAAATCCTAGTTTCTCCATGGCCACTGACGATGTACATTGTGTTACCTGCACGACCACCGAACTCACAATTTTCTTACTATCCATGTCCTGAAAGTGGTAGGTGCAGTACTTGGCAGAAAATCCAGGGCTGTCGCACTGTCCATCTCTGGCTAGCCTGAATCGTTTGCCTTTGAATGTACTTGCTAGAGACAATTGTTCAATTTTCCAAGCATCACTAATGGATGGAAACAGATAATCACGTTGGTATATGTAGTACAGCGATTTAGAAATGAAATGGAGTCCCACAAACTGAAAGAAAGCCTCTAACTTTCTAAAACTGGAGCCACTAAAAAGTGATGCAACTGCACACAGTAGATTGCCTGCTGGCATTTTCCCCAGCATCGTTTTTGCAGACCATGAGAACCTATGATTTAATCTATAGGCGGCATTTATTTTGACGTTACTGCCTTTTATTTGACGAGTCACATTAATCAATGGCTTCCCACATACTTTCCCTCTACCGGAATGCACACATTTCAGCATACTTATAATTTCCATCAAACAACTGTCGAATACAATGTATTTGCTCTCTTTCATTAGACTGCCATCCTGCGTCAACGTTGTTTCGGCCTGTGACGTTGTGGAGATTTCAACACATTGGAAAGTAATATCACTGATATCAAGTTCTGATGCGTCTATGGATGCTGCGGCTGGTTCATTCTCTGTCATTTCGATATCTATTACTTCAACATTGATGGGAGAACTCAACAATGTCGACAGGTTTTTGAGTGGCAAATTTTTGGCGGGTGTAGATTGTGTGAATTGATCTGCAACTACTTCAGAGCTATCTTCAATACATTCAATAACATCTTCTTGTGGTGGTGCGGTCGCACTGTAGCAATGGTCCAATGCAACTTTGCTGTATTCTCCAAACACAGTTAATTCATGTTCTGGCCATTGGACATGAACATCTCGAGCCTGAACACGCCTCGCCTCAATTAATAGTTCCTCCATAGTGTACATGGTCTGGCAAGCAACATCTCTCATTCGCTTCACTGTCTGTGTATGTATAGTTCTGACACCCACGGGTAACTGGAGGAGAGATTGGAAAAGGGATGTTCAGTTTAAACACAAGATAAAGTGTAGTCCAATTGACTGGAAAAAAACATAAAATAGTCCCCAGCACACACATTTTTTTAAAATTATGAACTGTTTGTAACTAACCTTTTTTTGTTTTTTTTTGTTTGCAACTTTTTTGACTCGACCTTCAACATCTGCACGCTGTAGCTCCGATTCATTTCCGCATGTCCTCCCTTCCTCTTGCGCTGCAACGACTATATTTTCTGTATCAGCATAGACAGCACGGAATGAGGCTCCATCGTTTCCCTGAAACATAGTACTTTCATTACTATGTATCAAAATATTGTTAGCATAAAACACACGTGAGGACGAACACACAGGTACATCTCAATAGCCAAACACGATTTAAACATTGTGTGCAACAATCAAACGACAAGTATTCGACCAGTGATGATCTATTTCGATGGAGCTGTCAGTATCCATACCTCTGGCTCTGCATGGACTGCCATGAATGGTTGTATTGGAGAGGACGCATCAGCATCTCCCTGAAACACAGTACTTGCATTAGTATGGTTTTCAATATTGGAAACATAACACACACTTGGGGTCGACGGCACAGGTACATATAAAGAGATAACCACAAATGATGCATTGTCTAAAACAATCAATGAAAATATAAGTATGCAGATTTCATAGACTTATTTCTCCGATTCCTTTACATCTGCATCATCAAAATGGGATGTTGTGATTGTAGTGGAAGCTCCGTCGTCTCCCTGAAACACAGTACTTGCATTAGTATGGTTTTCAATATTGGAAACATAACACACACTTGGGGTCGAACGCACAGGTACATATAAAGAGATAACCGCAAATGATGCATTGTCTAAAAGAATCAAGGAAAATCTAAATATGATCACATTTCATCAACTTATTTCTCCGATTTATTTACATCTGCATCATCCAAATTGGATGTTGTGATTGTAGTGGAAGCTTCCTCGTCTCCCTGAAACACAGCACTTGCGTTAATAGGGAAGAAAGTATAGCAAATGGAATCACGTTATATGATCACGCATGATGGAGCTGTCAGTATCCATACCCCGTGCTGCTGAAGAATATCTATGGATGTTGCAAATGTAGTGCGCACTTCCGAAAGCTGTTGTGCCGATTCGTATACGCATGTGTAAGAAGATTCAATTCAACACTACAGCTAAGTCAATGCCTAGTCTGGGATACTGAATGGAAACCCTTATTGATATATCTTTATGTCCAGTTCATGAGTTCTGGATGACTACCCCTATATGACACCCCTCTATTAGAATCCCCCTGACCCCACTGAGCCAAGAAGTAGTTCTGTTTTGCAAGTTTAAAAGGTTTATTTGAGAAATAAGGCAATTATAGATACCACACTTTTATAATAAATTAATAATCAATATCGCCCTTATAAATATAATGTTAATCAACAATGGGTAATCTGATACTAGCACACTTCTTTATAATCAATGAGGAGTTAGTATAGGAAGGATCAAGTAGCAAAAATACTTTTATGATTTCAAGGGAAAAGCAATGAGGAATAAAAGTCAGTACAGAAATACTTGAGATAATTTTAGCAAAAGATAATATAATCACTTTTTCTCTGGCAATTCACCCCCCTCCCGTATGCAATGTAAGACATGGAAGTAGATGGAAAGAGGAGCACACAGTTCTCAGGAATGCAATCAAATACAATACGAAATTCAGTTCCCCCCCCAGCAAGCTTAGAGAAAACCGGTATGAGTTTTAAAACACAGGCCCAAGTGCTTTGAATGTGGTGGCAATGAAGTGAGAAATATGCTGAAAATGCTTTTAATTCCCTTTAGGAGGTTCAGGGTGAGTGAGAGATACTTGGGATGAGTTCAGGCTCACTTTAGCAATGATTCAGAGATGGTGATTAAGAGGCAGACGAATTTTTAGCAAGGAAAGAAATAACTGCTGATGGTTACACGTGGCTGGATTTTTAACCAAATCGCAAATCGCGGTAAAATTCACTGGTCCTGGCAAAAGTTCTTGGCAAGGGATTCAAGTAGCTCGCCTGGCTGTGAGTAGCTTGCAATGATTTGAGGCCTGCTGCAGAGAATTCAGCTTGTGGTTTTAGGCCTCTGATTTAGGTTCTAAAGTATAAGTTCTAGGTTCTGGAGTATGTAGCTGGAGTCAGTCTGGAACTGGTATCTTCTGGATGTTGTGTGGTCCGGCAAAACGCTCCGCAGCAACTGGATTTGAATGTCCTCTCTAGCTTCCAGTGGCTCCAAAGCACAGGGGGGAAGCTTCTGCCTGTCCCCGCCTCCAGCTCGGGTGGCTCCCAGAGGCACTTCTCCTCCCACTTCTCCCAAGCGGAAGCCACTTTTACGACGCCCCCAATATAACATTTGCCTGAGTCCCGGACACCTCCCTGTAGTCCCCAGCTGCTCCACCCCTAATCTAATCAGAGAGGTGACAACTCCTTTTGGCAAGGGGAAGAGTGGCTGAGCAGGTTTTAACTCCTGTGGGGTAGATGTCAGGCAGAATTCAGTTTCATTAAGCCAGGTTTCAGCTAAAATGTCACTTTTTGTTCCCCAGTTTAAGTCAATACAATGTTTACATATGCAGCTAGAATGCTGATTCTAAGTTCAAAACTATGACATTTTAACAGTTACAAACTATGAGACACTCAAAAGTAGGTCACTCAGTTAATTTAAACATTTCGATTTTGGTGGTTTTAATTCAGTTTCAGTTAGGCTGCTGACATGCATAGCTCAGCCAGTTTTGTTATGAACATTGTTTTGGGCTCTTCATCTTCCCAGATTTTGTATGCAGCCATACTTCATTCTGCCAGATGTCCGCTGGTGTTCAGTGAGATTTTTGGATGTGTTGCAATGTTTGAAAATAGGCATTTTGAGCTGGCATTCAGAGAAACCAAAGGTAATTTTAAAGCGTTTTTGAGCTAACAGGCGCTGCTGTTTTACCTTTGCCACCCATTCCACTCATGGCACCCTGGCCCATAATGCTCGCACTGGTGGGTGGCAAGTTAGGCAGCCATTTTGATGTACGCACAAACTGTGTGGTTCTCCTGGATTCTGGCGCACATGTGGGCTTTTTGGCCATCTTGAATTTTCTAAGCCCACAGCACCAAATGTTGCAGCATGATAGCTCAAACGTGGGTCAGGACACCCAACACATGGTTCCGCTTCCACTCCTCCTGGAATTACTTGAATGTCAGGCTCTGCATCAAGTGCAGGGGTTGACGCTCCATCAACTGCCTGAAACATAGTACTTGCATTAGTGAGGATTACAATAGTGAAAACATAACACACACCTGGGGTCTACAGCACAGGTACATATCAACGGCTAACCACGAATGAAACATTGTGTAGAACAATCAAACGACAAGAATTCCAGCTCTGATGATGACGCTCGATGGAGCTGTCAGTATCCATACCACCTGCTGGAGAAGAACATTTAGAAATGTTGTAGATGTGGGGGACGCTTCGGCATCTCCCTGAAAGACAGTACTTGCATTAGTATGGATAACACTAATTATAACTGAAAACAAACACCAGTGGACGATAACTAAGGTGTATATCAATTGGAAAGCACTAACCAAACATTCGGTAAAATAATTACACGATAGAATAAAACTATTACTTGACATGCATAAAACAAGTCTGTAGCGGATTAGCCAAGTAAGATTACCTGATACGTGCTAGAAGTGGTTGATAACTGCGACCACGTCAAGGATGTAGAATGTTCTTGCTTCAGATTCAAGGGATAGTCAAGAAGTTGTAAAGGTAAATTAATGATTGATAATGAAATGCCAATATTAAAAATAGCCATGTAAGGCCACAGAATACTTCAACAATGCTCAATACAGCACAGTTCCCTGTTCCCATATATATACATTGCGTTTGTGGGTTATGAAATCGAAAAAGAATATATTGATAAATGTCATTATTCAAAAAACTATACACTCATATCAATATCGAAATTATTACAAGGGATAGAACACCTACAATATCAATTAATCCATTTGGCTACCTACACACTACCGCAAGGCCTAAAGCTAAATCCGGACACTTGACTCACCAGTGGCGGAATGTGGACGAATAGAGTGGGAATAGCGTTTTCGAGAAATTTCCGTGTCGTTCACCGTTTATTCTTCTTTGTTACCCAAGATGTTGTGTACATGTCCAAGGAAAAGTGCCGGCTGCAGATGCGGTATCGATCACCCCTCTTGTCCTGTAAGACTTGTTGGACTCTACTTTCCAGCTCATCCAGTGGATATCCGCAATGTCTGACCCATTCTCTTATTCGATCAACAGTTTTCGGGAATACATGCATTGTAGTGCCTTCAGATTTCGCATGGGTCTTCGAAGGGCAACCGCTAATCGAACAGGCAGGCATTGTTGATAAATCTGAAAAGTAAATATCGACATTATTACACAATCTTCAAGAATAAAGATTTGATACAAAAGTAAATGAATCATACAATGATCAATGCAAGGTTTGTTTTGGTCGCAGGAACTGTACCAGTTCATTATGTGCGGCTTAGTATTTGCATAAATTGCAGAAATGTATAAATGATGTGACTAAAATCTGAACATGTGACTCGTCCCTTGGATGTTCTGTCTTGCACGAGAAGGAAACATGCTTACATTATAGACTGGACCCCCGAAGGATGCAATTCGATGACAATAGACACAGATGAAAATAAATAGATCTATTGATAGCATAGCAATGGAAACTCAAGTCAATAGCAATGAGACCAATGAACATAGCACTATTGTGTACTGTACTCGCAAATAGATAGAAATTTTAAAATCTGCGAAATATGACTAGGATAAATGGCCTTACCTTGACCAACAAACAGTTGGATTCAGCAAGCAGAGCAGTATGTTGCAGGAGAATAGGTGGGTGGCCACAGGTAGCACACTGATGGGTTTGCTCTAAGCGGTCACAGAAGTTCACGGATAGCACGACGACGAGCTGATTAGCGTAGATCTCAGTGGTTGCCAGGTAGCACGTTCAGGAGTTGACTTGCAAAGCACAAAGAAGTTCTCATGAGACATATCAAGTGGTTTATAAAGTATTAGAAACAGGGGTGTGTTTGTGAATGAATGACGTATGTATGTCGTGGTCTTAGGGGGGTGGCCTGCTTGAAGGGGAGGCCTGGCTGGAGACACGGGGTCTGAGGAGGCCATGTGAGCAATGGCCCCTTGGCATGGGATACCTTTTGAAGTGTACATGCAATTTGGCACCTTGGCCTTTCGCGCCCCTGACAGCGCGCATCCCCGGGTGCGAACCACCTTTGATAGAGGGGGTGGGATGGATGGGCCTGGGGCGTGCAGATAAGGCACAGGAAGACTGCTGAATGGAGGCACACTTATGTGGATTGCAGGGGGGCGGCCTACTTCAAGGGGAGGCCTGGCTGGAGACACAGGGTCTGAGGAGGCCATGTGACCGATGGCCCCTTGGCGTGGGATACCTTTTGAAGTGTACATGCAGTTTGGCACCTTGGCCTTTCGCGCCCCTGGCAGTCCCCCATGCCAGCGCTCATCCACTGGCACGAACCGCCTTTGATAGTATATCGTTGCTTATCAATAACAAATGCCATATACCGGAGATTCTTGTGAGCACAGACCCACACTTCAACCGGTGTATTATAGTGGTCAATACCCTAAGGCCTGTATAATCCAATGGTAATTGTTAGTATAGATATATGTGTGACTTTTATAGAGACAGAACCTACTGAAAGACTTTGAACAAGTGTTATTTAGTGCATGCATTATCGGGAATATGTTATGTTAGCTTAGATAGATAGTGACCACCCTGCTTCACAGCAACCAGACCTTCACCCATTCGGAGCACAGATGTCTGATGTCCATCCTTGAATGGAGACACACTTGATTCATTTAAAGAATCGAAACAACCGTTGTTAAAATATATGTGGTGTTTTATTTTGTATCTTATTTTCATGACACAAAAATACAAGATCTAGGCCAACTGGGGCAAGTATTCACATATAATTGTGATCTTATGATTCAAGTAATAGTGTGTGATTATCAGCATTACAAGAACTATAACGTGAATTTTAGCATACAGGAATATTTGAACATGTATGAATGAAAAGGTTTTTTGGAGGCCTTTTGATCACTTGACACTTCAAGCATGAAATACTTGCCGACTGGCTCATCAATTAACATGAACTCATACTAATGGATTAATAAAGGAAGCAGATTGAATATTAAGCTTTATTCACAACAGAATAATGGCACCAGCTGGCCTACGTGTTTCTTTCCAGGCTGACAATGATGCTTATGCAGTGCTTAATTTATAAATAAATAAGTGCCACGGTCCAAAAAAGCTTGGCTCACTAATGCCGGCACCGGCTGCCCAGCTCATTGTCTATCTCGCTGAACATTATGTTGCTTTGTAGTTATTATTTGTTTAGCGCTGACATGCACTCTCGAAATAGCGTCATAGTGCCAAAACAGTCATGAAAGAGAAGAGTGGTTGTGCCTTTATGTGTGTCCCGGCCCCCCAATGTCTGTAGGTCAGCAGGACACTGACACTTTCCTGTATGCCAAAGGTGCACATGTGCCAGCATTGATACAGAACTTGGATTAGCATCTGTTGCGATGCTCCCCCACACTCAATAACGATGCAGACCACAGTCGTTAGGTTGGAGGAATCCCTGCCTTCATCCAGGTGTGGCCTCCCTTTATTCTTAGACACCCCACCCACACACACGTGAGTTATCACCTGACAAACGTGACAGCTCACATTATAACAGTGTCTTCACAGAATGTACAAATTCTGTAGCATTGATGAAAGCCAGACCAAGTTCTGTGTGTGTGTGTTTATTCGCATCAACACAGAAAGTTTTTCAAGTAATCAAAACAATTTATTTTACAGATCTTTCGATAAGCACGAAAGGTACAATGTGAACGGACAAGGTTTAGTGATGAGAAGTGATAACACATATGTGTGTAGACCTCGAAACTGCAGAGGCCAAAACTTCAATCAAAAACAGATTTCCCACAGTTGGAAGGGGTAACAACCCTAGTAGGCAGGGAAAGGTGTGCTCTTAGACTTGCGTCAGTCCAAGGCATGATTAACACATGGTGCACACAACACAATTTACATGAAACGTACACAAGGGGGGTGGAGTTGTGACACAGGGATCGACACGGGGTGTGTTTCGGCCAAAAAAGAGGCTAAAATTGCGCCTGTCTTTGCGCTGGCCTTCGTCAGGAGATGCACCTATGGCGGTGCTGTCCGTGGTGTCTGTGAATAAAAACATATTGGTGAGGATCTCGGGAGTCAATTTACTAAGTACTAATTGGTATTTAATACGGGCAAAGTGGTGCCAGAGAGGTACACCATGTGGTGTCTCTTGAGAACAGCGTACCTGCTATTGTGGTAGCCGGAGGCTGTTATGAGGGTCATCCATGAAAAATGCAGGATTGACGGTGCACGAATGGCATTTGTTCTGTCGGCTGTCTCGGTGGACGGGCCGATTCGTCTCAGGGTCCCGTGCAACTGATGTAGGCCGGGATAGGTCCTGAATCTGAGAAAGGACATAAAACGCGGGTAATGAAAACCCGGCTGCGTGTAAAGGATAAAAACCCATTGGGTGAAGGTGGTCCGAAAAAGGGCTCTGACCCCACTGGTGTGGTGGTGGTGCGGTGCTCGAGGCTGCATTAGCTAGACCCCTTGGACTCTGTGCTCCTGGGTGTGCCGAGGTGAGTGATGGTCGGCTAGGCAACATGACTAAGGTGGCCCTGGGATGACAGAGGTGTTTATTGTGAATATACATCTGTCCAGGTGAAAGCTATGCCGGGCACGGGATTATTGGTCGTGGGCTGCGTGTCGGTGCCTGGAATGGAAATTATCAGGAAAGAGGAGACTCGCTGTCGCAGGGGTGCGGTGAAGAGCTGGAGTGGGTAGCTTACCGCAGTGAGCTCGCAGGTGCTGCGCTACGTAGTACCAGGACCTCTGGACGCCGTAGTTGTTGTGAGGAAGACAGAGTAGTGGTGCCTTATTAGCTAAACTGGGCCTGACAGGGACCAATCCAAACTGGCGGAGGGCCTGGACGCGGGGGCCAATCGCGAGGGGCTGGTCGAGTGGGTCACGATCGCGTGGTGTAGTGGGAAATGTAGTTCCCTAATGCCACCAGAATGGCGGCATAGCGTGGAGTGATGTAGTGACAGGGACGGGTCATGTTCTATAGATGGAAAAAAGGTGTTTGGTTAGAAATGTTTCCATTCGACAGTTATGTTCAGGCCGTTTCGTACTGTGTCCAATTTGTGTACCCATTTTTGCTCGAGTCTAGTGAGAGCCAAATTGATATCGCCACCCCGGCGTTGTGGCTGGAGTTGTTGGACCACCGTCCAGAACAACTGATCGTGGGTGTGTTTTGCCTTGGCGAAATGTTCAACTAGTGGCTTATCTTCGACTTGGTTTTTGATACAGGACCTGTGTTCGTTAATCCTTTGTTTTATTGGTCTGATGGTTTTGCCAATGTAGACCAATTGACAGGGGCACTTGATGGCGTAGATAATGAACCTACTTTCGCAGTTCGTATGGCTGTTCAATTTCCAAGTGAGATTATTGTGGACAAAAGTTTTGCTGTTTTTGGTGAAGCGACATGCGACACATTGTCCACAGCTGAAGTGTCCCACCACGGGTGGGAGATTCCACAAGGTGGAGGTAGGTCTGTTTGGTTCCAAGTAGGTGTGTACCAGTGTGTCTCTGAGGTTTTTGTTTTTCTTGAAAGCGAATAAAGGTTTTTTGGCTAGGCTCCCATCGTTTTTGATCAGATGCCAATGTTTATTGATGGTGTTCTTGATGAGATTGCTGATTGGGTTATATGTGGTGACACAGACAACCCTGTTGATGGGATCTTTTTCTCTCGTGGTGAGGCAGACCGAGCGATCCGTGTTGGCTGCTCTTTTCTTGGCGCTCCTGATGGATTTTCTAGGGTAGCCCCTTTCTCCGAGACGTTTTTGTAGTTGTTGCGCATGGTATTTGAATTTTTCTGTGTCGGAGCAGTTCCTGCGGATGCGAAGGAATTGGCTGTACGGGAGATTGTACTTCAATCCTTGAGGGTGGTAGCTCGAGAAGTGGAGCAGAGTGTTTCTGTCCGTGGGTTTTCTAAAGAGTTCCGTTTTCAATTTCTCTCCGGATCTATAGATGTGAAGATCTAAAAAGTTGATGGATTGGTAGTCCCACTCGATGGTGAACTTAATGTGGTTGTTGCGTGTGTTGATCCATTGGTGGAAGGCTAAAAGTGTGTCTTTGCTTCCTTCCCAGACTAGTAGTACGTCGTCAATGTAGCGGCGCCAGATCTTGATGTGTGTCCTGTATGGGTTGTCGTTGTGATAGATATGATCCTCTTCATACTGAGCCATGTATAGGTTGGCGACGTCCGGAGCGAAAGTGGCCCCCATGCTTACGCCTTTGATTTGTTGGTATAATTGTTGGCCAAAAAGGAAGAAGTTTTCGCCCATCGCAATGCGGATGCATTCGAGCAGGAAGTTAGTAGGTACGGAGGAGACGTGTGTCCTTTTTTCGGGGCAGATGGCCAGGGCTTGTAATCCTTCCAGCTGTGGGATCGAGGTGTATAGTGCCTCGACATCCATGGTGACCAGTATGGAGTCTGTCGAGAGCTGTATGGTATCTAGGACCTTGATGGTTTCCGTGCTATCTCTGAGGTAGGATGCCATTTTTCCGATGAAGGGTTTCATAAAGAAGTCTGTGTACAGGGATAAAGGTTCCAGTAGTGAGTCACATGCGGAGACTATGGGTCTCCCTGGTGGTTTCGTAGCATGTTTGTGTATTTTCGGTAAGATGTAAAAAGCCGGAGTCCTTGGATGGGTTTTGTTGAGGAACGCCCGTTCTTCTTGGCAGATCCAGCCCTCGTCTTCGGCGTGTTTTGTGAGGTTGAGGATCTCTTCCTGAAGGCGTTCTGTGGGGTCTCTGTTCAACATTTTGTATGAAGTTTGGTCGTTGAGGAGTCGTTGGCACTCTTGGTTATAGTCTGTGGTATTCATGATAACGATGCCCCCTCCCTTATCTGTTGGCTTTATAGTGATAGTGGTGTCTTGGTGAAGGTCCTTCAGGGACTTTCTCTCCGCTCGTTTCAGGTTGTCCTGATAGAAGTTGTTCTTTCTAATGCCGATATTCACGGTGTTCATGACCATTTTTTCAAATGTTTCGAATTCACTCGGGATCGTATGAGGTGGAGGCATGAAGGTGGATTTAGGTTTAAAACCTGTCGTATTCTCCTTGTCTCTCTCAGGTGCTGGAGTGCCGTTGTATGCTCTGTCCTGTTTGTTGGGTAAACAGGACAGAGCATACAACGGCACTCCAGCACCTGAGAGAGACAAGGAGAATACGACAGGTTTTAAACCTAAATCCACCTTCATGCCTCCACCTCATACGATCCCGAGTGAATTCGAAACATTTGAAAAAATGGTCATGAACACCGTGAATATCGGCATTAGAAAGAACAACTTCTATCAGGACAACCTGAAACGAGCGGAGAGAAAGTCCCTGAAGGACCTTCACCAAGACACCACTATCACTATAAAGCCAGCAGATAAGGGAGGGGGCATCGTTATCATGAATACCACAGACTATAACCAAGAGTGCCAACGACTCCTCAATGACCAAACTTCATACAAAATGTTGAACAGAGACCCCACAGAACGCCTTCAGGAAGAGATCCTCAACCTCACAAAACACGCCGAAGACGAGGGCTGGATCTGCCAAGAAGAACGGGCGTTCCTCAACAAAACCCATCCAAGGACTCCGGCTTTTTACATCTTACCGAAAATACACAAACATGCTACGAAACCACCAGGGAGACCCATAGTCTCCGCATGTGACTCACTACTGGAACCTTTATCCCTGTACACAGACTTCTTTATGAAACCCTTCATCGGAAAAATGGCATCCTACCTCAGAGATAGCACGGAAACCATCAAGGTTCTAGATACCATACAGCTCTCGACAGACTCCATACTGGTCACCATGGATGTCGAGGCACTATACACCTCGATCCCACAGCTGGAAGGATTACAAGCCCTGGCCATCTGCCTCGAAAAAAGGACAGACGTCTCCTCCGTACCTACTAACTTCCTGCTCGAATGCATCCGCATTGCGATGGGCGAAAACTTCTTCCTTTTTGGCCAACAATTATACCAACAAATCAAAGGCGTAAGCATGGGGGCCACTTTCGCTCCGGACGTCGCCAACCTATACATGGCTCAGTATGAAGAGGATCATATCTATCACAACGACAACCCATACAGAACACACATCAAGATCTGGCGCCGCTACATTGACGACGTACTACTAGTCTGGGAAGGAAGCAAAGACACACTTTTAGCCTTCCACCAATGGATCAACACACGCAACAACCACATTAAGTTCACCATCGAGTGGGACTACCAATCCATCAACTTTTTAGATCTTCACATCTATAGATCCGGAGAGAAATTGAAAACGGAACTCTTTAGAAAACCCACGGACAGAAACACTCTGCTCCACTTCTCGAGCTACCACCCTCAAGGATTGAAGTACAATCTCCCGTACAGCCAATTCCTTTGCATCCGCAGGAACTGCTCCGACACAGAAAAATTCAAATACCATGCGCAACAACTACAAAAACGTCTCGGAGAAAGGGGCTACCCTAGAAAATCCATCAGGAGCGCCAAGAAAAGAGCAGCCAACACGGATCGCTCGGTCTGCCTCACCACGAGAGAAAAAGATCCCATCAACAGGGTTGTCTGTGTCACCACATATAACCCAATCAGCAATCTCATCAAGAACACCATCAATAAACATTGGCATCTGATCAAAAACGATGGGAGCCTAGCCAAAAAACCTTTATTCGCTTTCAAGAAAAACAAAAACCTCAGAGACACACTGGTACACACCTACTTGGAACCAAACAGACCTACCTCCACCTTGTGGAATCTCCCACCCGTGGTGGGACACTTCAGCAGTGGACAATGTGTCGCATGTCGCTTCACCAAAAACAGCAAAACTTTTGTCCACAATAATCTCACTTGGAAATTGAACAGCCATACGAACTGCGAAAGTAGGTTCATTATCTACGCCATCAAGTGCCCCTGTCAATTGGTCTACATTGGCAAAACCATCAGACCAATAAAACAAAGGATTAACGAACACAGGTCCTGTATCAAAAACCAAGTCGAAGATAAGCCACTAGTTGAACATTTCGCCAAGGCAAAACACACCCACGATCAGTTGTTCTGGACGGTGGTCCAACAACTCCAGCCACAACGCCAGGGTGGCGATATCAATTTGGCTCTCACTAGACTCGAGCAAAAATGGGTACACAAATTGGACACAGTACGAAACGGCCTGAACATAACTGTCGAATGGAAACATTTCTAACCAAACACCTTTTTTCCATCTATAGAACATGACCCGTCCCTGTCACTACATCACTCCACGCTATGCCGCCATTCTGGTGGCATTAGGGAACTACATTTCCCACTACACCACGCGATCGTGACCCACTCGACCAGCCCCTCGCGATTGGCCCCCGCGTCCAGGCCCTCCGCCAGTTTGGATTGGTCCCTGTCAGGCCCAGTTTAGCTAATAAGGCACCACTACTCTGTCTTCCTCACAACAACTACGGCGTCCAGAGGTCCTGGTACTACGTAGCGCAGCACCTGCGAGCTCACTGCGGTAAGCTACCCACTCCAGCTCTTCACCGCACCCCTGCGACAGCGAGTCTCCTCTTTCCTGATAATTTCCATTCCAGGCACCGACACGCAGCCCACGACCAATAATCCCGTGCCCGGCATAGCTTTCACCTGGACAGATGTATATTCACAATAAACACCTCTGTCATCCCAGGGCCACCTTAGTCATGTTGCCTAGCCGACCATCACTCACCTCGGCACACCCAGGAGCACAGAGTCCAAGGGGTCTAGCTAATGCAGCCTCGAGCACCGCACCACCACCACACCAGTGGGGTCAGAGCCCTTTTTCGGACCACCTTCACCCAATGGGTTTTTATCCTTTACACGCAGCCGGGTTTTCATTACCCGCGTTTTATGTCCTTTCTCAGATTCAGGACCTATCCCGGCCTACATCAGTTGCACGGGACCCTGAGACGAATCGGCCCGTCCACCGAGACAGCCGACAGAACAAATGCCATTCGTGCACCGTCAATCCTGCATTTTTCATGGATGACCCTCATAACAGCCTCCGGCTACCACAATAGCAGGTACGCTGTTCTCAAGAGACACCACATGGTGTACCTCTCTGGCACCACTTTGCCCGTATTAAATACCAATTAGTACTTAGTAAATTGACTCCCGAGATCCTCACCAATATGTTTTTATTCACAGACACCACGGACAGCACCGCCATAGGTGCATCTCCTGACGAAGGCCAGCGCAAAGACAGGCGCAATTTTAGCCTCTTTTTTGGCCGAAACACACCCCGTGTCGATCCCTGTGTCACAACTCCACCCCCCTTGTGTACGTTTCATGTAAATTGTGTTGTGTGCACCATGTGTTAATCATGCCTTGGACTGACGCAAGTCTAAGAGCACACCTTTCCCTGCCTACTAGGGTTGTTACCCCTTCCAACTGTGGGAAATCTGTTTTTGATTGAAGTTTTGGCCTCTGCAGTTTCGAGGTCTACACACATATGTGTTATCACTTCTCATCACTAAACCTTGTCCGTTCACATTGTACCTTTCGTGCTTATCGAAAGATCTGTAAAATAAATTGTTTTGATTACTTGAAAAACTTTCTGTGTTGATGCGAATAAACACACACACACAGAACTTGGTCTGGATCTCGTCATCCTGATTTTTTTGTTTATTATATGTTTACCTACCTGGGTAAATCAGGACCCCGCCAGGTGCCCTACCATTTATATTCAGCATTGATGAAAGCGACACACCTGGTGCAATGAGCAGAATACACATACCACAAGATAGATGGGGATACAGATTAGTTAGAGGTCCCATTTCTTTAAGTAGTCTTGCCATGAGTGCGCCAAGAAAAGAATTGTGATGCACTATGTGAGGGAGCCCCCTATTACTATACATGATCTCTGGGATTGACAACAGATTAGATCAAGGTTTAATTGTGTGTATAGGAATCCTTCATGACTTTTTGCGAATTTCTGTATTTGTAATTTTTGCTAATGTTGTGTATGTTTTGTTTTTTGTCTTTGTTACTGTGTGTGCCCTGATGCCTGCAGGATTTTGGAGCTATATAAATAAAATAAAATAAATTAAGCAGTGCTATCACCAATTAAACAATTAGGGCAGATTTTTGGAAGTCCGCACACTGAGAACTAAATTACTCTGAGGAGCTGACCATTTTGAAATATTAGGGACTGGACCTGACAATTTTTACAGGTTACGCCAGAGATGGAAGTGTAATATATATCCCTGGTACACCGTACCACTAGCTCTTTTAATTTTTACAGAGCATATCTTTGCTTCAAAGGCTTAAGAAGCACAGCCTTGACACTTTATCTTTCTCTGAATAATAATGCCCTGGAATTTAGTGACAAAGAATCTTCATATTTATCTTCCTTTACACAACTTCTTTTACTACATGTCTTAAATCACTGAAAGTACCGTGGGGTTAACTAGATTTTTCAGGTTGGCATTACCTTGCATTCTGGGACTTATAGTTTACCATTCAGAATGTTAAGATTAAAGCAATAAAGATATTCTTTGGATTTAACATGTTAAGGATTTACATGCTGTCATGTGGATTTATCATGCAATGTGTGTTTTTTGTAGGTAAACCTGTATAAGACATTATTACTATAGACCTTGAAATCCAACAATGGAGCCAGTTTGTGTTCCTAGTCAGATCCGCCCAGTTGACATCCCCCCTGCCCTCTCAGCCATCTGTCTGACCATGATCCCACTCCCTCCTTTTTGGAGGTAGGCAGCCAGAGTACCACCTGTTCCCTTTTTCCACTTCCATGCACGCACAGTCGCCTGGCTGGGATGATGGGTCAGACACATGATTTACTCACCTTGAGCCGAGACTCTGGAAGAGAGAACTGTCCCAGTCCCGAGTGCTACAAGCCAGGGATAGGGGACCCAAAGAAAGGCTTAGGACAGTTGCCACCGGCCTCCTCTGCTGAGCCACTGCCTGCCCATGCGCACCAGCAAGGGTGTGTCCATGACTCACTGAGTCTGCACAACTCTACATGGATGACACGCATCGACAGTGCTGCACACGCGTTCAAAAAAACAGGTGACCTGACTGACCCATGTCATGACACGACGGCACCCGGCGTTGCAAGAAAAATAAAGAAATAAGCAAGGGCGCCATTCGGTGCATGGTTGCTTTCTGGGCAGCGCAGCCAGAAGCAGTTTTAAATTAATTAGGCTATTGGGGCAAGGATGGGCGACATTACTTACTTAAGTTGGGCCAGTGCCCTGACGGCAAGCATAATAGCACTGCTACATGTGGAGCATTCATTGCTGGGCCGCCGTCATGCCCGTGCACAGCGCAGTGCAGGAGGAGTAATGCAGCGGAGCAGAGCGTCAGTGGCAGTCAGTGGCCAGGTGATCTCCAGACCTCCTCCCAAAAATACAAATGCCAACAAAGGCGGCAGCGTGCCTCGTCCGTGCAGTCTGCTTTTTTTGTCTGAAGATTTGACTGCCTGCTCCACAGCGTAGCACTGGGAGCAGTCAGAACTTCTTCTTAAAAAAATTCCAACAACGAGGTGGCTCAGCGGCTGCACAGCGCCTCTGTAGCTGATGGCTGACCTGCTATTAAACACGGTGTGAGTGCTTAATAGCACGCCATCTGAGCTACTGCACTGTAGAGGCCTCAGTGCACTGTGCGTCTGACTCGTTGTTGACATTTTCATTTTTGAAAAGCAATGTCTGGGAGAAGTCAGATCACCCAAAAAATTAAAATGCCAACATCAATGCCTGCGCGCGTGACCACCAGAGAAAGTGTTGCAGACTAAAGAATGTCAGTGCCGAAAAAAGAGTGCCGCTGTTGGCCACTGGCAAACACCAACACAAATTAAGCACTGTTTTATGGCCATCTGGTATCCATTTTTCGCGAGAGGAGCATGTACTGGTACTGCTCACACTGTGTGCCTGTCCTATGTGTGGATATTTTTGGAGGAGCGGGCCTTGCACCACAGCTGCATGTCCTGTTGCTGTACTTTGTGTGATAGAGCTTGCAGTGCTGGTGAATGACCATGTGGTACCAGCTTGCATAAGCGCTGCTTGCCATGGAGCTGCATACGGTGAGTACCTGGTCTTTGAGTGAGAGGGATGCTTGCACCACAGCTGGCCATCCTGTTGCTGCCCTGAGTGTTAACATACTTCCAATGGTTCTGCTGCAAAGGCGCTGTCTGCCATAATGGCACATACAATGAGTACATGCTGTTTGAGTGAGAGGGAAGTTTGCTCCACAACTGCCCATCCTGTTGCTGCTCTGTGTGTGACAGAACTTACAATGTTGCGGCTTTATGACTACGTGGCACACAGATTGCATACGTGCTGCTTGCCATAGTGTGGCACACAGTGTGTGCCTTCTCTTTGATCGAGAGGGAAGCTTGCATCACAGCTGGCCATCCTGTTGCTGTTCTGTGTGTGATATAGCTTACAAAGTTGCTGCTTTATGACGATGTGGTACACAGGCTGCATAAGCGGTGCTTGCAAAATTGCTGTGCACGCGTTGTACGTGCTCTGTCATTGAGACAGATTCTTGTACCACAGTTGCCCATCTTGTTGCTCCGCTGTGTGTTATAGAGATGGCAGTGCTGCTTTATGACCATGTGGTACCCAGACTGCATAAGCGCTGCTTACCATTAGTGCTGCACACTCTATGCACTTTCTCTATGAGTGAGAGGGAAGCTCGCACCACAGCTGACCATGCTGTTGCTGCTCTGTGTATGACAGAGCTTACCATGTTGCTGCTTTATGACGGTGTGGTACCCAGGCTGCATAAGCGCTGCTTGCCATAGTGATGCGCATGCTGTGTACCTGATCTGTGAATAAAAGGGAAGCTTGCACCAGAGCTGAGCATCCTGTTGCTGCTCTGTAAGGGATAGAGCTTACAATGTTGCCACTTTATGACCATTTGACATCCAAGCCACATAAGCACTGCATGCCATAGTGCAGTACACGCTGTGTACCTGCTCTGTGAGTCAGAGGAAAGCTTACACCACAGCCGACCATCCTGCTGCTGCTCTGTGAGGGATAGAGCTTACAATGTTGCAGTTGTAAGGCCATGTGGTACCCAGTCTGCATAAACTCTGATTGCCATAGTGGCACACACTTCTTGGGCTTGTTCTGTGAGTGAGAGGGAAGCTTGCACCACAGCTGACCATCCTGTTGCTGCTCTGTGAGAGATAGTGCTTACAATGTTGATACTTTATGGCCATGTGGTACCCAGTCTGCATAAGCTCTGATTGCACACTCCCTGGGCTTGCTCTGTGAGTGAGAGGGAAGCTTGCACCACAAATAGCCACCCTGCTGCTGCACTATGTGTGACAGAGCTTATAATGTTGCTGTTTTATAACCATCTCCTCCTTAACACCATGGTCATCACGTCACCCCCCCACCTCGCGCCACCTGACCCGTTCAACGCCGTCTGCCTCACCACCCTGTTCAGCTGTACCCTTCCTCTGTGCCCCTCTGTATTCTACACCCGCTGTATGACTGTTCTGTTATTACCTCTGAAAAGCGTTCCATTATGCATCTGTACTGTTGTATACCTCTGTAAAGCGTTCAATTATGCATCTGTACTGATGTATACCTCTGTATAGCGTTCAATTATGCATCTGTACTGTTGTTACCTCTGAAAAGCATTCCATTGTGCATCTGTACTGTTGTTACCTCTGAAAAGTTTTCCATTATGCATCTGTACTGTTGTTACCTCTGAACAGCGTTCCATTATGCATGTGTACTGTTGTTACCTCTGAAAAGCGTTCCATTATGCATGTGTACTGTTGTTACCTCTGCAAAGCATTCCATTGTGCATCTGTACTGTTGTTACCTCTGTAAAGCGTTCCATTGTGCATCTGTACTGTTGTATACCTCTGTAAAGCGTTCCATTATGCATCTGTACTGTTGTATACCTCTGTATAGCGTTCCATCATGCATCTGTACTGCTGTTACCTCTGAAAAGCGTTCCATTATGCATCTGTACTGTTGTTACCTCTGAAAAGTGTTTCATTATGCATTTGTACTGTTGTTACCTCTGTAAAGCGTTCCATTGTGCATCTGTACTGTTGTTACCTCTGTAAAGCGTTCCATTGTGCATCTGTACTGTTGTATACCTCTGTAAAGCGTTCAATTATGCATCTGTACTGTTGTTACCTCTGTAAAGTGTTCCATTGTGCATCTGTACTGTTGTATACCTCTGTAAAGCGTTCCATTTTGCATCTGTACTGTTGTTACATCTGAAAAGCATTCCATTGTGCATCTGTACTGTTGTTACCTCTGAAAAAGTTTTCCATTATGCATCTGTACTGTTGTTACCTCTGTAAAGTGTTCCATTGTGCATCTGTACTGTTGTATACCTCTGTAAAGCGTTCCATTTTGCATCTGTACTGTTGTATACCTCAGTAAAGTGTTCCATCGTGCATCTTTACTGTTGTTACCTCTCAAAAGCGTTCCATTATGCATCTGTACTGTTGTTACCTCTGTAAAGCGTTCAATTATGCATCTGTACTGATGTATACCTCTGTATAGCGTTCAATTATGCATCTGTACTGTTGTTACCTCTGAAAAGCATTCCATTGTGCATCTGTACTGTTGTTACCTCTGAAAAGTGTTCCATTATGCATCTGTACTGTTGTTACCTCTGTAAAGCATTCCATTGTGCATCTGTACTGTTGTATACTTCTGTAAAATGTTCCATTGTGCATCTGTATTGTTGCATACCTATGGAAAGTGCTCTGTTGTGTATCTGTATTGTACACCTCTGCACTGCGCTCAGTTGCTTCTCGAAGTTAGGTCCACGCTCAATGTATACAATAATATTAATTATGATCATAATAGTAGTAATAATAATAATAATAGTAATAATAATAATAATATTAATAATAATAATAATAATAATAATCTGGCAGCCAGGCTGTAAAGGAGCTGCTTGCACCCAGAGCGACCTCCCTGCTGCGGCTGTGTACTCTGCGCACCTGCTCGGTGAGTGAGAGTGAAGCTTGCAGCATAGCTGCCAATACTGCTCTCTGTGCACGCGAAGCTTCTGTGGCTTGCAGTCTGAGCACATAATGGGGGACTCGAGTTCTCTGCACCGCCCTTTCACTGCCATTAAAATCACAAAATACATTTTTCTTCTAAAGAGAAGAAACGATTTCCATTTACACAGAAATGTGTCGGGATATTACCTCTGCAAGCACCAGGGATGTATCTTGCTCTGCAGAAGGAGGGAGAAGTGCCCATTGTTCAGGGGGTGCATAGATCAGTTGTAAAGGCAGCAGAAGGGGGGGGGGGGGGGCTACCGTGTCAGAAGCCAAGAGACTTTGAAGAGGCCTGGCCCGCTGAACTCAGGAGGAACCAGATTCTCCTTTGTAATTTGATTTCGCTATACAAACAGGCTCTTTGTGTGTATTGATGGGATTTCTATTTCAATATTATGAACCCGTAATAGCTTCTGGCGAAGGGAGAACCTCGGACAAGCGGCCAATAAAGCCATTTGAATCGAAGCAAAAATTTAAATGAGAAAAATTCAGAGCAGGCGAGGAGGCGGAGAGAGAGGGCGGGGCGGAGTAAGAGGAGCTAGGGGGCGAAAGCAGCAAACAGGAAGGCAGGACCATAGGTCTGTGGAGAGACAGAGCTGGGAAGAAGAATGAGGGGCAGGGATGAGAAAAAAACAGGGAACATAAGAAATAGGTGGAGATAAAACGGCGTGGGCAAGTGCCTTTCTCATGCCTACACAAAAGTCCAAACTGTTGGCATTGCCTGGCACCCTGTCCACTAAATGCGCAGGAAGAGTTGAGGGAGAAATGTAGAATGGACAGCAGAAAGAGCGAATGAGAGGGAAACCAGACCTTACCTGAGAGGGAACACAGACCCTCCCTGAGAGGGAACCCAGACCTTCCCTGAGAGGGAACCCAGACCTTACCTGAGAGGGAACACAGACCATCCCTGAGAGGGAACCCAGAACTTCCCTGAGAGGGAACCCAGACCTTACCTGAGAGGGAACACAGACCCTCCCTGAGAGGGAACCCAGACCCTCCCTGAGAGGGAACCCAGACCTTCCCTGAGAGGGAACCCAGACCTTACCTGAGAGGGAACACAGACCCTCCCTGAGAGGGAACCCAGACCTTCCCTGAGAGAGAACCCAGACCTTACCTGGGAGGGAACACAGACGCTCCCTAGAGGGAACCCAGACCTTCCCTGAGAGGGAACCCAGACCTTCCCTGAGAGGGAACCCAGACCTTTCCTGAGAGGGAACGCAGACCCTCCCTGAGAGGGAACCTAGACCTTCCCTGAGCGGGAACCCAAACCTTGCCTGTGCAATTCACCACACTCCCATTGCTACATACTAGGAAAGGGGCATGGCATGGGCAGAAATGACCCTGAGAAAGGGGTAAACTCGTACCCCAGGGGTGAGGGCAACACAGGGGCTTCCACAGGAGACAGGTGCCCTAAGTCACAGTGCTGTTATATTGAAGCCTCAGAGGCAGATAGGTGTCTGAGGCAAGTTTCTAGATACATGTAGACTGTATTACACACTAAGATATCACGTTCAGGAATCAAGGTAGGGAAGATAGGTAATCAGTTCAGGAGCAAGAATACTGGGCATCCAGCATCCAGGATAGTCAGATGTAACTGCCCTAACTAATAGACTTGAAGCACCATGTCATCAACACACCACAGCATCACGCTGTCAGCCACACACCAAACATATAATCCGCAGTAGCACAGACAGGATATAACAAGTGCTTGCAAAACAAGACCCCAGGAGGTGGTAAAGAGGCTGTCCCCTGCAGCAAGTGTCCACCCACCTCAGCGCTTGACCCCATGTTGCAATATAACTTGAAGAAAAACAAGAACTTTCCTACCTTCAGTCTTGCATGGAGGGCACTCGGTATCCGATCAGGATCCAATTGGCAGCTAAAGCGACATAGCGAAGTTCCATAGGGCAAGTGACTTACATGAAAGCAACATTGACACATCCTCAACCCTTATCTTCATTGGTACTTTACATCAGTGATTGTTACTATTCGCCGCCGCCACCACATAAGTACTATAGGATTGTTTAGCGTGTTTTGGGAGCACAGAGTACAGCACCACTGCACAGGATCAATGTATAGCATGTTTTTTTTTGTATGCAGTACCACTGCATGGGTTTGGTGCATTGCTACTACAGTACCAACAAGGTGCACAATCCAGTGGCGTCCCACCTTGGCATGCCTTGGTATTTGCCTCCTGGGTTCTCATGAGCAATTGTCCATCAATACTACCTCTTCTTTTTATGTACCTCTCTCACTGCACAATGCAAATGTGCATTTATAAGACCATTGTGTACACTTTTTTTGTATAAGTAAGGGAAATGCAGATGCAAAAGATCTGCTTTAGCGCTTTACAAAAGTTAAGTGGCAGTTGGTGTGTGGAAGCTTGACCTGGCCATAGGGTTCTATGTAAAGATTTTGGAAGTGATAGGTAGATGGATGTGTGACTGTTTGAAAGCAGGCATTGAGGGAGTGTTACAGGTATAAAATTAAAAAAGGGTAGATTGGTTGGCCTGTGCGTTGTTGTGCATGTGCCATACCAGTGTTTTAACGATCCATGGCATGGACAGGGGAAGGTGGAGACCGTGGAAAGTTATAAAGGCCCATCGATTATGGTCCTTATTGTATGCTACAAAAAAGTATTTGGGACAGAAAATTGTTTCTGTCTTTTTATATTGTTCTCTAATATAAAATTTTACATTAGCACTCTGGCCGGGGGAGCCAGCCAATCAGCTGGCTAGGAACGCAGGCTTGAACCATTGTTCAAGCTTTCGTTCCAAGCTGCTTGATGGCCGGCTCTCCCCACCACCATCTTCCTCCCCACCCTCCCTATGTGAATTATATTTTTCACTCCTACCTTATTTTGGTGGTGTCCGGTGGCACCACCACATTTGCTTCTTCTCTTGGCCTCCTGCAGGTTGCTATGGAAAGGGAAGAAGGGCTCCATATGGAACTGCGCCTTCCCTTTCCATTGTGATCATCTTGGAAAAGGATGTTCCTTCCTACAGCGGGACGCCGCACGCGTACCACTGTAGAAAGGAAAAATCCTTCTTTTTTAAGCACTCCAGGTTACTGCTGTGGCAAACCGAGGTCCTAATGGCCTTTATCCCTCGTTACAGGTGCTGGAACGGGGGATAACAGTCTGCGGTGCTCGTTATCTGCCCTCACTTCACTTGGGCCGATTACTTGGGGTACTGGGCTGTTATCCCCCGTTACAGCCCCTGGAATGGGGATAAACACCATATTATCTTTCTTGGCATAACACAAAATGCTAATGAATATGTTAGAAAATCTTATTGAGTCTATCTACTTTACTGAGAAATGTAAAGTAGATGGAGGCTATAAAATCATTTTTGTCCTGTTTTTTAACTGTGAAAGGTGGTTCCTAAATGAACCTTTGCGGTGCAGTATTTTTGTTTTTTTGCAGGAGAGGTCAGAAAATAAGGTGAGGAGGGAAATGAGGAGCACTAATGTGGAGGGGCATGTGGATAGGGGAATATGTTGCACGTGTGTTACATCTAAGGTGGGTGGCAGTGTTTCTCATGCTCCTTGATTACATTTTCAAAAGCAGTTCGAAATTGCTCCCCCCTGCCGCGTGGTGTGTTGCAGTATATACAGAGTATGGCTGTCTTTGAAAGATATGGATCAACAGCCTCTTTTATTTCTTGCAAGGTAGCGAGTGAGATTTTGTGTCCCAGATAAGTAGGCTGTGTGGTTACAGTATTGGTTGAGGAAGATGTAGAGGAAGACAGCCTACTACGTGCAAAGAAAGCAACAATCTTTCCGAGAGCATTGTAGTGGTTGGATTTGGTGTGGAGCCACGTGGAGGTGGTCCCATTGGAGTACTGTCCCCGACTGTTGCACTCAGTGCATTTCCCTTTGGTAGCTTTAGCCTTCGGTACATTTCCAACAGTGGTAAAGACTTGCCACACCCATGATTCTCTCTGGGTGTTAGAGGCAGGCACTTCTTCTACCTCATTTTCCTGGTCTTCTTGATTGTCTTTTGAGGTACTGCTCTTCTTCCGTTGTGTAGGTCCTCAAGCTGGTGGTGATGGTGATGGTGGTGGTGGTATCTCTTGGGGTGGAGGGATGGCACTAGCTGGTGTCATTTTTAAGATAAATAGAAGTTTTCCTAATATTCTTCCAAGTATGTTATAAATGCCATATCATATCATATCATATGTGCTGTGTACTAGATTGTTGATGTATAATGACTAAGAATAGATGTAGGAGCTGTGCAAGGGCAAATTTTGAGCTTCAAAGTTCCTAGATCAGCTGAAAAAGCAGTTCCGAACTGTTTGCTAAGCACAGACCCATTTGCGAAGTGCGGACACATTCGCAAACACATCATCATACTGCTGGTTTGCACGTTAGGTCATGTGACGCCGTCTGAAAAGCCTGTGATGATGTCAGACGTTTGTGGATGTCGAAGGATGCAAAAACAGTGGAAAAAGTTGCAAAAAGTGCATAGAAGTGTTAAAAGTGATGCTAGATAGTGGGAAAACTTTAAGCTGAAACTTTACAAATGGGACAAAAATGTTGCTATATTTGGGTAAGTATGATGTTACTAAGTTGTAGGAAATAACGTGCACTGGCAAAAACCCATGAAATGCACAGAAAAAACTTTGTTAAAGGGACGTTATGGTTAAGTTGCACTAATACAAATCTATGAAATTTACTGAAAAAACTTTGTTTAAGGGACATTATGCTTAAGTTGCACTAATAAAAACCTATGAAATTCAATGAAAGGGATGTTATTGTTACAAGTAAAACCAAAAAACTTCAGAAATTTGCCAGTTATAGTAAGCTGAGCAACATAACTCACGCCACCACCGTGCACTGCTAAGACTAACACCCAGGACATTAAAGATCACATCACAAATGCAATTGATGACATCACTGATGACATCACATATGACATTCATTCTGATAAGAAGTCCCTGCAAGGGGTTGTGTTTATAATTTTGGTAACAAAATGTAGGGGTGATCGGGAGATCTATCTTGAACTACTCAATGTATTAAAGAATGTACTCATTTAAACAAAAAATATATTGGAGTACTGTTGTTAATAAAGGAACCTAATGATACAGACGCACAGGAAATGTCTGCAGAAGGCACCATAGAAGTACAATATTTCTAATCTGGTAATTTTGAATAGTAAAATAATTAATGGTACCTTGTCAGAGTTTTGAGTAATGTTAAACATGGAACAAATAGCTAATAATTCAAGACTTAGTACATACTTGTGTTAGTATAAACAATACACATGAATACCCACAATGCATACAAATCAGATGCACATACAGGGAAACTAAAGTAAGGAAGAAAGAAACAACATTAGCAGAAAATGCAATAACATAAACGTTTATAATCATGTATACAAATTAATTGTGTGTTCAAGGCCTGTTTATTGCCCTATATATGTGCACCATGAGGTGAGACCAAACCCTAAGGAAAGTACTTTAAGAACATACATAATGGTTAACATCTAGATATATAACATATCTTCAATTTCCATATTCTGACAGTGAACAAAAACAAGTGGCCCAGAGATGTAATGTCATCAGTGATGTCATCAATTACATTTGTGATGTCATCTTTGATGACCTGGGTGTTAGTCTTAACAGTGCACGGTGGTAGCTTACAACAACAGACGAATTTCTGAGGTTTTTCGGTTTTGCTTGTAACCATGACATCCCTTTAACAAAGTGTTTTCATTGAATTTCACAGGTTTTTATTAGTGCAACTTAACCATAACGTTCCTTTAACACATTTTCTAGTAAATATATATATATATATATATATATATATATATATATATATATATGTATATATAATTGAAAATCTGGTAGTTTTTTGTTTTGTTTTGTTCCTTATATGATTCCACACTGTTCCACCGCTCTACACCAAATTTTACATCTGTGAGGGCCCTTCGGATTTCAATGAACACTCCACCCTCTGCCCCTTCACACATGCCTGGAAGTGTCGAAGCATCATGGGGGGTGGGGGGATCATTTTAAGCATCTCGATGCGAAGAACACAACTTGAAGGTCCCTGTGGGATCACAAAAACCATGTTTCAAGGCCCTAGGATGCACCATTTCTGAGATATTTGAACCACACTGCACACATTTGGCGAAGTATCAATATCAGTGTGGTCGTAGAAGGACCAGACAAAGCTCATTTTCAACATTGCAACACCAGGAACAAAACATGAAGGTTGCTTTGGGACCTCAAAAAACATGTTTCAAAACCCTAGGACACACTGTTTCTGAGATATTTGGACAAACTGCACCGCTCCAGGGTCTGGCGACAGGTGGGGAGAGTGCACAGAAGGTCCCAGTATGCTGCAGCATGCCAACTCTCGCATTCCCTCTACGTCTGCATCAGGGTATGTAAGCCAGCCACACTCGTCCATTCTCATTGCAAAGAACATTAAACAATAAGCATCTCAGAACAGGGACCTACAGGATCGTTGATGTTCAACAATGAATAACAGTGCTGTTAGGTCTGTCTACTGGATTCATGCAATTTGCACACCCCAACCCTTTACCCAGATTTCATCAGCTCAACACATGACACGGTTGCCTGAAGTAAGTGAAACATCAATATGGTCATAGAAGGACCGGACAAAACTCAATTTAGCCATGTTGACACGAGAAACAAGACTCAAAGCTCCCTTGAAAACCATGTTTCAAGGCATTTTTATGCACTGTGTCGGAAATATTTTCACTGCAACACACCACAACACACAGCAATGCGCCAGGGTGAGAGGACAGGTGGGGGAAGCGCACAACGACAAGTGAAGACAGTGCACATTAGGTCCCAGTTTGCTGCAGCACACCAACTCTCCCCTCCCCTCCTTGTCTGTTCCTGGGTATGTAAGCCAGCCACACGTGCCTGTTAGGGAAAATTCTCATTTCTGTGCTAATTCCCCTCAACCTTAGAAATGCCCAGCTCTTTTGCTGGACTTAGGACCTTTTCATTTTAAACCTGTAGTGAGTGAGACCTTTTGCACATTCTTATGTGTTTTTACCTGATTTGGATTTTGTGTTTCCAATGTTTTTTGAGTCTGACAAACTCCATAGGTATCTACTTTGTGTATGGTGACAGCCATCACCTTCGGTGCAGTGTCACAGAGAAATCCCTTTAGATGTCTCACAAGGTTTAAATACCTTTTGTTGGGTGAACTACAGTTCCCAATAATAATATAGTGAAATTGACTTTACATACCTTTTCTCTTTGTGGATCCAGCACACACCATCTTATGTGGAGTGCTGGGGGGTTACCTAGTAGCCCCTTATCCTACGTTCTCATGTAACATTTTCATGTTACCCTCACTACATTAAATGACTGGTGGCAGTTGTTTAATTTTTCCTCCCATTGTGCTTTTCTACCGCAGGCTGAACCCTCAGCTGCAATACAGCACCCATGGGTGATCAGTTTGTCAAAATGGCCCTGACTTCTTTTTTTGCCATTTTCTGTTTGTGAGGTCTTTCATGGACTTTACTCTGTGGGTTGAGATAGATTCAAGCCCTTTGGTTTGTTATGCATTGGGAAGGATTCAGCCCTGACGCACGCCTGTGGCTCCAGTGTGTCAGGAAGGACATGTGATGGAAGGTCCCAAAACCTTGCTGTCCTTTGTCTCTAGGAATGCCTGAATGCAACCAGTCCTGATTGGTTGGCTGGCTGTCCTGCTGTGTGATTGACAGCCTAGGCTGTGCATGATTGGGAGAAACCTGCTAAAAAGACAAGGGTTTTGGGACTTGAGGTAGAGTCGACCACTGATAGAAATACCTGAGGAAGAAACTGTGAACAAAGCTTGCTACATCCTCCTGGACCTTTGAATTGCCTGGTGAAGCCCAGCTGCTGTGCTGAAACTCCATTTTGATTTCGACAGAGAAGCTCCAGAAGGTGCGACTTCTCCCCTTGGATTAGTGGGACCAACTAACCCCGAGGCGAACTCCATTGCACCATCTCCCCCGACTGGCTGTACTTCTTTATTTCTATAAGAACCAAATGCCAGGGGTCAAGTGATCTGTAGTCGAAAGAAACATCTGATGCAGTAACAAAGCTGGCTAGAAGCTCCAGGAATCTCCTAAGGACCCTCCAGAAGCAAGACGACCAGCTCTGGAGACCACACCAGAGTGCATGACCCAAGGAGCGAAGGAAGCTCAACCGGTATCCGAGATCTGCGACAGTGCGGTTTGCTAAGTGCTGAAACTACAAAATGCTGCTGAAACGAAAGAGCCCGCAGCTGCCGACGACCTCCCAAGTACCGCTGCAGGAGCCCTCCAGATGTCCTCCCTCTTGTCCCCACAACTGAGGCTCAGGGACAAGGTTCTGCACCGCTATAGCAAGACAGAATCCAGCTGGACCACTCTTCTTCAAACCAGAGGTACTGTTTAGGCTTGGGGTACTTATCTCATTGCCTTTTTAGATGTGGTTTTCTCGATTGGGAATTGAATTGGCTTACTTTTAGAGTTGAGTCCAACTCTTTTTCTCACAGGCTTAACAGCTTGTGACCCTACAAGTGATTTTCTACAAACTCTCTAACTTTGTGCAAGACTGTTCCTAATCTAAGAAGTGCCTCAGCTCCATAGACTCTGTCCCAATTGACTTTGGCTGGCCTGGCTCCCTGAAGACTCTTTTAGTCCATTGACTTTGATATTGTTTGTCCCTCATAGGTAGTAACATGTAGACTATTACTGCTGGGAAAGGCTTGTCTAGATTTCATTGGAAAATGTAGTCCTCACATGTACTGAGAGTCTGTAACTTTCTCCTTCCCTAGACCATTCCTTTCTGCAACCTCAGAATCTGCAAAGTATAACTGTTGTGATATATAAATGCCATTACTGTCCTTGTGATTGAAGTCACCCCAGGCTGTAGGAATTGTGTAAGAAGCAAATCCAAAGATTATCCACTAACTTGTTTTGATTCTGAAAAGTAATTTTAAAGTATATTTACATTGTTTCATGAATTGCCTTTCTAAAGAACGCTTATTTAAAAATTGATGTTAATTAAATAAATAACTATAACAGAAATATTGAGTGTAAGTGTTACTTGGCTACTTGTATTTACTAATATATTTTGTACAGCTCTACCACTCACATGTACCCCTCTTGGCTTATCAGTCACACAACCAACTTTTGTAGTTCAGACCTATACCAAAAGGTGGGTTACCTAATACCAAGCAGATACGTGTGACTGCATAATGTCTTACCTAACTTTCCCTATTCTCAGTGCAGTTTACTTCTGAGTGCACATCAAGCGATACTTGTCTCAGACCAGCGACCCACATGATCTTTGATTTTCAAAAATGTATGAGAGTGTTATCATGTCTGTGTACAAATCCTGTGCAGAGCACAGGTACTTTTGGGTAGTGATAACATAATTGCCAACAAAATGTCAGAAGCGCTCCTGTGAGTGGGACAGCATGAAAAGAAACCCAACATACGAACCACATCTCCCCATACAAAAAGCTGCCTTTATGAATCTGCTGGAGGAGTGGGCCCTGTCCTGTGTGAGACTACAGGAAATGTGTTACTGGGTGGCCGTGGCTATTATTGCTCCAAAGGGTGTTGTTTGTTTGTTACCATGTAACTCTCAGTGACTGTGGGGAGCAACATATGTAGACCTCCTGAGTTAGAGGAACTGGCTCCATGGTGGGACGCTCTGGCAGTGAGCGACCATCATGAAGTACCACAGACTGGTCAACCTCAGAAAAAGAAAAGGGTCCTGTCAGTTCCATTTCCACCATTGTTTTTAGCGTCAGGTGTGGGAATCCCATGGCAGCCCCACTGGTCTGAGCCAAGCCACGCCTCATCCCGGATGAGTGCAGGATGGTACCCCTTTGTGACTTACCCCGCATCACGGGGATGAGCAACAAACAGGAGAGGCTGTACAGCTCTTCTTTCTGAGGCAGCTGCCCTGCAACTGATGGCATTGCCACCCTGGAGTCATATAGCATGCTGCTTCTCCACATCAATGCCAGCCCAGGAGATGATGCTACTTACCGAATGTACCCCTGCCACTGGGGCTTCTAGCACTGCAGTAGCAGTGGGGTGGCCCAGCCCTGACTCCATGGCAAAATGCAGGAAATGTCCGGCACAGCAAGAGAGATCAAACACCTATGTGGGACAAAGCATGTAAAAACAGATATGGTGGTGAAAAATCACACTAATGGGGCCCAGCATGGCGAACACCAACCTGACCGATGATACCGAAGAAGCCTCTTTTGTAAGGTGTCCATGGCCACTCCCTGCGGGCACTCCATGCAAAAACTGCATGGATTATGAAGGTACTTTGCCAACAGAAATAGGGAGGGAACACTTGTGTTCCCAGCGTGTCCGCTCCCGAAGGCCACCATGGAAAGAGAAAACGGACTCCCGTTTTCCCTTTCCCGGCGGCCATTTTCTTGGTCGTTTTATTTATTTATTTTTTCTGTCCCGAAACGCCGCTGGCCGGGGTACTAATAGCAATATGACCCTCGCGGCAGGGGCATTACCAACTCCGAGTCGGTAATGCCCCCGCCGCTCGGGTCATATTGCTTAATTATAGCATAGTTAGTTAGATTATTGCCTCTTTGCAAGATTTTACTAACAAGGGTTTTGCAATAATTCATCAATTTAGAGTTTCATTAATGCATTGATATATTGGTTATAGGTACAGTAGGCCACCAGAGCAGTGTTGGCTATTACATATTCTTTGAAATGCTATAAGCATGTAGGGTTGTGTGTACATTGGTGTGATGGTGGCACACCTGTTGTTTGAGTGGTAAGAGCTATTCTGAATTGTGAAAATGTGGGGTGTATGGGGAGGCAAGTGCGCAGTGCACTGGCCATGGCATCCCCCTGTGTTGTCAGTAGTTTAGGTGTGTTTTCCCTATTCTCTTTTCTGTTAAGAAATTGCATTTATAATATATAAGACAACATGCTATTACAAATCTTGACTACAAAATGGAAACAAATAGGAATATCTCTATATATATTATATGGAAATGTATTAGTCTAGCCTTTGCATTAGTCATAGCAGTTGTCAAGAAATTACTTTTGTTGCATGAGAAATCGGGGGTTATAAATAGGCAGAAAACAAAGACAAAAGGGAGAGAACAGTACAATAGAATAGGATAGCATAAAATATTATATCTTCTAGAATAATATAGTACAAGCGATACAGTACAACATAGCACAATACAACATAGAGCATGCCATGTCTGTTAAAGGGTTTTACGGCAGTTATTCATTATTATTGTAATCATGTAAATATAATGCCCACCTCCTAAAGTGAAATACAAATAACTGATCAACAACATCAAAACAATTTGATTGTATCAATATATCAACTGCAATTGTTTAGACATGCTTCTAACGAATGCCATGGATGTAATGAACATGAAGCCTTTTTGAAAAGATAGCTATCCATGTGCTGTGTGAAAGCAAATTAATTCCACAAAAAAGCCACCCAAAGGCGGAGAGATAGCTCAGGGGTAATGTGTTTTTTTTTATTTTAATATTTTTTTATTGAATAAGATACTGATAATGATACAAATGTTAGCTAGTTACAGACTTTGAACGGAACAGGTAACAATAAAGGATGAACAGAATTGAAAATCTTTACCAAGCAAGAACTTGGTCTATACCAAAAACACTTGTTAATTGAATTGAATAATAATACATTTTTGAAGAAGAATAGAAGTTAGAAGTCGTGCTAATTACACATGGATTATTATAACAAGTCTGCAAAGAGTAACTAGATGGGGAAAAGAATAGAAATTTTGGGGAGACATACTGGGAGACAAAAAGGAGACATACACCAAACAGATGGGAGTAGGGTGAGTAGGGGGAAATGGGTATAAAAAGTCATATGATAAAACTGATATTTCCAAATCTATGATAATATAAAACAGGCATCTGAATAGAAATATAAACATCACGTTAGTAAATAAAATATGATCATACATGTTCAGGAGCCATGAGTAGTAGCATTGAAACAGTTAAGAAAACAGATTAAAAAATACCATTTAGCATTGTATTTAGGAATTGTATTAAGATTTTTAGCCGTGCACATTTCCATTTTATGAGTATGACAAATAGCGTTCCACCATGCTCTGGTAGAGAGCAATCGAAAGTCTTTCCAGTTAGCTGTGATACATTTTAAGGCTATACAGATGAATAGATCGTACAATCTGGTTGAGTCTGATGAAATATATGTTGTTATGGCCAGACTTCCTATAAATATATTCACAAAAGAAAACGGAACATCTTCAGGGAAGATAAGCTAAATGAACTTCCAGATGTCTTGCCAAAATCTGACAATATATGAGCATTCAAAGAACATATGCGTGTATGTAGCGGGAGATAGGCCACAAGACCAACATTTAGCATCATAATTTGGGTTAGCCTTAGTTAATTTAGCCGGAGTAATAAATGCTCTGTGAATAAAGAAGAAATAGTGTTGTGTAATGTTTGCTGATACTGATAAATGTTTAATTTTAGAAAAAAGGCGGAACCATATATGATCTTCAAACAGACAACCTAAGTCAAATTCCCACTTCAGACGAATTGAACACACATTAAATGTTGAGGTGAGCATATTATATATTTTTGAGGCTCTAACTTCACCGATCATAGTTAGCTGTAATAGTCTGAAGGCGTCAGGAGAAAGAATTTCATAGGAAAAGTGATTCAGTGCATCAGACAGGAGTTGATTATTTTATTGTAAAACTGAAAATCTGCTTTGGGTATGATAAATAAGGATGATAATTGCTGGAAGGAGAGAATGGAAGGACCATCAATAATGTGTTGGATGAATCTGATCCCTTTTTTGATCCATTCTTTGTGATAAAGGACCTTGTTATTTATTACTATATTCTTGTTGTGCCATCATAAAGGGGAGAGATACTTATTAGGAGTTTTGGTATGGGGGAAGAGGAAGGTTTGTAGGGCTGAAACGGATGCTTTGAAAGAGTCCGTGATAATCTTGGAGATGTGTTTAAATATGTATATATAATCAGTGATGTTGTGTGGATAAACTGAGTGGGCCTCATTACGAGGTATGCCGGTAGCCATGCCGCTATTGGCGGCATGGCTGCCGGCAAAACCGCATCCGTGTCCGTGTCCTCGGAATGAGGACTTACCGGACCATTCCGAGTTCGGATGGCCCGGTAATTCATCACTCGAGGACACAGACACGGTTCATCCCCATTCCCATTTCAGCCCCCATAGGGCTGAATGGGAATGGGAGAGGGAGCAAACAACGGGCCATAACAAGATGGCCCAATGTTTGCTCCCTCTTCCCCTCGCGGGACCCGGTATGCACGCCTGGTTTTCCCAGGCGTGCTTAATGTGTCCCGCAAGGGGACCTCGTAATGTGGCGGAACAGGTTGAACGGCGCCGCAGCCTTTTACAGCACCGTTTAACCCGTTCCGCCAGGGTCGTAATGAGGCCCAGTGTCTTTCTAGTGTGCACCATGTAGGGGTGTCAGCAAATTCGGGATCTATGAACCATTGGCGAGATTGTTTAATGAGAAATGCAGACTGATATAGTTTAAAGTCTGGGAATCTGACACCACCTATTTCATAAGGTGCTTTAACTTTGGCTAGTGCAATTCATTTACTTTTTCCAGTACCCCAAAGAAAGTTAAGTAGTATGGAATATATAGATTTGAAAAAAGAAAGGGATAGTGGAACGGAAAGAAGCTGAAGATAATATAGTACAATAGGGGATAACATAATTTTAATCATTTCCAAATGCCCCCACCAGGAAAGGTAAAGGGGGGACCATCTGGATGTTAGCTCCTTAAGAGTGTCTAGTAAAGTCTTAGTATTGAGCTTGATGGTTTCATGGATTGTAGGGGCAAACCTAAGTCCTAAATATTTATTGGAGGTACTGCACCATTTAAGACCAACAATGTCAATGTCATGCTTGAGGCAGTAGGGATTTAGGGGCATGATGTCTGATTTGTGTTGGTTTAGTTTATATCCTGAAACATGACCAAACTTAGATAGTACGTCAAGGAGAGTAGGTATTTAAAGTTTGGGGTTTTTGATTAAGATAAGAATATCATCAGCATATGCTGCTATTTTCGTAATTGAGGTACCTACCTGAAACCCCGGGATACTTTTGTTAGATCTTATTGATTCCAGTAACGGTTCGAGTGATAGAATATATAATAACGGTGAGAAGGGACAGCCCTGCCGCGTACCTCTGAGCAAGGGAAAAGATGAGGATGTTTGGTCATTTAAATATATAGAGGATTTAGGGGCAGAATAAAGGAGTTTAACAAAAGAGATACATTTTTCACCACATCCGTACCAGCGTAGTGTTATGAACATAAAGTTCCAATCTACACAATCATATCCTTGTCTGTCTTTTTTGTCCTTAGCTAATAGGTTAATGGTATTAAGTCTGGCATTAGAGGATATGTTACATCCTTTTACATAGCCAGATTGATCTGCTTTAACCAGAGTTGGGAGCGAGGATTCAATTCTATTAGCTAGAATTTTATCAAAAATATTATTTTCTATGTTGAAAAGGGAAATGGGTTGGTAATTACTGGGGAGGGAAGGGTCTTTGTCAAGTTTATGGAAAATGATAAGTAAAGCTTCTGTGAATCAAACTGAAGAAGATTTATAGGATATAAAATGTGAAAAAAGTGTTTTGAGTTTTGGGGTTAATACATGGGATAAATTGATGTAGAATTCGGTGGATAGTCCATCTGGGCCAGGTGCTTTTCCGTTACCCAGACTGTGAATGGCTTTTGTGATCTCAGAGGAAGTAATATCATTGTCAAGGTGAGAAAGGTCTATGCTAGGGTATGAAGTGTGACTAATACTATCAAGAAAAGAGTTGATATTATCATTGGGAATCGAGCTTTCTGGAGTATAAAGATCAGAATAAAATTTCCTAAAGCATTCAAGTATTTCATCAGACCGGTGATGGGATATGCCCTGTGTATCTTTAATATGGGAAATAAGAAACTTTTCCTTTTTGGTTTTTAAATAGAAGCAAGCATTTTGCCCGCTTTATTTGAAGTTTGATATATCTTTGTTTTGTATTTGAGTATGGTACCTGCAGCAAGTTCTGTGATTTCTTTATTGATGTGAAAGCGTATTTTCATTACTTGTCGTAAGTTTGTTGAGCTACTGTCTGAATAGTAGCATTGCTCTGCTTGGTTGAGTTTAGAGTAAAGGTCGTCTAGGTGTTTTTTCCTGAGTTTTTTGTTCCTGCCAGAGAGGGCCTTAATGTGACCTCTTAATGCAGCTTTGAATGCATCCCAATTGTTAACGACAGAGGTATCACAGTCTTGATTGTTAGTGAAATATTGTTGGATGAAAGCTTGAACGGATTGATTAAACTGTGGGTCGTTAAGAAGGAAATTGTTGAGTTTCCATCTAGTAGCTGTTTTGTTCGCATCAGCGAGGCAAAAGGATGTGATGACAGGTGCATGATCTGATATAATAATATTAGATATCATAGAGTCTATAATGGATCCAGAGAGGGTTTTGATTGCAAAAATATAATCCAAGCGTGATAATGAATTGTGTGGGGGTGAATGGAAGGTGTAGTCTAATTGTGTAGGATGGGATAGTCTCCATGTGTCTATTAATCCCGTCTCCGCTAGGCAATTAACAAAGGATTTATGAGTTTTATTTGGTTTGAACATGCAGCTGGATTTCCGGTCTAAAAAAGGGTTAAGGACCTGATTAACATCTCCGCACATATTCAAATTGGTGAAGTTATTTTTAAGTATCATTTGTTTGACTGCAATCCAAAACGGGGGGGTCTGGTAGTGTGGGGCCATAGATGTTAAGGATCGAAACATCTATAGAATCAATTAAAAGTTTTACTCAAACCCGTCTACCATTTGTATCAGCATCTTGGTCAAGAATTTTGAAGGATTGTTTTTTTACTTATTAATATAGCAGCTCCATTTTTTTGGGATAAAGCAGGACTGGAGATTTAAGCTTCATTGTTTCTTTGTTGGAAAGATGAGTTTCTTGTAGACAGGCAACCGTTGGCTTAAATTTATTCAAATGAGAAATAACTTTGCATCTTTTAATGGGGTTCTTACATCCCTTGATGTTCCATGTTATGCACTTGAAGGTCATTTAGTCAGAAACGTAATGATAGACAAGCAACTTATGGCTGTAGAGTAATAATAGAAACATATCCATAGAGAAGTGGTTTAAAACATATATACCCAAACAGTAGTACAGGAGGATAGAACATTGAGGATCAGGAAGGGGAGAAAGGGTTTGATCATACATTGAGAAGACTCAGACAATGAGATACGAGTGATGTTAGAGATCAAACAGGATATAGGGGAAGGATCAGGGATTAAAGATATATCGGGGATAGGTAACGCCAACTGGGTTGCCCAAAAGAGAAGAACGACCGTCAGTGGAAGAGGGACACCAAAAGAGTGCCTACCCCAATCAATTAAAGTAAATGGATAATCACTGCATTAGATAAGTAATAATATTTTTTAAAACAAACACACAATGAAACTATTTATATGAGTTATGGGGTAAAGATTTCAAGTAATAGATGATGTTGAGGCCATTGCAGGAGAGGAGGTGTCCATACCGTCACTTTTTATAGATTGTATGAAGGATCTCAAATCAGCTGGATCATCGAACACTGCTATGCGACCTTCATGTGTTACTTTAAAGGAGCATGGGTGGTATAAACCATAGCGGATATTGAGTTTCTTTAGAGCTGGACGGAAGGATAGAAAAACCTTTGTTCTTTGGCCCATACTTCTGGACACATCCTGTGAGATATATAGTTTGCTACCATCCCAAATGAGTGATTTGCGCTCTCTTGCAGAGGAGATGATTAGTTGTAGTTGAGAGTATTCCAACAGGTAAAATATGAGAGTCCTAGGTAGCGGACAAAAAGTGGTAGAGACTGTAGGTTGACCAATTCTGTGGGCCCGTTGTATGCTAAATGTTGTTTCCAAGGGCAGATGGAGAATGGCTGGTAAGAATTTTTGTAGGAAAACAATGGGGTCAGATCCCTCTCAGCGCCCTCTGGTAAGCCTAAAAAATGCAAAGGTTATTGCGCCTACTGCAATTTTCTAAGTCTTCGTTATGTCTTTGGAGAGCTTTATTAGATTTTTCTAATTGCGCAACTCTAGGGGATATGTCTTCCAGAACACCTACTCTTTTCTCTACCTCCTCCACTCTGTTGTTGACACCTGTCCACCTTTCATTTAATTGCTGTAGCTTTGTATTTGTGGTTTCCATTAAGGGTTTAAGTGCCCTGATTTCTGCAAGAATGGCTTCAATGACAGGGTCAGAAAGGTTTGGTGGGGGTGGTGAGTCACCATTTGGTCGTTTAAGATTTGTGGAAGATGAGGTGGCATCCTTAACAGAGGAAGCATTTTTTTAGCTTTGTTAGCTGCCATCGTTGAAGGTTGTTGCTGAAATGTGTTATTGGGGCGTTTAACTGAGGTGCAAATTTGAAGGTAAACAAATATCAGAACAGTACTCAGCTTGCTTTCAATAATGTGATCTCTTTATTGTAATATATTAGTTTGACTCCTTAACTTGGAAGGGTTTGGCAGTACTTCATTATAGATGTTCTCTATAATGTCTCATAGTACACAATTATTACATCCATATTATTCAGCCAGTAATACTTATTGGGTAAAAAGACCAAAATGGAAAGAACGAGAATAATAAGGTGTGTACTATGGAAGCTTAAAAGTTTGAAGAGATCCTGTAGTTAATTGTAATTTCGTAAAGGAATCCAGGAGCAGTCATCCAGAGCAGAATATAATAAGGAGAGGAGCAAGCATGTAGAGCATGCAGAGCTGTGGAGGTGAGGAGATTGGGGGTTGGGGGTTGATAGTCCAAGCCGTGTAGTTAGCAAATAAAGATCGCAGGTGAGATAACGTGGCACTTATTTATAATATTTAGAGGAGAGGAGTAGATAAGCAGGAAGTTTTCAATATATTGTGTAGAGGTCTTAAATTACAACAGTATATTTCTTAATAATGTTTTTTTTCCTCTTTTGTTTTCCTTCACAATAGTATGCGTTATTTTCTCCCTTCCCCTTCTCCTATCATCTCTACTCCATCACTTCACCTCTTATTCCTCTCCTCCCTTCTCACAACTCCCTCCTCCTCCTTCTCTCACCTTGTTGTCTATCCTTGTCTGTGTTTTTTTCTTTACTGTGTTCTTGAAGAAACTTGAATAAACTGTTTAATTACTTTCCTTTTTCTTCTCTCTTTCTTTTTTTTTTTTCGTTTGCTTCGTTTATCCAGCAGATGGAGCCCGTGATACTAGGCCCGAGCCGGCACGTCACCTAAAGCGCGACGCCGCACCTCCCCACATGAGGGGCGGCGCGCTTCCAGCTAGTGTCAGTGTCTGTCCTCCGGATGCGATGCAGCCACCAAAGAAGCACTGCCCCACGTCGGAGCAGCATATAAAGTCCGCAAACCCGTTTGGAGCCACAGCGATGCAGGAACCCAAGAAAAAAAGCTACGTTTGAGCAAAAAAATAAAGGACCTAATGCAATATATGTATTTTGTGAGGCGGAGCTGCTCTTCTAGCCGGCCATCCTCCACTGCGCTTAGCCACGCCCTTGTAATGCGTTTTTATTGGAATAAACATTTCAAAATTAGCATCTCCTGAAAACTCATATCAAAGGCAATTCATGTCAGTTTTAAATGAATAGAATAAATGAACACTTTTCATATGAACTGTATAAAGAGCGTATGAGTTTTAGTGTTCATACATTACACAATTAACATCTAAAAACCCACATCAGAGGCAAACTACAGCTGACTTTGTGGTCAGTTTCAAAGTGATGGAATAAATGTACTCTTTCAATATGAAAATTTACACTTTTCATATGAAAATGTACACTTTAGAAGGCATTCAATGCATGAACAGAATAGAGGTACTTTTTATATTAAACCCCTACCTGCACATTTGACATATTAACAATGTGTATATGAACACTAATGACATGCTCCTACAACACAGGCACCTAACACAAATGCACTTGATACACATAACATGTAGACATTTGATAAGTGCCCTCACATGCATCTAGAACACATGCTCCTATGATACATGCTCCTATGATGCATGCTCCTGCACAAACACACTCTTATGACACACACCACACACTCTTCCGACACACACTCCAATGACACACACACCTACAACATGCACTACTATAACATGCGTTCCTACAACACACACTCCTATATGACAAGCACACCTACTGCCCATGTGTGTACTATACATAACATGTGGACTTACAACATCTGCTCTTACGACACATGTTCCAACCACACACACTCTTATGATCCAGACATACCACACACTCTTACGACACACACTCCTACAACATGCACCCCTACAACACGTGCTCCTATGACACATGCAAATACTACCTGTGTTCCTACCGCAAACACACACATGCTCCTAGGGCACATGCTCCCATAACATGCCATCTGACGATGCACACTTTTATGACACACACTGTTAGGACACACGCTCCTATCACACACCTCAGACCAAACACGCTCCTACATCACACACTCCTTCAACAAATGCTCCTACAAAACATGCTACTAAATACTTGAAACGTGCCTGGACTGCTGATGAAGGATGAGGTCATCATTTGTTTTACTAATAAGAATTCATTTTGCAACACATTTGAAACAACAATATATAAGACCCATTTGTGTCCTTAGGTTCAACAAACAGGAGACATTAAAAATTACCTTAACATCTTAAAACAAACAACATGATCTTAAAACACATCTGATAAAATTCATCTTAAAGTGCAATTTGCACTAAAAACCTGTATTGAGTACTTGCTATGTAAACTCTAATACAACCCTGTGCAAAAATGCTGAAAATTACCAAGACCCTATTGTGGATTTGTCTATACATTATCTGCCCAGCATGTTTCATTCTCATAATATTGGAAAACATTTCCTAGAACTTCTCCAGGGCTAATGTTTCTTCTGAACCCAACCTCTAGCACTGTTTTCTAGGGTGCTTTGTATGTAAAAGCCTATGCTACTGGGAGCTGTACAATCTAGCACCTTCGTCATTTTCACAGTGTATTGGAACAGGTAAAACCTCTCTCCCTACATCTACAGGGGCTATTTAATCACCCCTTGGTAATTCATATGTTAAAGACAGCCTCCTTTAGTCAGCTGCATGTCTTAATTTTGAAAGCACTCTCAGTCGGATCTGCAATCCTCAGACGGTTTCCAGCTTCTCGCCATTCACCATCTACTGACTTTATTTCTGTGCACAATAATCACTGTTCTTCTGAGTGTGCTAGCATACTCCTGACTGTTCTTGTGTTTCACAAATTAACAAAGTCTCCACCACATTGCAGATCCCACTTGTCACAATTATTTTTTGGAGGCTCATCATTTCAATACGGTAGAAGCCCAACATGTGTCTTTTACATTCCGAATTCGGGACGCCCGCAGTGGTTAACAATTCTCGGCAACCTACTCACTGTCGCCACAGTGTTACATTATGTTATCTTATGTTATACCATTTATATGGTGCCAAAGCCCGAGGGCGTCCAGGCGCTGATCACTACAGAAAGAATAGGGCAGTGGTCTTCAAACTTTTTAGGCCGGGGCCCCCCTGAGCAAAATTTGGGCAGGTCGGGACCCCCCAGAAACGCCAAATGGACAGTATATATTGCGCACCGTCACCTGCTCCTATCACAGTCGCTGGGCTCCCTCATCTCACTCCTACCCAGTCCCTGGTCTCTCCTTACCCCATCACACACCCTGGACTCTCCCCACTCTGCTCCCACCACTATCCCATGGTTCCCGCCCATTGTGCTCCCAACATAGTCCCTGGGTTCCCCCGTTCCTGTTCCCAGCAAAGTCTGAGGGCCAGTGGCGACTGGTGATTTTTTAAGGGGAGGGGCATAACTATTTCCCCCAAAAATGCCATAGCGACCAAGCATAGTGAGGGAGCCCGAACCAATAAAATGGGGATCGGGGGGGGGGGGGTTCCCCCTGTGAATTGTTTTTAAATAATGGGTTAAAATGAAAATGTTGCATTGTAGAGCATACTTATAACAAAAAAACGGGTAAATAGCCAAACAGTTTGCAATTGGTGAGGGGGGGGCCCAGGGGGCAGGCATGACATTTTTTACTGGACATCTATGATAGATTTCCAGTAAAAAGATACCATCCCTGTCCTCTGGGCCCCTCTGGGCCTAACACAATCAACATGATTATGTATGTATGCAAGGCGCTGCACATTCATACAGCAATCACTCTATCATTCACACGAGCATCCATCACCATACACTCACTCATAACATAAGCATACACGCATCCATACACATGTTTAAATAAAAACAATGAACATTAACTTACCTTCTGCATTGGCCTGCGTGTGGGTGCTGAAATGCCCTGCTCCTGGCTGCTCTGTTCGTATGTGCGAGGAGGCGCAGTAGCTCCCCTTCGGACATACAGACATGCAGTGCCTCTGCCAGCATTTCCAATGAGCTATGCAATGCTGGTGAAGCAAAACGCCCCAGCACTTTCATGATGCAGTGAGCATGTGCGGCTGGGGAACTAAACTGTTCGGCCAGCCCAGGAGCACTCCATCAGCTGGAAAAAGCAGCTGAGGGAGTGCTCACTGTTTCACTGGGCTGGCTCCTTAGCTCCTCCATAATGGGTGAGGAGCCACTGGGTGGGCGCCCACTCTCCATTATGGATGAGCCGCCAGGCTCGGACTAGCCTATAGGGCAAGGCCTGTACCAAAAATGTAAAATGCTAGTGTGGGCCAGTCAAAATGAGCCACCATTTTGGCCAATGTGGACCAGTTTGATGAGTTACTTAACTATGCAGTTAGTAATTTTGACCATTGTTGCTGAATATATCACAATTTACTTACATTTTAACACAAAGCACCCCTTTGGGTACTTTTGAAACAGTGGGCCTCATTACAACCCTGGCGGTAGCCGTGCCGGTCAAAACCGGCACGGCTGCCCCCGGAGTTGCATCCGGGTCCGGCACCCGTGAATGGGCAATTACCGGGTCATGCCGAGTTAGGCAGACCTGATAATTGCCCTTTTGCGGGTGCCGGTACCGGTAGATCCCCATTCCCATTTGAGCCCTATAGGGCTCAAATGGGAATGGGGAGCTTGGATGCACCGGCACCGTTAATAACAGTGCCGGTGCATCTGACGAGCTGTGCTAGCGGGTGCCGCATGGCCTGCCAGGTCAGACCTGGCAGGCTGTCAGGCACCCGCAAGCACAACTCTTACTATGGCGGTACGGTAGCAACAGTGCCGGTAGCTTACCGGCACCATTGTTACCGTACCGACATAGTTGTAATGAGGCCCAGTCTGTGACTAAAGGAATGAATATCCATTTACAACTGCGGGCCACTTTTTCATTGTTGCCTGAGACAGTTTCATGTTTCAGCCCGACCATGTGAGCCACCCCTGCCCATTTCTTCCAATCTAAATTTTTATATTTCATTGCTCAGCTCTCAGGGCCCCCCAGGGATGCACCCATGGACCCCTGGGGGGTCGCGCCCCACAGTTTGAATACTGCTAGCATAGGGAGACCTTCCAAAACATTACTGAAATAACCCAGTTTTCAGAGGTTTTCTAAAAACAGAGTGGCAATCTTCTTTTCGCATGGATTCTGACAGTTCATTCCATGCTTGGGCTGCTAAAAATGGGAAAGAGCGACCTCTTACCATGGCTCTTTTTACATGGTCAACTTTCAGAAGGAATGCTTTTGTGTATCGTAGGTTTCTCACAGGTTGGTATAATACCAATCTCTCTCTTAGATATAAGGGGGCTGTCCCTTTGATCCACTTGTGAGCAAGCATCATTATCTTAAAGGCATCGCTCGCTGCAAGTGTAGCTATTTTCTGGCTACAGATACTGGATCTTTACGTGGTAGTTGGTACACAATGCGTACAGCTGCATGCTGTGTTTTTTGAAGAATTTGGATGGACTTTTTGCTTGCTGCTCCTAAAAGGGAATTGCAGTCGTCCAACCGTGAGAGAATAGCAGCCCTCGCCAACTTGGCAAAGTTCTCCTAGGAGATCATTGGTCTAATCAATCTTAGAATTCTAAGATAATAGTTGGAATTTGTTATGATCAGTTGAGAATGTGCATCTGCATTGAGGTTTGCCTCCTTGTAGATGCCCAGAGTTTTGACCTCAGTTACAACTGTTATCTGATTCTCTTCTATCAATAAGCTTTCATAGGCCTGGCACAGCTTTGTCCTTGCTTGTCTAGAGCCATAAATCATTAGCTCGGTTTTAGCTGCATACAAACATAACAAGTTTGTGGACATCAAGCTCATTTCCTGGAACATGTTTTTCAGCTTCTCATGGTCCGCTGTAAAGTTCCCACTCAATTTCATTGTGAGCTGAAAGTCATCAGCATAGTTGGAGAAAAAGAATCCTAATCTCTCTAACTCTTTACATAATGGCTGGATATATATGTTAAAAAGAAGGGGTGAGAGGCAAGCCCCCTGCGGGACTCCACATGTCAATAACGTTGCCTCAGATGCATTGGGCCTCATTACAAGGTTGGCGGTAAGGCAAAAACGATGCCGGTATGGTAATACCGGCATCGTTTACCACTCCAGTGTATTCTGACCCGGCAACCCGGTATTATCGGCACCCTAAATAACGGCGCCGCTAATAGCGGCATAGGCGCGTACACGCAAATCACGGGCTGCACGATGCCGGCCATACAGGCATCGCGGACCACCCGCGAACAGCAATCAGGAAACAAGCCAACTGCCACAGGTGCACAAAATCCCCACAGGTGGAGGCAATGGAGGCTGGGCCAGTATAAAATGCGCACACCCACACACCACACCCCTTCCAACAACAAAATGCCACTACTAGCTGTTGCAATCATGGCGCTGGAGGACATGCCAATACTGCTACAACTACAGCAACAACACCAACTACAACAACAACTACATCAGCAACAACAGGCAGCACAGAGGAGACGCAGGAGGAGAAGGAGGGTGAGACAGGCCCAGCAAAAACCACCAGTGCAGCCAGGAGTGCCTCGTAGGCAGCCACCAATCCCTCGCACCAGATCCAGCCCATTCAACCTAACCCCTGAGCAGATCCACACCCTGTACCGGTTGGACCGGGACACCATCACCACCATAGTGGACATGATACACAACGACATAGGCAGCCTCATAGAAATACGCACTGCCATCCCCCCGCTACTAAAGGTGGTGTCTGTGCTCCACTTCCTGGCCGCAGGCACCTATCAACACACAGTGGGGCAGCTGCATGGCATTTCCCAACCACTTTTTTCCCACATGTTGAACCAAGTGCTGGATGCCCTCCTGAAGCACGCAAGCACCCACATATCCCTACCACGGACTGGGCAGGCGATAGCTGACACCAAAGTAGGCTTCCATGCACTGGCAGGCATGCCCAATTGTGTTGGTGCCCTGGACTGCACCCATGTTGAATTGGTAGTCCCCCATGCCATAGAGGCGGTGTACCACAATCGCAAGCAATACCACTCCATCAATGTGCAGATGGCATGTGACTCCAGCAAGATCATCACACATTGCTGCGCCCGATATCCCGGATCAACACATGATGCCATGGTACTGCACAACTCCACCCTACCCCGTCACATGGAGCTACATGCTGGACCACATGCCTGGCTGCTTGGTGAGTTGCACAACTGGGCCATGGCAGTTCTCTGGGGTACTGATGTGTAGGGATGCATACTCCACCTGGTTGGGAAAGGGGTGAGGGGATGCACCCCCACCTGGGTGGCAATTGTCGGTGATTGGAGAATGCATGCAGAGCTAAACACTCCAGACCTGAACCTCACAAACGGAACATGACACATCACTGGCACAAATTAAACAAATAATGCATATCTATGACAACAAGTAAGAGGCACAACCAGGCCACCATGGTGATGCATGACTGTACAGGATGGCAACTGGGCCAATGTGGACATGCGCACAGGGAATGTTGGGAGTTGGGCACTGAACACTGTAACACATTAAATGGATGCACACAAAAATAACAATGTCCAGCCATGGATTTTTCTGATCACAACGTGTATATTATTTACAACAGCAGAAATGTGCCAAATCCCCCCACCCTAACCCCCCCAACAAACTCCCAGACCCCCCCAACAAACTTCCAAACCCCCCCAACAAACTCCAAAAGCCCCCCCGACAAACTCCAAAACCCCCCCAACCAACACCAATACCCCCAACAGACTCAACAAGATGCACCCCTTCACCCCCAACCTTGTGTCCCACTCCCATTGCCCGCCCAAACTACTTCTGGGACTTCTTCCTGTCTGGAGGGGAAATTTCAGTGTGCCTTGCACTCCTACGTGTCTGGTGCACTGGGCTGGTGGGGACAAATGAAGCTGGTGTGGAGGTAGTAGGTGAGTCTCTGGCAGGTTCCACACCTCCTGCAAGCCGTGGCCGCTGCATATGGTGCAACATTGAAGTCAGCACTTGTGTCACCGCCCCCAGGCAGTCCCTCATTAGCCGAGCCGATGCATTAACAGCGGCTGTGTTGGCTGCGATGGCCGCTGTGGTCCCCACAATTGCTGTGGCAATACCCCGCCTGGTTTCCTCCCCGTCCGCTATGTACTGGCGGAGTAGGTCTAACATGGCCTCCTGTCGGGCCTCCACCGTCGACAATCGTGTCTCCAGGGTTTTGGAGGGGGCTGGAGTGGTGGGTTGTGCAGTCACGTGATGGCATTTTCCGCGACTGTACTCATCAGAGGTGGGTAGGTCACAGTCACGGAGGCAGGGATCAGCTTCACTGCAGGTGTTGGGGTGAGGGGGTGGGCACGGGGCTCAGGGTGGCTGGGCATGTCACCTGAGTGTCTCCCTCAGGCTCCACACTGGCATCACGTTCTTCCCCAGCGGAGGCGGGTGCTTCCAGGGACTCCCCTTCGACAGGTGTGGGTGTGGCCTGCTGGGTCAGTAGTGTGTCAGGCACACAGGCAGCAGGTGTTGCTGGCTGTGTCCCAGCTTGCACATGCACACTGGCAGTGGCTGTGGCCTGCTTGCCTCCAGCGGAGGTGGTGGTGGTATCCCTCTTCTTAGGGTGTAAGGTGGATGCCCTTGCAGTGGTCTCCTGGGTTGCTTCTTCCTCATCGGTGCCTGGGGGATAGAAGAGATGCAGGGCATCAGTGATGGTGTAACATGGCAGAGGCATACGATGGTGCTGTACATTATTAATTTGATCATGCATTCATTCTTACAGGTGTGTCACGCAGGGTATTCAGAGGGGGCATGTTAGCATTCACTGCATGGGGTTTGTGTGTTGGGTTACATGGGCACGGTCCTGGTATGTTGCCCGTGTGTAGGTTATGGGATTGGCACTCAGCATGCATTTCTGTGTGGCAGAGTTTGGGCCGCAATCTTGACTTGGATATGTTGATGTGGGTGTAGGGACATGCATTGCCTTGCCTAGTCTCACATCCATGTCACTAGTGCTAAGTCATGTTTTCCCCTACAGGGATGTGCAGGGTCACTCACCTCTTTCTATGGATGATGCCACACCCATCTCCATCCCCCACCTTTCTACATGGCTGCCCTCCTGTTGCTCGACAGGATGTTTCGCACCCTCAAGTGGACGTCCTCCCACCTCTTGCGGCAGTCACGCACGGTGCGTGGGGTGGTCCCCACGGCCGACGTCTTCCGGGAAACCTCCTGCCCCTGCCAGATTTCCTTCCTCCTCATCTGGGCTTCTAGCTTCATATCATTGCTTTTCATTATGGCCAGAGTGTCAGCAAGTCTGAAAAACGCTTCTTCCGCTGCCGGGTGGTCGTCTTCCGGGTGGCCTTGGACATCCTCAGGGTTTTCCAACACAGCACGACACGAAAAGACTGGTGGTTAGGGAGGATGGCAATGGATTGTGTTTTTAAAGTTGGCCGCCGGCCCATTTCCTGTTCCTGCGCGATGACGTAATTTCTGGGACCGGTTTTGCGAACCCGGTATTAGCATGGTGGTATTACCGGGCCGGTATTTAGGGGTTGCTCTGAGGCGGTGCCGGTATCGGCGGATCCCGTGATGCCGCTATCGGGGGGTTGAAAGGCCTTTAGCGGCATGCCGGTATTACCATTACCGGCATGGGGGTTCGCGTGTGCTCATGCACTCGTAATCACCCGCTATTAGTGGGTTCACACAAGCACGGACCTGCACTTACTGGCATGCCGGTAAAGAACCCGTTTTTACCGGGCTACTCGTAATGAGGCCCATTGTATCCCCAATACACCTCTGATCTACGCCCCTCCAAAAATGATCTCACCCAGTTTATTGCCTCCCCAGAGAGTCCCCCTGTCACTCTCAGCCTTTCCAGTAATATCTGATGGTCTAAGACATCAAAGGCTGCTGAAAGATCTAAAAAGGTCAGCAGCACTAGTCCACTTCTTTCCAAGATTTCCAACATTTGTGTTTGAAGATCGACCAAGACACTCTCCGTGCTGTGAGCGCATCTAAAACCTGATTGCTTCCTATGAAAGATTCCTGCCACATCCATGTGTGTCTGAAGTTGTGACGCCGCAACTTTGTCCACTAGTTTGAGAAGGAAGAGGGTATTCATAGTCGGCCACCGATTTGTTGTGTCCATTTGATCAAGCCGTTGTTTTTTCAGCAAAGGAGCAACAGCCACATCTTTTATAAGTTGCGGGATGGTACTATGCTTAAAGGAAGCATTGACAAATCTACAAAGAAACAGGATAAAAATGTCCTGATGTTCAAAAATAATTTTTGAGGGAAGAAGGTCTCCCGGACAATTAGTTGGATGCGTATTTCTCAGAATTTCTTTAATTCCCTGCCCAGTTATATCTTTGAAACTAAAACCATTAGAAGACATACTCTGATTAGATGTCCTTTGACCATGGATGAACCTCTCACCTAGTCTACTTTAATGTGTGTCTCTAAGATTTTTTCCAATTATGACTGTTTCCAGCCCGGCGATTTTCTTCCTAATCTTATTCTGGGCAAGCAGAAGTTTGCCTGCGAATGCCTGTTGCACTCATTCACAATCCTCCTTGGAGGGATTACTATTCTGTGTCAGGGCTCTGGGTTTTTCCCAGGATTTAAAAACTCTAAAGAGTTCTTTTGTTTGGTTCCTAGCTTGTGTTTCACAAATTAACAAAGTCTCCACCACATTGCGGATCCCACTTTTCATAATAGTTTTTGGAGTCTCATCATTACAATACGGTAGTAGCCCAACATGTGTCTTTTATATTCCGAATTCTGGGCACCTGCAGTGGTAAAAAATTCTCGCAGCCTACTCAATGTCGCCACAGTGTTCCTCTTTATCTTTCCGGCCATCTTGTGGGAGGCAACGTGGAGCTTCACAATTATAGTGTTTGCCATTTCATGTCAGTGCCTACAACACATACGACACACAATTTTATGACACACAGTCTTACAACAAAGACACTTACAATACGCACACTTATGGCACTTAAACTACACCACGTTCTATTACGTAATGAATGCTCTTTTGCCACTCGCACATTTTTACTACAAGACAAGCTAGTATTACAGCAAACACTCAAAATCAATGATCATTTAGCCATAGAAAAGTTACAATTATTAGAATTTTGTTTTTATAAAAGTGTTAAGGTTAAACCAAAAAATCTTTTTAGGTCTACAAACATCCGAAATAATAATGTTAAGGTAACAACAAAATACACTTTATTAATACAGTTAATAAAATATATTAATATCAAATATCATGGTAACCTTAACTCACCCCTACACTTAAAAGCATACGATATGATCATAAAATTATAATCCTATAAAATGTAAAATCCTTCAAAAGTATATTAACTGTACACCTGTAATATATGTTAAAAGAAACTATAAAATATTTTTGCAAACAAAATTACTACATAATATACTTAAAACATAATGGGGCTGATTCATGGAATTTGTGTGCCAAAAAACGGGTATTTGTGCGCCATTCTGCTCGCAAATCCCTGTTTAACAAATGGGGATTTGCAGGCAGAATGGCGCACAAATCCCCATTTTTCGGGCAAAAATTCCATGAATCAGCCCAAATCAGCCCAAATATATACAAGCTTACTTCCTTCCATAAATAGCAATAAAAAGATACAGAATATTTCAAAAATAGTTCTACTATAACAACTCATACATAAGCATTCAATACATTACTTATACAACAATCCCATTTAACACGGTACATATCATAATTCTAAATACATTTAATTTAATAAAAAAAAAAAAAGCTTATTATGGCATTACCTTAACATTGTTATTGTTGATGTTTGTAGACTTTAGGTTTGTGTTGGTTTATCCTTAACTATTTTGTAATAAAAGATAAAAGAGTTTTTTCAAATAATATGTCCCTGAACAGGGCAAAACCAGCGGGCTGCACTCCCGAGAGCTGCTGAGTGAAGAAAATCCAATCTCAGCAAAATGAAAGCCTTGACAGCAGGATCAGGCAGCACAAAATCTTCTTTATTAATCCAAAGTGCATAAGAAAAGGGAAAACCTGAAGTAACAAAACGACGTGTTTCGCGGTGCTCCAACCGCTTGTTCACGTATTTAGGGAAAACACAGACAAAGGACTACTTAAAACGTTATGCAAACTCTATGGTAGCAGTACATAGAACGTCTCTGTGCATGAATCAATACAATGTATTGGGCACTAGGCGGCCATGTTGTAGCATATCAAAGGCAACGCATTCTTTTCTGTACAATAAAATAAAGTACACACCTTGATCATCTGAACATTAAGTAACAGCTTAAATTGAAAATGCTACCGCCAGTGCCACGAAAATCATGAACGTGGGAACTGCAGAAGAGACGGCGTATAACGCGAGAAAAAATAGCTATGGGAGGTAACTATACAGTAAAATCACTGCTGAGTAAGAAAGACAAAGTATGTCAAATGAAAAAGCTCCCACTGTGGGTGCAATGTACGGGGGCAAGACGGACCGTACCATGCCTCTAAATAGTATAAACTATCAAATATAAATAAAAAAAGGAGGCATAGTCAGAAAAGGCCCACCATACAGAAGAATGTTAAATCCGTGGTAAAAATCTGCACGCATACCATTATATAGCCATCTCTTGAAATCGGTCCCACAGTCTGAGTTTCAAACGTGTCATTAGCTGTATGAAGTGAACACATGCCCCATGGTAATCTATAGTCTCAAAGTACTTAAACAAATCATTGTCATCGTGCAAGTACAAGGGTAGAAATGGCGCAAATCAAGCAAATGTTGCAGTATATGAGCAATATAAAGTGCATAGTGCATTAGCAGCCAAAAAAATGCAAAGTGCATAGCAGCAAAGAAAAGGAAAAGAAGGGGAAGGGAACATAGTAAAAGGGATGAAAGTTGAGATCTCTACAGCAGTAGTAATGTGCACAGTGCTCTACGTCCATGGATGCACTGATGTATACCTTAATGTACTGGTAATATAGAACATAAAACCATACACATAGTTAACAGAGATAAATCAAAAGATCATTAGATGTTTGAAATGACATAGTATCGCAAATGTTTAAAAATAACCCTGCTCTCCATGAAAGAATTCATGGCACTAAAACTGCACATACATGGACAGCTGGAGAGTAATCAACAAATACATCCTCAATAAAGTGCAAAGTTCATTGACCGTAAAATACCCAGTTTTAAAGGCAAGCTAACTTCCTTATAAACCTTCTACTGCAAAAAGGTGGTACACATGAGCTTGATCGTCCCAGTTAAAATCTTTAGTCATAATAGACCTAATGAAAAATGTGTCATACCAGAGTAACCCTTTCAATGTAAATATCTACATCACAAGAGATATAAAATAACCTCCTGTAATGCAAAAATACAAGTAAAAGGCAAGACAAATGGAGGGCCGAGAAAAACGGATAAAGAATCCAACAGACGTACTGTGTAAAACTATCCATCACAGTAATGTTAAAAGCTCCCGCTTCTACTAATCATGTTAAAACAAAATTGTGCAAGTTAGGCTACACAATATCATGAAAAAACAACCTGAAAGATACGTCAAGACATAATGGAATATACATGGTGGCTAAAATCTGAAGAAAATACTCTTAGACATAGGTAGATATTAGAAGGGTCATACAAAAACATACAAGGTACCTGAAATACAAAAGTAATACATCAAAGATAAAAAACAATATATTATTAGGTTCCTAAAAACGTATATAATTCTTCATCACGATTATGACCCCCAGGTTTCTTGGTCTCGAGGTCCAAAATGGACGTAGTCTCCAATTGCCTCAACAGTAATTCCCGATTTATGCCTCTGGGTGATTTAGGCACAGTCCGGATACCAAAGAAGGAGAAACGCACCAATTTGCTGTCATGATGGGACTGGAAGTGCAAAGCCATGGGATAGTTAGAATCAATGTTGCTAATAGCGCAAATGTGTTGAAGTATTCTCAACTTCAATTTGCCTTTGGTATTCCCCACATACCACATGTTGCATGGACAGTTCAGAACATAAACCACATGATCTGTGTCACAAGTGATTCTGGAAACGATCTTAATATTGCTACCCAAAATAGGATGTGTGTAGCAAGTCTTGTCAACAGCGTACGTGCATGCTTTACATTTGGAGCATTTATGGAAGCCACAAGGTTTAGTGTTTAACCAACCATTGGTCAATGCATTATTGATAGGCCTCATAAATCTGGGAACTAGTGCGTCCTTAAACGAGGTAGACCGCCGAAAAGTTATATTAATACGATCACCCAAAATGGTATTTAAATGTTCATCAGATTTAAGGATATGCCATTGTCGCTGCATGACTTGTCCAATGTTATGGGCTTTAGCTCCATATGTCAAAATTAGCCGTGTTTCACTGATGTTGGTGGTGATATGTTCCGAAGTGTCTGCTAACAGTAGCTGAGAGCGATCCATGTTTCTAGCTTTCAAAAAAGCTCTCTCCAAAACTTGCTTAGGGTAACGTATATATGTTCAAAAACTGCTGCAACAACAGCAAAAACAAGTTGCACTCTCCAAAGTCCTTACTCAACCCACAAAGCAGAGTCCATTTCTTAATAGAAAACATTTATTTTTTGACACGCCATAAGCACAAAACAAGTAAAAAATCCATAAAATATGGTGTTCCCAAAAAAATAATTCAAAACTCAGCCAGCATAATGCATTTTGCGACCTCCCGTCGCTTGTTCACATAGCCGGCTGGTGAAAATTAGTGTATACTTATAGAAGGAGTTGGTAACTACCAACCAAGTTACAACATAGATGTAGGACTCAGAAGTCAATGTCAAAAACAGTCGGACATATTGTAATGTCCTCAGTAACCACATTCAAATGTATAAACTTGCACATCTATTAATAAAGCATACAATGCTTACAGATATTATATTACCCAATCAGAGTAAATGAGTTTCCTCTTCATATCACACAATGTGAGACATGTTTTTGTGGTGTATGTGAAAATGTTTTCAAAACACAATGCATTCATATAACTCTGTTGCTGTTAGTGTTTGTACGTGAACATGCATAGTATGGACTGGAAAACTAGAAGCAGCTTTCTCCACAACTGTCTAGGCAATTCAATTCTTGCATTGGATCCAGATCACGGTTCTATGTTCTATAATTCTTCCAGCAATATCGTTCTCGATGTACAAGGCAGTCCTAATGCAAACTTGTGTATGGTCAATTATATAATGGCAAATCAGTGCTCTCCGCGCTTGACAAATACAATTATGCAACTAATTATAAGAGCTAGTCTTTTTTCGATACTAATCTTAACAATGCACAGTGTGATCCTATCACTATTGGTTTATCACTTCTCATGGTGTTCGCCAACCCTGAACGAGGTGATACTATGCATAGAAATGCAATAAGCCATAATTGTCAGAGGTTTAAAATTACATCATAAAATAAAAAATTCCAAAAAATCTAGAAGCATAGTCCTCTTATCGAACGACCCAGGATTAAAGTGCAAATATGTTAAATGCAAATAAATGGTTTACAAAGTGTGAACAATTGTGCAAAATTTGCAGATAAAGTGACATGTGTGCTGCAACGATCTCAAATTGATGTTTCTTTCAAAGAAGAAGCAAAAATCCATAAAAAGCATAAAGATGCATGATTATACGGTGAATATACATATATATAATAGTGCAGCTGTCACCACACTATATTTTAGGGTGTATAGCAGGTTCCATAGGAAACTCGAAAATGCAATTGCTAATAACCTTTGACTTTCTGGAATAATTTGGCTAAATGTTTGCAAACACGTTTGTCACAACCACCCCCCTGCTACACTCCCAGACTGCTGATTTTGGGAAAGATTCTTTAAAAAATGAAAAAGTTATTAAGAAAGCAACAAAAAAATGCAGATTTCAGCCAATTCATTTCCCAATAGAGAAAAAGTCCAAATGTCTGGGTCTGCGGTTATTCCATTCAGTAGTTGTCCCTGGGTCACGCTCCTGCAACAATGTCCTGAAATAATGGACTTTAACGGTTCTAAAGCCACATATTTAGAATACACACATTACCAAATATAATGTTGAAAACACTTATCCACATTGTCCCAAGATCATTCCCTTTTGTCCACCCTAGATTCTTGGAACATGAGTGTACATGAGTATAAATACCCCTGTCAACCCTCTCTACTGTGATTTTCAAAACCCAAAGCCATGTGCCAGGATTAAACGAAGAGGATGAATGGTATAATGTGACACCCACTTAGCGGGACATCTCTTTTTCTCTTTATAAGGCTGAGGATGCAGCTGGGTATGCACGCTTGGTGTTGGCTAACACTTTCTAGCTACAATGCTCAAACAAATTGTAAAACAGCATATATGGTGAAAAAAGCTCCAACTATGTGACACAGACATTTTAATCTGGTCCATATCCATTTTTCTGTATGGAACCCTGTAGACAGCGATGGTAGAATGACTTTGAATGTGTCTATAACATTTCCCAGATGCTTCTTGGAATTTGATAGGTTAAGGTTATCTAACATTCAGTTTATTAAATAGGCACTAATATGTGCACCATACATTACAATCATGTGGGGGTTATATATTGTACATATGTCACAATAATAATGTTTCTGCATATGTGAAGTATTATTTGCAAGTCGATTTCCCGATTTTGTGAAAACAAGTGAAGGCTAAGAATGGCTAAATGTGTGGGTGTTTGACTGACGAAGCAACGCTATCTTTTAATAATACATTATGTTGGAAGAATTAGGTTATAAAAGATGGCCACCGCGCAGCACGGGTAGGAGAAGTAGTCCTTGTTCCATCTCCTTGATGGAAGGTGGAAAGTAGAAATACAAGCGCCACTTTTGAGTCGGGCTCTTACGTGTTGCAATACACTGGTGGAATACACTGGTAGACATATGTGGGGTTGTTTCCCAATCGCTTTTCTAAGGTGAGACAAATATATTTAATGAATTAATGATACACCATGCCCAACATGCTGGGACTGTGGTTCGCTTCATTGGATGAACCTAAGAAATGGAAATGGACGCGATTAACTGTTAGCACGTTTTTTCCGCTCTTTGCTTTTGGCCGCTGGTGGGAGCGCAATTGGAGCGCTCCATGATGCGATTTCACTATAGGGACGTCCTATGTAATTGCTTAGTTTTTGGGTGGAAAAGATCGCCTACAAGAGTAAAATTTTAATGCGCCTCCAGGGGGCAATGTCTACAGTGACTTGGAGGGTTAGCCTATTAAGGTGGTGATTTGCTGTTTTTGCCTTTGTGGGCTAGATAGAATATGCTAATTAATAAGGTGTCGAACACGCCTCTAGGGGCGAGCAGCAGCATCTCGATGTGTTTCACCATAGTATATATCACAGGAGTACCTCAATCTGGGATGTGGTTGAGATATGACTAGAGTATATGGTTTTAAATACATATTTTTTTTCTTCCTTTCTCTTTTGTTTCCAACTTCATGGGCCTCATTACGAGGCGGGCGGAATGGTTTTAATGGCGCTGGTAAAGGTGCCGGTGCCGTTAAACCCATTCCACCGTATTACGAGGTTCCCTTGCAGGACCCGCTCTGGACGACTCGTTTTACCAGACGTCCAAAGCGGGTCCCGCAAGGGTACCAGGGAGCTAACAACGGGGCCATTATTAACAAGCCCGTTGTTAGCTCCCTCCCCATTCCCATTGAGCCGTATGGGGGCTCGAATGGGAATGGGGAAGATCCGGGTCCGGGTTCCCTGAAAGGGGAAATACCGGGCCCCCCAAGGTCGGAATGGCCCGGTATTTCCCCATTCAGGGAACCCCGACCCGAGTTTGGAGGCAGCCATGTCCTTATTAAGGGCATGGCTGCCTCCAAACTCGTAATGAGGCCCCATATCTTGTAGAGCACTGAGCCAATCTGTTCATTGACCTGATGCAGTATGCATTATTGGATTGTCAGTCGTGGTGCCAGTGATGATGATGTTTTGCCGTCTTCAGGAATAGGTAGTAGAGGGATCACATTTTAATTTGATCTCTGTGCCTTTTGGTATGGATATATGTGTCATTTGAGAACTGTATGTGTTTCCAACGAATACAGGTTGAGTTTCCTTGTGTGCAATATGTTTTATGCAGTGTTGCTCAGAAGCCATTTGGAGGCTTTAATGAAATAATGTTCTTACCAAACAGGACAGTCAAATACATTCTCCAGCTACATGGGCATCTACCTTGTATAATGAGCAGATACCCTTATATATCAATATTTGTGAGTTCACAAACCTATACAACTGTGAATCAGTAATGGTTATGACCATTGTTGGTAAACAGATGAATTCATATTTTTTGTGAATTGATGTGTGACGTATGCTTATATCTCTCTTCCCATTTTTACTTTTTTGTAGTGATTGGATGTGAACTTCAAAAGTGAAGAACGTTTTTTATGCAAATCTCACTCAAGATACAAGAACCCGAATTTCAGTTAGGATATACAGAGGACATCCCCTAATGAATGTCCAACCTTCATGGTGCTAGGGACAGAAACATATTGGGATTTTGAAATACAGACACATGAATTGGATCAAGGTGTTAATGTTTGTCCTGTGTGTCTTTGTGTCATGTTTTTAAGAATGTATTGTAAGTTATGATTAGACATATTGTATTTTCTAATTTTTGTACTTGAATGTCATCTTGTGGGTGCTATTTATGAGTGTTTTAGAATTGTAATAGGTTTTAAAATGGTAACTAATGAAATACTTTGTATATGAAATTTTATTGAAGTCTACTGAGTCCATTTTTTTCAGGACTTAAAGTAGTATGGAAGAATAGTTCATCACTGACAAAAACATTTTTTTTAATTCAATTGTTAATTCCTCTCCCTTCTTTTTGCTGATATAATGTCTGTCTACCCCAGACAGTAGAGATAGAGGTTTCCCTTGTATGGGTGACCGCGTGAAGTTTTTTCTACTTAACCTGTTGGTATTGACAACCCTCCCTACCATATTTGTACATGTTTCTGTCGTGGGGCCACATTCAGCCTGACATTCCTCCGGGGAAATATCTCTCTCAACAAACATGTGTGGAATTTGGTTATAACATCAAAAGCTCTGTGGTGTGTGTCGGAAGACCAACTCTTCCAAAGTTCTTTCATGGATACATGGATAGATTTCACATGGACACCGCTGGTTGCAATCTCAATTGAACTCCCAGTCTTAGTTTGATGTGGTATGGATGAATAAATCATTAATGTTCAGTCTCTGATCAATCACAGCAAGTGTCTACTATGCTGTCAGAGGTCATGTGGTCATGAGTTTCAAATGTTGTGGCTACTCTCTCATATCTCCCATCGACTGTCTACGGCATCTGCCGACAAAATTATGGACCACAATTTCATAGGGAAACACCGTAAGCAGGACTTGCAACAAACCATCTAATGTAGACAGTCATACTGCAAGAATGGGAAAATAATTTAAAAAAAACAAGTGTCTGTGGCCACTACCCATGGCCAAAGGCCATGTCTAGTGTACCCTAAAGAAATCTATTCATGGAACATGCACAGTGGGCATGGCCGAAGGCCGAGACTAGTGGGCTCGAAGGAAGCCTATAGGTGGAACATGTATGCAGTGGGCCCTAAAGAAACATATTGGTGGAACATGCACAGTGGGCACGGCCCGAGGCCAAGGCGGCTTGTGGGCTCTAAGGAAAACTGTAGGTGGAACATGCACAGTGGCCATGGCAGAAGCACTGACCAATGGATGTAGCCATGACCAGTGACTTTGAATACACTATGGTATAACTAAATCTTTGGAATTCACTGAAAAATCTTTATTTAAGGGCCAATTAAGGTGCTCAGATTTAACACAACAAAACCCTTGAAATTCAGGGATGTGAGAAGTGATGATCATCTTAATTTCGCATTAACCCTTTTGCAAAGCCCAAGAGCACATACATAATAGATTGGATTCACAATGACAAAGTTAGAAGATGGCAATATAGTTCAGTGGGTTTAGTGCTAGCTGCTGCGATTTGTGTATGAACATATCATTAGATTCTAGGGGTCATCAACCGGGGGACGCCGAGTTAAGACGATCATTACTTCCCACATCTGCTGAATTTCAAGGGTATTGTTGCATTAAATGTGATCACATTAACTGTGCCTTAACTAACGTTTTTTCAGTGAATGAGTGTGTGTGTGTGTGTGTGCGCGCGCGCGATCTCTGTTTATTGTACTCAGTGTGCACGAGGTCCTTTCATTTTTCATTATTAGGCGCACACATGTATTCTACTTTTATACTCTTGTTAATGTGAAGAGATCTAAGTGCAGCTTGCTTCAGTAATTTATTTATCCATACCACAAAACTGAAAATATGCTATGAGAGGAAAGCTTTATTAGTGTCCCATACTTTAATTGTTGATACTTCTACATTGTTGCTTAACTTGCATAATGTGTGCATGAATTCTTCAATTGAATTTATTTTTAAAGTCCTGGGAGCGGAGGCAGCCTGTTTTAAGATTCCTTCTATTTTTTCTGTCCAATATGTCTTCTCAATACTAAACGACTATTGGCCTCATCATGAGTTGGGCGGTATCCCCAGTGGTATTACCGCCGGGGCTATTAGCGTTACCGCTAAACCCCCCAGCGCTATTAGCGCCATATCACCGGTTTGACGGAACGGTAAGTCTGCATTCCCATTGGGCCCATTCACAGCGGATTTGCCCCCAGTTATGTGATTTGGCGGACCCTTAAATGCGGCGGTAATAGCGTTGCCGCTGCGTTTAAGGGTTACCGCATTTAAGGGTCACCACCAAATTTGTGATGAGGCAGTATGACTGGAGCATGGTCAGAGATTAACCGAGGTGAGATTTCATCTCTATTCAAATGTTGCATCAGTTGCTTAAACAGAACAAAATAATCAATTCTGGAATGGGAAGAGTTTGCTGGGGAATAAATAGTATATTCGAGCTGGTCAGGGTTACATAACCGGTAAGCGTCAGCCAAATTATTGGTATGAATAAAATGTTCAAAAGCATTATGCATTTTAGAGCACAATAACCTGCATAGCGACTTTCTATCTTAAATAGAGTTTAAAGGGAGGTTGCAGTCCCCTCCAATCATTAATGGAGAGCTCTTGAGACCCTGAAAAATATGTTTTAGATTGTTCGAAAATCGTCTTGGTTAGGGCCATGTACATTCAAAATGGTCATAGGAAACTTTTCAGCTTTCTTGGGAACGCCTGCTTTGGAAAAGATTACATTTCCAAACCATTGGCCGTTCAAGCTGGCAGGCTACTTCTCTGATAGATGTGCTTCCTGAGGAAGGTTCATATGAGCAACTAGTTTCCCAAGAAGCCCAAAGCCTTTTGCCTCTTGATTGGGGATTGTAAAACCTTACCATTCCATGGATCACAATTAAACATCCGTAGTATGATAATGAGGTTAACATCATGTGATATTTAAGACATCGCTCAGAAAGAATGTAGGTATGAAGGTGGAAAAGGTTCTTCTTAAAAAAGGAAACATTACACATGTCTGTCATAGTAAACCATAGTTTAACAATAAATGGCACTGAAGTGATTTACAAAGCAAGAGAGGAAAGAGCACGAGAGATAGGGGTATTTTGGTTGACCTAGCCCCAACAAACAATATAGAAAAACATCCTAAAGGTAACCCCACAGTGGTCGATCAAGAGAGGGCCCTAAGAGGTAATTACCGCACCATCTAAACAAATTGACCTGCATCAATGTAATTAGGAAGCTATAACCCCCAAAAAGAATGAGAAAAGAATGAGATAGAAAAGGCAGAGTTGTTTTGGTCGAATTTATTCGAGATTTTTAGCCCATTTTTTATAAAAGAAATTAATGGGGGGTGGGGTAAGGGTATAACTTAAGTATGAGGCAGTGGGGCGGGGTCTCCCCCTACATTATTAAAAAAATAAAATTACAACAAGCCAAATGTTTTTTCCATCCTTGTTATTTTTTCCCAATCTTTTCATACAGATCAATTAAGGGAAAAGAAGAAGGCAGGAGGGTGAGGGGTCGGGGGGAGGCACTACATAGCGCAGATACAAATATAAACACTGAATTAGATACCAGTTGCAGGACTCTTATTTCTTTCAAATTCCTGATTGGATGTAGAGAAGGCTTGCTATTTGTCAGAAGCTCCCTTCTTTCTCACCTTTTTATCTTTGTTGTCGTCCTTCCGGGACGTGGCTTCTTTCTTTTTCACCGACCGTGGCTTGTATAAACTGGAACGCGAGTCCTCGGGTTCCAGCGTGGAAGGGGTAGAGTTGAGATGCGTGGAGCCGCGGGGGCGTGCCGGTTTTCTAGGAAGCTGGCGAGTGCAGGCAATGGCTAGACCACCGCAGTTCTGTGTCGGCTGCCATTTTGGATGGGTTGCAGAGTTAATGCCGCGGTGCATCAAGGACCATGAAGTCCAGAAGGGTCGAACCCGGCCATTCTTGACAGCATGCCTCCTCCTGAGCCCGGATCCGCCTGGTTTGCCTGGGTGTATTCAATGAAACCTTTGCAGTAGACGAGGAGCATTCATGTTAGAAATTGGTTCCCATGTACGCTCACTAGGGGGATATCCTTTCCACTCCACCAAGTATTGTAATTGACCTTGTCTATACCTGGAGTCACATATCCTGGAGACCTCAAATTCGACTTGATCGTTGATGAGCACAGGATTAGGTCGAGGAACTGTCTGATTGGATTGCACATATGGTTTCAATAAGGATGTGTGAAAGACCGGATTAATTCTTTTCCAGAAGTCTGGGAGCTGAAGTCGATATGCCACTGGGTTAATGATTTCTTTGATGGTGAAGGGTCTGTAATACCTGGGAGCTACTTTGGTAGGCCGTAGATGTCGAGGAAGGAGTCTGGAGGATAGCCAGACTTTGTCCCCTATTGAATAAGAAGGGCTAGGTCTTCGCTTAGCGTCTGCATATCGTTTAAAAGCTATCCTGGCCTTTTCCAAATGTTCTTTAGCATCCTTGTGAACGTTCACCAACTTTTCAATCCAGGAATCTACTGCTGGTTACGGGGTAGGAAGTGGCAAAATTGATGGTAGAACCGAAGGATGGAATCCGTGACTGCAGAAAAAAGGGCTTGTCTTGATGGCCGAATGGTCTGAATTGTTGTAAGCGAATTCAGCTACCGGAATCAATAGTGACCAATCATCCTGGACCTTGCTAGCAAAACAGCGGAGATATTGTTCTAAAGTCTGGTTGGTTCTTTCTCCGTTCCTGTTGGTTTGAGGATGATACTCTGAAGACAATGCTCACTGAATACCTGGTATTTGACAGAGGTGTTTCCAGAACTGGGATATGTACTGGGGACCTCTGTCAGAGATGATCTTGGATGGTAAACCATGAAGTCTGAATATGTGTTCAACAAATATCCCGGCAAGTTCAAGTGAAGAGAGCAATTTGAACAGTGGTGTGAAATGAGCTGTATGGGTAAACAAGTCAATTGTAACCATTATGGTTGTATATCCCCTGGATGGTGGTAATTCCACAATAAAACCTGTAGCGATGAACTCCCAAGGACGTTTTGGTAAAGTAGGTTGATGCAGAAGACCGGCAGGTTTTCTATTATTGTGTTTGTTTTGATTGCACACAGTACAGGATTGAATGTAGTCCTTTTTGTCAGTGGTCATTCTTGGCAACCAAAATTGTCTCTGTATGAGCTGAAGGCTAGTAGTGATGCCTCGATGTCCTGAATGAAAGGTATCATGACAGAGGTTCATGACTTTATTTCTCAGCCGGTGTAGGGATGACCAGTCGTTGATCCTTCAAGAGATAACCATCCTTTGTATTCAAGTTCCAATGATTATTCTGGGTGTATTCCTTCCAGAGATCTGAGGAAGGAGTATGGGCATGAATGTCTTTCAGGAGGCAATTAGCTTGTGCCACAAACACAGTTTTTGGAAACATCTTGGGAAATGCCCTGACCTCCACAGATTCATAGTCAGGACGTCTGGACAGGGTGTCAGCAACGATGTTATTGATTCCAGGAAGGTGGTTGATCTGAAACTGGTACTGTGCAAAAAAGAAGGCCCAATGGGCCTGACGACTGTTTCTGCACTCCAGGGATTGTAATACTAGTAAATTCTGATTATCTGTTCATACTTGCACTGGATATTTAGCTCCCAGGAGTAAATGACGCCAATCAGTGAATGCTTGTCGGATGGCCAAAAGCTCCTTCTCCAGGACCGAGTAATAGCATTCACTGGCCCTCATTACGACCCTGGCGGAAAGTAACTGACCTGACCGCCATAGCGTAAATAGCGTTTCCGCCATTGCACGATGGAGTAAAGTGCGGCTAATTCCGACCCATCGGGCACGAGCATTACGCCATGGCGGAAGTGGAAAGTCTGCGATGGCGGAAATGTCCCCAAAACGCCCCTCACCGCCGTCGTACGGCGCCCTAGGTGCAATTCCACCACCCATCATAGCGGTCACCGTAATGAGCGGTAATCGCAAAATACGGTGACCGTAAATATACGGAAACGGAAGTAAAAACATGGGGCCGGAACGGGAAACAGCACGCCGTACACCTATAAAATCAGAATCCCAACACAACCATTAAAAATCCGACCCTGAGACACATCCCAACCCGTTAGCCACCCTAGTTAAAACAATCAAAATGGGAAAAGTTGCTAAAAAAGCGTGCGACCGCAAGCGGCAGGTCCACTTCTCCCATGAGGAACTCACCGTGCTCACAGAGACCCTCCAGGAGAATGCTGCCGTCGTCTTCTCGACGCAAATGACCAGGACGGCACCTGCGAACAAGAAGGCCATATGGGCCCTGGTGGCACAGCGGGTAAGTGCGGTGGGGACCGCACCCCGCAACCCACAGCAATGCAGAAAGCGATGGGACGACTTGCGGATACGCGTACGGAGCATACTATCAGCCAACCGTAACATTGCCATAGCTACCGGGGGAGGATCGGAATCACCCATCAAGTTGACCCCCTGGGAAGAAATCTGTGCCTCCACCATTGGAATGGAGAGTATAGAGGGAGTCGGAGGGATGGAGAAAGGAGTGCAGACATCCGAAGAATCAGGTAGGTGGGCCAAATAAAACAATGCTAAATCCACAATGTCCAATCATGTGAAGTACCATGTGTCCACATAGTGCAACAGAAACACATGTCCAGGAGAACGTCCACATACATTGGCCTGATAGCGCACTTTAAAAGTCACATTAAATACATAAATAATTAAAAATCCTAAAAACACCCTCTACACGTGCAGCATGCACACCCTAACGGCAGGCTGCAAAACAACTGCATCCTCAATCCACACAAAAATGAAACCACCTCCAAGGCCCTGACCCAAATCACCCTCAGGTAACACCCCAATGCATGTGATACATTGCCATTCCAATTTCCACAGACCCATAAATAACGCTCGCCCTCCTTTACTCCACCACAGGGTCCGATTCAAACGACGAGCTCCAGGACACCCCTACTAGCACACCTGCAAAGAGGGCCAAGACCAACGGCCAAAGACCCTCCACCTCAGCTGCACGGATCAAGACACGGCAGCAGCACAAATCAAGTGGCAGCACACAGGAGGGGACTTCAACAGGCACCCCAGCAGCCAGCATGCCCACAACAGCAGCACCACAGGTCCCCCCAATGGATGCCACAGAAGGCACTGCTTCTGGTGGCAGCAGCACCATAGGTGACACTGCATTAATGGCAGCATGCTCCGACACAGAAAACGGTGCTGTCGATGTAGGACCCATCCATGACCTGTCTCAATCCCCCTGTTTGTTTCATCCCGTACACCATGAGGATACCACGCAGGGGCACCCACAAGACGACTACTGGCCATCCCCCACAAGCCCTGTGGCAAGGCAACATGAGGTGATCAGCCCCTCTGTGACACCACCGCAAATGGCCATGGCCCATCAGAGGCAACAGTCCCTCGACCAGGTGATCGTGCAACAGCAGCAACTGGCCACGCTCCTCAAGGAGCATGCTGATGAATGTGGGGGTTCTAAGGCAGTCATAGAAACATCTACTGAGACACTTAGGGCACAATTCGAGAGAAGTACAGAGACACTAAGGGTACAAATGGAGAGAAGCACCGAGAGCCTGAGGGGGGAACTGCATGCGACGTCCAAAGACGTATGTGGTGAACTTGCCGCTGTGCGCCGTGTGCTCACTGAGCTCTCACAAACCCTTCGGGACATGCATGGACGTGAGCAGGCAGAGACATCATCCGTTGCAAGTTCCGTCTAGGGCAGCCCCCAACGTAGATCTGGGAGGAACCTGCGCTCCACAGGCAGGGGTGCCCCTGATACCCGGAGAGGGGGCTTGCAATAGCGTCTGCCCACTGACAATGAGCATCTTTGGACACTGGTGTTCGGGGGGGAGGTAGGAGGGTGGAAGGGGGGTGTTGGGCTTTCTTGGGTGGCGGGTCGATGGGGTGTGTAATATAATTTCACATATGCTATAAACATTACATAATCACCCAATGAGATGTGTGGACATTGATATTTGTGTACGAGGCCTTTATTGGCGTACAGTCCACATTGTGCATGTTCCAGACACACACAGTGCCACAAGTCCCGTGTCCATGTATCAGCCACCATGTGTGAGTGCTAGAAGCATGAATCTATGATATTCTGACGAATTTCACGGGCCTCCTGTGCCTCGCGGACTCCTTGAGGTGCTGCCACATCCCCACCCTCATCATGACCATCTTCAGGTGCTTGCAGTTCTGCGTCAGGGGGCATGGGCACATTTCTACGTACGCACATGTTGTGTAGCATGACACATGCCATGACCATCTTTGCAACCTTCTCATGGCGGTACAGGAGTGCCCCGCCAGACCTGCTGAGGCAGCGGAAACGAGTCTTCAGTAGGCCGTATGCCTGTTCAATGACTACACGGGTACGTGAGTGGGCATGGTTGTAGTCCTCCTCATGCTGGTTCTGTGGGTTCCGGAGTGGTGTAAGGAGCCATCTCTTCAGTGGATACCCGGCATCACCTGTATGTGGACAATAAAGGATGTTTGTGGAATGACATTGCTACGTACGCATCCCCCCCCCTTCCTGCCAGGTCATTGCCGCATCACATACCCCACATTATCATGCATGAAATGAGACTCACCGAGTAGCCAGGATCTGTTCCCTGCGTGTCGCTCCATGTAGCGTGGTATTGTAGAGTTCCTCAAGACCATAGAATCATGGGTTGATCCAGGAAATCGGGCACAACAATGTGTAAAGATCCTGTTGGAGTCACACACCATCTGTACATTAAGAGAATGATATTGTTTCCGGTTGCGGTACTGGGCCTCCATGGCATGTGGGACAACCAATTCCACATGGGTGCAGTCGATGGCACCAATGCAACCCGGTATGCCGGCCAGTGCATGGAATCCAACTTTTGTGTTTGTAATCTCCTGCTCCGAGCGTGGTAAAGAGATGTAGTCGTCTGCGTGCTTCAGGAGGGCATCGAGCACTTGCGATACTGTCCGTGACAACAGTGGCTGTGAAATGCCATGCAACTGTTCGACTGTGTGCTGGTAGGTGCCTGTGGCCAGGAAGTGGAGTACAGACACCACCTTCAGTAGGGGTGGGATGGCGGTTGGGCTATCTATCATGCTGACAAGGTCAGCATGTGTCATGTTCACAATGGCGGTTATGGTGTCCCCGTCCAAACGGTAGAGGGTGTGGATCTGCTCAGCAGTGAGGTTGAACGGATGAGCTCGGAGGCGTGGGATTGCGGGCTGCCTGCGTGGTGGTAGTGGCTGTGCTGGTGGGCCTTGCTGGCCCTGCCTTGCCCTCCTCCTTCTCCTGCGTCTCCTCTGTGCGGCCAGTTGTTGTAGTAGTTGGTGTTCGTCTTCTTCTTGAAGTTGGAGTACTTGCAGTGCTATCAGGTCCCCCAGGGCCAACATCGCTAGTCCTGCAGGTAGCATTTTGGAGTGGGTGTGGTTGTGGGAGGGGGTTGGGTGTGCATTTTATGTGTTTTCAGGCTGTATAGCCTCCACCTGTGGTGATTCATTCTACCTGTGCCAGCTGCAATCCCCTTTGGGCGAGCACGTCACGCACACAACGCTGCAATGTGACGCATGGCATCTTGCTATTACAATCATGTATTTAATCCCGATGGCAGTGAAATATTGGTTTATATGTTCATTCTGCTATGGTCCCATTGTTTCACATACTATCTTTGCAGTCGCGAACAAACTTGTGAAGGGTCAGTGGAATGTAGTACTCGATTAACGGTGGACCCTCATGCAGCACTGTACCGAGGTTCACCGACGGGCGGGGCGTCCCATTTGTGAGTGAAGCCAGTTGCCATTTTCACACACTGCCGCACTACATGGATGAATTTGTGATTTCAAGCGGTCACAGATGCCTTATCGACGTGATGTTGCAAATGAGGAATTCGAAGGACAGCACTTTCGGTTTTCAGCTAGCGGCGAGGAGACGCCCACAGGTCTGACTGCAAATATAACGTTCTATTGTTTAATGTCCTTGGGACAGGGGCCATGGCGAGAATGCAATGATTGATATGAATAGTATGGGATGCGCAATAGCGTAGTGGACGATAAGGCAGGACGTTCCCAAATACATGTTACTTCACAACACTAGAATTCCGGGCTGGAGCACAGTGGATTTTGCAGACTGCATTACGCACAGACTCAATGGAAGTTTCAAATGTGATGTGAGTAAATAATCAGGCGTTTTCATACCGGGATGAGGGAATGATGTATGGATGCATGGACAGATGATTTAATTGAGAGTTTGCCATGTACATGGCTTTTCGGGATCTATCCCCTTCCCCTGCGCTATGTGATGCAGAGCTGCCATAGTGGGACCATCGTCTATCTGCCCTTGTTGAACCCTCCCTGTCTCGACGCGCCTTCAAACACTTGTGTCTATGCACGTTACGAATCCCATCTAATGGATTCTGTCTTAACAGACGCATGCACACAAACACTCGTTTGTAATAGTGTTTTCACCTCGATTTATATAGTTATGATTCGCAAGTGATTTTTGGGTGGAAATAATCCTTTTGAGTGGGCTAGCATGCATATGGCTGTGGATTTAGTGTGATCATTGAAGTGAGTAATACAAATGAAGTTCTGATGCCCATGCTATTCTTTTTCATTTCATTTGGGTGACAGGTATCTCCTCCCCTTTTGCCGCTGCCATCTGTATGCCACTCCTGCAGATGGCTTTTACTCCCGACACCTGCTGCTTCGAGTTAATCAGTGGAGCACCATTACGATCTTATGGGACGATCGCCAATGGGCCACATGCCCTTACGCAGTACTAGTGGCTAGGAGCTACATATCAGCCTTTCAGCTGGACTAGTGCCTACCTAATGGGACGGCCCTGCGGTTCTCGGCGCTTCCATGTTGCCTTTTTGAACGTGAATGTAGCCCCTGTGTACCATGAAGGAACAGGGCGTCACACAAGAAGAAGCTGGTCATTTATTGCGGATGCAGCCCACAGTAATGAAAAATATTTTGGAGTTTATGACCTAATAGCTGTATGGGCTTGGTGATTTTGATGTGCATTAAAATTTGATTCTGATTTCAACCGTGTAGCGTTATTCTTTGCAAGTAATGTAGCATATTCCTATTTGTGGAGCGGTGTATTGTGAGGAGATCTGCATTGTGTTCCGGCTTCTGAGTATAGTTGCGTGGTACTGTACTGGTCGCGTTTGCCTACGAAGCCCAGTAAGGTCAGGGATGGGGCCTGCCATTATGACTGTTTTAATGATGTCATGCTCAGGGGCGGGGGATTAGCTTTTGTGTAACAGATGCCGGTCAGCCAGGTGGATTGGTGGAATGATGTGATTATCAGTAAATGGCTGGTCACAGGTGCCTGTGTTTGCGTGCGTTTCTTGGAGGGAGACTGAGGTCATGTCCATTGGAATAGCTTCTGTATTCGTGCCATCTGTGCCCTGCAGCTCCCATTGGCCCCTCTTGAGATGAGCCTGGCTGCTCAGTCACTCTGCCAACTTGTGTGGTACATGCTTATTCTGATGGTTGGTTTGTTTACTGGCAAGGGTACAGGGCTGGTGCAGTCTCCCTCAGGATACTGCTTTGAATGTTGCCTTACACTGGTGTCAAGCGATGGGGGCCTGTTGTTGTTTTTTCTCATGTTTCAGTTCATATTGCTGTACTTGAACCTTCACGTGCCTGTGCTGCATCAGTACGGCAATGGTGCCATGCCAAATATGGATGGCCACTCACAAGGCACTTGGAGCCCCTACATTCATTTGTTCGTTGGCATGCATGGGTGACTTGTACATTTCACTGGTTGCATTGTGTAACTTCATTGCACCTACGAGGTGTTGTGCAATGTGGGCAGGGAGTGGTGTACAGGCACTCAGTAGGGCCATTTACGGTTGGTTCACGATGCCGTAATTCTCACCATGGCGGAATGGTACTTTCCGCCATGCTTGATGGCGTTAAGTGAATGTCCGCTAGGGTCAGCATTCGCGTACCGTTGCGCCATGGTGGTAATTACGGTTTTGCATGGCGCGCGTGCGCGTACTTGGTGCAGTTTGCGTTGGCGTTCACTACGGTGTCGCTGATGGCATCGTACTTGACGGTGACGGGTCATAATCGCACCGAGCGGTATTCGATGGCGGTATTGCATTTCCGCCATCGTTTTTCGATTTCCGCCAGGGTCGTAATGAGGGCCACTGTCATGATGCCTACCTCCAAGGAGCCAGACCAGGCCCAGCTACCCCAGAGGCAGACATCATGTCCCCGAGGGAAGTCTCAGCAGCCCCAAGTAGGGGCCCACTGGACTCAGTCCTGGCGCCTTTGGCGCCAGGCTCATATTGGAAAACAGTCCTGGCGCCATAGGCGCCAGGCTCATAAAAGATGACTTTGTGTTTAAAGGTGCTTGGTGTAAACTTACCTGATGCAGACCATGCTGCAACATCCGGGCCATCTAGAGACCTGAATGGGACTACTTTCTCTTTGGGGACTACTTAACCACACGGGTGTGGCCGGAGGAAGAATACATACCTGAGAGGAAGGATACATACCTGGAACTACTTTGAAGGCTATTTAAGCCACGCCCAAGCAGCAACTCACGCTTCGCGTTGTTCTGCATCTAGCAGCTGGACGCTCACCGTTTCTGCTCCTGCATCCTGACTTCTGCCACGCCCGCCAGCATCCTGGAACACCTGCAAAGGGAGAAGAGAAGAGAATAGGGGAAAGAAGAGTCCTTACCTGCTAAATCCGCATTCCGGAGACATTTCGCCGACGAACCTGAAAAGGAAGACATTCATTTTAAAAGCACATCGATCGATCGCTGCAGCGCCGCATTCCACTCACCTTTACTAGGCGCCTCCATGTTCATCAGCGACCATCTGGATCCGCAACCACATTTCAGCGCCTAGGGAGAAAAAGACAAGAACAAAGGGAAGAGAATAAGAACACCTTAATTTGCCATCATAAGACTTACCTGTTGGGTCATTCCCACTTCATTTCGGGTCGGTGCCGCATCCTGGCATTTCCGGACCCGGCCCCTAAGGGGAAAAAGAGACATCAGCGTTAGTGAGCGAATGCTAAGACATTACTTGAACGCTCATTAAAGACTTACCTAATATCTACTGGAACTGCACCTTTCACTTCGGGTCGGTGCCATATCTCCGGCATTTCCGAACCCCGGCCCCTATGGGGAAAAAAGACACAAACATTAGTGCATTAATGCAAGGACACTAAAGGAACCTCTCATCAAACAACTCACCTGAGTTTCCTTCGTCGGTTCCATTGCTCATCTCAGAATCTTTGTTCTGCACCTGAAATAGAGACAACGGACAATTATTATTTCGGGCTCATACTTATAAATAGAATTCTCACAGTACTTTACCGAGAAGGTCAAGCAAACTTGAACTCTCTACGATACATGATCCAGTGAAGTAACTGGATTACAACGCGCCCCTGCATCAGCAGCAGGATGGAGAGCTCGTCCTTTCAGACCCTAAGGTGAGACTTCACGGGGAATCGCTGAAGGGTTTCGTGGAGGGTGAGAAGGGAGTGGGAGGCTTACACATTATCCCGCAGATTGTTAATACTCCATTTTCACACACAGAAGGATATTTCTGCGAGTCAGACAAGCCAGATTTGAGGGTCTGGTCCTGTCCATCTTCCGAGTCCTGCGCTTCACCATAGAAGAGGCAACAGCACTCCAAACCAGGCCTGCGCCTCCGTGGGAGTCAGGTGAGCGTAACATTCACTTGGGGTCAGGGTACGGGATAGGTAAGCAATTGAATGTTGCATCTTGTCCTCAAATTCTTGTTTTAGGACTTCCCCAATAGCATAGTTGGAAGCATCGGTTTCCACCAGGAAGATTCGATCTATGTCGGGTTGGGCTAGGATAGGACCTTCAGAGAACTTCCTTTTTAGATGCTGGAAGGCCTTCTCTTGTTCTGTAGACCAAACAAACAGTGTATCCTTATTTAAAAGAGCCACAATGGGTTGTACAATTGCAGAAAATGTAGGAATGAATTTTCTGTAAAAGTTTGCAAGTCCCAAGAAGGATTGTATTTGCTTGACAGTAGTAGGCACCGGCCACGAAAGTATGGAATCTATCTTGCCAGGGTCCATTCCAATTCCTTTAGGACTGAGTACAAAACCCAGGTAGTGTACAGTTTGGGTATGGAATAAACATTTTTCAGGTTTGGCCAGCAGTTTGTTTTCTCGTAATTGCTGTAGAACTGCCTTAACATGCTCTTCATGAATCTGAGGGTCTTTAGAATAAATCAATATGTCATCCAGGTATACGATAACAAAAAGGAACAACATATCCGAGAACACTCGGTCCATGAATCGTTGGAATACGGCAGGAGCGTTGGCAAGACCGAAGGGCATGACCAAATACTCGAAGTGGCCAAAAGGAATTCTAAAGGCCGTCTTCCATTCATCAACCTCCTTAATTCTAATGAGGTGGTAAGCACCCCTAAGGTCGAGATTGGTGAATATAACAGCTCCTCGAACAGCCTCCAGAATATCTGAAATGAGTGGTAATGAATAACGGTCCTTGAGGGTACATTGGTTAAGACCATGGTAATCCAAACAAGTTCGTAACTCCCTTGTGTTTTTCTTGGGAACAAAAAACATGGACGCACCTGTGGGAGACTTTGAAGTCTGGAGGGTTCCATTTGCTAAGTTGGTGTCCAGGTACTCACGTAAGGCCTTCTTTTCAGGCTCGGATAATATAAACATTCTCCCAAATGGAATCACAGCGGAAGGGTCCCTTTCAATGGCGCAATACTCAGGTCTGTGGGGCGGAGAGCTTGAACAATGTCTGTTGAAAACACATCAGAAAATGCCTGGTAAGTTTCCGGTACTTGGATAATGTTGGACACGCTTAAGGAGGATGGTTCATGGTTCGGAGAGTTTACTAGAGGAATCCGGGATGTGTCCTGACATTAACAGTGTGACATATAATACTCAGAGCTAAGCAACAAGGTACCTGCTGTCCAATTGATGTAAGGGTTGTGCTTCTGTAACCAGGGCATGCCTAGTACAATGGGATAGTGGGCAGCCTTTATGATGTCAAACCGTATTCTTTCCTGGTGGTTGTTTATTGATAATTGAAGTTCGTTTGTTTGGTGAGTAATAGAACCTGAACAAAGGTCTTCCGTTGATTCCTTCCATAGGTTGAATCACTTCTTTGAGCTCTCTCGGAATCCCATAAGCGGTGGCCCATTCATGATCAATGAAAATCCCCATGGCACCGCAGTCCACGAGAGCCAGGATAGGAAAGATTAATTCTCTGAAGATGTCAGTACAGTTTGTAGACGTACTAAGGTGTTCTGTCTAGGAGTATTCAAGAAAGGAATGGATGCAGAGCAGGCATCTCTCTCCCAAAGCTGTGCTCCATGTAGGATCGGGAGCTGGCGTTTCCCGAACGCCGGGGTGGTGCTATAGGACATTCTCGGACCAAATGTTTGTCAGAGGCACAGTACATGCAGAGACCAGTATCGATTCTGCAGAGCCTTTCTTGTGGAGAAATTGGTCTCCTAAAGGCACCTAGTTGCATTGGTTCCAGATCAAGGGTTCGTGAAGCAACGGTCTCTTTGGTAGTTAAGTATTCCGTAGTTGTCTTTGGAGAGGTTTTCACCTTTCTTTTTTCAGCCTTTCTCTCCTGGATCCTGAAATCTATCTGTAAGGAAAGATCCATAAGGGCCTGAAAGGTTGCTGGATGAGCCACTCTGGCTAGTTCATCCTTAACATCATCGTTTAAACCTCTTCTGAACAGGGTGAAACTGGCTTCTTGCGACCAATCTGCTTCTTTGGCTAGCTGCTTGAAGCGAGTGACATAAGAGAGCATGACCTGACTCCCTTGTTTAAATTCAAGAAGTCTTTCTTGTGCGCTGTAGACAAGCTCAGGTCGATTGAACATGGCTTTTAGGGCATCCACAAATTCTTCGTAGTCATCGAAAAGTTGATCTCCAGAATTAACCAAGGGAGTAGCCCAGGTTAATGCATTACCCGTTAAGTGGGATATCATGAATCCAACCTTTGCTTGTGGTGTTGAAAAATAATAGGGTTTGAAAGTGACGTGCACTAAGCATGAATCAAGGAAGGAATGTAGGGACCTAGAAGATCCATCATACTTATCCACAACTCCGCCAAGCAGAACGCTTTCCTTGACTGCAGAATCCCGGAATAGGACCAGCTCTATTAAAGCTGCATTTTCGGCCTTAAGATTTTGAACCTCAGTAGTTAATTCCTGCATACCTCTCATGAGGTCTTGGACTGCCGCTTCATATCAGTTTCTTTATCAGGTTCTGTGCGTCTCAATCTGCCAGCCGCTCCCTTCTTTCTCACCTTTTTATCCTTGTTGGCGTTCTTCCGGGACATGGATTCTTTCTTTTTCACTGAACGTGACTTGTATAAGCTGGAACGTGAGTCCTCGGGTTCCAGCGTGGAAGCCGGCTGCCAAGCTGGTAGCGTTCGAATATCCAGGAACAATGGCGATTAATCAAGGAAGGAGGATAACGAAAGTTAAGGAATAGAAGGGGGGGTTCTAGGAGTTAAGGAAGATAGAAAGCACGATACACAGGGAGCGAACTCGAACACGTCTAGTAACTCGTAGGGGTACAGTTGAGATGCGCGGAGGCGCGGGGGTGTGCCGTTTTCTAGGAAGCTGCCGAGTGCACGCAAAGGCTAGACCGCCGCAGTTCTGTGTCGGCAGCCATTTTGGATGGGTTGCAGAGTTAATGCTGCGCTGCATCAAGGACCATGAAGTCCAGAAGGGTCGAACCCGGCCAATCATGACACTATTAATGTAGATCAGGCTTTATCTTCTCCTCCAGTACTTTAACTGGCGATATGGCTATGTCTAGAAATCCTGTCCTTGACCTTATGTGAGATGCTTTCTGAAATCTAAAATGAGACAATCTATCCCCCAACCCGGGGACAGCTGGTTTACATCATAGGGAAGCAGCCTTCTGGTCAGACTGGATGGAAGAATGAGTTTCCATGACCTTGTATGCTGAGGATTCTGAAAAATGTGTAACGTTTTAAGGGCAATCGAAGAGTTTATTGCAAACATTTGATACTGAAATTTACATTTTAGCTGATGCGAGAAGACCACACTGCAGACCCCTGTGTTATAATTATGACTGACAATTCAGGAACTGTTTTCTGTCGGCCATAGTTTGTTTGGAAAAGTCTTGGCCAATATTAATTAAATTACCTTCAAATTACAGCGTGCCTGCCTTTTTTGCCTCCTACAAGATTTTAGTGTTATGTGTGGCATAGAAAACAAGTTGTTAATGGCCTAATTTTCGACTCTTGTGTAGGATGGATGGTCTAGTTCCACTACCTTCAAGTCAGACAAAACCCTGAACCTATGATTCAAAGGGCATGTATGCAATAAAACAAACAGAGCATTATAATATCTTCTCCAGCCAAAAAACAGCAAGTCGTCGACAACTGCATTGCAGTAATGATTGGGTTTACAACTTACTGTGAGTTCACAGCCACATCCAATCAACATGTCCATGACCAAGTCAAATTGCACAATTCTGACTATGGAATCCAACAGATGTTTCTTGCAAGAAATAAAATCCAGCTTGAAGAAAGCAATCAACATCACCCGATTGCTTAAAATGTGAAGCGAGTGCCTCAGAATTATTAACATTGCAGAAACCGATGGTGGGGGTAGTGATGTGAGGGCTTTGTGACTGGAGGAAACAATGCACGAAAAAGGCATTGCTGTGCTAACCATGAACAGGAAGTATAAACCCTTACACAATCCCAGTAAATCACAACACAGGCCCCAGTGTGGGATACCACGCAAAATCCCCTCATACTGCATCACCAAATGTAATAACTGCAGATGGGACAAACTCATAAGCAATGAGATGTTGTAACAGGTTCTATGCCACGGCACACTCCGGTCAGTGACTTCTATCACTGACACTGAGGGTGGCGCACAATAAACACACCCTTTTATTTTTATTTGAACTCTGGATTCTTGGTTTGAATACGCACCCAACCCGTCTCACACCCACCTTAACAAACACCCCGTGTCACAGTGGACTATTAACCAAGCCGGTGTGTAATAATGAAATATTTATTAATTTTAAAATTCGCAGAAAAATCAGGGCAGAATAAAATCAGGACAGCAATCACAAGTGTGGTGACAATATGAATACAAAATGTTATAATACAATTAATTCAAATTTCTGACATAATCTGCAGCAACTTTACAAAGAAATGAAAACAAAATCAATCTTTTTCACAATCATGGATGGCACTTATGTTATGCACTCCCCCTGTAGCACTTCCCCAAAAACCTGCTTACTAAATTCTGTGTGGATAGTTTTTAAATGCAACCCACCACTCCAGAATGGGTTGTCAAAGAAGAAAATGAAAACCTTAAAATTGAGCAAAATAGCATGCGCAGATTGCACTTGTTACTTGTAGGTCATTTTACACTTGCGGTGGGATAGATAGGACGGAAATTGGTTTGGCTGTGCTAAAGAGGCAAGGAAGCTTACAAGCTACAGAGCAGGGAGCTAAGCAACTTGACCACAGGTGAGACAGTAGATTTTGGGAGAAAACAATGCCGCAAAAATCACACACGGCAGAATTACAATTTCTTATTTTTCACAGACTTTAAACAAGCAAACAGCTAAGGAAATGGGCTTAGCAATCAAAATCAGAAATTGTTTTTTGTGATGGGGAACAAAGGTACAGAACAGAGAGGATACTAATGGGAAGGGATGACTCTTATGGGATGATGTTATAGGTTTTAATGGGAAAAAGGCAAATCAGTTTTTAGAGAAAAGTGCAAGACTTGGGAAAATTCGTTTTTTAATGAAACTGGCTAAACAAGCCAAATGTTACTAAGACTATATTTTAATGGCTATATTATGAAAGAAAGACACTGCACGCAAGGGGGTTAATTTGCAATTTTAATCAGCTTGCACCACTTATCTCCTTATAGGGGAATTAATTAATTTATTTCCAATAATACTAAGGATTTACACAAATGATAGAAAGAAATGGAAAAGCAAGAAGCAGACAATTATGCTACCACAGATTCTTCTAGAGAAAGGGTAAACAGGGGATACTGACAATTTGGGAAATGACTAGGTTTTTTGTGGGGTTTTTATTGGATTTGAACAAATTGCAATGTAAAGGAGCAGGATATGCAGTTTTAGGGTGCAGGGTAATGTTGATACTTACAAAATACACTTGAGTTGGGAAATTTGGTCAGCCAGCCAGGTCTCTGGACAGCGGGCCCTAGGATCTGGTCACTGGGATGGCGGGGTCAAGCGATCTGGTCACAGGGATGGCTGTGCTCTCTTGGATGGGAACAGCTGGGCAAAGTCTAGTCACTGTGGACAGCAGGATGAATCAGCTGGGCCAAAAAGGTTGGGTCACTGGATTCTCCTAAATAGGTCAGCAGCTTTTCCTCCTTTCTCCCTTAATTATTGGGATGAATTAGCTTCTGATAGGTGGTTCAGAGTAGGTGATTCTGGATAGGTGGTTCTGCCTGAATCTGGGTCAGCTATCTCTGGATCTGGTTCTGGAGTCTTGGAATATTGCAGGGTGAATTTTGAATGTTGAATATCTCTGTGTCCCCCTGGCCCCTGCTTAAATAGACAGCGTGATATCAGAGGATTTTTACAATATGGGCGGACGTATCCTGGACTTACTGCTAGCATGTTATAGGTCAGGCTACTGATGCCCCCACCTCCCTCCTAGCTGACTGGTTTAGGTGAAGTGGCCTTAGTTTATGGGTGTGTAATTTTATGACTCCCATTGTCTCACAAGCCTAATTTTTCACAAAATGATTTATGAAACAAAACTTCATATTTACAATAGTTGCCAATATAAAATCAGGCACAATTTTGCAGTGATCAGGAGACACATAATGGCTACATTTATGCATACTAGTATGCAGCATGTCCTCTCCTAATTTTATGTCGTCACCATTTATGTATCACTCAGACATGTCTTTTTATTGCCATTGCAGTCCACCAAATGCCAGGAAGACACACATAGTCTTATTTCACTTTTCCAAAAATCACATAAAATACTGGCATAAAATCGAATTGTTGCTTGTTTATGTTGCTGAAACAAATGTCATAATGTACAGTAGCTCTTTCAAATCAATAGGGTGAATTTTTCCCAGATGTGTGTGGTCATCAGCTCCCCACAGCCAAATGTCGCTGCAGGCATGGCTTACTCAAGGGGTTCCATGACTACCCTTTGAAGACCATGTGTGGATCCTGGGCATGAATGGAGAGAAAATCACACCTACGAGGCAAAACACAGGGCTTCACTCCCACTCTTTGCCCTTGGGGGGGAAACCGGTAATTTTCACACTACCAGGTCACAGAAAACAGAGCACATGTCCTTTGCAGTATAAAGCAGGTTTAGACGTGTTCTTTTTCTTTCCTCTTACTGTCACAAAATGTGGTTTCTTTTGCATTAACTTTTCCCAGATCTAGTCAGTTTCTGGACACAGAGATGTGCTGAAAATAGTTTGTTGGTTACCGACACGATGTCAGAGAGAGCATCTCTCCTTTGAAGTACTTTTTGTGTATTGATTTATTTCCAAAAGTCAATCCAAGCCGTGCAGACTGAAAGCAGAATTCTTTTGCTTTTCATGGACTGTACTTGATGAAAACAATGCCGTTCAGTGAGGGATGGCCTTATTTGATAGTATTCACATGCAATACATGTCAAGGCTGTGTTTAAATAGTCAAAACTGTATGATGTTGGAAATGAAAGAAGGCACCAGCGCGATGCAGTCTGGAATGCAAGACATTTTCTTGTGCAGCCTGGAGTTTATGAAATGACAGAACAGCAGTGCAGAGCCATTCTGTATTTAATTTATTTTCTCTGGATTCACATGAAGGGCAACACAATGCAACCATTCTTGGGTGGCTGTGTTGAAATCTCACCCCCTATGTGCTTAGCTGACAAAAGCATAGCCGTTTTTGGGTGACTGCTGAAATGTGGTTTTTGTTGTATGGGGTCTGCCTTAGGCTTTAAATGTGCCCCACAATGTAATTCAACACCCATAAGGCAGAGTATCTAAAGTATTGAGCAAAGATCCAAGGTGGACTCATGTGCAGCAGAAGGTATAAATACATTGTAAACACAATACAAAAGGAAGAGGAATCCGAAAGCAAGCACTCACTGACAACAAGAAGGGAGCAACCGGGGAGATTAGTGTCTTGTTGGATGGGTTAGACAGTAACATTCATTCATATTCTGGTTCCTGTCTCAAAATGAGTGATCAAGGTTGTGAGGCTCGTATAAGGTTTCAACACAATAATTTTACTTTATCCAAAACACAGGTAGGATTGAAGTAAGTCTAACCACTGTTTCCAAAAAGAATGTTAGGGGTCGGGAGTAACCAATACAAGCATAAAGATTGTACACAGACTCTGTAGTTCAGCTCTTGATAGATCCGTGTTCCTGAGTATGCAAGGTCAATTAGTATCCAGGGTGTGGGTGTGTGAGCCAAACAGATTACTCAGAACTAACTTGGGCTGAAACTGCTGTCCAAGCACACATCCTGGGAGAGCTAGCACTGCTTACTGCCACCTTGATACACTGCCTTCCACCTTACATTTCCGACTCCGGCTTGAAAATAACCAGCACCTTCCACTCAGCATGCCATACACTACCAAGCCCCACTTACCTCTGCTCACTCTGCTCTAGTTCCCTGCTCAATTCCATGGCCGGCCACGCAAATGAGAGTGGGCTTCCACAGGGAAACCTGTCCTCCTTTTTCAAGGTTGCCATTTTACGTGCAATTCATCCTATTTTGGGTAAAACTATAGGTCACCTGCTTACTGTGACCACTTATTTTACAAAAATAAATTAAATGGCTCTTAGCACTCCACTATGCATCTCCACATTGCTAATAGCAATAGTACCCTGTTCAATGCTTGGGCCCATGGAATGGTGTATTTTTGTGCAATTAGGTATTTGCTAACTCTTCTGATCAGTGATTCCTTCACAGTTTCTATGGTTGTGGAGTATCTGGCACCCCTATGAAACTCTTCATGGCAGCTTCTGATTTATGGTGGCTCTCCAGTCGATTGAAATGTGACACCTGCCGGTTTCTGAAGAACATCCAGATCCAGGCCAGTTGGTATCTGGTGAGTCTTCCTGGCTCACTATGGTTTTGAAGACTTGTCTATTGTTTATGCTCTGCATTTCAGTGATCACACATGTCTTCAATAATCTGCTTATCTTGGCTGGCATCTCAGTCCCTCTACCACAGCTTGTTTTCTCATATGAAGCTTTCCCAGGTCAGCCTTCAAAACCAAGTCTGTTTAGGAGACCTTTCCACTCCTGGACAGAGTTCTTGCTGTGTCGCTTTGGCCAGGATCCTCAAAGAGCCTTCTCATTTAGGCTCCCAAAGGAGACAACGGAGACCATCTGGCTAAAGTTCTAAGTGGGCAAGTGTTATTTATTTTCCATGATTGACTTGCTAGTCCCACCAGGGACCAGATTATGGCTTCACTGTAGACTTGATTGGTCTCTCTCTTTCTGTCTCTCTTGGGGTTTTAGAGTTTGTCCATTCAATCTCTCGTCCAGGTCAGAAAAGCTCCCACCTCTTTCAGATGTGTACATTGGCAGCAGCTGAGCTCAGGCCCCAGTGGTTTCTCTGCCTGCATCTCAGAATCCCCTTAGGCTGTTGGCCCTCTTGTCATGGCCAATGCATTTCCCTTGCTTGGGACTGCTCTACCCTTTTCTATTTTCTTCCTCTCCCTGCCTCCGATGCTGTCCTCCTTCCTCTCTCTACCTCTCTTTGCCAATCTCCACCAGTGTCACTGTTCCTTCTCCCTCCTTCTCCACTGTCCCTCTTATAACGTCATAGTCTTCCTCCTGAATACATATTCCTCCTTCCTGATCGTTCCCCATGCAACCTCAAACAACCCCTTCTCTTCCCGTCTTCATCTATTCTCCTTCTTGCTATTTATGCTCACTGCCACATTGTCTCCATATTGCCAGACTCCAACACCCTGACCTTTGTCATGCACGTTTTCCCTCTGCGTCGGTGTGCCAAGGATGGATGTGGGGTTAACCAGTAATAACCAGTGCAGGGTTATTAGTCTTCTTGTCTGATTGAGTTGTTCTGTCATTTTGAAATCATGCAGCCCTGCCATGCAGGCTCCCTCATTTGCATATGGCACATATGACTCTGTATTTGTGGTACAAGAGGTCATTGCTGATCTTCTAACTAGAACAACTGGGGTTGGTTTTACAGAACAGGTGGCCTCCTTTGGACCTCACAGTGCCTTTGGCCCCATTTCCCAGACCCACAGATTCATCGCATTCCCCTTACAATGTAATTGGCAAATGCAAGTTCATGGGTGCATTTAAGGGAAGTGTGGAAGCCCTTCTCAAGACAAGAATCAAAACCAGGGTCTAAGTGAAAAGACTGCAGAGTCAGGTACAAATGGTCCACACTTAGTTTTAAAGAAAGGGCTGCTGTTTGTAGGGTATATGTGGCCAAGGAAGGAAGGAAGTACTTGTATGGGAATATAAGGAAGTGAAGCACTAGCACAAAAGGGTTTATGGTCAATCCGTCGAAAAAAAAGCATTGACGTACCAGACATGTAAAAGTGCATTTCCTTCAAAACCAGTCCATCAAAAATATAAATGGACTCTGCAGTGATTGTCAGTAAGCCAAACAATTCTGTCATTATGTGTGTTCACCTGAGAAATCTCAACCCATGCTTCTGGGTAAGCCACCCTTCCCTAACCAACCTAAACCAGATATTAACAGCTATTAACCTTGCAAGCATATTTTCCAACCTCAACCTTTCTTCAGCATACCACCAGAGAGTGCACTGTCAACTATCTTGTCACCTCATATAATTCAGAATACTGCTCGAGGCTGTCAGAGCTGAGAAATCAGAACACAACTTGATATCATTTAAAGGTTCATTATTAGTTTTCTTGAGGACACACAACTAAGGGATTAGGTTTGCCTGAGCTCATATAGTCACAAACTCACAGGCCCTCATTACGACCCAGGCGGTAAGGGGTTTACGCCGGCGTAAACATCGCCGACCCTTACCGCCTGAGTACGAGTTCCCTTAGCGCCATGGCGGATTTAACACCTGCTTTAAGCAGGTGTTAAAATCCATGGCGCTAAGGGACCTTGTTGTTAATTACGCCACCGTAATTTACGGTGGCGTAATTAACGCCTTCCCCACTCCCATTATGCCCTATGGGGCAAAAATGGGAATGGGGAAGGGTAAATGGGGATTGGGGACTTACCGCCCCGCCAAGGTCAGAATGGGGCGGTAAGTCGGCCAACCACCATGGCAGAGTTGGCAACTTAGCGCCATGGACCATGGTGCTAATAGCGCCATGGTCCTCCGCCAAGGTCGTAATGAGGGCCACAGTCTCTTAGATTGTATAATGACTGCATTTCTTTCTTAGCCTGTCCTGTGTATTTGCCAGTTACGGCAGTTTTCAAGATCTGTAACTCATCCACCCAGAATATCCTGCCAGGCACCCGCATGTCTTCTGATGGGGGTTGAGTGTTGATAATTTGCTCAGATGCAAAGACCCAGGGAGTTGTCAGGCCAACCCTTTAGGTGGTAACATGCAACCTTGCCTACTGGAACATCAAGACCTTTGGCAGGAAAACCTAGTCCATTACAGGACTAATTATTCTTGGGAACAAAGTTCTGTGCACTGTGTCTGAATGCTCTCCCTTTGCTACTGCCTCCATGTCTTATTGTACTTTCACATCTCTTTCATCTGCTCTCCCCTAAACCCTGCTTCTTGCAACCTCCGCTTCTACATTCTCTTCTTCCCCTTCACCTCTTCCCCTTTCTCTATACCTCCCCTTCCCCAACTCTACTCTGCTCTCTCTCTTTGTCTTAGTCACCTCTTTGCTGCTTCGCCACACTCTCTCACCTTCTTTCTTCCCCTCCTCATCTCTTTTGCTCCTCATTCACTCCTCCACTTCTGCTTATTTCTCTCTCCTCACCTCCTCTTCACAGCACATGTCTCTCATCTCCACCTGCTCTGATCCATCCTCTCTCCACTTTTTCTCTGTGCCACTTCACCATGCTCTACTCTCAACCTCTAACTCCAAATCGACAACTCATTCCAATGCCACTGCTCAGCTATTTTTCTCTTTTGCAAGTCAGCAGGATGGGTCATGTGACTATCTTAGTCAGATCAGCTATGTGATTGTTGAGCACATGTTCTGTTTTGGGGAATTGCAGACCATGTGGATGGTAGCCCTGCAATTCATATCTATCCTTAGCAATATTTGACAAAAAACAACCATAAACATAGTGGATCATTAAATGAACATTGGGCACCAACAACATGTTAATTCTCTCATGTGTGGACTGGACCTCCAAATTGGTGGAAGGGGGAATGATGATTACAGGGATAGGCACCTCTAGGGGTGTAATACAATTCCTTAAGGAGATTTATAAAAGGGAGGAGATTCTCAGTGAAACTATTGCTTACAATGGACACTAATATGCCTATTTTGAGATGCAAGATTTCCTGGGAGAGAATAACATGAAGCACATAGCAACTGCACTGTTTTATCCCACTGTTAATGGGCTAGTCCATAGGACAAACTGTATATATTAAGCTGTAGCAAGTTTATTGAATGGGCAGGGGGTCCTGCGGCAAGTTCTCGTCTTATATAGATCCCAACATGGCAGAGGAACAGTTTGAAATGGTGAAGGGCAGAAAGTGCATTATATTGAAGCATGCTTGGTTATGTAAGGATGGCAGTTTGAGTGTGAACATGAAGGAGGTCCTGCAGCGTTGAAGCAAACCCATGTGAAGTACAAATAATATTTTGTCATGCTGTATAACAAAAGAAGTGTGTCGAGTGTTTTGTGTGTTTCACGCTGCTGGAGTGTCTTTTTTTCCATTGCTGTTACCTGCTGGAGGAGCGACAATCTTGATAAACACTCCGTACCCAAGCAGAGCGGTGGGAGTGTGTTGAGTGTTTTGTGTTCTGTGCTTCTGGGCTGTGGCGGTTGTGGCGAGTGGAAAGCTGCATCTATGAAACAGCAGATGATCAAGTATGGACTCTGGTAGTTTGGCAATTCTGCTAACCCTGGCTGCAAGTAATCACCGTCTGGAGACTCTATTTGACTTTGAGTGTTGATAACTGCCGTCGCTAACAGTTTTGTGATCAACAGGGGCTCTTTAGGAGCTCTTTAGCTTGCTGTTTCTGTTCTCTTACTCCGCCTAGCCCAAACCCATTTTGTTATTACTTTCGGTCTTAGATTGTTATCGGACCACTAGCTTCTGCTGACTGCAAGGTGGTTAATTACTGCGTGATCCTACGACTGATCAAGCAAACGAAACAGAAAACTCCATAACCACTCTATCGTTAAGTAAGCGTTCTGGTGGTGACTACAGGGTTATTGATACCCTTTGAGCCACTGGCATGCTATCTTTTCAACTCCTCACATTAGCCTCAACTACATATCCTCTTGACACAGCCTTTTAAAAAAGGTCATATTGTCTGAGGCATCGTCTGGATGCCTAACAAGTACTTCCTGAGAAGCAAAACTCTGAAAGGGAATCTTAGGGTGCCAGAGATGGATGGATCCACACAGGCTGCTGCGATCAGTGCTCAGGAATGCCAGGGTAGCCCCAGGTCAATTACTGATGTGAACGGGCGGGAAGCTTGTATTGGGGTCCAAGTATTAGATCTGTCCTTGGAAGAATATAGTCAGATACAATCCCTTGATTCACCTCTGCAACTTGCCCCTTGAGGGACCTTGCTGCCATCTATATTAGCAAAGGAAAAAAAGAGCTTAATAATGGTTATGGAATTTGGTCAAGATCAAAGAAATTCTAACCGAATTCGGAACATGACCAAGCTATGCTTATAGCAGTGCATGCCAGTAGTTCTAGAAATTTCTGAGCTGTAAGTCATAGCCAGAAGCACTTGCAAGGGGCCTTGCATAGTAACACAGTATCGGAGGAGGATTGGGTAAGCTATTTCGGCCAGGAGCTCAGTGAAACAAAAGCAACAACAGAGACCATCAAGTATGATGTCCAGTGGGATCGCCAGTTGTCGCAAGATGCTATTGGGAACTTGATAGCAAAAGCGTCTAATTCTAGAGCGGCAGAGCCAAATGGCCTGTCAAATACAATTTTGAAGAATGACAAGCACACATGGTCCCAAATCTTGCTACAACTGTTCAGAGCGATAATTGGTTCAAGAAAGTGCCCTGAATCCTGGAAATAGGCCATCATTTTTCCCATCTATAAGAAGGGTGCTAGATATGATATGATATGATATGGCATTTATAACTCGCCTGTACACAAGGGTGGATCCAGTCAGCTACCGCCCTATCACCCTCCTTGATGTAGAAAGTAAAATCTTTACAGGCATAGTGCTGGAAGAACTGGAAGATTGGGCCGAAAAAGAGGGAATCCTATCAAAGTTCCAATTTGGCTTTCGTAGAGGTCTATCCACCACACTACATGGCCTAGAACTAAATGTCATTAGTAATAACATCCAGAAAAACAAATTACAAGGTAGTTTACGGAAGGTGTGGATCGACCTTTCAAAGGCTTTCAATACAGTCAACCGAGGCAAACTATGGGCAAAATTGAAGAAGTGAGCAATCCCAAAGGGCGTACTTGCCATCATAATCCATCTTCAATCAATACACGCGTACAAGTCAGGCTTGATAGGTCCAGCAATCTGTCCTCCAGAATCCTACAGAAAGAGGTGTGAGGTAAGGGTGTATCTTGGCCCTTGCCTCTTCAACCTTCATCTGGCTAACTTGGCGGGCAGCCTTCCACTGAGGGCTCTAGCGAGTCCCAGGGGTGTCCAGTCAAATGGTCGACAGACAAATGGTCGACAGACAAATGGTCGACACAATTTGGTCGACAGGTCAAATGGTCGATTTTTATTTTTATTTATATATATATATTTTTTAGGTTTTCGTTTAGGAAAAAAAAGGGTTTTTTAGCAAAAAAAAGGGGGTTGGGGTGGACCCCGCCAAAAAAAAAAAACAAATGTGAAAAAAAAAAAAATTCAACCATTTGATCTGTCGACCTTTTGATGTCGACCATTTGTTCTGTCGACCATTTATTTTCGACCAAATGACCTAGAACCGTCCCAGGATTGGAAATAGCACCGTTAGCTGGATGGCATATTCCAAGGGTGCAAAACATACGGCCTGCGAGCCAAATGCGGCCCTTCACATAATCATTTATGGCTCTCCAGGTCAGAGGAGTCAAGAACAAGATGTAGTCCTTTTCTATTCATTTCTGCACCAAACAAAGCAACACAGAAATAAGAGGCAGACAACTTAATTCTTGCTTATTTTTATACATCTGAGAGAACAAATCAATGAGTGAAAAAGTAAAATCTGCAATGTAGCCATTGCCTAATTTGTACCATAAAAAATAAATTTGGCCTTGAATTTTGGACAAAAAGTGGTTGCAAATTCCTAAATCGCACAATACTTACTTTTTAAGGGTACTGCATGTCAAACAAAATATGGTGTTTTTCTTCAGATGATAGTGTTTCATTTTGGTATTGTAGTTATGATATAGCATGAGATTTAGCATGGCACATGCTATTGTATAAGTGAAACTGCAATGTAATTTCTTTTCTTTCTTTTGAAAGCCTCCCAAAGTAAAATACAAGAACGGTTAGGCAAACAGTACACCTCAGCCTGGGGTGATTATTTTGTCTGCATCCTTGTTGTGTTAACCACAAGCCTCAAGTTCTTTCTTCTAACAAATATGTCATTATGTTACCATGAAATATTACAGGACTTTCTCAGAACATTAACAAATAGAACAATAAAGTGAATAAGTATATTTTAGAAGGCGCCTTTCTCTCACTTCATTTTGACATTTTCACGGTGCAAAAAATCCTGCAGAACCCCCTAACACAGTCCGGCCCACCACAGAAGCTTTGCACATTACATGCAGTCCTTCAGCAAAACCAGTTTTGCACCCCTGGTGATCTAAGACCACATGCCGGTAGGCATCCAGAGAATGATGTTAGGGTTCCAAGAATATGCTGTGCAGAATGATTTCCAAATCAACTTCGCAAAATCGAACATAATGGTATTTGGTAATCCAAAGAGAAAACCTTCTAAATTCAAATGGAAACTGGGTGATCAGATAATCCCAGATACCAAGGAAATCCTGTATCTGGGCTTTAGAGATAGGGGGTCTTCATCAGTGAATATGCTGGAGAAAAACAGAGCGTAAAAGGCCCTACAATTATGCTGCCAAATGAAAATAACCTTTGTTACCTATTGCAGATTCTCACTTCTCCATTTGATAACATTCTACAAAGGGAAGGCAGTCCCAGTTCTCCCCTACTGCATGGAAATCGAACCTTATACCCGGAAAATAAATTGGACCTCCATTGAAGGTTGTGTATGGAAGAAAACATTGCCCCTCCCAATGTCACTTTCTGTAGCTCGTCTGCGTTATCAGCTGGAGTTACAATCGCTGCAGGCTTACTATAACTGGAGGCAGGTTTCTCTGTACCGGTTGTTTCTGAGCCCTATAAAAAATGTTCTATAGACAGACATCAAAGTACATCTCAAAGGGGGGAATTGTGAAACTCTCTCTGATCTGAAAAATGATATCATGAATATCTTGGAAAAATGCAATCAGTTGGAAATCGCCTTAATTGAAAATTCAAGGAAAGTGAAGAAGGCAATAATGGAGATCGATTGGATAACCACAAAGGCCCGATTTAGTGACTCCAAATATTTTGAATCCTTTGCCCTGGGGGACATACGTAGGGGCTATGTATTGCCATACATAGAGCGCTTCCCTCACTCTAAATGGAGGGCTCAGCTGTTGAGATTCCGTTTTAATCTGCTGGAAACAAGGGAGGTATTACAATTCCATAAAAAAATAAACATAATGGAAAGGAATTGTGGCTTATGTGAAAGCCTGGGGACAGGGCCTAGAGACCCAAGCTACTCCTCACTGATGAGCCCCAACAAGGGTGAAACATGTTTGGGGATGCTTGTGGTCTCATGCAGAAGGGATGTGACCTAGCAGTTCGGGCTGGACTGCCCCTTTTGGGGTGGGGCCAAGCCTGATTTGCATATGGTCTTTCCCCTTCTGTAATGGATTGGCAGGTGAAGAACGGTGGTCTGGAGGGTTGCCCAGAGCAATGCCAGTGGTTAAGATTCATTCCAAACCTTCCAGCCATCACCTCTTTGTTTTTGCTTTGTCACCCCGAGTGGGACCGGTATGCCCAGACGTGGGTCCCGTGCCTGCTGGGCCTAGAGACCCAAGCTACTCCTCACTGATGAGCCCCAACAAGGGCGAAACATGTTTGGGGATGCTTGTGGTCTCGTGCAGAAGGGATGTGACCTAGCAGTTCGGGCTGGACTGCCCCCTTTGGGGTGGGGCCAAGCCTGATTTGCATTTGGTCTTTCCCCTTCTGTAATGGCTTGGCAGGTGAAGAACGGTGGTCTGGAGGGTTGCCCAGAGCAATGCCAGTGGTTAAGATTCATTCTAAACCTTAGACCATGCTTATTTCATGTATTTTTCAACACTTGGGAAGGGAGATTTCTGAACCTCAGAATGGCATAATATTTCAGAACTATGGGATAGCATGTCTTGGCAGGTCAGAATATGATTATTTGAATGCCATATATCTAGCCCGAATATTTGTATAGCAACTATATACCATAGCAAAGATAAGATTACATTGTAGAACCCACTCTTAAATAGTTAAAATGTATCTCAAAACAATCCACAATTGAGGATAATGTAAAAAAAAGGCCCAATATACCAGGGTAGTTAAAGGAAAAAAAATGACCAAACCTGGGGGGAAAAAAGGCCTAATTTCCATTCAGCCTCTGGGCGTGATTGATGGAATTGTGTGCATTTATCCCACAAAGGCGGCGCACCTAGAAAGACACTGCGCAAGCCTGCACGCTCTGGGTGTTCATGGAATTGTCTGCGCAAAGTAACCATATACGCAAGTCGTAGCCGGAAGGCCCCTGACATGCCCCCAAGCAAAAACAGCTACAACAGTTACCTCTGCGTGTTCCCCAGGAGCAAATGCACGCACCCTTGAAACAGTGCTTGTGGTCCCACGCAAGCAGGCCTGAACCTTGGGGACCCTCTGCGGGGTCCCCCGTAACTGTTACCAGCTCCACGACAACAACGGGTGAACCACCGTAAACCGTTCCTGTACCCCACTACACAGCCTAAGTCAGATTGGAACCACGGCTGCATACACCCAGCCCTCAATAAGAAACCCGATCCTACTCCTGCGCAGTGAATCCTATGCGCAAGAGTCTGTATGCCTGCTTTCAGGTGCCGGATAGTATGAGGGCATGCGTGGCCATTTTCCCAACGAAAGGTTGCGCGCTCGGATCAATGAATATGTATCATTCAACGCAATAGTGGGCAAGCAATGGACTGCCTGCAGGCTGTCCTTTGTAACACCCACTTTTTGCCTTACTCTTCCTCCTATTCCATGTTCTGCCCCTTACACTGCCCTCTGCGTAAACCATCATCACGCTCTGCGTGGTTTCTCACTCAAAGCACTCAGCCTCACACAGTGACGTGCCGAGCCTGCGTGAAGTCCACGCAAAGTACGAAAAAGTGCAGCGCAGTGGATTCCATGAATCGACAAACGGGATGTCACAAACAGTTTGGCAGGCAAAGTCACAATCTTTGGCGCAGATAATGCCATGAATCGGGCCCTTTGTGTTCAACTCAATGAAGACAGCCCAAACCTCTTGCGACATGTCGCTACTAGCAGTCCCACAGTGGTTAACTAGTCATTCTTGAAAGGTTGGGCATTCTTCATATGCCTACAGGCCTAAGGAAGGGTTTCCCGTAGATTATGGGGGTGATACATAGCTTTGGGTGGTGTTTAGTTGGCACCCTCTGGCAGTCCAGGCCGAAGCTCAAACAAGACTTTACAAGACGCTAGCAGAAGTTACAATACATAATACATTCAAGCATCTGACCTCTTGCATGTAGATCTTCAATATTGCACAGGCATCTTGTTTTTAATTTCATTTATGTATTTTAGTTGAGATGTAGCTCCTGTTTTACTGGCACCAGCCTTGGCAAATGAACGTGCCTTCCCTAACCTAGGCCAGGAATGGATCTCACGGGAACCAGCCCCAGCCCTCCCAGACCAGCAAGACAGGAAGGGTTGCTATCAACCTGCACTTAAAATTGATGCTAAAACAGGAACTGTATTATGCCCTGAGTTCTTACTTTGCCCCTTCAAATGGGGCACAGCCACCAAGGTACATTATTAGGGATACCAATAGAGTGGATCCCTTTTTAGTTATAAAGATTCAACACAATAACATTATTAACATTTCTCACTCTGAAACTTTCTTCCCTGGTTCCCTGGTGTGGTTTTCCTCTCAGGGATCAGCCCCATCAGCCCACACTCCCTGAGAGCGGTCAAAGGTAGGCCCTTAGGGTGGGACTGATGGAGCAGACTCCTATTCCCTACCAGGAATCAGTCCTTAGGCAGCCTTTAGCAGGCTGCCACTTCCTCTTTCTTGTACAATGCTAGGGTAGTCCCAAGAACTATAGTTCACCCCCTCCCTTATCTTAACCCTTAATCATTGCTATTACAACCAAATACCCACCCTAAACATATCCACCTAAATAGCACAAATTTACATCTCTATATATAAAGTGGAATGTATGTATGTGTGTGTGTGTGTATGTTTGTCCGGCTATACAAATCCACAGCATTGAACCCACATCTACTGAATTTTGCATGGATTCCGACTTTGTCTGGGGCAAGATCGTAGTCTATGTTTGGATGCAAAAATCTTATATGCAAAACACATTTTGGATGTGTGTGTGCATGCTTGTCCGGCTATACAAATCCACACCGTTGAACCCACTGCTACCCAATTTTGCATGGATTCCTCATTTGTCTGGGGCAAGATTTTAGTCTATGTTTGCATGCAAAAAATTCACTCCGTAGGCACCCTAATTTACTGATGCTCACCCCGATTTACTACAGTAGGTACTAGAAGGAGGCAAAATTTGGTAAAAGTGTCTGAAGCAAAAAGTTCAATGTGTTGGTTATTACTTTGAAATGTATTACTACTGTATACAGTTCGAAAGTTTTTATTAAAGCATTTTTAAAGGGAACTAAAAAAAATAAAATTTCTTTTTATCACGCCACTCCAAATATGGGAAATGGCAAGGTTACAGTTTACTTAAGTTCATTCACAAGAAGAGAGCACAATCAATCAATCAATTAATTAATCAGTCTTTCTTGGACACTTTCTCAAATGTGCCATTGAGTGACTGAAACACCAGTCACAAAAAACGAACATCACTTGGAAAAGCTCCATCTGATGCAAAGCGAAAATCAATATCAAGAGCTTCTGAAACACAACAATACACAGCAGCATGACTTGCTGACCAGAGGACAAGAACAACTTTCTGCAGGGCAAATTAGATGCCAGAGCAAACTGAAGCAAGACTTGCTGACAAGAGGACAAGAGCAACATCCTCCAGGGTACATTAGACACCAGAGCAAACTGAAGCAAGACTTGCTGACAAGAGGACAAGAGCCACATCCTCCAGGGCACATGAGACAACACTCGATCAGGACATGGCAACACAGGTACCCCAGCTAGTATATTATAAATAAGAATAAACTAAGTGGAATATTAGATTACATGGGGTGACTGCTGCAGTCAGCCACCCTTTTTCAGTACCTGTAGTGCTGTCCTGGTTATGGTGGGTGGGGTCTGGATGTGGTCTGCCCCAGGGACTGTCCTTAACCTTGTGGTGCGCTGTCCACCACATGGGACAACATCTTACTGCATGGCCTGCGCCCAACATATCCTCCAGCAGTCTTTTTTATTTCTTTTGTAATGTTCTTTTGACTGTGCAGCCCACTCCTGAGCAGGTGAGGTTTTGAGTATTGTTCCTTTATTCCTTCTATATCTTCTACATTCCATCCAGAATCTTGGAATGTCTTTTGATGCTGATCTTTCTATGACTGCACAGGTCTCTGTGGGATGTATTTACCCATGCATCCAAGCCATACCTCAAAACTGTGCAGTACTGACATGGAAAACATCATGATGGCCAGAGCTTCCCAGAAAATGCACAGGGAAATGCATGAAGAATAGGCTGCCATTCATTTTTGCCGATGTTATGGGCACAGAAGGACACTGCCTAAAACCACCATTGGACTACCCAACAGTAGTCTGAAACCATTGGGAATGGCAATGCTGATTGCCAAAAGCAAACCCATAACTGTGGAGAATTCATTTTCTTAAATCCCAAAAAGGGGTGCAGTACCAGTACTCACCACTATCCAAAAGCCGGCGTTTTAAAACCACCAGATTTTGTAGAAAACTGAATAAATGAACCCAAAACATGCCAAAGAAAGACATTTTAAGAGGTGGATCCAATGTAAAGTTATATTCTGAAGTGACTTGAAGGTTTATTACAAGACTGGCTGAGCTGGGGATTTCAGCAGTTTAAGTAAATTTGGACTGAAAGACATTAAAAATCTCAAGGTTTAAGAGAAATGAGTGACCTACTTTTGAGTGTCACATAGGTTGCAATTGTTTAAATGTCATAGTTTTAAACTTAGAATCAGCCTTCTAGCTGCATATGTGAAAATGTTTAGTTTTATTTGAATGCAGAAACTGGGGAACAGAAATGACATGTAGCTAAAAAACTGGCTTCAAGAGATTCCAATTTGCCTGGCAACTACCCCCATCAGGAGTGAAACTTGAGTCACAGCTGTGTTCCCAGGCCTAGCTGCCCGTTTGCTGGCTACACTAAGGATATGCCATCTCTCTGATAATTGAATTAAGGGGAGCCCCACAGAACACAGGAGCTCTGAACAATGCAACCCCCTTTGCCCAGGCAGATGGTTTATTACAGAGGTCGTAAATGGAGCTTCCTCTTGGCAGAAGCTGGGAGGGGCAGGGTCTCTGAGGTTGCCAGAAACTGGAAAGACTGGTTTCTGTACCATGTGACATGAAAAGACACACCTCTATAGCCAGAATATGGTTTTAGAAAAAGATGAATAACTCATAGAGCGGACATGTGAAAATTGTATAAATGACACCATAATTCTTGTGATTTTTCTGCCCACATTTTAAGAGGTTTTTAGAACCGGTGGCATGTTCAGGGGGGTTTTAGCGGAAAAGAGGATATTACTCAAAATGTGTGCATGTGAAAAATCTGACACTTCATCAACTAATGTCCATACTCCTTGCGCACATGTGTGTAAATTTGGGGTAATGTCCGGTATTGCAAACCAGTTAAAAAGTGCAAAATATTGCCATTTCTGAATGCAAGCTCTCAGGAAGAGCAGATTTGGACAGGGTATATCTCCTGTGATATGTGATGTGTGCATGTAATTTTAAACCAATGTTTACCTGTGCAAATATGTCTTTTGTTATCAAATATAGAATGTGTGCAATTTGACTGGGGAGTGTCCTCTCTGCAAGCCATAAAATGACATCACGCTGACACACACTTCCTTCCCCAATCAAGGGAGAAATGGAAGTTTGACCAATTAGAAGCTGAGAGAGAGGTAGGGTCAGTGATGCTCACACACACCCATTTTCAAAACACATAAAAGCAGACAGACAGGACAGATAGGGACTTTTCAAATCCATTTGCAGCTGGAAGCTCTGCCGGGAAAATCCATACCTTGCTTCCATCAAACCTCCAGAGAGCCAAACTAGAGACTTCAATCTATCCAGAACTAGAGACCCAGACCACACCAGCAGAGTAGAGCTGACCCAGATCACTGTTAGCAGAACCAGAGAGAGCTGACCCAGATCACTGTGAAGTGCAGAGTCCAGTCTAAAACCTGACCAGATCCATGGCGAGGCCCATTTCACTCAAGAATATAGTGTGAGTACCTAGAAAACTGTGCAGAACCAATCTCTTAGTTAAAATAATATAATCCAAGCTATTTTAATCTAAGTAGAACTGTCTCCTAACTGTCACCTGTCATTTGTAAAGCTGTCACTTGTCATTTGCTAGTTGCAAGCTGCACTTGTCTTTGTGAACTTTAACATTTCAAATCTGAAAAACGACCTTTATTCAATCGCTCATATCTCCGTGACCGTTTGTGCTAGAGACTTGCAGTAACTTTCATCTGGAAGCTGAGATCCGAGGCTTTCTTAGGACCCCAAAACGATAGTGATTGTCCTTGTAGTTCCTCTGTAATAGCGCTCGGCGCATTCGCAAATTTTACCGCGATTTGCAATTTCTTCACGTGTAAAAAGCTGCTGCTGCTTGCCTTCCATTTGCCAGAAATTCGTTTAACCTGCTAATCATCCCTGAATCATTGCTAGTGTGAGCCTGGACTAATATTAACTAGATACCACTCACCCTGAACTTCTAGAGGGAATTAAAAGCAAATTTAGCATATTTTTCACTCCATTGCCAGCACATATCAAAGCATTTTGCCTGTGTTTTCAACTTCCGTAGTCTAAGTTGCTGGGGTGAACTGAATTACGTTTGAATTGCATTTCTGAGAATTGTGTGCCTTCCTTCCCTTTCCTTGCATTGCATAAAAGGGGGGGTGAATTGCCAGAGAAAAGTGATTACATTGTTTTGTTGAAATCATATTGAGTATTTTCTATACTGCATTTCATTCATTCAACCTTGCATTTCCTTGAACCCTATAAAACATTCTCTTCCACATTATTCTTCTGTCCCTATTTACCAGTGTGCTATCTTATCCATTTCATGTCAACTCCTTAGTGATTATAAAGAAGTGTGCTAGTGCCAGATTCTCCGTTGTTAATCTTTATCATATCAGATTAAGTGTGATATTCAATTATTAATTTATTATAAAGTGTGATAGATATATATTGCTTTACTTCTCAAATAAACCTTTTAATTTGCAAAACAGAACTACTTCTTGGCTCAGTGGGGTCAGGAGGATTCCAAGAGAGGGGTGTTATATAGGGGTAGTCATCCAGAACGCATGAACTGGACATAAAGATATATCAATAAGGGTTTTCATTCAGTATTCTAGACTAGGCGTTGACTTGGCTGTAGTGCTGAATTGAATCCTCTTACAAATTGGGGGCTCGTGCCGGACGTTTGGGTTAGAATACCACTTGTGCAGCTTAATACAGTGTGCTAACTGACGGGATACATACATCCAGTCGGATCACCATGCTGCATCACGCTGTGAAGCATTCCTCAAAAGGGACACTCCAAGAAAAAGTTCTGTTCTGCAAAAATAAAATACTAACTTCTGTAAGTCAGGACAGAGACCAATCTCTAGAATGACGACCTTAGTAGACATGAAAATAGCCAGAGAGCACTTCTTACATAAGTTATTTGTGAGAGGTGAATGGGCTGAGCAGGGCCAGGAGGCCTGGTTGCAGGCCATCACGCGACAGGCCACTGAAACAGGTCAGACTTATGGAGAGATCAGGGTCCATTACATGTGGCCCTGAGTGAACTATATATGGCTCCTAAGGCCAAAGATGAACACGACAAGATTGTTAGGATAGCGGCATATTTATATTTATATATGGGAGCCATACAGAATAAATGTGCTGAAGGCCATGATCTGGCAAAAAGGCAACAGATGGCGTTAGAGAAGGCCCAATCTGATCTGGACTCTTCTGAGCAAAGGCTGCACAGAAGCCAGGAGTCAGAAAATGAGACCAGACCGTACATCACTAAAATAAAGGAGGATATGGATGTGCTGCAAAAGGAAAAGTCAGAACAGGATACCAGATTTCGGGCCTTGCAGAAGGAACACCAAGAAGGTTTGGACTCCCTACTGCAAAGCCAGAAAAAGCTGGAGCAACAACTGGACTTCAACAGGGTATGTGCTGAGCAGGTAGTCACCCTGCAAGGCCACCTAGATAGGGAAAAGGCAGAAAGCAATAAACTGATTCTGAAAGACCTGGATACCCAGGCAGAGTTTGATGAAGAGCGCCGGAAAGCTGGTGCCCTTCAAAGGCAGAGGGACGACCTGGCAGCACAGATGCAGGCTCTCAGTCAGGAAAGAGACACTTTAGGCCAGGAAGTCTGCCACTTAAAAAAGGAAATTGAAGAAAATCACCTGGCCCTCCAGGGGCTGGGTGACCTCCAAAAAGAAAACCAGAACTTGGTAGAGCACACCAGAAGGGTGGAAGATGCTCTGGCAAGAAAGGAGCAGGCCGGTAGGGATGGGACTCAGGAGGTAAACCTCCTGCAGCAAAGACTGGCCCAGTTCTCCAGGACCAACCAGGAAGCACAGAGGGAAAATGAGGCCCTCTGTCAACACAATGATAGGCTCCAACAGCAGGTAGCGATGCAGGAGAGACTGATAGAGTCTAGTAAGGCCTTGACTGAGGAACTGAAAGCACAAATGCAGGCTCTTGCATTGCAACAGGGAGCAGGGGCGGATAGAGATGAGGTCCGCTGGGAAAGAGAGACTCCTGACCATAACCTCAGGAGCCCTAACACCAGGGGCCTTCATCTCTCCCAGTCCCTGGACTCTACCACCCCCATGTCCCCTGGCGCACATGAGCACAGGGCCACAGGGATGGCAGATTACTATCCAGCTAAAAGTATGGGGCTCATAGGCCAGTACCACTCAGGAATGGAGGGGTGGGCATCCGGGTATGGGCACCCAAGTACAGTACAGTTCAGTGGGGAACCCCAGGAGAGTAGGCCCATTAAGGGCATCCTGAAAACCTCTGCCCAGTTAGGTCAGTGGGGGGGGTACCCAGCAAATCCTGGCAGCAAGGAGGGATCTGAAGACTCTCTGAGCGGTACAGGAAACAGGAGACCAGGTCCCCACATTCTGCCAGCCATTCCCAGGCTCGCAGAATCCGGGAAAACCTGGAAGATCTGACGGGAACCTCTGGGAGCAGTGCCTCTGAGTCAGAGGATGAATGGACAAGAGTTACCCGAACCAAAAAGGCCAATAAGGCAAAAAGGGACTTGCTTAAGGACCCCTTAAAGCAGATTAAGGCGATCAGGAGCGTCATCACGCCTTACCATAAGAACGCTAAGTATTCTGTTTGGGAGCACTTAGAGTTGTTTGAGCAAATGATGGAGACTTTCCATTTGAAGGACAGCCAAAGCTGTATTCAATATGTAAAGTGGACCTTCTCCCCGGAATACTCCAGTTTCTTTGCGGGGCTGGAGGACCAAAATCATTTAAGATGGTCCACCTATAAGGCGGCCATCTTGAAAATTTTTTCCATTCATAGAAATCCTCAAGAGGCTCGCAAGGCAGCCTACAATTTGCAATGTGGGGAGGATCAGGCCCCACAAGAATTTGTGCAAGAACTGAAACGTGCTTTTGCGCAGACCACCAGAAGGGTGCGCACAGACAGTAGAGAATTAATCAATACATTTTTTCATGCCTTGCCCAAATACATAATGACCCAGCTCGTGAGGGATTTTCACGAGAAAAGATCTTTAGACTGGGTCCTTGAACAGGCTACCCGGATCTATGAGGTGCAGAAACCGGTAGATAGCAAAAATAATGCTCAGAAAAACCCCTAAGCCAACAGCACCCCTGCTGCTGCCAAGGTGGCAGAGGTAAAGGTCACCCCCGTTTTAGAGTTGGAGATGGGGGGGCCTAAAAACCTACCTGCACCTAATAATGCTAGGCCCAGAAGGTCCTCGGGCCAGTCACAGACAGGGAGCCAGGGAGGCAGCCCCACAAATGGGGTCCCTCGCTCTCCTGATTATGTAAGTCCCCGTTACAAGGGAAATCGACCCATCCTGGGTTATGTGTGGACTCCTCCAGCCCAAGGGGGGGGATCCAGCCAAGCACCTAACCCAGGGAACTTCCCTCCCAACTTCCCACAGGAGGGCAGAAATTCTCCAAATCCTGGGCAGAACTTTTTCCCCAGGTATCCACCCAATTTCCAACTCCAAAATCATCCATCCTTCTTTCCCCAATTCCCTGAGCCCAGACAACCTAATCCGGGAGAGGGGAGGCCAAGGGTGGAGGGGTACCCAAATCTTCCCAACCCGGGGTATTACCAGAGGAGGGACAGCTACCCTTCCCGGGATCAGCCCAGGGGAGAAAACAGGGCCCCGTATCAGCCTGAGCGGGTTTCCCAGTTAGAGCGCCAGGTTCAAAACATGGCGTGGGATCTGGGTCACATACTGAGGGCTCAGCAGAACCCTCAGACCGGCATGCCGGCGCAGAACGCACCCAACTCTGGACCTGGTGCCCCAGAACAATGACGGGGGCAGCACCCCGATAACTCACTGGTTTCCAGGGAGGAGGCACAAAGGGAAGGGGGGTGTAAAGCCTTGGAGGAAGCTTCCTTCCTCACTTGTAAACAGCCCCTGGAAACCCAGGAACCGGAAACAAAATCTCTTGCCCCTGAAAGTCTGCCTCCTAAGGAGCAGAGGGGGGGTAGGAGAAACAAAAGACCCAAACAGACTCAGTTTGAGGAGGAGGTACAGGTCTTCCAATTTGAGGGAGAGGGATCCTCAGAGGATCCTGGGAAAAGGATCTTCTCCTTCAGAGAGGGGGGAACTCCTCCCAAAGAAAAATGGGTCCCTAGGGATGCAAATCCAGACTGGGGAGATGTGGAGACTGAGCAACCGCCGCCCACTATCTCATCCCAGAACCAACAGCAAGAAAATCCCCTGGTTCAAACCCATCCTGGTGACTGCCTCCAAAAAGGGGGGGGGCGGCCCAGAACCGGAGCCAGGGGAACCCAAAATGGCTCTGATCTCCAGTTGCCAACTTTTTCTTTCAGATTCCCAAGGCTCTCCACAGAATTCTGCCCAAATCTCTTCGCTAGCGATGTCCAAAACCAGAAAGTTAGCCCACCAGTTGTCCAAAAATGTGCATTATCTGTGCCCCCTTGAGGAGAAGGAGGGAAGATACTATGCCCCGGTACAAGTACAGGGGCAGGGTACAATTTTGGCACTGGTGGACACTGGATCTCAAGCCACCCTTCTGTCCAGAAGGGCCTTTGATGAACTGAATGCAGGAAGGGGAGAGAATTACCAAATTCCTCTCACCTCACTTCCTGGACAACTCCAGAACTTTGACGGGAAGGAAATTCCCGTCGAGGGGACGGCAGACTTGGACATTAAAATTGGGCGACACAAGTTGAAACACCCAGTTATAGTGGTGACCCCAGAGGGCACCCCTTGTTTACTAGGGAATGACCTCCTGAGAAGGTTGTCACCCCTAATAGATTGTGTAAACAAGGTCCTCTGGACCCAGACTAGCCGACCAATAAAATTAAAACAGAGTGTCAACCATGTTAGTTTAAACGGCACCTGCCACATGGTTGAACAAAAATCTGACCAAGTAGAATTTCACTTCCAGAATAGCCAAATTCCAGACGTGACAGTAATAGTCGTAGGACAACAGACTGGTGATGGAGGGTCCTCTCTATTTCTGAAAATCAACCTTCCTTCCAGTCTAAAGTGGTACTCCACGCTGGAGGGAAACACTCTGAGATTCTATACTAATCCACAATCAGAAACTCCCACTCCTATAGTCCAGAAAGATGTGAAATCAGCTCAGAGCCTGGCTGATATTCAGCAAATTGGAGAGCAGTTGTTCATCCCTGTCCAATTAAATGATGGGAAGGACTCTGTTCTCGCTCGAGTGTGTGTGAACAACGGTAAGAGCTTCATCAGCGAAGCCATGTTCCGCCAACTCCCAAAAGATCCAGCCATTCCCACATTCAAACTGATAGACAAATGGGAAATGGACCTGGAAGCGCCCAATTCAAAACATCTCCTGCCAAGCAGGTGTATGCTCAAAATCTCCATTGGCAACAAGAGCATAGTCCATAATTGTTGGGTCGTGCGAGACGTCACTGCCGCCTTTTACTTAGGCAGTGACATTCTCAATCGCTTTGCCATTAGTTTGGACCTAATAAACTTCAAAGCTTGGTCCCGATTAGCGGATAATCCCATGGGCTTTGATGATCCAGAAAAAGCATTTAGGTCAGCTCAATTGCTACCTTATGCAGTTGAAATTCAGATTAAAGAGGAAGTCACCATCCCAGAAAGGACCCGACATTTCTCCCTGGAAGTGAAAGTTAAAAGGGGACAAGAGTTGAAAAACCCTGATGCTTACATACATCTAAATGCTTCTCTCCAACAGCAAGGGTTGGGGGTAAACCCAACACCATTAGTCAACATAGAACATGACACCATTCCAATAGAGGTGGATAACAGCGACTTAAAGAGTATTACTCTAGCCGCAGGCACCATTATTGGAATGGCGGTTGATGACCGACATTTCTCCATTGATCTTGGAAATGAACTGTTAGGGCCAATCCCCAAGGACTGCGTTGACAGTGACAGTGATGACAATACGACACCAGACAGGATTTTTACCCGGCATGGGGGGAACTTCCTGGTGTACACTTCTTGCCCTTATGGTAAGGAAGATGTGACTTGTGACTTCAGGAGGGATGAGGTGATTTTCCAGGTCCATGAGGGCTGCCTTTCCCACCTGAAGCCTCCAGTCCAAATCAGCACTCTGACCAGGGACTTCTCCACCCAGCTGGAGGAGGCCGCTGAAATAGCCAAACCAGAAGTCTTCCCAGGCTTCAGGCAGATGGTGGAAGAGAGAGTCAACCTAGCTGATGCCTGTGTGACTCTGGAACAAAAGCAAAAGTTGAAACAAGTTTTCTTGGATTTCCAAGATCTCTTTGCGGTAGACTCATATGACTGTGGTCGCACTGACATCCACACAACAACAATCCCCACGGACCCTGGCATGACTCCAGTGTTTGTGAAGCAATATCGCTTGCCTCTCGCATCAATGGAGTCCCTTACTGAAATAATTAAGAACCTTGAGTCCCGGGGAATAATCCGTCCCATCCACAGCACCTTCAATAATCCGGTGCTGGGAATATTAAAGCCAAACGGCCAGTGGAGACTCTGTGCCGACCTCAGGGAGCTCAACAAACGGGTCCATACTTCCCGATGGCCTCTTCCCTACATTGACCAAGGGCTGGCCCAGATTCAGGGGTCACAGGTATTCACTGCAATAGACCTGACCAATGGATACTGGACCGTGCCTGTCAGCAGGGAGGACCAATACAAACTGGCTTTTACCTTTGGGGGCCAGCAGTACACATGGACCCGGACTCCTTTCGGATACCTCAACTCCGGCAATGAATTCAACATTTTCCTACATAAGGCCATGCCCGACCTGGGTGCGAGGGGTAACCTGGCTTATGTAGATGATGTCCTCATCAAAAGTTCTTCTGTGGAGGAACACATAGCGGAGATCCGTTATGTTCTGACACAGTTGAGGGCCGCCGGAGCAAAACTTTCCTTTCAGAAAGCACAGTGGTGTAGAACCCGTGTTAATTTCTTGGGGGATGGGATTACTCCTCAGGGCCTCTGTCCCCAGGAAAAGAAAGTGGAAGCACTTCAGAAACTGAAAGACCCCACAACTCTGCGGGAACTAAGGAGCCTCCTTGGACTGACCAATTACAGCAGAAAGTTCATTGAGGGCTACGCAGAGATCACCAGACCCCTGATTTATCTCCTGAAGGGGGGGGTCAAGTGGGAATGGGGTCCAGAACAAGCCAAGGCAGTAAAACAACTCAAAAGAAGCCTCTCACAAGCGCCTTGCCTGGCTTACCCTGTCAGAAACAAGGAGTTCTTCCTGGAGACGGGGTTCTCTAATACGTGCTTGACGGCAGTATTATACCAAAAGCATGACAAGGTCAATAAAGTAATCTCCTATGCGAGCAAAACTTTATCCTCTGTGGAGTAAAAATTCAACGATTGTGAGAAGGCACTCCTGGCAACGGTGTGGGCATTGAAGAATTACCGCCCGTTTATCCAGGGGGAACACATCATAGTGGAGACTCCACACCAGCCTCTGCAATATCTCCAAAGTGACAGAATCCGGGCCGGAAATGTGAGTAATTCCCGAATTACTTCCTGGATTCTGTCAATGCAAGGCTTTCCTGTGGAGGTCAGATATGGCCAAAACAAGAAGAGTCACCTCGCGCAAGGTCTGGCTGACTTGCATGATTGTGCCAGAGAAAACTGTCTCGAGGACGAGAGTCTAAAAATAAAGGACAACACGGAGGCATACCTTAATTCCCCACACAAAGTCTTTGAAGAAGACAAGTGTGAGGGAATGCCCACTGTGTATGTGGATGGATGCTCTTACCATGTTGACAACAACGGGGAGAAAGAACTGGTGGCTGGCGTAGGGAATGCATGGGTGAATGAGTCCCCAGAACCCTCCGCTGGATACAAAATTGGTCCCCGAAGTAGTCAGGTGGCAGAATTGATGGCTGTGCATCAGGCCATCCTCACTGCTGTCCAGCATCAACTCCGCAAACTGGTCATAATCACAGATTCGGATTATGTACGGAACGGGTTCGTGGAGCACCTGGTTAATTGGAAAACCAGAGGCATGTTATGTGCTAACAACAAACCCTTGAAACATGGGAAGTTGATCCAAAACATTGACGATCTGGTCACCTCGAATGAGATGACCATCTATTGGAAAAAGATCAAGGGTCATTCCAAAGTAGAGGGACCAGACAAAACTGGAAATGACTTAGCTGATCAGCTGGCCAAAACCGGGGCCATCCAAGGGGATCTAATTGAGATTGAGTCCCTGTTGGGGGAAATCCAAGTCACTGCTATCACTAGGTCCCAGACAAATGCTCACAACGACCTTTCAATTGCACAATGGAGTAAGGAGACCCCTGATGCTGATTTGATTACAGCTCAGAAGGGGGATCCAATAATTGGTAAATTTTACCAGCACCTTGAGGACCCTGAGAACTTTCCCCTGACGGATACCGATTACATTGGGAAAGAGGACCTAAGAGTGTTGATGAAATGTCCAAAAATGTTCCGAATCCAAGACGGTTTGCTGGTAAGGAAATCCAAAGCTGGCCACGATCAGTGGGTGGTTCCTACCTCATTCCGAAGCCTGATGTTAAGTCACGCCCATGATGCGGCCACCGCCGGTCATAGGGGGTTTCACACAACATTGGAAATCTTAAGAGAGGTTGCATACTGGCCACACATGGGGCAGGACCTCGACCAATACTTGAAGGGGTGTCTTGTGTGTGCACAATTTCAGCCATCATCCCTCACACACCGTGCGCCTCTCCAAAAGCGGGGGATGACACTGCCATGGTCAGATTTACAAATTGACTTTGTAGGCCCCGTGATTCGCTCTGCTAGGGGGAATAAGTACATGTTGACTGTGACATGCTTGTTTACCAAGTGGGTGGAATGTCTCCCAGCCCCAAATTGCAAGGCAGAAACTGCAGCTGCCTTGATGATTAACCACATCTTTTCCCGTTTTGGTCTACCAGGATTGAGTCAGACAGAGGTAGCCACTTCACCAGTGAAGTAATGACAAAGATGTGGGAGATACTGGGGGTCAAAAGGAAGTTGCATATTGCTTACCGGCCAGCTTCTTCTGGAGCAGTAGAGAGATATAACCGAACCATTGTGAGCATATTAAAAAAATTTGTGGCAGATTCTGGGCCAAGTTGGGATATCCGATTACCTCTGGTCCTAATGGCCATCAGATCTACCCCTTCATCTGCAACCAAAATGTCACCATTTGAGTTGATGACTGGGCGCAAGATGGTGCTTCTGCAGCATTTGCTCTACAGGACCCAAGAGCAGACACTGATAAATGCCTCCACTACTCATGTGTATGTGGAGAATTTAAGGAAACACCTTCAACATGCTTTTGCTTATGCTCAGCGGAATCTAGAAAGATCGGCTGATAGCATGAAGACCCATTATGACCTGAAAACTTCCAGGAAGGAATATCAGGTGGGAGACCGGGTCTATCTATACAACTTCCAAAGGAACCAGGCCACGCAGCGCAAATTTTTGCCTACATGGAAGGGGCCCTTTGAGATCATCGACAAGATCTCTCCTGTGGCCTACAAAATCCACATCCCCAAAGGTCCTTTGGCAGCGGGGGAAGTCAAGTGGGTCCACATAAACCAGTTGAAGTGTTGCCATCCCAGGCACACTCTGCAACAACTGGAGGAATCCTCTGGAATCCTAGAGGGTACTGTCTCAGACTAATTCAGTTCCAACCATAAAACATACCACATCTAGTCTCTAAAATATTGTGATTTGCATGAAACTGTCTCTTAGTTATACTGTTTTTTTTTTCAAAATAAGAATGTAATGTTTTGTTATGATGAAATGCATATGCTGCCCCACTATCTCATCAGTGGTGGAAAAACGTCTATGAGTAGGTATTGCTGCTTTTGCTTTATCATCCTAGGAGAGATGAAACCATGGAGAATGACCAAGGAGGACGATCCGGAGACCGGGAGCAGAGACGCAACGGGCCCGGGGTACCGCCCAATCTTCCCATCAGGACCGGCGAGGAGAACCGATCGATCAGTACCGGATGGAGGAAAAGATGCTGAACTGTGCCATCTATTGGAAGAAGATGAGGAAACATCCCAGGTCTTGCGAGTCCCATTCGTGAAATAGAATGGCCATCGCAAGAGGGGGGCTTGTGGGATGTATTTACCCATGCATCCGAGCCATACCTCAAAACTGTGCAGTACTGACATGGAAAACATCATGATGGCCAGAGCTTCCCAGAAAATGCACAGGGAAATGCATGAAGAATAGGCTGCCACTCATTTTTGCCGATGTTATGGGCACAGAAGGACACTGCCTAAAACCACCATTGGACTACCCACACAGTAGTCTGAAACCATTGGGAATGGCAATGCTGATTGCCAAAAGCAAACCCATAACTGTGGAGAATTCATTTTCTTGAATCCCAAAAAGGGGTGCAGTACCAGTACTCACCACTATCCAAAAGCCGGCGTTTTAAAACCACCAGATTTTGTAGAAAACTGAATAAATGAACCCAAAACATGCCAAAGAAAGACATTTTAAGAGGTGGATCCAATGTAAAGTTATATTCTGAAGTGACTTGAAGGTTTATAACAAGACTGGCTGAGCTGGGGATTTCAGCAGTTTAAGTAAATTTGGACTGAAAGACATTAAAAATCTCAAGGTTTAAGAGAAATGAGTGACCTACTTTTGAGTGTCACATAGGTTGCAATTGTTTAAATGTCATAGTTTTAAACTTAGAATCAGCCTTCTAGCTGCATATGTGAAAATGTTTAGTTTTATTTGAATGCAGAAACTGGGGAACAGAAATGACATGTAGCTAAAAAACTGGCTTCAAGAGATTCCAATTTGCCTGGCAACTACCCCCATCAGGAGTGAAACTTGAGTCACAGCTGTGTTCCCAGGCCTAGCTGCCCGTTTGCTGGCTACACTAAGGATATGCCATCTCTCTGATAATTGAATTAAGGGGAGCCCCACAGAACACAGGAGCTCTGAACAATGCAACCCCCTTTGCCCAGGCAGATGGTTTATTACAGAGGTCGTAAATGGAGCTTCCTCTTGGCAGAAGCTGGGAGGGGCAGGGTCTCTGAGCTTGCCAGAAACTGGAAAGACTGGTTTCTGTACCATGTGACATGAAAAGACACACCTCTATAGCCAGAATATGGTTTTAGAAAAAGATGAATAACTCATAGAGCGGACATGTGAAAATTGTATAAATGACACCATAATTCTTGTGATTTTTCTGCCCACATTTTAATAATAATTATTATTATTATTATTATTATTAAGAGGTTTTTAGAACCGGTGGCATGTTCAGGGGGGTTTTAGCGGAAAAGAGGATATTACTCAAAATGTGTGCATGTGAAAAATCTGACACTTCATCAACTAATGTCCATACTCCTTGCGCACATGTGTGTAAATTTGGGGTAATGTCCGGTATTGCAAACCAGTTAAAAAGTGCAAAATATTGCCATTTCTGAATGCAAGCTCTCAGGAAGAGCAGATTTGGACAGGGTATATCTCCTGTGATATGTGATGTGTGCATGTAATTTTAAACCAATGTTTACCTGTGCAAATATGTCTTTTGTTATCAAATATAGAATGTGTGCAATTTGACTGGGGAGTGTCCTCTCTGCAAGCCATAAAATGACATCACGCTGACACACACTTCCTTCCCCAATCAAGGGAGAAATGGAAGTTTGACCAATTAGAAGCTGAGAGAGAGGTAGAGTCAGTGATGCTCACACACACCCATTTTCAAAACACATAAAAGCAGACAGACAGGACAGATAGGGACTTTTCAAATCCATTTGCAGCTGGAAGCTCTGCCGGGAAAATCCATATCTTGCCTCCATCAAACCTCCAGAGAGCCAAACTAGAGACTTCAATCTATCCAGAACTAGAGACCCAGACCAGACCAGCAGAGTAGAGCTGACCCAGATCACTGTTAGCAGAACCAGAGAGAGCTGACCCAGATCACTGTGAAGTGCAGAGTCCAGTCTAAAACCTGACCAGATCCATGGCGAGGCCCATTTCACTCAAGAATATAGTGTGAGTACCTAGAAAACTGTGCAGAACCAATCTCTTAGTTAAAATAATATAATCCAAGCTATTTTAATCTAAGTAGAACTGTCTCCTAACTGTCACCTGTCATTTGTAAAGCTGTCACTTGTCATTTGCTAGTTGCAAGCTGCACTTGTCTTTGTGAACTTTAACATTTCAAATCTGAAAAACGACCTTTATTCAATCGCTCATATCTCCGTGACCGTTTGTGCTAGAGACTTGCAGTAACTTTCATCTGGAAGCTGAGATCCGAGGCTTTCTTAGGACCCCAAAACGATAGTGATAGTCCTTGTAATTCCTCTGTAATAGAGCTCGGCGCATTCACGAATTTTACCACGATTTGCAATTTCTTCACGTGTAAAAAGCTGCTGCTGCTTGCCTTCCATTTGCCAGAAATTCGTTTAACCTGCTAATCATCCCTGAATCATTGCTAGTGTGAGCCTGGACTAATATTAACTAGATACCACTCACCCTGAACTTCTAGAGGGAATTAAAAGCAAATTTAGCATATTTTTCACTCCATTGCCAGCACATATCAAAGCATTTTGCCTGTGTTTTCAACTTCCGTAGTCTAAGTTGCTGGGGTGAACTGAATTACGTTTGAATTGCATTTCTGAGAATTGTGTGCCTTCCTTCCCTTTCCTTGCATTGCATAAAAGGGGGGGGTGAATTGCCAGAGAAAAGTGATTACATTGTTTTGTTGAAATCATATTGAGTATTTTCTATACTGCATTTCATTCATTCAACCTTGCATTTCCTTGAACCCTATAAAACATTCTCTTCCACATTATTCTTCTGTCCCTATTTACCAGTGTGCTATCTTATCCATTTCATGTCAACTCCTTAGTGATTATAAAGAAGTGTGCTAGTGCCAGATTCTCCGTTGTTAATCTTTATCATATCAGATTAAGTGTGATATTCAATTATTAATTTATTATAAAGTGTGATAGATATATATTGCTTTACTTCTCAAATAAACCTTTTAATTTGCAAAACAGAACTACTTCTTGGCTCAGTGGGGTCAGGAGGATTCCAAGAGAGGGGTGTTATATAGGGGTAGTCATCCAGAACGCATGAACTGGACATAAAGATATATCAATAAGGGTTTTCATTCAGTATTCTAGACTAGGCGTTGACTTGGCTGTAGTGCTGAATTGAATCCTCTTACATCTCTGTGGTGGTGACGTCATGTTTTTACCATCTACATGAACTAAACATCTCATCTCTTTTCTATCTTTCCCGAACAAGGTCATGGGTGTAAATGCATCTGTTTGCTGAAGCTTATTCTTTGGGAATAGTATTTATCTTAGCCTACCTGAAAATTAACCTGCCCGACAATCAAGGATCCAAAATGTGGCTGCTAGGTTAGTTTAAAAAAAAAAGGAATTTAATAGGTGGTAAAACAATGATGATAATGCAGTGTTATGTATTAACCACTGCATTACTGCCAAATTACCACACCGCCGAACTACAGGTTTGGAGGTAAGAAAGAGGAAACACCTGCAGCTGAACGCTGGAGGTAATTTCACCACCTTACTGCCCAAAAACAACCAAATTGGCGGTATTAATAACACCAAAATCCCCAAGGAGTCCTATGGATGCCAATTAATGGGGGACTAACCCCAGCCTAACACCACTTGTATTCCGCTGGTAATACCACCAATGGTAATACTGCTAGACCAAGTGGTGGTAACGGTTATATCATTTGGTGGTATTACCGGCGAGATACTGGCAAAATCATAATGAGGCTGTTTGCATTTTATGTACAAGTTCATACACCACACCAGACATGCCTTACTTCCAAACCTGTAGTTTAGTGGTGTGGTAATGTGGCGTTAATGCAGTGGTAACCTTGTTACAATGCATTACCACAGATTGTTACCGCACTCCTGAATTCGTAATGAGGCCCAATCTGCTCTCTTGCAGTGCTTACAATATGTTCATCCTACAAGACCACTACGACCTGGTCTGTAGTCTCTCCTGAATGCAAGAACAGGTATCCCATGCATTAAAAGACTTTCTTTTGAAAGTCTATAGTTTGGTTGGGCACGTTTGACCGAATTGACCAGTTACATGTACATGCACATGTACATGTATAATATATTTGGGTATGTGTGGGTAGGGGAGTAGTGGTGCGGTTGACTGGGGGCATGGGATGGGGAGGAAGGTATGGGGGTCCCACTATAAAATAAATGAACGAATTCAATTAGATCAAAAGAGCATACCAAACTACAGACTTTCAACAGAAAGGGCCTCATTATAACTTTTGCGGAACGGGTTAACGGGCTCCGCTAATGGAGGCGGACCCGTTAAACCGTCCCGCAAAATTACGAGTTTTACCAGGCGTCCTTACCGGGTCCCGCGAGGGGATCTCGGTATGGAGCTATTAGCTAATAGCTAATAGCTCCATGGCTGCCGCCAAACTCGTACTGAGGCCCCAAGTCTTTCAAAACACGTAGAACCACAAAAATAGGAGGCCTGTGTTATGCCACCTAGCGGCATGGTACTGCGTTACCGCACTCTGAGCCCAATCTATTGCAGTTAAAAAAAAAACTCAAGAAATGTTTTTCTTGTGTTTTAGCTAACGTTTGTGTTGTGTGGCTCCTTTTGCACAGGTGCTCTGTAATATGACAAGACGATACCCTTATATTACAACTCAATAGGTTCTTTAAATGCACTGATTACCAGTGCTTCTAAATGGGGACTTCACCAGACAGGAAGGGGCCTGGGGTGATTTAGTATGTAATAATGTAGCATACGTGTTATGCTTCTGCTCAGTCTCTCTCATTCGCAAACTCACTGAACCAACCTACAAAACTACTTGCTCCACCAACTTTCCCACAAATTCACACTAGTGGTGAAGCCAGAGAGGGAGCAAGGAGGTGGATGCCCCCCTGGCTCCACCTGGTTCCTAGTGTTCCCCCCAGGCACCCTTGAGGCCCCATTAGCCGCCCCCCCCCGCACCAAAAGCTGCCTCCGCTACTGATTCACACACCTCTTTTTCAGTTGCTCATTTGCGCATTCAATCAGTCAGTCAACCAGTCTCACCTCACATCTAACCCACCCTTGGATTCACTCATATACACAAACATTTGCTCACTCGAATTCAAACGCTGTCTTACTCCCTCAATCAGTTTTCAGTCACTCACTTCCTCATTCACTCAAACCCCAACCTGCTGTCTGTTGTAATATGTGTACTTTAGACAGGTAAAAACTGTATTCAGGGTCCAGCTGTCCTGTTGTTCCTTTCACAAAGAGCATACACATTCTTAACTGTTGGAAACACATATTAGACTCTGGAAACACCCATGAGCGTGCATGTATTTGTGCTAAAGAAGTCCCAGAATTAATTTGATTATCAGATTTATCCAGAGGCCAAAACCTGACTAACTGCGGATATAAAGTTTAGAAAAAGATAGTGTAAGTGTCAGAACCATCCCAACAGATCGTGTCTAAAGTACAGGATTATCCGACACATGCAGCCTCTATAACGCTGTGTGGCAGATGTTCAGGCTCGTGTAGCTACAGTATGATAAGAAACATTGACACCTTATGGAACCAGACGAAGATATTAGAGGTAGGTGACAACTTTGCATATTGCATTCATGATCACATGGCTGGACTCATATTGGTTAGTTGTGTGCTAGTCTCGGGAGGATAGCTCAGGGGCAACGTGCTTGCCTTGGAACAAGACGACACGCAGCAACACAGGTTCCATCCCCGGGTCCACGCTTAGAAACCTCTGGGTATTAAGCGCATTATAAATAACCAATTACATTTGAGGTATTCCACTGCAGCCACCTGTGTACGGATGCCTTCTTCGACAAATGCTCTAGCCTTGGCAGAACTATTGGCTGGATTTTTGGACCAAGTTATCTCAATTAATAATCCATGACCTAACACAATATTCAGTTTGATATATGCTCCATTGGTTTAATTTTCAAAAAGAAAAATTATTGATGCTTAAGAAAATACCTATGTAAGCAGAAAGGCCATTGAACAAGACTAATCCCATAACATGTATTTAATAAACGACTTTGGTATATGGCATTCTCTGCCAAATTTAAAGATGATGACATTGGAGGGAATATTCTGATACAAAAGACCTCTCAACTGATGAGCCATACTGACCTATGTTGCAGCGTAAGAAGGCCCTCAGGCCTTTCTAAGTACCAGGTAAACAAAACTCATTCTAACTTACACTAACCAAACTATTCTGATCAGAGCTTCAACCAGCCTGCAAGCACAAAAGACCAAAGGGGAACAACACATTTGAATTCACACTCATCACTTACAAGCAGACCACCTCTAGAAGAACAAACTATATTGCACCTCTGGGCCCTCCAGAGTGTCAAAATGTCTTCCTCACACAAACAAGACCACGAGAACCATGCCCAACACGCCACTAACTTCAAAGGACCACATTGAGCACACCAATGAGGACAGGAAGAACAACACATGACACCAAACAATTCGGATGCTTAACCAAAATAATACTTTCTAACATTCACTAGCTACAAAACCAGATGGATACCTACAATTCATAAACACCGTACTAAGTGCAGGAACCGGAACCAGACACAGAAAGAATAGAAAGGGTGTATAAGACGTATTTGAAAGCCACATTTCACAGTTGCCAATTCACGCACCTGAACTAAATACGCTAAAGAAAATGGTTAACAACCGAGAAGCAACAAGAAAACACTCCACCTTCTACCAGAGGCTGCCCCCCAACCTCAGTCCAGCCACAACTGAGCACATGCTAACTCAAAATAGAGCAACTGACCACTGTACATTCGTACCGCCTTCAGCCCTGGACTGCCACTCCAATGACTTTGGTCCTGCCACAACCAAACACCTATATCAGGTTTCCTCCCAAAGCTCAATTCCCACTCCTTCTGTAAACAGTTTGCAATTAGTAAAAACATTTGTGCTGACCTCTGGTTCTTTATTAACCTGCCATTGGGCAACACCATAGCGAAAGGTACACAAGACAACCTGTATTTGTGGGAAGGGAGACATTCACACAACATCTGCAAGATAGCCACCTTCACAAACATTGTAGTGGGCACTCGGAGGGCTGGTTACCTCTCAGGGACTCCACCACCCTATTCCCATACCCGCTGGCCAAAGAACAATTAAGACTGCCTTGGTGTTACGTGAGTGTTTTTCTCTGGATCTGGTCGACTTCCCCAGCTCCTACAAGCAGCCGTGGGACTGGCTCGCCGACCTTGATTACATCACCCAATGCTGTTTTAGCGACTATGGTTTACTGGAGATGAGCAGCTTCAGTTCAGCTTCCCCCCTCCCTCGACCATGGTGTATGGGTCATGTGTTTGAAGCTGGACATCATGCTGAAACCCAACCTGTGGCATCCCTATTGAGTGTGCTATCTATTGTTTTGCCTTCCTCGCAATTGTGCATACACGTACCTTGTGCCGATATCATGTACGAGGTATCCATGTCCCCCTATTCCCTTCCAGGCCTAATCTCAAGGCTGTCTAGAACTCCGAGAGTCCCCTTATTTCCTCCCTTGAGGGTGTCCCAACCCATCCAGCTCACTCCTGCAATTGGTCGGTGTGCCCCCCGGACAGGTGCTCAATCAGCACCTTCATTACACACTAATCCTAACAAAACCACCTTGAAGATACAAACACAACTCATAATACAAACCAATAAAAGTCTGCTAAAATGCACTACTCAACTGTTCAGCCACTCAACTACAACTGACGCTGCATGGCATCTCAGTGCTCCTATGGCAACCGCTAAGGAAGTGCATCTTTGCGCAGCTGCCCCAACATGGTCTTAAACTGGCATCCCTATGCCCGCTCGGCAGACAAGACGTCTAAAATAGGCAATGCCCCAAACAAGTCTTCATGCATTGCAATAGAAATCCCATGGCAGACATGTTAACACTTTCTTAAATACTCCCAAAAGCAAGAATCACAAATGCACACACCTCCCATAACAGTACTGGCACCCTCATGAACATATATAAAAACAGGCAAATCGTTCAATTACCAGAAAAGTAACAAATGTTGAAGCTTGTCCTTTTCTTTCCTATTTTTTTAAAACACATTTTTTAAAGCAGATTGTACATACTGCTAAAACTGCTAAAACACAATCCCACAATTTAGCGAAAACCCTCAGTGTTAGGGTGGGCAAACACCACACACATTGCAAGTTGGGTGTATATTATCACATACTTATCCACACCCCGCACTGTCGATCATCAACATACCACCTGGATGTTTCACAAAACAATTCCCTTTAATCAACAGAAAACAAAATATGCATTGAAATCATTACAATATTACACCCAGATTATAGAACTAATTGCGCTTTTGAAAACGTGGCGAAAGCTACCACTCATTGCAACTTTAAAATGTCTTTGATCTAAAATTGCCACTGTAATATACATAAAAGCCACTAAGATGAAAATGATAGGGACAACCTTGACATTAGTCCCAAGATGGATACGACATTGAGATTAGTCCCGATGTTCTTGCAAGTTGAACAGTTGTACACCTGTAAATCCTGAAACGCGTTAAAACACTAAACATACCTGTGAGTAAAAGTATTGATCTACTAAGATAACATTCACACCCATGCGTGAACAATGCTCTCTTCATTTTTTAAACGCACACATCTTGATGCTGCAAGGAGCAGTAAAATACCAGGGACGTCATTAGTAGGTTACCCGGGGCTGCGCCTGTGACCGATGAGGTCTCCCTTGCTACCCCTGTGGTCTTCTTTGCTACCCCTAAAAAGAAGAACATTTAAAAAAAGGTTTTATTTTTACATTTTATTTTAGGGAAGCTCCTGGGCTCTGGCCAGTGCCATGTGTTTCTTTGTTTCTGGAGTGGCTGGCTTTCTTGTTGGTTGGGTGATATTGTATGTATATGTGTTCAATATAAAGCACTTAACCATAAGTGCCTTATAATAACACATCATTATCATTTGGTCCTCGACGTTTAGTTGGATTCACAGTTATGTGGTAATTTGGGCCTATGCACGACACATTTGGTGAGCCATTCTTGTATGAAATGTATATCACATTACAGTGATATAGTAACCATATTTTTTTCGTAGTGTACTTAGGAACAATGCTATGTGATGCCACTTCCTGTTTTGTCAAGGGGTGAAGGGTCATGTTCCATTGCTTCCCGCGATGACACTTGGAGGTGGGGTCAAATGACATCACTTCCTGTGATGTCATCAGGGGGTCAAGAGTTGTGTGATGTCACTTCCGCTACCCATGGCATTTTGGTGAAATGTAAAATACCTGCAAATCCTGGAAAAGTGTTAGGTGAGAGATTGATCTGTAATCGCTAAGCACACTACGTAACAAGACAGGCTGTTCAGCATTCACAAAACACACGCAAACCTCAGGTATGCACAATTCTCTATAAAGCCATTGATAAGGTTGTACCTGAGCATATTAGTTGTCAAATCACTCTCACAAGGTAAATTCCTACAATCCACTTCACCAATTTCGCAGATGGGAGTACACTGTGCACAAACCTTGATCTCCTTTTTAAAAAAACAAGGTTTATTTCTCTAAAATTCCCAAGAAGATCTGAATCAAGTTCTTGGAGCACCTGAAGGTACTCCCTCCCCTGAACAGGGAGAGCACTACCACAAATGTAGCAGAAACCTAAGGAAGCAGCAAACGTCCTTTCCTCCTCCGAACAACGGAACACTCTTGTGCAGGGTGTGCACATGGCAGCAGCACCCTCATGCAGTGCCTTGATGGTGTGTCCTCCTCCAGGTCGAAATCTGGATGAATAAGTTCATCCAAGTTAAAACTCTTGACGATCTCTTGTCAAGGATACTTCTGTTAGTCATTCCCAGTTGACTCCAATTCCCCAACTCACGCGGGGACAGCATTTCTCGATTGGGAAAAGACTCCCCATTTACAACTTCAGGGAGTATCGTAGCTTGATTCGAAAGCAGCCAATTACAACTCGAATGGGCCCCTACACTTTCTTCGTTGCAGGGGCATTTATACACAGTTACGGTCTGCAGCTGCAGCAAAGTCCTCCTCCTGCTGCTGAGACAGAGCCCGGTTGGTCCATCAGGAATGGTCTTACTCCCACCCTCACCACCAGACTGGCAGGGATGGAAAATACAAGGTGGTATCCAATCTCACCAATTGGCAGGTCAGCATCAGAAAATGGCTTATTCCCGCCCTCGTACCTGACAGATAGTACTCCTGCCCATCCCCAGATACAGCCGACAACAACGACATGGAGAGCTATCAATGAAGCGGAAACACAGGACTCTCCTCCTGTGACTGCAGCTCGTTCCGAATCGGCCTGGCTGGCATAGAGAGTGGGGTGGCCTTCATCGACACTGCACCCACCGCAGCAGTGATCTCTCATCACCAATATGTTGCAGCGTGGTAAGGCACTCGGACGTGACATAAGATGAGTAGATGAAGGGTGAGTTCAGTTGTTCCTTTATGGTCACCACAAAGTGAGTGGAGATGGACGAAGGCTGGCACTCCACCACCCAGGCTGCAGTCTGGCATTCAACTGCTGTTCACTACCAACTGTCACTCCTAGAATGCTCATTACTTCACATGGCAAAATGAACACATCCATGCGACCAGACAGACACTCTCATGCAACCCAACGTGCACACTAACACCAGGTCCCCAACAACTTTTCTGGGGATGATTGAGTTCTGCTCACTAGCATGATCTCTGACCAGACCGGACAGGTATAATTCTTCTGTTGCCAGTGCCAGTTGTCTGTCACGCATTATAGTTGTTCCAGCAAGGCTGTGTATTAGGCTTGAGATAGCCAAGAATCTATTTTATCTATTTAGTTTATTGGTCATTTGTAAGGCGCTTTATACAAAAGGATTGTGTTTCAAAGTGCCACAAGGGTAAATGGGAAGGGAATATGGGAAATAATAACAATGGCAAGACACAAACGAAAACAACAGTAATGTATATACAGCAGTGGTCCTACTGGGCCTTGTGGTATTTGGCCGTGCAAGTGTATTGATGAGAAGTGCATGGGAGGTGGGAGGATCGAAAGGGGGAGAAGAGGAGTGGAAAAATGCTGGAGGTGGGCCCATGAGGGAAGTGCCGGGGGAGCCAGGAGGAGCACCTCAGGGTAAATTGTAGTACAGGCATCTCTCAAGGGTGGTATGTAGAGCCACCAGTCAGAAGCCGAGGAGCGATACAGTGGGGGTGGGAAGTGCTGGTAATGACTGGGCGGAAGGGCCTGAGAGCCTTTGAGGATCAGGCCGCCGGTCACAACAGAAGTAGGGTGATTAGCAAGGAAGGGGAAGAGGGAAAGAGGTAGAGAAGAGCAGAGTTTTGAGCAGTTTTCGGAACTTAAGGAGGTCCGGCTCAACTCTGAGAGGAGCAGCGAGGCTTTTCCAAAGGGAGGCACCAGCCAGGAGAGAGATCTTCCTCCCACTCTCTGCTTAGAGAAATGTTTGAAAGTCAGAACGTTGGAATTAGAGAAGCTTAGGGCAGGGGAGTAATTGGGGGGGGTACAGTTGATAATAGCGTGGTCGGAGACCCCAGAAGGCCTTGTGGACGATGCAGAGGGTCTGGAATTTTATCCTTGCAGCCACTGGGAGCCAGTGAGGAAAATGAAGGGCTGGAGAGACGTGATCCCTGGGCTTGAAGCCAAGGATAAGTCTTGCAGCCTTATTCTGGATTAGCTGAGAATTTCCTTAATGCCCTTCTGAGCCCTGATACCCTCGGGTCTGCCGTGCACTATAAATATTAAAATAAACAAACAAACAAACAAACAAGCTGGAGTGGGCAAAGAGATGAAAGAAGGAGATTGAGAAAGAGGTTGTTACAATAGGCCATCCTGTAAAGCACCAGAGCTCTGGAGACATTAAGCTTGTGGGGGAAGGTGAGAAAAGGAAGAATGCCTCTGAGGAGGTGGAGCTGGAAGTGGGACTTTTTGGTAAGGTCCATGATGTGCGGGGTGAAGGAGAGAGCAGAGTCGAAGATGAACCTGAGGCTTTTGGCCTCACAGGATGGTGGTGGTAGAGGGCCCAAATAGGGTGTGGCTAAAGGGTAGGAGGAAAAGAGGGACAGGTGTCCAGATGAGGAGAATCTCGGTCTTAATGGCATTGAGACAGAGCTTGTTCCCTGAACACCATGCCTGAATGGAAGACAGACAGTCAACGATGAGAGAGGAGGAAGAGGGGCAAGTAGAGGGAAGTTGGAATAAAAGCTGTGTGTCATTGGGATAACACTGGGCATGAGGATAGAAGGAGGAGATCAGATGAGCAAGAGGGGTGACATAGATATTGAAGAGCCCGGGTGATAGGATAGAGCCCTATGGTACACCACAAGTAGAGAGGGTGGTGGAGGAGGAGAAAGGGCTCAATTGCAGCTGGGAGGAGAAGACATCTGAACTGTAACAGGAATGGCAGGAAGGGCCCTGCAAAAAAAGTGTGTGGGCCTTGGCCCTCAGGCCACACCTTGTCTACACCACTGAAGCCCCATCAAATGGTTGCTTCTCATAGAACCTTATTGATAAAGTAAAACAATGGAATTACCCGCAGTTAGTTATTTGAACACATGGTTATGAATTGTTGACATTGGGATGATGTAAAGTATTTTCAAAATTAATAATCAGATGTTTTACTAAACAAGATTTAGGAGGTGTTGGAGGTTTTGTCTTCAGGATATTACCTAACTTGGCAGTATTTTAGTATTTCGGTAAATTGGCGGTAAATTGGCATTACCTCATTTTGGTGGTAATTTAGTGGTGAGGATACCATTCATAACACTGCCCTATATGATAAGACAAGCCTTCCCCATTTTATAACTATGTCCTGTACTTGGGTTGACTGTAGGCATCCACCCAAGCTTAGCACATTTAGAGAGAACCCAGTAAGGTCATAAATAATGTAATAGATTGTGTATAAATGTTGCTAATAACTTATCTATGTGAGATTAGCCTACGCCCTTGGAGGGCTCTGTTCCACCTCAGCATGCATGGTGGAACACACTCACACCAACACAAAAACATTCTAGCTTGCTTTTGTATTGCCCCTTTTGTTTCTTACTTTTACCTCCAGTGGTAAACACTTTTACCGCTGTGATGTAATCCTCAAGGTGTTTCCCAGTTACTTTTCCCCACTAAAATAGTGATCATCAGACATATGAACAGGACAAAAAATGACACCAGCTTTGTTTCTGTTATTGCAATTATTATTTTTGATAATCCACCTAATTATGGAAAAAAACACAACATTACATTTCATGATAATACAGTTATGAGCTTTTACCAACAGGCCAACACTGCCGCTGTTATCTAATAGACAAGATAAACTCCTCAGGGCTCTATTCAGTCTCACCCCCAGCAGCGCGTCTCTGCTGGGCCTTCATCACCTATATGAACACTAATCATGTGGGAAAGACATTGCTAACGAATACGGACAATACACATTGTTGAAGAACACGTACCTTAGAAGTGGATCAGTCACAGCCCGTCTGGGCTGTCACGCACATGGGCCAGTGAAGAAACTGGGCCCATTTAAAGCGCCCCTGCACTTGAGAAGCAGGACGGAGAGATCATCCTCATAGTTTAACAGGTGAGACTATATGGGCAAATGCATGTTCACCAAGTTCTGGGAAGAAGGGTTCGAGAACTACAGCCATATCACAGCATCCTCACGACCTCTCAAATCCTTACAGGAGCAGTTCCAACCATCAGAGCAGTTCACAACATGGGAGCAGGGGAAGAAGCCTGATCCAGGGGAGCCAGATCCTGGGAGGGCTGCAACCGTGCCCCAACATCTCCGCAGAGACCAGGTGAGCATAACAGAAAACAAAGCCTCTCTGAATCTCTGCCTGGGCATTATGGAGACCTCGGAAATTGACCAGTTGGCCCAATTATGGGGGAATTGCGGGCCGAAGTTCATGTTTCCAGACAGGAAATGAATGCCTTGAGAATGGACCTGATTGTAGCCCGAGAACAAACTGATGACTTGGCAAGGCAGATGCTTCAGACACATGCTGGTCAGGTTCAATTTCCGGGGATTGCACAACCTCCCATGCCGCAGCCATCGCCGCCAGTCCAGGTGGTACTTCCCGGGGCAGTGCCACTGGCCCCGCCCAAAAGTTTTACCGGTGACCGAAGCAAGCATGCTATATTTATGAACCAATTCCGTCTTCACTTTCTGTGCCGACCTGGAGCCTTTCTTAATGATAGTGCAAGAGTTGCTTTAGTTCTTTCATATTCAGAAGGTAGTGCAGCGGACTGGTCGATACCATTAGTAAACCAGGATGATCCTCTGCTCCGAAACTTTGGGGAAATCCAACTGGAAATGGAAAATTTGTTTGCTAGGCACCCAAGAACAAGCCCTGGATATCGAACTATTGTCCCTCAGACAAGGGAACCAAAATCTGCTGACTTATATTACCACCTTTAATCATCTCGTAGCACAGACAAATTGGCCGGAAGCGAAGGGGACCATGCTCTTTTATCAGGGATTGCGTGGGGAACTAAAGGATGTGCTAGCCCAAGTGGTCAATCCTGCAGAAGGTTGTGCTGAGTATATTAATCTGACAGTACAACTAGATCACAGGTTGCAGAATCGAAAAATTGATCGCACAAGAACTGAAGGGAGGTCTGTCTATATGCGACCCCGGGACAATCCAATCAAAACCCACGAACCAGATGAACCAATGCAGATCAGAGGATTACAGGCTCCTATCTCCAAGGCAGAGAGACAAAAGGGGAGACAACACTAATTTTGTTTATACTGCGGAAAAGCAGGGCATTTCCTCCAGACTGCCCAGTCAAACCCCCCAAAAGGATTGTAGGTGCAACAGACAATGGTAAGGAAGAAAAAGAACAAAACTTGGAAAACTCCAGCGCCTGACAAGCGTAGGGGTCCACTTGTCGAGCGAAAAGAAGGAATCTGTACAGATCTCACACTTGGTCATCCCGGTACTTTTGGTCAACCATCAGCAACCGACAAAGGTACATGCCTTGGAGGCATATATTGATAGCTGGGTGGTGGGAAATTATATTGATCAAGATCTGGCTGTACGAATAGGCCTTCCTCTCCAGCAAAAGCTCAAGTTGGAAAACGTCACACAGGTGGATGGTTCTCAGTTGTCATACGGCCCAGTGATGCTACATACTGACAAAGTCATGCTGATATGTCAGGATGGTCATCGAGAAGACATCTCCTTCGGTCTTATTGGGGCTCCCCAGTTCCAGATGATCTTAGGAATGCCGTGGCTGAAAACACACACCCAAGGATCGACTGGCGAACACGAGTGCTGACCTTTCCTCCAGACTGCACAAACATCTGCTACCACAAAGAAGAGAAGAGCAAGGAACTCAAAACAAAATCTATCATAGGACTCTCTGGTTCTCTACCCCCGGAATATCTGGATTACCAGGATGTGTTTCAGAAGGAGCAAGCAAATACCCTACCTCCTCACAGACCTTACGAATGCCAGATCAATCTGGTTTCCGGAGCAAAAATTCTCTGCAGTCGATTTTAAACTAACAGAGCAAGGAAACCAGCATCTGAAGTCTTACTTGGATCAGTACCTAGCCAACGGTTTTATCCACCCATCTAAGTCCACTGCCTCCTCAGCTCTTTCTTTTCTTCGTACCAAAGAAAGAAGGCAATTTAAGAACTTGTATAGATTATAGAGCACTGAACCAAATCACAGTGAAGAAAAAATACCCCCTACCTCTTATCCCAGAGCAGCTAGATCAATTAAAGAATGCCCAAATATACAATAAACTGGACTTACGAGGGGCCTGCCATCTGGTGAGGGTAAAAAAGCGAGGCAAATGGAAAACGGCATTCCGATCCAAATATGGACTTTTTGAATATCAAGTCATGCCCTACGGATTATGTAATGTCCCGGCGGCATTCCAATTCTTCATGAACGAAGTGCTTCACGAATTGTTGGACGTTTGCATATGGGTGTACATTGATGACATTCTTATTTAATCTACATCCAAAGATGATCACGTTGGCCATGTAAGAGCAGTTCTGGAAAAGTTTTGTCAACAACGGCTGTTTGCCAAATTGGAAAAATGCTTTTTCAATGTCACGGAAGTAGAATTTTTGGGCATCATGCTTACCCCATGAGTAGTTCACATAGATACCCGAAAGGTGGATGCTATCCTTCAGCGGCCGTCACCAACATCCACAAAAGGAGTACAACGCGTGCTCAGTTTTGCCAATTTTTATCAAAAGTTTATCCCCAGGTTCTCGCAAATAATGTATCCAATCACTTCCTTATGAGAAAGAATAAGAAATGTCTTTGGTCCCCGGAGGAAGAAAATGATTTCCAGGCACTGAAACAAGCCTTCACCTCTGCACCAGTTCTTCGGCACCCCTGTCCCGACCTGCCATATGTGGTCAAAATATATGCCTCCAGCATAGCCATGGGAGCCGTCCTGTCACACAGAGACCCGGGTACAGGACAACTACATCCCATAGCATTTTGGTCCCATAAGTGTTCAGCGCTGGAGTTAAACTATGCAATTACTGACAAGGAACTGTTAGCAATCAAAGGAGCCTTCAAAACATGGAGACACTATCTTCTGGGAGCCAGACACATGGTCACAGTTATTACAGATCACTGTAATCTAGAATATTTAAAAACAGCCAGGGTCCAATCCTCATGCCAGCTCCGCTGGGCTCTTTTCTTTGCAGAATACAATTTTGTCATTAGTTACAGACCAGGAGTGCGCAATGGGAAAGCCGATGCCCTATAACGTATGGGAGAAGACAAGGAAGCCTTTGCAACATCTGAGCCTGTGTCCATTATTCCCGAAGAACAAATTCAGAACCGAATTGCTGCAACCACCTGTTTGGAAGACTTAAAAACTGATCTTCGATATCAGATGAACCAAACTGCACAACAGGAGTGGTTAGCTCCGGGAGACCAATACTCCATCATGGATGATTTACCCTATTTTCAAGGAAGACTATAATCAGGACAAATAATTGCAAAATCAGATAATAGCAAATTACCACAAATCATTAGTGGAAGCACATCCTGGAATCGCCAAGACTCGGGCCAAGATCCAAAGGGTTATTGGTGGCCAACCTGGAGAAGAGACGTTGCCCAATTCCTTGCCACCTGTGGTGTTTGTGCACAAAACAAATCTCAGAAGCAAAATCTTGCAGTGTTATTACGTCCTTTGACTGTACCACCAGCACCATTGAATACGCTGTCTATGGACTTTGTCACCAATCTTCCCCTCTGCAACAGATTTAATACAATCCTGGTTATTGTGGACTTATTCTTCAAAATGGCCCATTTTATTCCATTAAAGGGGCTTCCTACTGCTTCCACCCTTGCCACTGTATTTTTGGAGCAAGTTGTCAAGTTACATGGTTTCCCATCGGTATTAATCTCAGATCACGGAACACAATTTGTCTCTGCTCTCTGGAGGAGGTGCTGCAAAATAGCCAAGATTGACCTCTGGTTATCCATGAGTCATCATCCCCAAACCGATGGTCAAACCGAGAGGACCAACCAGACCTTGGAGCAATACCTAAAATGCATGCTGCAACAAACTGAAGAGCCCTGGAAAAACCTCCTCTGGTTGACCAAATTCGCCTACAATAACTCTGTCCACACTAGCACCGGACAGACCCCGTTCTTTACAGTGCAAGGTCGGCATCCTCGAACATCCAACTTTGATGCACTTGACGAATTGGAAATGCCAGCAGTCACAACATTGCACACGACTATCTCTCGAACCCTCAAGGAGGCAGCAGAGACTCTGACCAAGGCCAAAGAACAACAGAAAACATTTGCATTTGCAGACCGACATCGAAGGGAGGCCCCGCATTACCAAGTCAGGGATAAGGTTTGGTTGGCTTCCAAGAACATTCCATTGAAAGGACCCCAAGCCTTCCGTCCAAGGTTCCTAGGACCTTATCCAATCAAGGCCATCATTAACCCTGCTGCCATGAAATTGGATTTACCAGCTAACATGCAGATCCATCCGGAATGCCATGTCTCTCTCTTGAAACCAATGAAGCCAGATACTCGGGTCGAAAACCGACCCGAGTCCGACATCGTAGAAGGGGAACTGGAATATGAAGTCAAAAACATTTTGGATTCCAAGGTAGTACAATCCAAACTGTACTACCTGATAGATTGGAAGGGTTATGGACCTCAAGACCGAACATGGGAGCCTAGTGAATTCGTCCATGCCCCACGGCTAGTCAGACAATTTCATCGTAATAACCCCACCAAACCAAGACTCGAAGGGAGGATGCCCGTGAGAGGGGCTTTGAGGGGGAGTGCTGTCATGGTCACAGGGAAAGAACCACAACTGACATCACTTAAAGGGTCCAGTTGGACCCAGTCCTGGCGCCTTTGGAGCCAGGCTCATTAGAAAGTGTGCTCTGCACACTTTTTTTCCTAGTGCACGTGCTAATTCATTTCTTGCTGAGCCCCCATGTGCACCCAGGCCGGGCCTAGCCATAGGAATGCATTGGGATACATGTGCAGCATCTTCTGGGAGTGGCAGGGTGGAGCCATCAAGCAGAGCAGAGGGGCATGGCTGGGACCAAGCTATTGAATACTGCCCCACCCGCATGCCAGCGCTTCGCGTTAGTCTGCTCATGCAGCCTAACGCTCACCATCGCATAAGGCACTTCTTGCCTGTTTCCAGAAAATCCATCGCTGAAGCGCAGCTTACCTGTTTTCCAGCAAAACGATCGCTGAAGCGCATCTTTCCTGTTTCCAGCAAAACCATCACCCAGAGCGCATCTTACCTGCTTTCAGCAACACCATCTACCATCGCCTAGAGCGCACCTACCTAACTCCAGCAATACTATAACCTGCAGGGCACCTTACCTGTTCCGCAGTTCAAGTGCTTACTCTGGATTTCTTCTCGACCAGTATCCTCGCGGCTACAAGCATCCATCACCTGCCGACAGATCTTCTGACCCCTGCTCCTTGTCAGCCATCACCAGGCCGTACCTGCAGGAAAAAAGAATAATTAAGGTCTTAAACCACATAAAGACAATTCGCTAAGGTTGTGCACTAAATAACCCCCGCGTTGACCTTAGTGCTCAAACTTACCATCCATTTGGGACATTATAAACTCCTCAGGGCTCTATTCGAGCTCACCTCCAGCAGCGTATCTCCACTGAGCCTTTATCACCTACTGGGGAGACAGAAAGACATTACTAGGGATATGAACACTAATCATGTGGGAAAGACATTGCTAATGAATACGGACAATAATCATTGTTGATGAACACTTAGAAGTGGATCAGTCACAGCCAGTCTGGGCTACCACGCACATGGGCCAGTAAAGGAACTAGGCCCATTTAAAGAGCCCCTGCACTTGAGAAGCAGGACGGAGAGCTCATCCTCATAGTTTAACAGGTGAGACTATATGGGCAAATGCATGCTCACCACGTTCTGGGAAGAAGGGTTCGAGAACTACACCCATATCACAGCATCCTCACAACCTCTTGTATCCTTACAGGCGCAGTTCCAACCATCAGAGCAGTTCACAACACGGGAGAAGGGGAAGAAGCCTGATCCAGGTGAGACAAATCCTGGGAGGGCTGCAAACATGCCCCAACGTCCCCCAGAGACCAGGTGAGCGTCACACTTGGTTGCTGTCATCAAACTGTTTCCTTCTCTGAGACAATTGTGTCTCAAATTCATTGCATTTTGATTGTACTTCTTTCTGGCAAAACTCTAATTCAAATTTTAGATTTTTCTCCTGCTCATCAGCTTCATCTAATTTGATTTGTAATATGCTAATCATCTCAGCATCATGTTCATGCATCCGTAGAGATCATTTCAAAATGAACCAGATCTTGACACAGAGTATTATCAAGCAGTCTTTTTCAACATTTTTGTCAGTAGCTCTAAACAATCTCAAAAGACATACCTGAATTATACTGCCCTCTACAAAGATATTAATCAGTGGTTCTTTCTGCACCTCTCCATGAATGCGGTATTGCCACATTATGGCATTGTCTGATGACCACACCCTATGCGCATCAAACTTTGCCTCTAGGTATTTGACCAGCTCAGGAAATGTGGCTTCAATTTGAGACATAATGATACAGCCTGCAGTGCTACACTAATCTCACAAAAGTAGTTCCCTTTATATGCACAACTGGCCATGTGAAACACACTTGACACACCCATTAGCTGCTTCACAGTCTGTTCCCACAGGGCCAACACACCAAATATGTTGGAGGTTTTGTCTTTGGGCTATTACCTAACTTGGTGGTGTTTTAGTATTGTGGTAAATTGGTGGTAATTTGGCATTACCTCATTTTGGAGGTAATTTAGTGGTGACCATACCTTTCATAACACTGCCCTATATGATAAAACAAACCTTCCCCGTTTTATAACTATGTCCTGTACTAAGGTTGAGTGTAGACATCCACCCATGCTTAGCAAATTTAGAGGGAACCCAGTAAGGTCATAAATAATGTCATAGATTGTGTATAAATTGTGCTAATGACTTATCTAGATCATTAGCCTACGCCCTTGGAGAGCTCTGTTCTACCTCAGCATGCATGGTGGAACACACTCACACCAACACACAAACGTTCTAGTTTGCCTTTGTATTGCTCCTTTTGTTTATTACCTTTTCCTCTGGCGGTAAATACCTTTACCGCTGTGATGTAATGCCCAAGGTGTTTCCCAGTTACTTTTCCCCACTAAAATAGTGATCATCAGACAAATGAAAAGGAGAAAAAATGACACAAGCTTTGTTTCTGTTACTACAATTATTATTTTGATAATCCAGCTAATTATGAAGAAAAAAAACAAAATATTACAGTTCATGATAATACAATTATTAAGCTCTTACCAACAGGCCAACACCACCACTAGTATCTAAGAGACAAGATATAAACGTGCACTGCAAAACTTTTTTTTTTCTTCTGTCAGTTACCAGTATGCAAAATAAAACAACAATGACCCCATTGAATGTAATGACCTATTCTTGTCTGAATAGACACAGACATAATTGGCAGTCATTCAACGCTCTCCTCAATTCCACAAACACTTACATAAGGATTAGAAGTAGCTGTGTCTTATCATTGCGAACTTCTCTTCACTCCTGCCTGTCTGCGATGAAGCCTTCCCAAGCCCTGCACGATCACTGGCACTCCGATAAATGGCCTTGGATGCCCAACAGCCAGGAATACAGCCTCTGATTTCTCTCTGTAGCTGGTAGTCATCAGCCAGCCAAAGAGCAGGGCAGAGGAGAAGAAGAAGAAACCCTCCCTTCAGTTCACCCAGTATTTATTAAAACTGCCTGTCAATCAAGAGCAGAGCAGCCTCCCCTATGATATATCTCAACTCCTAAGCTCCTGATTCCACTGTCTACCTCATGAGAGCATGTATGTATCAGCTTATTTCCGGCACAAAAAGAGTCTTCAGAATGCACAAAAAGACAGTTGATTCATTTTTTTACCATGCATTTCTTTTCCATGAAGTGAAAAGAGATAGAACAATAAAACAGAATTTCCATTTGTGTTTCCTGACAATGCATTGCAAAGTTAATCAGAAGAGCTAATTAATTACTGGGGTGTCATTTAGTAGGGACATTAGTTAATTAATATAGGTTATTTTCTCAATGCAACTTTACACAGATGGGAATTCTCATAATTTCATATATATATATAATGCACTTTGAATCCACTGTCTTTTGCAAACATTCTGCTTTGCCATTGAAGGCCTAATACACTGTCATCATTTTAATTTTTCTGCCTTCACTTGCACTACTTAATCTACTGGCTCCTTTTGCAGTCATTCATATTAATCCCACTAAAATACTGACATGTATTACTTAATCTACTGGCTCCTTTTGCAGTCATTCATATTAATCCCACTAAAATACTGACATGTATCCCTAATCTGCTGCTCCAATTTGCACCCATCTTACTGGCTGCTTTTATTGAAAACACTGTCATCTGCACCCATTTTAGTGGCTGCTTTTAAAATTACCGCCATAGATCCCTACAGAGGGTTGTACACAAAAGATGCATGTATATGTTAAGAAGTCAGCTATTACTATGTTCTGTTCCATTATGCATTGGCCTCATTACAACCCTGGCGTTGGACCATGGTGCTATTAGCACCATGGTCCATGCCGGATTCCGCCATGGTGGATGGCGGATTTACCGCCCCATTCCAAGGTTGGCGGGGCGGTAAATCCCCATTCACCATGGCCCCTTCCCCATTCCCATTTTTGGCCAATAGGGCTCAATGGGAATGGGGAAGGCGCTAATTACAGCACCGTAAATTACGGTGCCGTAATTAGCACCAAGGTCCCTTAGCGGGTTAGACTTTAACGCTTGCAAAAAGTAGGTGTTAAAGTGTGAATCGGGCGTTAAGGGTTTAACGGCACCGCAGCCTTTTACGGCGCTGTTAACCCTTTAACGCCAGGGTTGTAATGAGGCTGCATGAGAATACCTTAGATCGCCTTCACAAGTCCTCATTGAGAGGTCGGGTGACCAGATTTTAAAGACAAAATCTGGGACAGCCAACATCATAAAAGAGGAACTACTCCACTCCCTCCTCGCCCACTTCCACCCCACCTTTAACCTGACCCACCTCACCCCCCCTCCGTTCCAAAGTATCTGCACATAAATTGCTTGGTTGTCTGTGGATGTAAGCAGTAACTAACAAATGGAGCTGTTGCTCAGTTTGATATTATACAACTTTGTATATTCACTTAATTCTCAGCCAGTCTCTGTAGAACAGGTGGAAAGTACATATGGATATTACGTAAGGTCGGCGGTTAGGACCTATCCTCAGATGGGAAAACTGTGGCAAAATTATGATGAATATTTAGTTTATAATTGTTGGCAACACCCACCCTTTCACCAAAACCGGGACATGGATTTTTAAATAAACAAACTCTCACGATGGGCACAGAGGGTCCAATTCCAGGACAGTCCAGGCAAATGTGGGATGCAGTTACCCTATTGAGAGGGCAATTTTAGCAGGCATACAGGGAACTCCCCCATTCATTTTTTGGGTGAACCACAAAATGACTGCCCTATTTGTGTATGATTTTATTTGCAAGCTGCAAATTGAACCATGTTCCCAGCCCGGTTACAAGCATTCGATAACAGCGTGAGATAGCCCTTGCATTTGTTATCCTGTTACTCTAACTGCTTAGTAAAGAGTTAGTGCCTGATTCATGGAATTTTTTTACACGGTTCAAAGTGACTTTGCACTCCTGAAAAGTGACTTTGCACGGCTGACACAAACCCTGATTCATGGAACTGTGCAAAGTGTATTTTTGCAGTGCAAAGTCCATGCAAAGTAATTTTGTACTGCAAGAATACCTATGCACAGACTTTGCACTGCAAAAAGGCAGTCTAAGATAGCAGTTCCCAAAACGCAAGCAGTGTTCTCCCACATGAATTAATGTTTTATAACAATACACCAAGTCCTTGTTAGCCAGGTGCAGCCAAACTGTAATGCCAAAAGACCACATCAATTGCTGGAGACCACTGACTATACATTAGAAGCCAAAGAAGATAGGACACCTGCAACACTCCCTAAATGCTCACACAGACACAATGAGCTAATCAAATCCAAGTGCAAAGAGATTGCTTGGTCTCTTGATCTAGGAATGGGGGATGGTTACTCATAATTGAACAAAGGACAGTCCATGGGACTCTCTCTCCTTACTCTCTGTCTGACTCATATTTTGATGACATGTTAAGTGTCCAATGCTGATTAGCAAGAATCCAACCTATCAAAGGTCCCACTGTCAGGCCACCCATGGAGTATTATGCCAGCCAACTACTTGTTTTAGAAATTATATATTTTCCCCTTATCAATATAGAGGTGGTTCCAGGTGGAGCCATCAGATACATGTAATGCAATGAAATGCTAAACCCCTATGGAACCTATATTTAGCCAAACCCACTAACTCATCCCTGTTCCCCGCAGGTTGTGTAAACTGTGACTATGTTATAAACTCAGTGATGACGCGTTCTGAGTATTAAAGCAAATATGTTGTCTTAACATGCTGAGAGACACAGGATTTGATGCTTGCATGCTGTCCCTGCTTTGTTTGGATGATAAAATGGCTTGCACTTTTTCTACTTTGTCATTGTGACTGGGTTGAATTGACTCCTGTTCCTCTGTGTCTGTTTGGGACTACCTTTACAGCAATATGTACAGAAAACAACTGAGGGGGGGAGCCACGTTCTTCCATATTGCCATGGATAGTAACAAACATGTTGAGGATGAAGTTGCCTCCTTCTCTGCTCCTTCATCTCCCGTCAGGAGCACTGAACCTCGTGCAGGCACAATACCCCAACAGGATGCTTGAGTTCACCCAAATTTGCATGGCAGCACTGATCAAGAGTTTGATGTCAATGGTGCTCCCACCACTGGTGGGCCCAGGTGAGACTAGTGGCTTGAGAGACCGGAAATGTTCTTCACTGCCTCTCATTAGAAAATTGATTCTGCCAAGAAGTCAATACTCCTATTCTACACTGGAGCGGATGTGCATAAGATCTTCACAATACTTTCACCCGGTGAAGGACACACTACTCAAGTATTTCAGCACCTTGATAAATATTTCTAAGAAAGATTCCAGCCCTGCAAGGCCAGCCAAGGGATGTCTGAATTGCTTGATACATTCCATGCCCATCTAAGACCGCTGTCCATGTCATACACCCAGACTGACAAGGAAGGTGACATTTGTGCACAAATAATACAAAGGTGTTTCTCATCTCAAGACTGCAGGCAGATCCTGAGGTACTTAGCTGCTTATCTCGGAGTTATCTGCAGGGCATGTTACAGCTCGGCAGAACCCTACTACTTTGTCTTTGTGTCTGGGTTGGATTGACTCCTGTTCCTCTGGGTCTCTTTGGGACCACCTTTACAGCACTATGTACAGAAATCCACTGTGAGGGGAAGCCGTGTTCTTCCGTATTGCCATGGACAGTACCACACATGATGAGGAGGAAGCTGTCTCTTCTTCCTCCGCTCTTTCATCTCCCGTCAGGAGCACTGCACCTCATGCAGGCACAATACCCTAACAGGATGCTTTTTTACAGTTCTGCAGATCCCATGAGCTTGTCATGACCAGACCCTTTCAAATGGACAAAGCAATAAAAGCCTCAGAGTTGCAAGATGCAGATGCAGTTAGAGCTCACCCACTATTCCAACTACGAGGAAGAGGAGGTGGAAAACCCTACATCATAATACTTTGTGACTTCTGTGGAGGATCTCTCCCAAACACGGAGATGTGCTAAGTCCAACCACTTTGCCAAAGTCTTCAGAGTGCCATGGCCGGCAAATAACCCAAACAAGGTGCCTTGCAACTCAATGCCACAGCTGGCCAAAGTGGCTCCTCTTACCAAAGAGGACTGGGTGTGGAGCCTAACGTTAGAGAATGATGTGAAAGACCAAAGAACGATCGAGGCTTAGTACCACAAAATGAAATACGCCAATCACGGATCAAAAGATACAAGTATCTTTATTACTGTACAGTATTCAAAGCAAACAGATAGCTATCTGGCTCCCAACACCTTCTAGTGTGTACCAGCAGACACAGTGAGGGGTGAGAGTGATGGACATCTTAACACAGGCTGTTTTATACAATTTCCAATCATTGTCCAGCCCCTCTCCAAACTAATAATTTACATGCTAGGGTTCGTGCCCAGTTCATATGACAAATATGACAATATTATTTAACAGATTTAACACGTTTACTTGTCCATGAAGATACAAAGGTAACATTGGTTATCTGATCCACAGTAAGCCTTGTTTCAAGAATCGCTACAATGCGGTTAAGCAAAAACACATGGTCTGAGTTTGTTCTACGTTGTCTCTTTGTTTATATGAGGATGAGGCTTTTCAGCACAGACAACACTTGGATTGTAGTTCATACGAGTCACAATGTTTCTTTGCACAGAATAAACTGTCTGCCCTCGGTCAGCCTAAATGTTGACACAATTCATAGATCATTCGGCTCGGCCGCAGTTGAAAACACAGTCCCCCATTTTAGGACACAAGCAAGAATTGAAATCAAAATGGCGGATGATTCTTAAAATGGCGGCGAAGTTGATCAGAAATCAGAACATTTCAGCACGGTTTTCTGTGCAATGCAAATGGGTTTAGGCCAATATTCATAACAAGGCGGTATTATACGAATACAGTTTAACAGATGAAGACATTGAAGAAGTGTTCTTCATTTTGACCATATGCCAAGGCAATAATCAAAAGCACCCCCAACTAAGCTGTTCAGTGACAGTGCTATCTGAACAGTGTCCTCATCGACACAGGTAAGTCAATGAATATGAGAAACTCATCCACCTCCCTTGGAAGTAGCTTTTCAAACAAAAGTGATCCAGGAACAAAATTCTGCACCAGCCATGATTTGTCTGCTCCCTAACCTTGTTCTTCACCCTATGAGTCTAAAGCGCTCTGTTGCTTCCTGACGCTAGGTCTGCGCTCAATAAATACCCTTGTAATAATAATAATAATAATAACAATAATAATAATAATATACCAAGCTGTGACATGGGAGAGGAGTTTGGGGTGGTTCATTTTGCAAAGGGTATGCCTGGAGGATATTGAAGCACTTCTACATGCCGAGCTGCCAGCTGTTGAAGTGCATAGATGGGCCCAAGGGTCAGGAAGTTTGTCTCCATGTAGATCCAGCAGTTCCACCAGGTGCACAAAGGCGCCAAAGGATACCACATAACATGAACAAATAGTAGAGGCAGAGTTAAACAAGAATTGTAAGAGGTGGACATAATTGAGATGCTGGGTGCCCTACACACTCTGATAGTTCTACTCATAAACCAAAACAACCTAATGAAGTCAGGATGCACATAGATATGCGATTACCCATGCATGCGATATGATGAGAGAATCACCCGAACCCATGCTGGATGATGTCCTGCTGGTCTACATGGATAGACAATCATTATCATGATATATCTAAGCTCCAGATATAATCTGATACCATTTCACGAAGATTCTCAATAAACTACAATCATCTTATTACAAATAAGACGTTTTTTGGAACAGGAGATTCAGATTTGGAGTCTCATCAGCAGCTGAGATATTCCAGCACACTGTAAGGGGTGTGCTGGCGGGGCTCAAGGGGTGATAAATCCCTGAGACATGCTCTTCTACCCGTTGTCAGAAAGGGAGCACCTGCTGTGACTGGCCACTGTATTTCAGATCCTCAAGCAGCACTGGTTGATGCTCAAGAATTGAAAGTGCAAATCCCTGCAGTGGAGGGTAGATTTCTTTGGATGCGTGTACAAGAAAAACAATCTCTTTACAGATCCTCAAAAGATCAAAGATATCAAAACAGCAGCATCCCTACCATCAACTTCCAAGGATCGAAGTTTTGATGTGATGGTGAACGTTTGCAGCCAGTTCATTCCCAATTTAACCAAACTAACCCTCATGATGAAGGATGATGCATTTTTGTGGGGCCCAATCGAACAAGCCACATTCATTGACTCCAAATGTCCCCTGGTTGCTGTAGCAGCAATGCCAATCTTTGGCGTGCCAAGGCAACCCGAAATTATGGTGAATGATAGCCGTTTAGGCCTTGGGGTGGTGCTGGTTCCACTCAACCAAGCATACAGAAGGCGGCCTATAGCCTAAACCAGCAAAGCTCTGAAACCCACTGACCCTTGGTATTCACTGATACAGGGCAATGGATGAGCTGTTCTGTGGGGCTGTCTCCAAAGGTCACCCCATTACTGATACCAAAGACCACAATCTACATCTACCAATAATGCTGGGATCACCACTAAGACCCCCATTCTATTGCAATGTTGTTTCCTCCAGCTACAGGATTATGGTATGACACTTCAGTTCAGAGAGGGTTCAGGTGACCCCTCAGACTACTTGTCACAGCACCCACCTGCCAACAAACCCCAGGGTAAGACCAAATATCAGGAAGCGGAGGAACGCGTGCATGAGATTACGCATACATACCAAAGAGATTGCCCCTGCAGAACATAGCACTAGCAGCATCCTGACACAAAGATAAGAAGATGATCATAGGTGACACTTCCTTGAAAAACACAATCCCTGGATGGTGGCGGCACCAGCATTTCTACATTGACTCTGGGGGGTGCAAGCAGAGCTGTTGGTGGGATTGGTAAGGGTCCTATTCCGGGGATCCCACATGGTAATCCCCCGACCTCATGGCATGCATCATACAGATGCCCTAGGTACTAGTGTCAATTGTTAAATAACTTGTTGAAGCACATAGGCTGCCCAAGTCTAAACACTCCTACAATGGGCCACCCTTCCAAAAAAGGACTTTTAAGATTGTTCCATTTCTACAGAATAATCCACACATGGATCACCCCCTCCTGATCCCAGGCCAACCGGGATGTAGAATGTTGTATGACAACCTTGAACAAGATGTTCAGGACAGTACATGAGAAAGGAAGTCCCTAGACGCTGCCCTCATGTCTTTCCTCGTGTTCAACTGACATGGGGGTTGCCACAGACGAAGCCCTGTGAAATGGGAAAATATTGTCATTCAACCCAGAATACAGATCCAGTTGGATGACAGAGGTGATGTGGTGCTGACCCGCCAAAAGCAGTTAGAGAACATTTGAAAGGAAAGCAGCAGGAGAGGACTCCATGGCACGCCTATTGAGGTTGAGTACAAGATGCTCATTCAAACTGACCACTGGCAACACAATCTCTGCATTCACTTCAAACCACTCCCAGGAAATTGACAGGAAGAAAGGGATCAAAGGTCATGGCAGAAGGTGGTGGTGTCCGTGTGACCAGAAACTGCAGTTGGTTTTCAAACAAAGGGGTGCAGGCATAAATCTGAATGGGAGACCAGCTAACCTATGTAAAGTGGAAAAAGAGGAGCCAGTAGTGGTAAACACCTACCAAGCCCAGAGACTGGTGCTGAGGTCAAAGACACAAGGTTGCCAGGAAAACCAAGGAGCGTGAGGAGGAGCCTCTAACAAGGACGAGGAACTTGCTGAACGCACAGACGCTGCCTCGCTGGTATCCACAGCAGGAATGCCAGGAAGCACCAGAGAAGTTGAGAAACGTTATATTGGCTAGGCAAACTGTTGCGTTGTGTTTTTAAAATGTTAATTATGAGATAAGAGGGATGTTGTGATGACCAACGACAATGGTGAGGGGACGTTCATTAATAAAGAGATTCAAAGATTCCGCCCTAGAAGGCAATGGGTCAGTTACATTCTTCAAGACCCATGTGTGGTGATTTACATAGGAGTTTGCCGGGCAACCCAATCACAGAGATGACCTCACCCAGGACGAAACCCCAGCACCTTTCAGCATCGACAACCCCCGGGATGTGTTTAGACACAGTAACGTGTCCAGTGTAGCCTTTGCAAGACCTTGCTCGCTCCAGAGGGTAGGAATGCCAGTGCATGTGTCCAGAAAGTCAGGAATGTTGCGATGTTAGTGGCCAGCACGTCTCTGTTGTTATTGCCACAGCATGTTCTCCAAACAATGCAAATACAGAGCTTCCGTGATTCATAAAGTGACTCAACAGAGACGCAGAAGTATTGACTTGAACGGTAGCTACTGCGCTGTCACCTAGGAAACCCCTATTGTGTTAGTCGAAAAATCCATAGCATTTGTTTCCCAGCAACACATACTGTAGGGGCGGTGGCAAGGGGGAACATTATTTAAACAGCACATTGTTTTTCTCACTGAAACAGAAAAACAGAACTAGCTGAAAGAAGTCAGGAGAGCAAACAAATGATGACAAACAATGGTAACTAGACACTGATAAATAGAAAAGGAAAACAAAAAGAAGTAAGGACGCCACTCTTCTCCTGCCGTGTATCCCGAGAGAGATTGAAAAGGGACATAAGATAGCACCGACCCCTGACCTCTAAATAGATCCAGCCATTGAAATATTATTATTTCCAGTTATTATGTATTTAGCAAGATCATTAGTATCTTTGGGGTTCCAGTATTTGTATATTTGTTATTTTTTATAAAGTGCCATAATTACCCAGAGGTATCTTGTCGTTATCAAAAGGTTGGTGTGATGTAACTGCGAAAAGGATGATAGTTATGGAAGGCAAAAAAAGATATGTTTTGAGATGTTCGCAAAACATTAGATTTCTTTCCAACGTGCCATTTGTTTGTGCCCTTGCCCACATGCTGGGAAAATGCACAAGATGTGTGTTTGTATTCAGAAACGCTCATTTCCCAAAAGGGATGCACCAAAGCATATTATGAAATGCCCAGGCGTTTAGACACTCTTTTCTGGACAGGGGCGGCGGTATGTGCAAGGTATGTAAGCTGGAGAGATATTAGGAGCTTTGCAGTTTTACACATGGGACAGCAGCAACCCAAGCCACTGCTCTCCAAAATGCATTCCTACCCCTTTGCATGGGCAGGTATACATTTCTGATGCTTTTTCCAATTCTTCATAATGGGCCCTTTAAGACCTGTGATCAATAATTGCTCTCTCGCTATGGGAGGCCTTGGCCTGCTAACGTCAGCTGTCCTCAGCCCCCCACCCATAAAAATGCTTCGGCACTATGAGTAAATTGCTGAATACTCTCCAGGACATGCATAGAAGCATTTAGTACAATTTGGCATCCATGTGTCTCTTGCAATTCTGCTCCATGGTGTCCCACTATTTTGCTCCCATGTGTCTTCCTGCAATTGTTCTTCTCGCTTTCCCTCTTGTTATTCTGACTTCTGAGATGGGCTCCTATGTGTCCCATTGTATTGTGCTCCTGTGTGTTCCACTGTAATTTTGCTCGGCTTTGATTTTGCCCCAGATGCCCCACTGTACGCTTGCCTTACATTGATTTTGCTCCTTAGTGTCCCACTGTAATTATAACCTGCTGTCATGTGTCTCCCAGGTTCTCTACTCTAATTTGCCCCACTGTGTGCTTGCTAACAGGTACCCCACTGCATTTATTCTCCTTGGAGTTTGTTATTTTCTATCGATATATTGAAGTTTCCTTGCACAGCCTGTTGAGGAGCTCCTTGTTTACCCTGGAATGGGTGAGTGGAATCTTAGTTTGCTGCGTGGGTTCTGGAAGGGGTGAGGACATTTGGAGAAGATATGAGTGAAGATGTTGCTTCGGGGGTCTCTTCGTACCCATTTTGCAAGCTTGAATACAAATAAACACCAAGTTGCTGTCATACTTGGTCAAGAGCCTTTATTGGTAGTACTCATACTATAATACTGGTGACGAGGATGGGATCCAGACCCCCGGAGTGCACCTGGTATCGGAGGATTGTTGTTGGCATAAATGGGTCCCGAGATTTCCTGCCTCACTCTGAGGAACGTCGAACTTAGGCAGTCCTGCGGCTTGCTGGAGGTTGGGATGCGGCACCAGCACCACTCGAGAGGATGTAGCTGCACACAACGTGGCATGTGATGTGCTGTTCGGAGCAAATAATGCCTTGGTGAGGAGGGAGGTATTGCTGCAAGTGAAAAGCATAACAAAACGGGCATTGCCATCTCTCCCACTGCACGGGGTGGCAATGTAGAGGTTGCCATGCTCCAAGCACCTTAGATCGATACACCGCTGTGTTGCAGCAGCGTCTTGCAGGATAATCGTGAACTCTCGAGAGACACTCGGCAGGGATCCTGATGTCGGGCATGCTGGTGACATTTTCTTACCCATTCATTCAGCTGCCATTTTGGAGTCAGGCTGTCACTGGAGAGCACATTCTGCTGTATTCCTTTACTGATTGGAAGGGCTGGTGTACCACAAGTACATTCTGTTCTGTGTGCCCGGATGGCTGCAGGCTATGGCGCTTTTGAAATAAAATAAATCAATCAGATTAATGGACATTACCACAGGGGAGAGCAATCCTTGTCACTGGAAAATGTCTACTTTGCTGCACATTTCTAGGTGCTAAGTGCCAGACCTGTAATCTACCTCAGGATGAGTAGTCTACCCCCACAGTTTCTTCCTCAGTCAGGAGAACCACTCATTAAGTGGGAAGTATGGAAAGAAGAATTGCAGGATTATGTGCTGGCCATCGAGTGTGAATCGTAAAAGATCACTACTCGTGCACTGCCTAAGCTTTGTGGGTCGAAGAGTCCTGAAGAGCCTACCTAAACTTACCAGAATGGGGGGCGGTGGGGAGGTTGACTCCAGAGGGATCAGCTGCTGGAGAATGTAGAACCCTTATGAGACGATGCTATGCAAATTTGATTTACACTGTTAAAAGAAGTAAAGTCATACATCGGATGAATATTACTTTGGAATGTCTGAGCAGAGAGATGGGGAGTCTGTGGATAATTCTGTTACAGGCCTGAGAGAGTTAGTCAATGGCTGCTACTTTGGTGACTCCTATAATAAACATATTTGAGACCAATTCATGCTGCGTGTAAGGGATCATGAGATAAGGCAGGAGGTATGGTGTAAAGGTGATCCCAGTCTATACAAAGTCCTAGGTCCTAGACATTGCTAAACAAGCTGAAGACATGATGAAGTGTTTCAGGGTGTCAGAGTCAATGGGCGTGACAGAGGAGCAGGAAGCATGTGCGTCTTTCAAAGCGCAAGGGAAGGGTGAGAGGAAACATTTGTCAGTTGTGGTACCCCATGCCAACAAAAAATTGGCAGAGTGGGAAAGAATATGTGAGGCTTTGGGGGGGGGGGTGCAAACAGACCTGGTGGAAAGGAATACAAAAGTTGTTTTAGGTGTGAAAGCACCTTCCACTTTGCCAATTCGGAGAGAGTTTGGGTTTGATTGCTGAGTGTACGAAATGCAGAAGGAACTTCTCCGAAGGGGCTGAAAAGGTCTTCCAGTCTGAGGAAGAGGAGTGTGAAGGGTGAAATCAAATTGAGGACATGAGTGGTATGAGCTTATCCACGGGGCAAGTTGGCCCCAAGTTGAGGAAGAAGGCTAAACCTAATGCTGAGGTGTTGGTGAATGGATAATGGATACCCATTTTGATGTATTCTGCATCTGACTATAGAATAACTGATTGAGAGACATGGGTGAGTAATTTTACGGGAAGGCGCTTGACGCTTTCCAAACCCAAGGTGCGTGAAAATGCTGAAAGTGGTATCAAGATTGAAATAGTCGGAGAATACAAAGCCAAGTTGGATTGAAAGGGGAAGGACTGAGGCCTATATAGTTGTATCGAAATTCAGAGGATGCTTACTTGGGTGGTATGAACAGGCTGAGATGGGGATCATATTTGACACTCCTGTTCTGCAAATGGTTTCTGTTGTAAGCTATAGCTCTGGGTTCCCAGTGTAAGAGGAATTCAGAAGCATGTTTGAGAAGTGGTTGGGGTGTTTAAAGCGATAGGGAGGGCTTTTGACCTCATTTAGACATTCTTGGGTGGGCTGTGACACCATCTGGTCTACTGCCACGGCGCTGGCAGTCACCACGCCCATATTAGTAGTTAATATTTACAATCCTCCTAATGGAGTACACACTAAAGCCAACATTCTGAAAGTAACGTGTATTCTGGACGAATGTGATGCACCTACTCCTGCAATTCTAATGGCGAATGTGAATGCAAAAATTGAGTGTTCCTCTGTGTGTGAAGATGATATGCATGAAGACTCAGGCCCCCTTGGCCATAGTTCTTCAAATCTACAAGGAAAAGCATGGGACAATCTGTTCCTTAAACATCAGTTGTTCATGTTGAAAGGTCAATGTCCAAGTGATTGCAACACAAGTGCAACACGAGTCAGTGGACAAAGCATGTCGACTACTGATTATAAAGTCACTAATGGTAGTGCCAATGAACTGGTGTTGTGTATGGCCGTAAGTATCTGCCAAGAAAGTGATCATCTCCCTCTTTATCTCTTGCTTTCCGTAGTTAAAGAGAAAATTAACTATTAATTAAATGGACATATTTCCATTAATAATGGAGGCAATCAGATTATTTGGAATCCTATTAAAATAGAAATAGTGAGAAGAACGACAGAACAGGAGATAACAAGCTTCATAAAGAATTTGCCAGGCTAGCTGGATAATCGTGATTCGACAATGATACAAACATTTGAACATGTTTTGGTGGCCTTTAAAGCCGTCACAAAACAAAAACGTAATTATACTAGCACTAGTGAGAGATGGAATGCTACCCATCTGAAGAATGTATACTTTGACAGAGATATTTATGAGGCCAAACAAAACCTCAGAACAATCATCCGTGTGATCAAGAGTGCTGATCGTGTTAATGCCCCTCGGAGAATTAAAACAGCCAAGAAAGAGTACCAACAGTGGCTACGCTGCTACATAGCATACGAAGTTTGGCGAGCTGTGGCTCTTTTTGCCAAGTCGAATAACAACGGCCGTGGTTAATGGAACAAAAAAAAATAATACTTGCCCGTTAATAGCGTCCCCAAATATGAATGGACCGTACATGTGAATAAGACCCCAGGGGCACAAGATAAAATTGATGATTTGATTACACTTAATGAGGCGGCCTGGAAAGGAAGTCACACTGTTGATGAGTTTTTAAAACTGATCAAAACTCTCCCTACATCTTGAGCAATAGGCCCTGACGGCCCCTGTAATGCACTAGTCAGATTGTCTCCTGAGAAATGGGCGCATGACCTGAACTTATTGTTTCAGTGGATAGGCAAATATGGTCAGATACCTAAAACATGGCGTGAGATTTCCATTGTGCCCATTTGTCAAAAAGGCCGCTGGAAAGATCCTGCCAATGATCGCATGTTGCCGATGTTAGATATTCCAGCCAAAATATTTGCGAAAGTTCTCTTGAAAGAACTGAAACAATGGATCGCAGACAAACAAATCCTTCCTCTAACCAATACGGCTTTTGCAAGAAATCCTCCACAACTCATTTTATTACCAACTTAGTGTCTGCAATAGAATACTCATTAAATAAAATGAAATTATATTTTATTTATATTGCGCACGTACACAAGTGTTTCAGAGCGCGGCCAGGCAAAAAGGGAGGGGAACAAGGGAGAAAAAAAAAGAAAAACAGCGATCTTACTAGGCCCAGTGACATTTAAGAAAGCGCAAGTGCATGGGAAAGGAAAATGGGGGAAAAGTGCAAGAAGGGGGGGGTGGAAAGTGCGAAGCAGAGGAGAGAAAACATCAATACAAATTAAATAGAATAAATAATAAAGAAGGGCTTTAAACCATGGTAGTGCAGCCATTAAGTGGCAGGTGAAAGTTAGTCAGAAAGGTATATCTGATAAGTGCAGAAGAAACGTGGGAACAGACAGCAGCTCCCGGTCTACGGTGCATTAATTGATTTTAGCGCAGCCTTCGACACCATCTTGAGGCACAAATTGTGGATTAAACTGAATCAATGGGGTATTCCTGCCAGCTGCTTCCTATGATTAGACTATTGTATACTGACACTTCAGTTAGAGTGAGGCTTGACAGAGAAGGTAAAATATCTGAATCGATACCACCATGCCACAGGGTCAAACAGGGATGTATTCTGGCTGCCACCTTTTTTAATCTGCGCTTGGAAGATCTACCACTGGAACTTAATGCAAAACTATCTAATGATGTCAAAATAGGCCTAACCAAATTAGGTTGGCTAGGCTACGTAGACGACCTCTTACTTTTACAATATACTCCATAATGTCTGTAGACTAAGTTGAATGCTCTCGAAAAGGTTTGCAGACTCAAGCAAATTCAAAATCAATCTAGGAAAAATGAAAGTTTTTGCCTTCCTAGGATAAATAAAATACCAAGGCTTAAAAATCCTGAGGTGGTCTATTGCTGGTCAGAATATTTAAGTGGTAGATTGCTACAGATACTTGGGTGTTCTAATTGATCAGAAATTGTGTTGGAATCAACAGTGGGATGGAATTAAAATGAAATGTATGAAGATCATAATGTCACTAAGCCATTTTATTGGCACACAAGGTGGATGCTCAGTTAGTACATACTCCTCTAAAGTTGTTCCTTGTTTACTTTATGGTGTCAAAATTTGGAAGAAGAAGTTCAAACTTGAGTTGAATAGATTTAAAGTGAAATTTGTTTTATTTAATTTAGGATGCCAAAGTCGCTCTCATGTGAGTATATACTATTGGAATGCAACCTGATGAGCATTGGTGATATCATAGATTACAAAATCGCAATGCTCTTCATAAAAAATTGTGTGCACTGAATAATGATACACTTATTGTGGAGTTCATGAGATGTTTTAGTAATCTAGACAACTATTATGATCTATGTGCATTAGAATAAATGTGATCTACTCATTTTAAATGGGCTAAGGAAAATGCTTATGACTGGCTAGAGATTTTGCATGTGAAGATCAAGCACCAACTGAAAAATGTGATTCATGAGCTAGGTAAAGAAACAGGTATGATAGAACTCGCAACTAAAGTTAATAGTCGCATGTTCTGTCAACAATGGTTCAATTATCCGGGAATACCTAAATACCAGTCTTCTTTTCCAGACAGCAAAATAATTAGGCAATACCTACTATTTAAATTTAATATGTGTGATACTTTAGAAATAGTGGGAGCCAATGTGGAATTTTTAGAGGTAACAGGTTGTGCAGATTATGTGGGACTTCATCAATTGAAACCGCTAAACATTTTATTTGTCAATGTGAGAGTCTCAACTTTTTAAGATTGAAATACTTAAAAGCTTACGATAACTTTACCAACCTTGATAATATGAACGATTTATGGGAAACCCTTTTAAAAGGAAAAAAAATAATTGGATTTTTCACATGATGAATTTTTATGAGTTTTATGTAAATATGCTTAAACAATTGTCTGATGGCATCCTAGTTTAATAGTTGTTTTATTGCAAAATATGTATTAGGTTTGTGTTTGTCATTTTATTCTTTTATGAGCTTTTTCAAGTTTTTTTGGATGTACTATTGTGTGATATATGTAAAGCTTTGTTGGCTGAATGCATATTAATACAATAAATAAATAAATTAAAGCAATAGCAGCACAAGGTAAGGTTCAAATCAGGAACTGTGCATGCGATTGGTAAACTCATACATGTTCCCCTTTGTCTCAGGGCAGAGCTGATAAAAGGAACCCAGGAAGCTTGAGGAACTAGTTGTGATAGAGAAAGTTGAACCGTCTGAGTGAGTATCTCCCATTGTTGTGGCAAGGAAGGTGAGTGGTGAGATAATGCTTTGTGTGCACCTACAATGGCTCAATCGTAGCTTGGTGGCAGACAGATTCCCCCTGCCTTAGATAGGAGAGATGATGAGCCTGACAGGGGGGTCCCGACTTTTTCAGTATGTGGGACTTGGCCTCGATTTACCACCAAATAAACTTGCATTCTGACACTAGGAAACTGATGACCTTCATAACTCCAGAAGGAATGTTTAGGTGTAGTAAGATGCCATTTGGCATGACGTCTGCAGCAGCGTTATTTCAGGGAATGATGCATGCCCTTTTCAAGGACAAGGCATGAACGTTTTGCTTTCAGGATGACATTTTGGTCACTGGGGCAATGGAGAAAGAACATGATGTGAGGCTAGCCAGGCTTCTGAGGAGCATCAGGGACAAACAGTAACTCAGGAGAACATCAATTGACTATTTAGGACATACCTTGAATAGGGAGGATATAGAACCAAAAGGGGAGTTAGTTTTGGCAAAACAGGGTGCCATCAGTCCAAGTGACAAATAGGGTGTGATGTCCTTTCTTGGTTTAGTTAACTACTACACCAAGTATGTTCCACATTTTGCTGATAGATGTAAGGAAATGTGAGGTTTGTGCAAGCATGGTATTGATTTTGAATATCCAGATGTTTGTCAGAAGGAGTTTGACTTTATCAAGAGGGCTATTGCCAGGGTCCCAGCATTGGCAGGTTTTGGCACAGATTGCCCCACCTGGGTGATGACCGATGCCAGTGATACAAGTCCTTGGGCTGTAATACGGCAGAAGCAGCAGGGAGTTTTTAGGGTGGTAGCCTTTGCATCTAGGACTGTTATTGAGTGTGAGGAAATGTCAAGTTTTTCTGTGAGAGATTTCAAGGTACTTACTGATCACAAACCTCTGGTAGTAGAGTTTATAACAAACGGAATGGGGGTGTCTCATGTTGAATCATGAGGTGGGTGACTTCGATGCAGGGACACAATTTTTAAGTCGAACATGTCTCAGAAAATATAATATGGTGGCAGATTTTCTGTTAAGGGTGGAAAATGCAGTGGTTGAAGGTCAAGAGGATTGTTCTGAAGAAAAGAATGAGCAAGATGTGTTTCTTGTATGCGGGTGGCACTTGAGGAGGATTCCACTCTTACGAAAGTGATCAGGGGAGCATGAGGAAGTTGGAGGGAGTAAATGAATGACAATGAAGTTGTCGGCAGTTCCACAAGGTGCCAGATGAACTGATTGGAGAAGAAGGGTTCTTGTGCAAGGGAGGAAAAGTCATCCCTCCGGCGGGACTGCAGAAGAAATTATTGGATTTGGCCCATGAAGGAAATTTGGGGATGACTAAAGGCAAAGAGAGGGGTGAGTGTTAGTTGCTCAAGATAGAGGTTTATTCATTTTAATTTTATTGGGCATTTGGTAGGCGCCTTATACAATGGAATTGTGTTTCAACGTGCCACAAGGCTAAATAGGAAGGGAACAGGGAAAATAATAACAGTGGCAAAACAGTGAAATACAGTCATGGTCTTCCTAGGCCTTGTGGCATTCTGACGTGCAAGTGCAGTGAGGATAAGTGCAGGAGATATGAATGGAGGAGGGGGAGAGCAGAAGAGTGGATAAGTGCTGGTGGGTTCCTGGGAGAGAAGTGCTAGGGATAGCCAAGAAGGAGCACCTCAAGGTAAGTGTAGTTGACTCTCAGGGGTGAAATGCAGAGCCGCTAAGCAGGGGCCAACTAGAGCAGTGCAGTGCAGGGAAGTTGCTCTTATCGACTGGGAAGAAGGACCTGGAATCCTGTGACATTCATGAGGCTTAGGCGACTGGTCACAGCGGTAGTGGGGTGATTAACAGGGAAGGAAAAGAGATAGAGAACAGCTGAGTTTTGAGCAGTTTCTGGAAATTAAGCAGCTTCTGCTCAAGTCTGAGGGGGTCAGGGAGGCACCAGCCGAGGAGAGAGAACTGCCCTCCACTCTCTGCTTGGAGAAGCGTTTAACAGTCAAAGATTTTGAGTTAGAGGAGAGTAGTGCTCTAGCAGTGAAGTATTTATAGAGGGAAAGTTGGAGATAGAGTGGTCCCAGGCTACAGAAGGTCTTGTGGATGATGCAGAGGGTCTTGAAATTGATCCTTGCAGCAACCAGGAGCTACTGGCGAGCTTTTAGGGCTGGAGAGATACAGTCCCTGGGCATGAGGCCAAGGATCAGTCTTGCAGCCCTATTCTGGATTAGCTGGAGGGGACATAGGGAGGAAAGAGGGAGATTGAGAAAGAGACTGTTGCAGTAGTCGAGCCTGGAGTGGACCAGAGCTTTGGATACATTGGGCTACATTGGGCTTCTGGGGGAAGGTGAGGAAAGGAAGACTGCCTCTGGGGAGGTGGAGCTAGAAGTGGGAATTCTTGCTAAGATCCATGTTGTGTGGGGTGAAGGAGAGAGCGGAATCGGAGATGATATCAACGTTTTTGGCTTCACAGGATAGTTGGGGTAGAAGGAAGATGGGGAGCAGGTGCAAATGGATCTAGGTCACCTGGCCTAAGCCCCGCCCACCTGGTGCCATCCTGCCTGCCGCTCCTTTTCACCACTTAGCAAGCCCCACCCACCTGGTGCCTTCCTGCTTGCTGCTCTTTTTCACCACTTAGCAAGCCCCGCCAACCTGGTGCCTTCCTGCTTGCCGCTCTTTTTCCCTACTTAAGGGGCCCTCCAGCCTCTTTTCCTTTGCAGATGGGGAGCAAGTGCAAGTGGATCTAGGTCGCCTGGCCTAAGCACCACCCACCTTCTTAGCCCTGCCTCTTCCTTCCTGCTCTTAACTATTAGATCAAGGGCGTCTCTCGCCCGGGCAACCTAAGCTAAGGGCAGACGAAGAAAAGGGCAATTCCTGTTTGGACCTGTTCGGACCAGGAGGACCCAGGGCCCAACCCCCTGCTCAGACAGCAGGTAAGCTTGCACCAACAAGTGTTCCCCACAGGCAACCCCCCCCTTTGTTCCCCCCGTGGTGTTCCCTTGTGCCCCTACCATTCTCGCACACAGTTGTTGCCTGTTTTTTTTAATTCTTATACCCTGCTCCTCCCTCACCCCCCTCAAGCCTACTTCTGCAGGAGTCTGTCCTGATAAATTCTGGTTTCACCATCATCGTCTTGTGGCCAATGCTGGATTTGACTTTTATGGACTTCATTCCTTCACGGTGCTTCACCCTTTCTCAGTTCTCTGAACTTCCTTTACATCTTGTACTGTTGGCCCTGAATCATGCTGTTCCCATCTTCATCTTGTATCCTGGCTTGCAACATTATGTGTTACTACTGACTTCTGAAATTGTATCCACTCTCCCCTCTTGCTTCTCCACTCTTTTGACTGCTAACTCTCTGTTCTCTCCTCCTTTGCATCTCCCTTTTCCTATCTCCTCCCCTTACTTTCTTCTATGCACTTACTCTATCAGAATTGTCCCTGGACCTAGTATGACAGCAACCTCGTCTGTCTCTTCCCACCTCCCACCTCCCCTTACTGGTTTTTTCCTCCCCACTCCCTCCCCGGCCCTCCAGCACTATCTGAAATGTTGTCAGGCCTAGTATGATAGTCGCTTGTTTTGTTCCTCCCCAACCTTTCTGCACCCCTCTCCCTCACCTCTTGTTTTTCTCCGGCTCTACCAGAAATGTCGTCAGGCCTCGTACAGTAGTCGCCTGTCTGTTTCCATTTCCTTCCCACTCTCCCCCTCCCTTCCTCATCTATGTCTTAGCTCTTGCACTATCTGAAATGTTGTCAGGGCGAGTACGATAGTTAATTCCACATCCTTACTGTTCATGGCCTGTAAGAATGTCATTGTATTTTCCCTCATTCCCTCCCTTGCCTTGAAGCGTTTTGAAACACATTGTGTATAGGCGCTATATAAATAAACTATCACATGAAACTTTCGTAAAGAGGGTGGCCAGAGGGTAGGAGGAAAAGAGGATGCAGGTGTCCCAGTGAGAAGGATCTCGGTCTTACTGACATAAAGACAGAGATCGTTAGCTGCACACCATGCCTAAATGGCGGAAACACATTCAGGGACCAGCGAGGAGGAAGAGGAGGTAGTAGAGGGAAGTTTGAAGGAAAGCTGTGTGTCATCGGCACTGGAAATGAGGAGACAAGGAAGAAATCGTGTGAGCAAGAGTGGCAAGGTAGATATTGAAGAACCATGGCGCTAGGATAGAGCCCTGGGGATTCACCACAGCTAGAAAGTGAGGTGGTAGAGGAGAAAGGGCCCAGTTGCAACTGAGAAGGGAGATTAGTGAGGAAAGAGGTCAGCCAATCCAATGTCGCATCAGTGTTGCTGAGGGTGTCATGAAGTTGTTTTATGAGGATAGAGTTGTTGACCCTGTCAAAGGCAGAGGAGAGATTAAGGAGAATGAGAACAGTGGGAGAGTTGAAGTCGAGATTTGCAAGCATGGTTTCACAGGGGTTCAAGAGAGCAGTTTCCATGCCTCTGGATGTCCGGAATCCAAATTGATGGCAACCAACACGATCAGTGTGGAGGATGAGTTGGGGGAGGACCAACTTCTACAAGAGTTTACCCAGGAAGGGGTTAGTAGAAATAGAGTGCTAGTAAGAAGGGCAGGAGGGGTCAGCAAATGGCTTTTTTAAGAGAGGGTGCACAAGGGAGTGCATGAGGGATAGAGGGAAAGTACCAGTGGCGAAGGAGTGGCTACACAAATTCGCAAGAGCAGGGGTGAGAGAGGATATGTTATCCTTAATAGTTCTGAAAGAGCAGGGGAGCTTCTCTTTGGAGGAGACCTTCAAAGAGCAGACCAGTTTAGAGACCTCTTCCGGTGCTAAGGGTAGGAGGGAGGAGGGTGAGGGTGTGGAAGGAGGGAGGAGGGTGAGGGTGTGGAAGGAGGGGAGGCATGGGAAAGGCACAGGGGTGGAGGTGGGGTGGAGGATAGTGAGGATGAGATGTGATTTGAAATGGGAGTCCAAAGTGGTGCAGAGAGCCTGGGAAGGAAGGAGAGAGGTGGAGACTGCAGTTGGATGGAGAGTTGCTTGCCGATTTTGAAAAATTTGAATGTGTTGTTAGTGGCTCCAGGAATGAGGGCTTGGATGTGGGCCCACTTCTTGGAGCAAATTGAGAAACGATATTGCCTTTGGAGCAGGCGGCAGGCCAGTTTGTCAGAGGGTAAACTCAAGGTCTGCCACTTCCGTTCTGCAACTCTGCACTTGTGTTTCAGAGATGCTAGATCTGAGTCATACCAGCTGTTGTTCATGGAGGGAGGTTTTAGGCAGATCCTCATGCCAGGGGCAAGGATGCCAAGGGTGTTAAAGATGGAGACGTGCAGGTTAGCAAGGACAAAGTCAGAGGGACAGTCAGAGGTGGGGGCGGGATGGGGATAAAGGTGGAGGTGAAAGCAGCAACTGACACTCGCTCATTGCTCGAATGATGGCGAAGGAGGCTGGCAGTGCTGGGGGTAACTCAGATAGTGGGCCAAGGGGCCAAAGGCAGTAGGAAAGGAGAGTTGTCGGACTACGAGAAGGGGGTGGTGACCGGATTAGAGATAGGGATATTGCCAGAAATGAGAGCGCCCAGAGTGTGACCGGCAGAGTGGGTCAGGCTGGAAGGGAGAATAGAGGGAGAGAGAAAGTCACAGAGGTCACAGAATTGAGAGGTGAATGAATTAAGGGAGGCAAGGTGGATGTGGAAGTCACCAAGGAGGAGGAGTCTGGAAGAATAGGTTGAAAGGGAGGAGGTGAGATCATACCCTTCAGAGAGGAAAAGAGAGATAGGACCAGAGGGCCTGTACATAGTGGCGAGGCTGAGAGGGAGAGTAGGCAAAACCCCCCGCCTGCAGACGAGGCATTCCAAAGAGGAGTAGTATTGGGTAGGTATCATGGAGGCAGGACCCCACTCAGGGAAGATCAGGGCCACTCCACCTCGCCTGTTGGGTCTGGATTTGGAGAGGATTTTAAAGCCCTCAGGAAAGAGAGTGCCAAGAATAGTGACAGAGCTGGCATTGAACGACATCTAGGTAAGAGTGAGGACATATAGGTCAAAGTCTTTGAGAAGGAACCATATACCATAGGAGTGTTTGACAACAGAGCCAGCATTATGAGTAGCTAAGTGAAGTTGGCTACCACTGTTGAAGGTTTTCCAAGAGGGGTACAGAGGCGTGGCACTCCCATTGGTAGAGGGAATGGTAAAGGATTGTGGTGTTTGAAGGGAGACTGATAAGGCATTGAGGACTTATACTCAGTCTCTCAGGCCTTTCGAGATACCTTCAGTGGCCTGGGAATATGTTGCATTGGATGTTTTTTGGGCCATTGTTTGGTGTGAGAGGAAGGAGGAAGTACGTTTTGGGGTTGTTGGATATATACTCCAAGTGGGTAGATGTAAACGTTGTTGAAGAGTCTGACTCACGAGCGTTGAAAGATTTTCTAAAATAAATATTTCAGAGTGAGGGGTTTCCGGCCAAACTGTTCATGGACAATGGTGCCCAAGTTTACTTCGAGGCTGGTTGCTGATTTCCTGCGCAGTGTGGGTGTTACACATCATAAAACACCATTCTACCACCCTAAGACTAATGGTGTTGTGGAACGTTTCAATTGCACCCTAATGCAAGGAGTTCTGATGGTGAAACAGTGTGGTGGAGACTGGGGGGAGCCTATGGTGAAGAGAGCATGTGCCTAATCCTTGGCTCCCACTGCTACGACGGGTTTAGTTCCATTTGTGATATTGAGGAGTAGGAAGCCTCATACCGATGTCTGTCCACCATGGCTGGGTAAGGTGAGATATGTGGATTGGGATCAGGTGTGACTCAAGGGAAGAGTACAAGGTAAGTTGGATGACGTAAAAAAGAGATATGTTCTTCTCAAGAGAGTCAAGAGAAGGGAGTTTAGGGTGCGGGATGAAGTCTGTGTGTGAAAATGGAACAGGGTGGGGAAAGGGGAAAGACGCTTCTGGGGTCTTCAGAGGAATGTATCGACATTCGAGGATGGAATTGAAAGAGAGGATGGGAAGGTATGTAACAAGGGGAGTCTGGCAAAATGACAGTTATTTTGTGTGTGTGCAGTTGAAGATGGGTTTCCTTTGGTTGTGTGTGTGTGTGTGTGTGTGTGTGTGTGTGTGTGTGTGTGTGTGTGTGTGTGTGTGTGAAGGAGTCTGATGTGATAGTCGGGAGCTACTATTTAATGAAATGAAGGGGGAGGTGTGTTACATTGTAGTTTCCTTTCTCAGCTTGTTGCTGAGCAACACTCCTTGGTTATCCTTCGAGGGGTGAGTGGAATGTCGGTTTGCTGCGTGGGTTCTGGAAGGGGAGAGGCCATTTGGGGAAGGAGATGTGATGGCGGTGCTTCAGACCTCTCTTTGTACTCACTTTAACCTGCAAACTTGCATACAATTAAACACCCAAGTGATTGTGATACTTGGTCAGGAGTCTTCATTGGTGGCACTCACATTATAATACCTATCCTGCTGGTCATGCATGTATGATGAAGAATATTGGATGCAGCTCACCAGAATGTAATGAGCCTGATGTGAGGGAGTTTTCTCTGACTATGATTTGGGCATGAACTGAGACTGAACTAGGATGGCCGGTGGTTATCCCAGGGAAGAAAGTGGAAACAAAGTGGCTGCAACTAAGCAGGCTCTCATGTGTATCTGTTGCCTGTGCGTGATCTCTGTGAGGATCTAACTTGCGGTACAACCATGTAGATGAGTGAAAATAGCAACCTGATTATGATGTGATGGGAATAACAGTGATGAAGCAGACACCGCCCACCCAACCCTTAAATGATCCATCCTCTCAGGATTGCTGCGCTGCTGATTTCGGAACTGTCCGGAGGAAGACAGTATCCTGGTGTGCACCTTTTCACAGAACAATTGATTCAATGGAACTAAAAGCACAGCTGAACATAAGGGAGAGTGAGTTCTGAACCTCAAGGTGCGCTGAACAACTGTAATTCATTGTCCTAATGTGTGCACTCATGTTGTGTTTAGGAGTTTAGTGAGGATTTCCCAGCATGTGTTGCAGTAACTGGTAGATGTGGTTAGTCCTGAGCAGTGTACATGTGGCAGTGTGAAAGTTCAAATGGTTGTTGAAGCAGCTCAATGAAAAATACGTAGATACTGAAATACAAGAATCCTTATCTTGGTGTAGCTTATGCTGCTGATGCGTGACTTCCTCTGGATTCAGTTTGTGCACTCACTGGACACAAGCGAGCATATCTGGGTGTGCAGCTGAGGCTATGGACACTGAAGGAGGTGGCGTTCCGTTGTGAAGAGCCTGGGAGGATGGTCCAAGAAATCAGGACCTCTGTGCCAACGGATGATGAGTGCCAACGTGACCTGGGAAACCAAGGGACTCAGGGCTCAGTGAGACTCCACTACCTCACGAGGGAACCATCTCTCTCTCTCTCTCTCTCAATCTCTGCCACATATGTACAAGTAAATGAAACTATAGCTACTAACAAACATACCCGAGTTTAAGCTGAAGGTATTCGCAACTCACGTGAAAGTGTAGCTCCTGTTAACACAACCTCCACAGCACTTTCTACTGCCAGTTTCGTTCTTTTCGCATGGCATAATTAAGAAGGGTCAGCAGGCAATGCAAAGAGAGAGAGGTGGGCCCCTTTCCGGTACAATTAGTGTGCAGTTGTAATAGTGTTACACATTAGAAAGCTTGAGTCTTTCGCTTTTTTGAGGCATCAGAGGCCACAGAAGTGTAGATGGATGCCCGTTCTTGCACCCTGGCGAGTGTGTGTGTGAGTTACACCCACTGTGAATTCTTAGATTTCAACCTGTCTGTATGTGATGTATTTTGATGTTAGTAGGTGTGTCATATGTTCCCCATGTGACTGTAAGTGTGCTGTTGGTGGGTGAAAGGGAGAGTGATGTGTAGGGGTTGTGTGCTGTTACAGTCAGGTTTTTTAAGTGAGAGGAAAGAGGGTGTGTAGAATCTAAGTGAATGGATTATGTGAATCTGTCAGTGGTGTGAAAGAGAAAGAGGTGCTTTATGTCTTGTCCTGCAGGCCATTCGTTTATGCTGTAGAATGTTGGTGAAAGCAGAGTGAATGTGCAGCTCAGGAGAATGTTGGGTGCATGAGGTGAGTGAGTGCTACATACACGTCCACTGGGCCTGGGCTCTGACTGAGAGAGGATAACAGGTAGGTGTCTCAGTGAAGAACCGCCTTGTTTGCTCCAGATGCCTTTGCATGATCACTGTGCACGGAGACCGGGCGTGCTGAGGTGCAACAGTGACACATTTCACTCCACTGTTGATTTTGTACTGATTGCTGAGTACTCCAGGGTGCTTTTCCCATCTTTATCCAATGTGATTTGTGGCCAGGCGCTACGCTCTGCCTGTAGTTATTACTACCATATGATTACAGGGTGCAGGGGGACCTCACTCTGCTAACCGATGTGCACCACTAAAGGGCAGTTGTAACAACCACCATGCATGGACACTCAAAAGACCACTAACATCTCTAACTGCTCCCCACAAAAACAAGCCTGCATTCTATGTTCACATGAGTAATTCACATCCCATCTAAGCCACCCACACATGGCAGTTGAACATTCCTCCCAACAGACATCAAACATCCAAATGTTATACCTCTCCACCCAATTTATGTATCACAGTCTCAACCAGTTAATCCTCTGGACCAATCCCTTCCGGACATATTTATCGCAAGTGCTCTTGATACAAAGAAACCAGACACAGACTCACGCACAGTATACGTTACCTATGAACTGCTCACATCAACACAGCTTTTTTTCATTTTCCCTCTTTCGTCAGTAAGCAAAGCAATCGCCACCACTCATTTTCCCTACATCACAGAATACCAAGAGACGAATAACATAACATCTTTTCAAGGTTCATCATTCGTTCTCTGCAGAGATGTCCCGTTCTTTGTAGACCTGTCCAGTAGTTTGAATGCATATTATGGCTCTGAAATCCAATACAGTCAGTAAATTGGCCATTGCAGGGAGGTCACATAATTCCCCCAGGTGGGAGGGACGCCGCGTTGAGAGCCCTGCTGTCAGAGCCACTCCCGTAAGGGCTCGCAATGCTCTGTGATAAGAGGGATCACTGTGCTGAATGCCCTTCTGTCAGCGCCGTGGCCTCTTTTGGCGTGGCCAGGCTCGCACTGGCTTATAGTGCAATAAACCCATGGCCGAACCAAAAACGCAAAATTCTTGTGTGGGACAGTTTTTTGGGTCAAAATGGGGCACTTTTATGGACAATGTGGGCCAGTTTCATGAGTTTCTTCACTACGCGGTTAAGAGTTTTGACCCGTGTTGCTGAATAAATAATCTTTAAAATGTACAATTTGCATCACATTTTATCAAAAACCTCCCCCTTGTGCACTATTCAAACAGCGTCTCAAAAGGAATGAATTCCCATTTCCAACTGTGGGCCACTTTTCTGTTGGTGCCTGAGACATTATTATGCCCCAGTCCGACTTTGGGCGTGACACTCCCTCTGATCATGGGAGTGCCGCACTCAGAGCTCATGTTGCCAGTGCAGAGGCGTTCGTGAAGTGCTCTGTCACAAATTATTAAGCAGTCACTCTCAACTCAGGGAAATCCTTCTTCCCTCAAGCAAAATGGCGCACAGCAAATCGCGTTTCACAGATTAAATTATTTGGTAATGTCTATCACTGGTTGTATACCCCTCTGACAAGCACACTTAATCAACTAGGAACCTGTCGGTGTATTGTCAGAATGCAGATTTATTGAAGTTTCCACAATCATAAGGAGAACACTCACTAACTCAACCACCAACATTGTGGTACTACACGAGAATAAAAATGACTTCTGTAATGGCACCAACACAGAGATAATATTAAGATATGCAGTCACAATTTCCACCAGCTTTCTTTTTAAATCACTCACCAATAAAGAAAAAAAACAGTTCAAGGTACATAGTGATTGCTTATATGGTTACAATACTTTTTCTCCCAGCAACCCCCACCCTCCAAACATCAATTAGACTTGACCCCTCTGAATTGAAGGCCTATGGCAGGGAGTAGGAACCCAAGGGGAAAATCATTTTGGGTTCTGATAGAAAATGCAATATCAGGGAAAGCCTCAATGGGAAAAATCGTTTTGCAGGGCTGGGTGGGTTGGGTCAGAGCACAATGGGAACAAATGGGCAATTTCTTTTTTTCCACCACACAAGCAAACGAAATACAAGTTTTCAAACTTCTGATTTAAAATTAAGGGGATCAATGGGGAATTGTGTTTTGCACCCTGCACTCTCACTTGGAAACAGGGTGTTGGGATTCATTCATTTGAACTCTGGACCCCCCCCCCCTTTCTGTGTTGAAGTAAGGGGGTTTCTTATAAATAGTCAATCAAGTCTTTGTGCCTTATTCCGAGATTGGTGGTAGTCATGGCGCTATTTGCGCCATGACTGCAACCAATAACGGGTCCAGCACCGGTGTAGTTCAATGGGAACTTACCGGTGTAGTCTGACCCTGGTGGGACTGGTAAATCCCCATTGAACATGCCATTCCCCATTCCCATTTGAGCTCCCATAGGGCTCAATGGGAATGGGGAGGGCGCTAATAACAGGCTCGCGACTTGCAAGCCCGTTATTAGCACCCTGGTCCTTTAGCGGGACCCGTAAGGGACGTGTGGTCAGACCACACGTTCCTTACGGTCCCAGCCAAGGGACCTTGGAATAGGGCAGTAAGGGATTACTTACTGGTGCCCGGTATCCCTTACCACCCACCTTGTAATGACCCCCTTTATGTCTACACCAGCTCGAAACACACTGGGAGGAGCTTGTTTGTTTTCCATGCTAACAAAACACATCCTGTGATTTCTATAGGGGAATTAATGGATTGACTTCAATTAAGGATCTACACAGACATAGTATTTTGCTATGGAGAAATAACTAGATCAATACTTGAAAAATTGCAGGGCCTACAAAAGCAGTCTATGGCTTTGGGGTAGTTTTATTTACAAGAGAGGCCTTGTAGTTGGCATCAGGGAACAGCAGGGCACCTCTGGGACAGCTAGGGTGTCAGTCAAGGATAGTCCCCTCTGACTCCTCCAAGGGGTCAGAGTCATCTTCTATTCCTCCTTGTCGCTGTCCCCAATGCATGATTTGGGGCCTCTCTGCTTGGGTGCTTCTCGCAAGAGTTCATCAGCAGGTTACCTCCCAAAATAAAGTGGAAAAGCATAGTTTTATAGCACAATTGCCTCCTATAGCGCAAATGACAACACTATTTCATCAGAATTCCTGCAGTATGGATTGGTTGTTTCTCTCCACCCACCTCCCACCTGTGTGCTAATAGGACAAGGAGCTGAGGGGTGTGGGTTAGGAAAGCTGAAGGAGGAGAAAGCTTTGTCATCCCAAACTGACATCTGGGCTTTGCATGTTTAAACTTTGAAAATCTGTCAACATGGCAAGTACCCTGATTTTTCAAATGTTTACAAGTATGGATATATTTCTAAGAACTACATTTTAAGGCAAATCAGATGATGCTCATCTGAAGTTGGCATTCCCGTACTAAGCAGAGATACCATTTTTCGTTTTTTACTCAGGATCTGCATCAATGAAAAATATGACACTTCATAGTTCCCATGTTAATTTAGTCCTTCATCCTCACACCAACTTTCACATCTCTCAGACTCATGCAAAGGCCCAAAACAAATGTTTCTTAATAACTTCTGTTATATTTATCAGACAAAAATCGTTTTAGCATGGTTCAAAACCTTTAATAAAAGTCTGGAATGAGATTTGTGGCATGCATGCTGCCTTTTTATGCAACAAAATGTATTCTTTTATTAATTAAACCCCTGCATCACATGCCACACTCACTTTCTTAGTCCCCACTTTTTTTTTTAGGCTTAATTTATCTTAAACATGTGACCAGCCAGATGCTGGCTCGTATTTATCTTAGGCTATCCCTCTTTGGCTTCCCAAGGATCCTGGCTACAGTTTAATGCACATTTTATGTAAGTTGTGACATCAACGTCACTTCAGCTGTGGCTTTATCTATTTCCGCTGTGCTCCACATTTCAGGCTATGTATTTCTTTGTGTTTTTAAGCAATGAACCTGATTGATTATTGACAACCAGACCGCCCCTCCGCCCCCCACAAGCAGAGGAAAGGTCTTTGAGGTTAAAGTTCCAGGTCAGTAGAAATGCCCACCTGCACCCGTACTTTTAAAGGTACAGCCGTGAATCAAATAACTGGGTTTACCTTTTGACATTTTGCATGGCATGATGTTTAACTATTTGTATAGTAAATTACATTTAAACCTGTTGTGCATAACATATAGTTTTTGCTTCCACAATATTAACCCAGAGATTCATTACATGCACACAAATAGACCAATTTCAGAGAACATCAGTGCTCACCTATACCACAAGTAGGCCTCCCCTTTTGCATTATAATAATAATAATAATTTAGCATTTATATAGCGCTTCAAACCCTCAGGTATCTGAGCGCTGCTTATTATTACCCACAGTGCGTGGTGCTAATTTATCGACCTCGGAAGGATGAAAGGCTGAGTTTGGCCCTGCCGGGATGCGAACCTGCGTTAGCAAGCTCTGCACAGATGTCAAAGCAAGCGCTCTACTCGCTGTGCCACTTGACCAGAGAGCATAATGTCATTTTAATGTTGAAAAGTAAGTGTTTTTATTCGTGACAAATGCACAGTGTTTGGCTTCACTTTAGATTCCTGGACCAAGTATTGTGCTGCATTGAAAATAATGTACACATTGTTATCTGTCTCTTTAAGTAGAAAGTGTAGCTTTCCATGTATTTAGTAAAACAGCATTTTCAGCCACATATGTCTTTTGCCATGCATTGGGCACATACAGCACTTTGTAAGTTTCCAAACACATTTTCCTTCACTCTATTGCCTGTTCAGTTGGGTAAAGCTGAAAGAGGTTCTTTATGTTCATGTCCCAGGCCTTAAGTCAGAAAAAGCAGTGTTTGGGACTGGCCTGTATTTTCCAATAGATAGCACCGGTCAGCTTCACTCTTAAATACCGGCCTGGCCTCTTTATTTCTATCATCCAGGGGCTATATTTTACACCACAGCTCCTTGCCCCAGGCCACACCTGACAGACGAGCACCAGGCAGCAAGGTCAACCCCATCCTCACTCTTTACTTTACTTCGGGGTGGCGCTGCCCCACCCAGGATAAAATCTATACAGGCACAGCCTGGCATCTTGTATCCACGACAGGCGAACTCAACAGCAGCCTGCTCCTTTTTAAGTCTTACCCCTACATCCGTATCATGTTGTGGTTGTGTCCAAGGTTGCTGTGAACTAGCTAGTTCCCAGGACCATTCTAGGCAGATTGCCTTTTTCTATTTATTTCTTAGTTTAACCCCACCACTTCCATAAGGACATAACAGCTTTATATACCACACCCATGGGCCGTATAGGGTGCTATGGGCCCTGAAGAGCTTGTTAAATGCCCTGGCTGCACTCAAGGTCTAACTTGGGCTATGTCTATAAAGCTTAATTGCTTAGACACAGGTCCCGAAAAATTATAATTGTTTCTTTTTTTGCATTATTTAAAAAGTGCGAACAGCACCGTCAAAGAAACTTCAATATCCATATACTTAAATTCATGGGCTCCCTAATACATTGTTTTGTCCTCTTCATAATGTATATCGCCTGGTTTGAAAGCCCTTTGCCTTGAGTCAACTAATCATACAGGTGGGAAAAACTAGCACAACGTTTGGCTACTGTAAAAATCAAAGCGCAACAAGTCCAATGTGTTAAGCAGTAGCTTGGGGGTGTAGGCAGATAGTGTTACTTTAGAATCAAGGTAAGTATGTGGTAGAGAGAGACAGGGATGCTACGACCCATAATGTTACGAGTGTCACATTGAACATTTTTTTATTAGTATTCCAAATATTTTAATATTATTGTTGCTGTACTGTGATTTAGATATGTTGATTTCATAGAGTTGTTGAAACAGATTGGTTTGCTGTACATTTCCTGTTCACGCTTTTTTTTCCATTTATATTACCATTATTAAAAAAATAAATCAATGTTTTACTTCTTAGTTAATTGGGCAATTGTTTTCTGTGTTACTCTTACACAGAACCACCTTAAGGTGACATTTTTGTGATGAAGTGATAGCATCGCTCTCTGTGATTCATTGCCAGAAAAGCATGGAATGGAGACAAGTATGGAAGTCGCACAGAAGCTTGTTTTAAGAAAGTGCAGTGTCGCTTTCCTCTCGGAGAAAACTGAACATTGGAGAAAAGGAGAGCATGGTGTTTTAAGGGGTGCCGCCTGATTAGTGCCCTGTACCAGGGGTTTAATCACGTTCAGGACTGTGAGGCTTTTTAGTCAAGAAACCAATTGTAAATATGGAATTTCTCTGGATTTGGGTATTCAACATGCATAAAGATTTTAGGATACACAGCCAGATAGGATAGATATCGCATGTGATTTTAAACACATTTTTAAAATACAGTGGGGATTCAAATGTCTTCATAAACCCTTCAACTTTGACCAGATTGATCAGTGTCTCTCTGAATATTAGGATCCCTTCCTGAATAGTCAGTTTAATTGTTTTTGGTATTTTTTTTTACATTGTACATTAGTTTAAATAAACTTTATACATTACAGAAAGGTGAAAAACAACGCATTCGTTACAAAAGGGAAGATAGGATAAAAAGAATAAACAGAACAATTAATTGAATTCTGCAGGTTTTATTATTTTCATCACATTCATGAAAGACTAATGATCCATTTCATTCTATAATGTTCGCTTTTTTAAGATATTGCACAATTCATATTAATAACGTTGTTGGTTTACCCTGTGACATATATAACCATACATTCTTGCTGTTCAATTCAAATGTTCAGTGCAATGTACAAAAGAGCTAACACGTTCCTCTATAAGGCTTTGGAGAGCAGGACACAATAGTATTAAATGTTTTAAGATTTCTGTAGGATATCAACAAAATATACACATTGGGCCTCATTACGACCCAAGTGTTAAGGGTTAACGCCACCGTTAACCCTTAACGCCTGATTCTGATTTTAACACCTGCTTTTAGCAGGCGTTAATATCCATGGCGCTAACCTGCCATGGTGCTAATTACGCCGCCGTAATTTACGGCGGCGTAATTAGCGCCTTCCCCACTCCCATTATGCCCTATGGGGCAAAAATGGGAATGGGGAAGGGAAAATGGGAAATGGGGATTTACCGCCCCACTCACCTTGGAATGGGGCGGTAAATCCGCCATCCACCATGGTTTTACGGAGTTTACACCATGGTGGTAAAGTTGGTGAACTTAGCACCAAGGTTGTAATGAGGCCCCATTTTCCTGTTGACCTCTTAAAAACAACACCTCTCCAGTGCACAATAGATTCAAGCGAAATTGCATTAAAAACTTCACCAAAACGCCTGTCTGTCTGCACATTGTTTTAGATATGGCAGAAGAACCCCCCTCATTTTAGAATCCAAACTGATTTCTTTTGTCAGTTTATACTTTTCTCTCTCATAGCAGGTACTCGCCCAAACTGAATCCAAGATTTTTCTTTTTGCTCTCCCTCAGTGGTAGATCAACAACTCTGGGGATACATCGAGCCTCCCCATTATTTGATGACACTGTTGGTGGAATGTTTGAAATGGCTTTCCTGTCCCATTCCCCATTTGAGCTCCTATTGCAGCATACAGAGCAGCTGGGGATCTTATTATTATTTTTCAAAATAAAATCAACATCTTAATCTGAACTAGCAAAAGTAAAGAGGTCAACCCAATTCAAATCGAAGAATAGATAGTGGGACACATGTGGAACCAAAAGCACCTTCCTCCAAATCATTCAGTTCCATTTTCTCTATCTGGCAATTTATTTCTAGTCCATATATTAATGAAGGGACGAATTTGCCCGTGTAGAATAAAATAAGGGGTTGAAGCGTAAATCAGCAAATGTTTGGGATATATCTCATTTGTCCAATATACTGATTCCCTTGCCCCGACAAAGCTGACCTCCTGATCTTATGATATATTGGACTTAATAAAGTGAGCCCTAAGTATAGTATTTGCGGTGTTACTGCTATTTCAGTGAAGTCAAGTTCAATTGTTTTATAGTTCTACTAAGGCTTTATTGGAAGAGACATCAATTTACCAAATTGTCAAACGTAGCAAAAGTCACATCACACACCCGATGGCATCACATGACCTTTGACCCTGACAATGTCAGTGGAAGTCACATGACCTTGATGAAAACACAGGAAGTAAACCTCACCTTCTTGTAAACAATGTAAATATTATATTAATGAATTGAAAAGCAGAGAAAAGAATATCCTAGTTGGCAGCCTTACATTTATTTGAGCGCTTTCTTGATGTACTAGACGTGCAGCCATTATATTTCAGAGGCAAATGCAGCAGATCCTTGGTATGCCTGAGGCACTGCCTTCCAATTCAAGTGCAGCTGTACTGTTGCTACCACCATCACCTGCCAGTTGGAGTCTTGCTTGGCAGGTAAAATTATCACATGTTTAAATACAATCTTACATACCCCAGCACATCATTAAACATCTCTACACTCCTCAGATGCACAAACCTGAGATTTATGTAAACTCTCCCTTGTGTAAAACTTGCATTCCTTGAATTTTGTTTGGCAAAGGCTTTCACCTTGTTTTAATTTATGATGCAAATGTTATCTGTGCAAACATAAATTATGATTTAATTTAACAGGAATGGAGTTAGGCTGGCGTACCAGCTGTGGTTGCCTTAGGTGTGGGTCAGGTTCTTTTTGAACCATATATTAGCTGCTATTGAGAGCCAGTCTAATTCATGGCAGGTGTGGGTGATGTGGCTACATTTTTGAGAGCCAGTAATAAGGTGAGCCACAGCTTGGAGGCCACTTTGAAAGGGGGAAGCAGGTGAGCAGCTGTGAGCCATGCTGGGACGGCATTACTCCTGTAGATATGCAAGATCAGTATGGCCTGCACCACTGTTCGGAAGACATGGGGCAGGAGGAAGGGCTTATCTTGTGGAAAAAAGGGACATCTTCTAGTCCTGGGTTGTCTGGCTATATATGCTGCATCCCACCATCTTTACTCCTGGTTTCTGTAGGATCATGTCTTTCTCTGACAGTACGGTCCCATTTGATCCCCTACGACTTAGAAAAGCTGTATGCTCAGGCTGCACCGTAAAACATGTTTTTTTTATTGGAACTTGAACAATTGACAAAGAAAATGTACGTTTCCAACATGGGTCATTTTTTCAATTTCACTAAAAAATATGTGTCATGTAAAAAGTGAAGGGAATGCTGTGTTGAAGAGCACCGCTCCTAGTTCTGCACGAGAGTATGTAACGAATTCATCAACTGATTTTTATTCAGGTTTTAGGCATACCCACAAACTCCAGATTTGAAATACTTTATTTAGCTAATAACATAAACTCCATGTGTAATCAAACAAGTTTCATAGTTTTCCGGAGTGGGCATAGCCCTGATCTTCCCCGAGAGGATTCCTGCCTCGGTCATTCCTACTAAGGCCTACTCCTCTTTCGAATGACTCGTCTGCAGGCTCTCTCTCTCTCCTAGACATTCCCTCTCTGTGGATACTAACTATCGACCGCCTGGTCAGATCTCCTCCTTCCTCTCTGAGTGGCCAGACCTGTCCTCTTCCCTCCTGATCTCAACCACTCAATTCCACCTTCTTGGAGACTTCAGCATCCACCTGGATGCTTCCTGTCCTTCCTCTGGACTCTTTTGCAACCTGTACAATTCTTTCTCACTCTCTATTCTCCCCTCTGACCCGACTCACTCTGCAGGGCACACTCTGGATGTTCTTATCTCCTCAGACGTTCCCCTTTCTATCCCTCTCACTACTCTATCCTGGAGTGATCACTTTCTTCTTTCCTCCCAGCTCACCCTCTCTATCCCTCAGGCCAAGCCAATTCCATCACTGCCACCCACCTTCTCGGTCACCAACTCATGAGGCGCATGTCATTTGAGGCTTTCACTGCCACCTTCTCACCCCCTCCTCCTCCTTTGACTGACTCACACCTTGACATAGCCCTTTCCATGCTCCACTCTGCTATATTCGACACTCTTGATGTTCTTGCCCCTGTCATGAGGATCCGACTGAAGCCCAAAGGCAAGTGCAACTTCTAGTACGAATCAGACCTTGTCACCCTTAAACACAAGTGCAGGGAGGCTGAGAGGAAATGGTGTGCTTCATGTACATCCTCTGACAAACTTGCCTGCTGCCTGCTCCAAAGTGTCTGCGGCATCTAACAACTCGGCTGAACTCTTTAAAATCTGCAAGGAACTGGCCAATCCTGCCACAGTCTCTACCTCCCAAGTCCCTTCCCAGGCCCTCTGCACGGCACTGGCTACTCATTTCATCAATGAAACTCAGGACATCCTGTCCTCTCTCTCCTCCTCTCCCCTTCCTCCCTCTACTCCCTGCTCTTCCTCAGCCACCTCTCCTCCCTCTTTCTCTGCCTTTCCCCTGTTCTCCCCGGACGAGGTTTCTAGACAAGTCCGATCTATGAAAGTCTTGTCAAAACAGGTTCATCCCTGTTCCTCCAAAACCATCAAGGACCACATTGACTCACTGGCTCCTGCTTTGGCTAACTTCTGCAACCACTCCTTCGCCACTGGAGTCTTCCCTTACCACCTGAAGCACTCCCTTGTGCACCCTCTTCTTAAGAAACCCTCTGCTAACCCGCTCAGCCGGCAAAATATTGCCCAATCTCCATCACTCCTTTCCTGGGCAAACTCTTGGAAAAGCTGGCCATCTCCCAGCTCAGCCTTCACACTGAATCTGTTGGGTGCCTCAATGATCATCAGTCTGGCTTCACAGCTGCAAGAAGCACAGAAACTGCTCTCCTGAACATCTGTGAAGACCTGCTCTCCAAACTTGATTCCAACACCCCCCGTGTCCTCATCTGACTTGAGCTCTCTTCTGCTTTTGACACGTTCAAGCATGACATCCTGCTCAACCTTCTCTGTCATAACCTGCGTATCACTGATCAGGCCCTGGTGTGGCTGACTTCTTTCCTCTATGATCGAACCTCCCAGGTCCAACTTGGGTCCTTCCTCTCCTATATCTCTATCTCTACCTGAGGTGTTCCCCAGGGGTCTAACCTCTGTTCCTGGCTGTTCAACCAATACCTGGCACTTCTTACCCACTGCATTGCCGCACTCTGCCCCAACTTCCAGTGCTATGTGGATGACACTCAGCTCATGTTCAGGCTACCCTCAGCCACCTCTTCTCCTTCTCTCATCTCTGACTGTCTGTCCACCATCCAGGAGTGGTGTGCCACCAATGATCTCTGCCTTAATGCCAATAAGACCAAGATTCTCCTCATTGGCACACCCACTACCTCCTTTCCTGTCACTCTCTGGCCAGCCTCTCTTGGCCCTCTTCCTGCTCTCACCTGTGAGGCTAAAAATCTCAGGGTCATCTTCGACGCCACACTCTCCTTCTCTCCTCACATCTCCGATGTCTCTAAGAAGTCACACTAACAGCTGCACCTCCTCAGAGGTATTGTTTATTTCATCTCCTTCCCCCAGATGCTCACTGTCTCCAGAGCTCTGGTTCCCTCTAGGTGGGACTACTGCAACAGCCTCTTTCTAAATATTCCTGCTTCTACTCTCCACCCTCTGCAACTCATTCAGAACAGGACTGCGAGACTTGTCCTTAATTGGCCTCAAGCCCAGGGATCGTCTCTCTCCAGGACTGAAATCTCTGCACTGGCTCCCAGTGGCTGCGAGGATTAAGTTGAAAACCCTCTGCATTGTCCACAAAGCGGGCCTTAATACCTTCAACTATCTCTTCCTAAATATCTTCCTTCTCGAGCTCTTCGCTCATCTGCATCCAACTCCCTCAGGGTCAGTTGCTTCTCCAAGCAAAAAGTTGGTGGTAGATCTCTTTCTTCGGCTGGTGCCTCCCTCTGGAGCAGCCTCCCTGCCTCCCTGAAATGTGAGGAGAATCATCTCCGGTTCCGGAGGCATCTCAAAACCTTTCTCTTTGCTTCTGCTTTTTCTCCTCCTCTCCCCTGCTGACTTCCTGGCTGAAATTGATACTGCACTGGTGAACTGGCCACCTTCTGATCTTGGGTCCAGGTCCCCTCCCCCGCCTGTTGAACACCTGCACTGCCTTCATGGCAAACCCTGCACTTGGGCACTGTTTCTGTATCTCTACAGTCCCATTACCAGCACTTGACACCTGATGCCTGCTCTTACCCTTAAACTTTGCACCTGCTGGCTGTAGTTTTACTTAATGTGTATTATTATATTATCCCATGTACTACACTGTCCCCCCCCTCGCACTTTTCCACTTCCCCCTTCCCATGCGCTTGCGCGATCTGAATTACACCTGTCCTGGTAGAATTGTTGTCTGTCTTCCCTCTGTTCCCCCTCCCTTGCCTCTTCGCACCTTTAAACATGTTTGTATTGGTGCGTTATAAATGCCCTATCATATCATAATATAATTCCCTCGTACGGTATTACCTATAAAACTGAACAGATCGTAATGTTGAACACAATATTTACAGTATCGTAAAGCAGCTCAGTGGTCCTTGCCTAGAGTCTGTTCAGACCAGAAGGAGGAGCATGGGTTATCCAGTGACCACACCTCATTTGATTAAACACCAAGGGCCTAACTCACAGGAACCCCATTGGAAATCGCCCAGTTAATCAGGCTCTAAGCCTTTCACAATGTAGATATACAGTAAACACTTGAGGAAAACCTGACAGATTTAAGTGCACATTTAAATCTTCTGGATGAATTGTCTTGAAAAGTTTAATCCAATATTAATCCAATAGGCTCCTCCCTGTTTCAGTTTCCTTGGAAAATAGTGTTATGTCAGTAAATCTGTATCACTTTAAACATTTCACAATGGAGGTGAGCGATGTTATTTTCTTCAAAAATGAAAGCGCAAAAGACGCTGTCATGTTGTGTCTCTTTTGATCTAGTTTTGTGCTCCTTTCATTGAACTGTTTCAATGTACACGTCAGAGGCTGGGTATATGCATGTTTTAGGTGCACAGAGGAACTTTTTTGGGGAAAACGTACTTTTTGAGCTCTGTCTGCACAAGCCCACCCCTGATGCTGAGCTGTCATTGAATACCATCATTTCAGATCTTGAAATCATTCATGATCATTTTGATCTGCATGTCGTATGGCTTAGGTTGCTTTTCAAAATAATCCCTCACGTGGTCACAGTAAAGTCTTTCTTCTTGCTTAATGTATTGCCTTTTCTTCATATCCACGTTATTATTTTGGAGAATACTTGATTTGTTATCCAACATAAAGTCTTCAAAGCAGATTCTTCAAATCTTGCCAAATGCAAATATGGCATGTTTAAAAAAAACATTTTAGCACAATTGTGTTCCTTATTTAAAAAAAATAAAAATGATTCTTGCCCTTTCTTTGTGGAATGTATTGAATGTAAGCGATCTGTCTTTAATACATGCAGTAGTGTCCAAGATTTAAGTTGCCCTCTCTCATGCATGGATGCATGTTCATCAAAAATCTAAAAAGATGTTTAGTTGTTCATGAGAATTTAGGCGAACACCAGCCATTACTTTCTAAACTAAAATGAAACTAAGCTCACCCGTTTCCCAATGTTAAGATACAATACATTATTCTACTCTGCTGCCATAGTGGGGACCCATGGTGAGGAGAGCGAGTGACACCGGGTGAAATTAGACACTTTTATTATATCTAGTGGTTTCAGCCCTGTGATGTCCCACAGTACCTCTCCTCACCCTCCACAACATTGAACTGTTAATTGATCTCATTACTCAATCTTATCGGGGTGTTCGACTTTTGTGCCATTCATATGTGGAGGATTCCAAGGTCTAAATTTATTTGTCATCAGATCCCGACTGAATTGCTTGGATGTACTGACACCACGGATGCCTTGGACGAGGGAATGCCTTCCGCTCAATGCTGTAAGTCTTCATCAGGTGAGCACTGCTCACCTGAAAGAACAACAGAAAATCAGGATACATGCCCAGGAAATAATTTTAGCCCCTATGTCAGGCTCTACTAGGAACTCCCCACTCCATGCTGGTACCCCAAAGGCCAAGGAGGTTTTTTTAGTCTGAGTTCCCTTTATTTGAAACCTAAACATGCTGCCCTTCCAACAATATTGATGCAATCATTTGTTAATCTATTAAACGTGTGAAAACATGTATTCTTTTGGTGACTACAGCCAATACAATATGGATTCATGGAAGGTTGGAAATCCTGTAATAAGTGCTAAGAATCCATTCTTGCCTGACCCCAGAGGACAACAATGCAACATATGTGTTCCTAAATTTGGGACTCTCAAGACACTGTTGACCTGGTTGGCATTAATGGCAATAAGACTGTTCACACTGTGTCTCATGTTGGAGTCCCCTGAAGCGTAAATGGGAGGGGAGCTAAAGACAGGAGTAACATTACTACCCCTGTCTTAACACCTCCATTCACACTGAGGGATATTTATTGTTGGTTGAGATTTTCATTTTGGCGTAAAACCAATGATTTCCATGGAACCCGCCTGCTTTTTGCAACATATGCTAGTGCATTTCCTCACTTCCACCCAAAAAGTTTTATGAATCTGCCCTAATGAGTCCCAGAGTGCCATTGCATGGCCTTATGGTTTGAAATATAGCACTTCATACAGGATCTTGAAAATGGAGAACGAAGACTAGAAAAGAAGAACGCAACAGAATTGAATGGTGACCATTTCATGATTTTAGTAGAGAAAGAAAGAGGTGCAATTGACTGTATGCACACTACTGGTTCTGCTTGGGAAAATGAGCGCCCAGCACTTGTTGAGGGGCTATCCTCAAGTGGCAGGCTGTGATTGTGACCCCAGAATTTACAAATGTATGGTCCAGGGGTAATGTTCCGAAGAGCTTGCCTAATAAAAAAGTAAAATGGTTTGGAAATTGATCCATGGATCTAGAGCATCCTATTTGTGGGATTTGATGATTGTACACCCCACATCCATAGAAGCCTACGCTTAAACACGTATCCAAAATTAAGATCCCCAATTTGCATTGCTCCCACTGTGGTGCAAAATTCCTGCAAGTAAGTGATGGTTAACAATTTTGAAATGACAAATGAAAAAGCTCAAGACACACACCTGTGTTTTCAGTTTTTAAAAAGAAACTAAAAGGTGGTGTATTGTTTGAGATTACTTGTCCTTACTCTGCTCTGCAGTCTACTGTCTCTGATTACTTGTCTTTGCTCTTTACAGCAGTCTACCATCTCAAGTTACTCGAAGTCTGTACTCTGGTCTATTCACTCAGATTACTTGTCCTTACTTTGTACTGTGGTCTATTGTCTTAGGTTACTTGTGCTTACTTTGTACGGTGGCCTATTGTCTCAGGTGACTTGTCCTTACTCTGTACTGCGGTCTATTGTCACCGATTAAATGTCCTTACTTTGCACTGTGACTGTTCTCTAAAATTACTCTGTACAGTGGAATATTGTCCCAGAATACTTTCCCTGTGTACTGCAGTCTATTGTCCCAGATTACTTGTCCTTACCCTGTACTGAGTTTACAGTTTTAGGTTACTTGCACATACTCTGTACTGAGGTCTATTGTCTCAGTTTACTTGTCCTTGCTCTGTACCAATGTTCCCTCTAATAATTTTTTCTAAGTGCGGAACTAGTTGCCTTTTGTGTACACTTCATTTTCCATGTGTGCAACTGACTCACGAGGTAAGCTTCTTCATGAGCAGGGCCCTCATTAGGACCCAGGCGTTAAGGGGTTTACGGCGCCGTAAACGGCGCCGACCCTTTACGCCTGATTCCAAGGTCCCTTTGCGGGATGGTGATTTTAACGCCTGCTTTTTGCAGGCGTTAAAAACCATGCCGCAAAGGGACCTTGGTGATAATTACGCCACCGTAATTTACGGTGGCGTAATTAACACCTTTCCCCATTCCCATTATGCCCTATGGGGCAAAAATGGGAATGGGGAAGGGTAAAATGGGAAATGGGGATTTACCGCCCCACTCACCTTGGAATGGGGCGGTAAATCCGCCAACCACCATGGCGTAAACATAGTTTACGCCATGGTGGTAAGGGTATGACCCAGGTGGTAACTTACCGCCTGGGTCGTAATGAGGCCCCATGCGTAGTTAGTGAGCTACCATCTCCGAAGAGAGTTTTGGAAAGGAATTGCCCATCCAAACCACTGCAATTCTTTACTAATTTGCATAAAACGTGCATCTTACAACACTTTTTGCAAACACATAGGTTAAAAAATATATATATTTTATATGTGATTATAAAGAGAACTCATCAACCGGTTCAAGACCTCCAGATGTGTCACATTAGCTAGCAAAATTACTCCTATGCAGAGAGAAATGTGTGTTTTATGTCACTGGAAAAACACTCATGTGTATTACAAAAAAAAAATTGCTTTTCATAACTGATATGGCTATCAAAAATCTGACCAAATACAATATTTGTAGATGGAATAAAGGCAACTCAAAGGAATGTGTCAAAAAACAAGCCAATAGGATTCATGTGCTACTTGAATGAAGTAATTCAAGGGCCACATGAGAACATGCCTCTCATAATTTGTGGGAGCATGATAATTGCATCAGAATACCTGCACCACAGAATATGATGATCAAATATCCCTGGATTCTACTTACTATCCACATTATGTTATCCTGTGAGTTATTCAAAACCAGCCTTACAGCTTAGAGACATATACACCATCCATTCCTAATCCCTAAAAACAGAAAAATGTGCCCAATAAAAAGGGGAAACAATGAACACGTAGGAACCAACCCCTGGCTTCTTCCCACAAAACTCCACTGATATTTTTTAGAATCAGTGATCAGCAGAGCAGTGGCATAGGAAGGAACTCTAATAATATTTCTGACCGAACTCAAGACAAAATTTAAGGGCAAAGAACATTTTTTAATACGCATAAATTATTCCTATTGGCAAAGCTAATTCTGAAAAATCATTTCACTCTAAGCAGGAAGCACATTCTTATCAGTGCCTTGTTTCTTTCCATGACATAGGAAGGGAAATGACTGGGCACATACAGCCTAGATTTTTGCCCACTCTTTCTCACAACAGCCTAGACAAAATTGAACAAGAGACATGCGCACAGCTTAGAGGGAACATTGCTCTGTACTGCGGTATATTGTCTCAGTTTACTTGTCATTTCTCTGTACTGTGGACTATTGTCTCAGATTACTAGTCCTGTATACTGCAGTCTTTTGTCTCAGATTACTTGTCCTTACTCTGTACTGTGGTCTACTGTTTTAGGTTACTTGTACTTACTCTGTACTGCAGTATATTGTCTCAGGTTACTTATCCTCACTTTGTACTGCGGTCTATTGTCAAAAATAATGTTTACTTACTCTGTATATAAGTCTATTGTATCAGATTACTTGCCTTTACTCTGTACTGAAGTCTACTGTCTCAGGTTACTTGTCCTTACTCCTTATAGCAGTGTACTGGCTCAGGTTACTTGTACTTATGCATACTGTGGTCTATTGCCTCACATTACTTGTCCTTACTCTGTACTGCAGACTACTGTATAGGTAACTTGTACTTATACTGTACTAGAGTCTATTGTCTCAGGTTACTTGTCCTTACTCTCTACTGCAGTCTGTTGTCTCAGATCACTTGTCCTTACTCTGTACTGCGGTCTACTGTCTCAGTTTACTTGTGCTTACTCTGTACTGTGTTCTATTGTCTCATATTACTTGTCCTAACTCTGTACTGCAGTCTATTGACTCAGGTTAATTTTACTTAATCTGTACTGCAGTCTATTGTCTTAGGGTACTTGTCCTTACTCTGAACTGTGGTCTTTTGTCTCGGGTTACTTGTCTTTACTCTGTACTGTGGTTTATTGTCTCAGATTGCTTGTCCTTATTCTGAACTGCAGTCTACTGACTCAGGTTACATGCACTTGTTCTGTACGGCACTCTATTGCCTCAGATTATTTGTCCTTACTTTGTACAGCAGTCTTCTGTCTCAGGTTACTTGTACTTACTCATACTGTGATGGTCTATTGTCTCATGTTACTTGTCCTTACTCTGTAAGGTGGTCTATTGTCTAAGATTGCTTGTCCTTTCTCTGTACTAGAGTCTATTGACTCAGATTACTTGTCCTTACACTGAACCGTGGTCTACTACCTCAGGTTACTTGTCCTTACTCTGTACTGTGGTCTATTGTCTCAGATGACTTGTCCTTTTAATGTGTTTTATAAATGGTTCCTTAGTTTGCCTTCTTTGAACTTTATAAATAAAAGAAACTGAATTCCTCTCTTATACACAAATAACCCCATTAGATTTGTGTGGTAACATTTTAACAAAAAAAGGTATGATGTGAACTAAAAAAGCTATTGGAAACAGCACAGTTTTAAAAAGGATCACAGTAGCTTACTGTTGTATTGTAAATTCCCCAAGAGGCAAATATGCAATTATGAAACAAACAAAGCTAATTTGGTGTTCTATTGATCACGTGGCCAGATTCATTTTATGAACATAGACACATTCTGAAGGAAACATTTGAAAAGCAACATCGCCTTGCAGCTTTTAAAGTTTCTAGTACCATTTTGAACTTATACCCGGTTAAGAATTAGGACCAGAATCAATGGTCAGGACTAGGAAACAATTAGGATCAACGTAGTATTAAAGCAAGTGTGTGATTGGACTCTGTACTAATTTAGTTCATACCTGGAAGAGCTATAATGTTTTCCATCTGCAGCTGGCCTGAGCACACAGTAGGTTTGTGAGCGCTCTGCTCGTGTGCCCCATTGTCTTCGTTCTGTAGCCTTGTAACTTTTTACTTGATCCCTCTGCCTCCTCGTGGCTTCTCTTCTGCCTCCCAACCCCTGTGAACCTCCACCTGCCTCCTCCCTCCCTCTTCCGCTCGTGTATCTGATTGGGCACTGGCCCTTTTCTGATTTCCTGGTCGTGTAATTCCATTGCTCAGGAACAGCATTTCCACCTTCAGCAGGTCTAACAACATGGTAGGTTTGTGAGCGCTCTGCTAGCTTTCCTTCTTCCTCCTCAGCCCCGTCAACCTCCACCTGCTCCCTCCCTCCCTCTATCCGCCGTATCCCTGATTGGGCACTAGGCCTTATGACATTTTTAACACTCAAGGCAGCCCCACTGCCCAGTGCATCCTCCTTCCGGTGAAGGACCCCGTGGCAAAGGACAGCACCCTCAGAAGCAGGTCCAGGTGGTATCTTCTGGTGTCAGCCGAGGAAGCAAAGAAGACTGCAGCTGTCAACCTGCTGCGACTGACAAGGTAAGTGCTTCGTGGAAAGGAGGGGTAGCAATCAATGCACCCCTCTAAACTTTCCCACCCCTACAATTACTCTTATTTTACGCATCACACCACCCCTTTTTGCTTCTCTGTTAACTGTATTGTTTAGCCTTCCCTCACATGTCTCCAGGAAAACTTGCATTCTTGCACTGCCGTTGTGTTAAAACTAAGCCTTTTTTCCCCTGCTTTTAGGAAAGCCATATCTGGGTGACTTTTGCATTGCTGTTGTGTTAAAACCAGGCATTTTTCCCCTGACTTTAGGAAATTCGATTCTGGGTGTGGTTTGCATTGCTGTTGTGTTAAAACTAGGTCTTTTCGCCCTGCTTCAAGGACATTCGAATCTGGGTGTGTTTTGCATTACTGTTGATTTCCTTCCTTTCATACTGCATCTGAATTCCACTGTGATGTGTTGTCTACTTGTTGCCTCCTGTGTTTCTCCTTGTGTGTGAACTCTTCCCCTCTGGTGCTGCCTCTGGTCTGTGGCTGTGGTCTGTGTTCTTTCCCCTCTCACTATCCCCTCCTGCCTCCTCACACCCCTCATGGTGCTCTCAACATCTCCCATCTTCTCGAACTGCTACTCTATCTTCTATCATATCCCTCTCAGTAAGTCTGGAAAGAGAAAGTTCAAGAGGGATATCCTGCTCTCCAACTCAGGCCTCCCTATTGCTGATACCCACATCAACGCGTCCTTCAGACAGAGTCTCGGGGACATCCTCTTTGTCATTCCCTCTCTAGACTTATGGGCCCCATATGATCTCGGTTCTCTCTCCTTTCTCCTACTCTACCATTATGTTGGCACCCAGTAGGAGGTCCTCGTGGTCCCCTTCCACTCCTGCAAGACCATCATAAATGTCTATCTAAATAGTACCGTCATGGTCAAGGGCTCTTAGCCCAATCTTCTGATTCTTGATAGGCATCACCCGTGCTTTATCAATTTCCTTGTATCTCCTGCTATTCCCTCTAAGCACTCTAACTTCTCCCTGGCCCCTCTGCTATTTCCTCACTCCTCTGCCACTCTCTCTCCCTTTCCATTCTACCTTCTGGTCTGACACACTCTGCTGGACACACCTTAGATTTTCTCATCTCCTCTGACATTGTCAATATCAAAGGGATGAAAGGGTGTCAACCCCCTCTACTGAACCACAGAAGTCGAACAGTTCTACCCTCTCAGTGTGGTTCGCACGGGCGTCTGGATATTGATAACACAGGTAACCATGTGGCAGCCAATGGGGGGAAGAAGGAGTTTAGGGAAAGGGTGTGGACAGATAAGGGAAAGGTAGGGAACAAAGATCATGCATATACATACTAGTGAGCCTACTTCAAACCTGTACTCCTAAGCCTAACCTCCAAAGCATGTTGGTTTCTACTCCTGTCTCACTCCTGCCGCTCTACATAACCTATGAATCCTAGCACCTGCTTAATCAACTGAGTCAAACATAAATGCACATATAACAAAGTTTTGACTAACATGAAACATGATGTCACATATCACCCGACATAAAACTTATGAGGACCACAATGCAAGACATGGGGCCTCATTACGAGTTTGGAGGTAGCCATGCAGCATGACTACCCCCAAACCAGGTACCAGGTCCGGGTCCCGAAAATAGGGAATTACTGGGCCATTCCTACCTTGGAGAGCACGGTAATTCCCTTTTGCAGGATCCGGACCCGGTACATCCCCATTCCCATTTGAGCGCCTATAGGGCTCAATGGGAATGGGAGGTTGCTAACAACGGGCCCGTTAAAATCGGACCCATTGTTAACACCGTGGTCTGCTAGCAGGTCCCTCTCTGCATGTCTGGTCTGGCCAGGCAGCCAGAGCGGGACACGCTGCAGACCTCGTAATGTGGTGGCCCGGAATAAACCGTGCCGGTCCCTTACCAGCACCGTTCATTCCACGGCCAACTAACGTGTAATGAGGACCATGGTTTTGACATCAAGCTGTATAGCACAAACAAGGGAATCTGCCTGTGGTGAAAAACAAGAAAAATGGCCCATTGGGCTAGCAACATAAACATTACATTTAGCAGCGCTCTTCCTAACTTGCCATAAAAGAGCCACCCCTATTTAGCATGTACTATTCTGAATTACGCGTCTTCAATATTCTGCAACAGCCCTAACCACGTGCTGTTAATCTCATAAGTGTGTGTGTGTCACCTTAATGTTAAGAAAACAGGGAAAGGAAGGAGCATGTCTGTGATTTCCTTCGTGTACACATGAAACTTGTTTATAAACCCAAGAAGACCTGAGCTCCATAGGAAACACTCACCAAAGTAGTATGGGAAAGCACGTGTCGTAAAGTTTTCTTAATTTTCTTATCAGTCTGCGGGGAGAGACTATACTCAACACGTTCACTTTTGCAAATTTAGCATATGAGAGAACACGAACGCTTATACTACCCATTAGGAAACAAATACTCAGTCACTTATCTGAGTGTCCGGGTGCCTCACAAGGACACCCGGACACAGTGGAATGAAGCATGACAGCTTTCAATGCCATTGCTGCTCACCACCACGGCCTGGTTAACTGCACCAGCATTCCTCCGCTCTGTGGAATAAAGCGAGGTTGCTGCTCGTGCTGTCCTCACTTTCACCTTCCTCTCCCCCTACCCCTCTCATGCCCCATTTTGTCGCTGCTCCCTGTCCTCTTCCTTTTCCTCCTTCGCTCTGATAAAAACTGATGATGTATCTAGACAAGTTATATTCCCGAACACCCACACCCAATTTATATATTTTTCTAACCCCCCCAAAAAAAATTGATGAGTTTTTTCAGCAAAAAATGTGCAGCAAAAAAACCAGTGAAAAAACATCCTGCGATGAAAGGACGTCGTACCCAAGGACCATATTGCCACCCTCATTCCAGCTTTGACTAATTTCTGCAATCACTCTTTTGCCACTGGATACTTCCCCTCTCTCCTCAAGCGCTCCCTTGTGTACCCCCTCTGCAGATCCTACATGTCCGACAAACTATCGCCCAATTTCTATCACCCCTTTCCAGGGAAAACTCCTGGAAAACCTGGCCCTCTCCCAGTTTACTCTTCACACTTAGGGCCTCATCACGACTTTGGCGGTAACCCTTAAATCCGGCGGTAGCGCTATTACCACCGGATTTAAGGGTCCGCCAAAGCAGGACTTAGGCGGATTTCTCCCCAGCTCTGAGCTGGGGGGAAATCCGCCGACAATTCGCGCTATTACCGCCAGCGGGAAATCCGCCGGCGGTATTAGTGTGAAATTTCCCCATTGAGCCCAATGGGGAATGGGGCATTCCCGAATGGGCTCAATGGGGAATGGGGATTGACATTACCGCCGAACTCGTGATCCGGCGCTATTAGCGCCGGGGAGTTCGGCGGTAGGGCTAATACCGCCCGCGCTAATAGCGTTACCGTTACCGCCCAAGTCGTGATGAGGCCCTTAATCTGTTGCCTGCCTCCATGACCACCATTCTGGCTTCAGAACTGCCAGAGGCACAGAAACTGCTCTCCTGAACACCCATGAAGATCTTCTCTCTAAACTTGGCTCCAGCTCTCCCTCTATCCTCATCCTCCTTGACCTTTCCTCTGCTTTCGGTAAGGTCAATCATGCCATCCCGATAAACCGACTCTCGGTGAACCTGGGCATCACGGGTCAGGCCCTGCCGTGGCTGACCTGCTTCATCTGGGACCGTCCCTCTCAGGTCTAACTTGGTTCCTTTATTTCCTTCACCTATCAGTCCACATGCAGTGTCCCCAGGGCTCCATCCTCTCACCCTGGCTCTTCAATGTGTAGCTGACCCCTTTGGCCCACCTGATCACCACCTTCTCTTCTAACTTTCAGTGTTATGCAGATGACCCTCAGCTCTCCTTCAGGCTTCCCTCAGCCTCCTCTCATCCCTCACTCATTCCTGACTGTCTATCGGTGATTCAGCACTGGTGTGCTTCCAATGTTCTATACCTTACTGCCAGTACGACAGAGGTCATTTTTATTGGGATCCATGCTCACACTTTCCCTCTCTCACTCTGGCCGCCCTCATAACGCCCTGCTCCCTCACCTTCTATGATGCAAAAAACCTTGGCATCATCTTTGACTCCACTCTCTCCTTCTTTCCTCACATCAAGGACCTTGCCAAAAAAGCCCAGCTGCACCTCCTCAGAGGTATTCTACCTTTTCTCACTTTCCCCCCAGAAGCTCACTGGCTCTAGAGCCCTAGTTCTCTCCAGGCTGGACTACTGCAACAGCCACTTTCTCAACCTGCCTACCTCTACTCTTCGCCCCCTGAAACTAATCCAGAACAGGACAGCAAGACATATCATTGGCCTCAATCCCGGACTGCATCTCTCCAACCCTGAAATGTCACCACTGACTACCAGTGACTGCAAGGATCAAGTTCAAGACCCCCTGCATCGTCCACAAGGCTTTCTAGGGTTGGGCCCCACACGACATCCAACACTCTCTTTCAAAATATGTTCCTTCTAGAGCCCTTTCCTCAGCTACTGAAAACCCCCTGAGGGCCAGACGTGTCTCTACGCAGAGAGTGGGAGGTAGATCTCTCTACTCGGCAGGTGCTACCCTCTGGAATGGCCTCCCTGCTTCTCTCAGACTTGAGCTGGACCAACTGAAGTTTCAGAGGCTGCTCAAGACCCTCCTTTTCTCCTCTGCCTGCTCTCTCTCAATCCCCTGATAACTTATCTGTCTGCAGCCCGACTTGTTTATTTGGTTCCCACAGAGTCGTACTGGTACCAGGCTCCTCCATGACCAGTCCTCCTTTGCACTGCCTCCTGGCAAACTGTGCACTTAGGAGCCATAACTGTAACCTCTACAGCCCGCCTGCCTCCTTGCACTTACCCAGAGCTGAGCTGCCCTGGCTGCACTTACTCAGAGCCGCGCTGCTCTGATCGCACTTCCCCCTTTCCTCTTCCTTGCACTTCCCCCTCTCCTTCCCCTTGTACTTCTAGTGTCGCACTTGCACGATCCGAATGACACAAGGACTAGTAGGGTAATTTGCCTTCTCCTCCCTATGTCTTCCTTCTCTTCCCATGTCGCTCCTAGAAACGCTTGTGTACAGGTGCGTTATAAATGCCTTATCATATCATATCTGTGTTTTCCTCCCAGGTGAAATTTTACGCCCACCAAAATTGGACGAACTCTGCAGTCAAGTTAGAACTGAAAACTATACGCAGATGGCACAGTCCAAATAATACTACGACCCCAGCCGGTAGGTCATTAATTGTTTTCTTATTTCACGCTTCATATCGAAAAATAGCATCTAGCGCAGGACTGGGTTTGCCGTGCTGCTCAGCACAGTCTTGCTTCCAAGATAAGCGTGTTGCACCTGAGCTATCCTCCCACCCCTAGGGCATTCTATAGACTAATTTGTAGTAAATTGAATGCTGCAAAGAAAAACCTAAAACAAAAAAATTGACAATGGGTCACAATAGAGTTAGGTAGTAGTTTTAGATGCTATCTGTACTAGTTGTGGTTAAAAAGGGTGAATTACTTTCGATAGTTGAGCATGTGGTGCAATGGTTGGAATTGATACCTGGGGCTTGCAGGAAATGCAGCCAAGTGTTGGCGGATTTCCGTCCACTTCAACCCCAAACCCGTACTAAGGCAGTGCTGTAACGTGGGGGTAAATCTGTTACTGCCACTTTGCTGCCGATTTGACTTAATAAATCCTCTTCTCTGCAACAAAAAAAAACGCATTTTAATCAAATCAGTCTAATTAGAACTAGTGAGGCTGCACTTGGGCTTATCGTCGATCCAGAAGAGTGTGAGGTCAGCAAAGTCACACTTCTGCTATTCTTTGTGTAAGAAGGATAATGCATCTCCATGAGGGCACACATATAGACCTTTGATCTTATGCTCTAAAAGTATAATGACAGCTGCTACATCTTTTTCATAAAAGCATAAAAACCTTTGGCATTGAAGCTGATGCTTTCCTCAAAAACTCTGTTAAAGGAAATCCTGAAATAGAACAAAGACTATGGAAGGCTAAGTTTGACATGTGTAGCACCTACAGTGTTTCTTCTGGGGTACGAAGCAGATCCACTCTTCTGCACAAGTAAAACCCTTGCACGGGTGAGCGTGAGAGGGCTTTTTAGCTCAGAAAATGTCAACTCCCCAAGGCTCTGTAACAGGTATCACCTGAGGGTTGCATCATCCCTATGTATTTCATGGAGGGTACTGCTGTGACGATCCCCCTACTGTAGGTGGCAGGCCATGTATATCCCGGCAAGGGTTGCTTGCCCTGGGATACTCAACATGCAGGCAAATGAACATACACAGCCAAGACCAAACCAGATGTCTTCCACTTCCAGAAACACCAGCACGCTGTTCTTAACCCTGATACAGGATTTGGGTTGGTTTGACTCTGCACAATCTTGGAGCGGGGTTTCCGCTTTCTGGAATCCCTCTGGGTCCTTCTCTCTGCAGCCCATGCAGCTCAGGGAGAGGTCCCCAAATTCAGTGTCGTCTCCAAAGAAATCTGAGGGCAGAACTCCTTATACATGCGTGTTTGCCTAAAAAAAGAGAGAGTAGCCTAGCCTCGATTGGGGAGCTTGAAAATTCTCCAGTGATTTTGGATTGAGGGGCCCATTGAGCTGATACTGGTAATAAGAGTGGCAGCATGGGTCGCCAACCCTCCTGGAATACAACAAGAAAAGGCAACACCATCCCAATCTACCACTGGATAAAAGGGTGCTTTTTAGGGTCCCAACAGTACGAACATACTATCACAAAGGCACCTCATGTGGGTCCTAAGAGAGTAAACACACCCCTTGGTACTGTTAATCTTGGGTTTAAATAAAATGACAGTGAGAAGAGCATCATTGACTGAGCCTCCTAACAGTTCACGCTAACGTGTTCTCAAAATGTACATATGTTCTGTTGTAGGCCCTACAGTCTGTTTTATGGACCTACGGTCATAGAGAAAAGGTAGACAATGAAGTCAATATGAAAAAAAAACACAGTAGCAATCGCCATCCGTATATTGTGTGCTGTTTGCATACAATATTCACATGACGGTTTGGTAAACGTTAAATATATGCAATGGCATAACATTAGGGGGGTCTTACTTCATCCAAATGAAAGTAAGAGTAGGCACTGCAGGGCTTATTCTGTAAGCCCACCGGTTGGCAATAAAAGTCCAAATCCAAAGCGTAAATGGCTTATTCCAGTTTGCAAACTCATTTTTGCACAATTCGATATTATTTTTTTTGCAGGCGGGCGGGAAATGGTTAGACATCCTTTGCCCACTCTTCATTCCTGCTCTGCTTCTAAAATCCCCCAGGTTTATGCCTGCATGAGATTTTCATGCAGTTGTAAAACAAATTAATTTCTATGCAAAGTGCCTGCATTTGGCACCTGCTAAATTCTGGCGAACTCCAGTAGGAATACATTGTAAAAGCGTAACTTGAAGGCAGGATATACATTTTTTTTTTTAAAGTCGAATAAAAGCAAAGCGTAAAGGCAATTTGGCTTGTTTTTGCTATTCCTTTTGTCCCTCCGTTTTTTAAAAATTGAAAGTGCATACAGACGACCCAGACGCGCATAAGTGTTAAAGATGGTTGTCGCCTGAATGCAATAAGCATTTATTTACAAAATGACATCCCTGTATACTTTACACAGAGACATTCATTTTATGATGGTGAGGGTGAAGGATACTTTAAAAGATCAGGTGGCCCCAGGCCAGCATCCATATACTGGTCCTCAAGCAGGCAGTGCCATGTTTTTATGTACCAGGCTCCTTCACGACCAGTCGCTGCTGCACTGCATACCACACACTTAGTAGTTGTAACTGTTAACCCTACAGTCCCCTGCCTCCCTGCACTTACCCAGAGCCATGCTGCCCTTGCTGCACTTACTCAGAGCAATGCTGCCTTGATTGCACTTCACATTCCCCCTCCTTGGCACTTCCCCCCCCCTCGCTCCCCATGCACCTCAAGTTATCGCACTTGCACGGTGTGAAGGGTGCAAGGCTTAGTAAAATCGTTTGTTTTATCCTCCCTCTGTCTTCCCTCCCTTGCACCTAGAAACACTTATGTACAGGCACATTTTTAAATGAATTTTCATATCATATCAGAATATAAAAGGTTACCTATGGTCTAAGCAGGACCACTCAAATTTACACCTTCCTGTCTCAAGCACTCAATCAGGGTCATTTTACATCAAAGGTTAACTGCATGCAAGGGACCACCAACGTAGACGCTTACATGCTGTTGAGCACCCTGCATGCAATTTTAAAGATTCATGAGGCAGAGGGGAGAGGAACGAGTAAAAACAATGAATCTCGCTTTTACTCTTTCCTTTTGTCCTCCTTCTCGAGAAAATAAATGCTCCACCTGCAAATACCCTTTGCAGGAGGTGTTTACTAATGGATTCCTTTAACCAGGTGCAAAACGGAGCTGGATTCCATAGGAATCCATTGGTTTTACACCTGCATGAAAATGTCATGCAGGTGTAACAAAGTGCTCACACAAGATCGAGTAGATGAGCACGACTTTGATATTATCTCTGCTCCGTTCCCCTCCTTCACCCTGTGTCAGCACAAAAACAGGAATGGCCGGGAAACAGAGGAGGAAACGCCTTACCTATCAAAATTACGTCTCAATTCCCTGATCTGCGCCATTTAAAATTAGGGTGAATGTGCGAGAGCATGAAACGGTACTTGCCAGAGCTTGCACTCAATTTGTGAGGATCTGGTATGTAGATGGGTGTTGTTGGAAATAGTTATATGGGGGGAGTGGCAGGTCGCATTTCATATCCAGTTCAGAAAGAAGGTGTCAACGTTTTTAGAAACAAAAGAACATGCTATTTTGGCTCATGAAATTACGAAGATTAAAACAGGAGCCTTGATTAAACCTCTACCAATTGTTAAATATGCATACTCTGCTACAGAAGTCTTTCAACATTTGGTTTAGGGTGGGTCTTATTGAGTATACATTATTAGAACACCCTAGCGGTGTTTCACAATCCTGATTGGTCAATCTGTGGGCTATACAAACTGGCATAGCCCGGAGATTGAATACAGCCCGCAAGTAATGTATTAATTATTTACCTAACAAAGGTGAACAGTCCCACCACTAGCTACCCTGTCTCCCACAACACAAATTGCAGATGGACTACTCCACTACTACAGAGGAGTCCATCTGCAACCTGTGTTGTGGGAAACATGGTAGCTAGTGGTGGGACTGTTCGCTTTTGGTACATATGCACTTCCTCATCCACCACAGCCCCCGTAACAGAAAAGAGGGCAAACTTTTTCTCACATCTATTTGAACCTTAATTATTTAACTGTTGCTGCTGCTGGCGCCCACGTAAGCCTGGAAAGTTGCTGCGCTGATCTCAGTGTAATGTCGGAACGGAAAGAGTTAACTTTTAATTCTGAATGACACATTGCAAGACCAACGTGTGCAGCAGAGCCTCAGCCACTGCAAGCAAGACAGAAGAAACACTTTCTGCTTTCCCTTCATTAGGAAAACGTTTAAACAAGTGTCAAATTGCAGAGGAGGAAGAGCGGCACGTTTGTTTGAAAGTAAACGTGGCATGTATCATTATTTGGCACAATGAATTGAAAGGGAAACTTGACCTCACTATTTCACGGGATTTGATTGTTTCCTGCACCTTACTGGACAGCTCATGGAAGAGCAGAGGAGAGAAATGTAAGTTAATTAGATGCTAAGTAAAAATATGTGCTGTTTTTTTTTGGGATTGTTTTGTTAGTGTGTTGAAGTGTGCAGTAATTGGAAATGCAAGTTTGTGTAGGGGAGAAATAAAAAACAAATAATTTACCTTAAGTCAAACACTGGGCAGGCATACCCACGCCTGATTTCTATTGAATGGCATACTCCTCCAAAGCAATCACCTTCCACCTCCCTATAAAACAAATGAGACATGTTTAATTGAAGTACAAAAAATTGCAAAATGATAAATAAATGTCTGCAACAATTATTTACCATTTTGCAATTGTTTGCACTTCAATTGAACATGGTTCATTTATTGAACTTTAATTAAACACTGAGGGTGTTCTAATAGCTTTAGAGACCTGCAGCTCGAGCCGTACTGTGGGGTACATTTACCCACTCAGCAGAATGCCCCTTCATCACCAAGCTGCACTTCAGCAGTTACCAGCATAATGGCTGGGCTGGCACCTTCGAGCACCATTGTCTCCCATCAAAACTGTGTTTTGCAACTATAAAATGATTGCTGCACTGTCTTAACAAGCACCTATTGGGCAAGATGGAACAGGGAGCAGACAGATAAAGGCTGCCAGTGGGTTTTCTTATGTGCACCAAAGAAGAGAATTGAAAAGCAGTGCTGCTTTGCTGCTATCTCAGAATTTCCACTTGAAAAGGAAATATTTTACATTTAAAATGATGTGCCCTTATGTTCCTTCATCTGTTAAACAATATACAGTTCTGATCCAGTGAGGCCTAACTATGCCCAGCCATATGCTAGTTGTGCTTTAGCAAAATAAAGCATTTCTCACTGAATCACAGGCTGTGTCAGGCACGATCTGGGAAATCATCAGAAACCTCACTCCCAGCTGCACGGAAAAACGCTTGATTTTTATGCTACAACATGTCAAAAATAAACGCTTCAAAAGAAACCCTAGCTCTCTGTGCATATGTCAATTTCAGTGGACCCGTGGCTTGAACAGATTGCTGTGTAAGAGAAACTGACGAGGGATGCAATCAATGTTTGGAATTCAGAGGGAAGAGAAAACCAAATTTGAAAGGGACATCCCATCAGAATTCACCATGTGTCAAAATGGGCTTTTGCAAACAAGAACGATCCCTGTTTTAAAAGTGTAATGTTGAATAAAGCCCTGTCCGTGCCTAGAAATGTAAGGGGGGGTTTGGTTAAAATATAATATGTTTTATTCTAACAGCCTTGCCTTTTGGGCTCAGGAAAACTAAATAAATAAATAAGTAAATAAATGCATTGGCTTTACTGAGAACCAGCCAAACAGATTTCCTGCATGGCTTCAAAGGACGATTGTGTGCTGGCAACAGGAGTGGCCTTCCCCCAAAAGGAGCCACATGGCTTTCTGGGACACCTACATGTTACTTTCAGCATCTGGAAGCTCTGATTGGACCAAGAGGATGCATCTCACACACTTGTCAGAATTGTGTCTGTTCTCCAGCTTGAGACAATAGATTCTGGGACACCTGCATGTTACTTTTGGAAGTGACACCTACCATTCACTCAAACTGGGAAACTTCATGGCAGCCCTGGGCTAAACTGACAGTTGGTGGTAGCCTGGATAGACCTGACCATATTTGGAGGACAAAGGGCCAGCCAATCTGGTTTAAAAGACTGTTTTCATTAATAAACTTTAAGACTGTTATTTCGAAAACCGGGCAACGCAGTAATGTAAAAGTTTTATAATTTAAATGTATTTTTTGTGGCTTTAAAACAAGATATCGTGGCTGTCCATAACATGTATGGGACGGAATCGCCAGGGAAATTTGAATCATGGGAAAAGTACATATGGTGGAAAGTTAAAAATGTATGGAAATATGCTATATGATGATATGTAAACATACCTACAATTGTGGGATTTTGGGTGAAGCGGTTCCCACTAAAAAGTGTGAAAGATTATTAGAAGGTATAACAAAGTCCTACAAACTTGGGAGTTGGACTGCAATGTTCTGCCTGAAATATGCAATCTGCCTATGTAATTTGCAAAAGTGCCACAACTGTAAAAAGGAGTAATTTGTGTCTAAATAGATTTTTGGCAAAAATGACTGTTCCTCCTAAAACACAACCCCATAAACTGGGTCCTCTCCTTGAGGAGGCAACCAACAGAGACTGACCTATCCGGTTCTTAGGGGTAGGTCTAGCTTAGTACTGCCCAACAATAAATCCTGTGATGTCACCCACCTTATACATAAGGAGGAGACTCTCTTCTGAATGTCCAGCACCTGTATATCCAGATATTCCACCTTCACTCTGCAAGATTCCAGATTCTACTGCCAGGCCAGAGCATAGCTGACCCTATCCAGGCAGGACCATTGATCCAGAAACCCCACTTAAAATCCAAATAACTAGGGGGAAAAGCTGTGGTACCCTTTTGGGAGTGTCCCGTGACCAGACCGGCTTTTTGCCCCACTACCTGCATGGCGCTGTGCTGTTACCAGACAGGCTCAGCTGTTTTCTGCTAGTAGAGCCCCGCGGTGACCAGTGACCAGATATTGCCTTGACTCCAGACACTCAATTGGCTGCCCCAAATTCCAAACTACAGCACTGCTTTTGAGTATTTCCCCATCCCATAGCAACACATATCATACCCCATCTTGATACCTTTCTTTGTCCTGCCCTCTAAGTAATACAATCCATCCGTAACTTGTTTCAAACTGTCAGAATTCTCTGCACATCCTGTCCTTTATTTTCTAGTGTTAGCGCAATTCTTCCATTCATTTCTGTCTTGCATCAGTCCTTAGTCAACTTTTGAATAATTTAATTAATTTCCACATAAAGAGACTCACGGCGTGAAGGGGGTTAAGAAGGCCATTTAACCTGTTTCATGGGCAGCGTTATCTTCTTGATAATCTAGTTTAAGTAAAACTTGTCTTTTCTTTCCAAACCAATTTTCTCTTTTAACTGCTTTATTTTCCCAAAACTGAATCTCCTTCCATATTGAAATTATCATCCAATTATTCAGTTAGAGTCACTATTTCCCTGCCATATCATCCCTGTGATGTGCATCTACCCCCAGCCTTAAAAACGCATTCCGATTCTGTCTATTTCACCCGTTTAAAAAAAAAAACATTTTGACATTTAAAACTGCAAAAGAGAAAAATGCTACTTTTTAACGTGTGATTTTGGCTGCACTGTGTTTTTGCTTTCAAGTTGCTTTTTGAACTGTATGCCCTTTGTTGATACCTTGCCTTGTAGTTGCTAGTGATATTACATCCCTGGTACTGTGATAAATCATAATGACCTCATTTATACAACTGCATGAAAACTAATTATTCATCAATCCCGAGTGTCATTTTCTGCAATTTCAAAGGGTTTAAAATCCTTGCTGCTCCTTTCTATCCACTCAAAATTCAATTAATTGGGGTTTGAGGGAGCATTGCAGGGGGATATCTTAACATGGGTGCTATCTACACAAATAGAAAAAGTGCTCATATTCATTTGTGCTTTGGATATGTTCTTGTAGAAGGTCAACCAAGTGTATTTCCTTCGTTTACATTGTAACTATGATCCAATTGGTGATTGCTGCCCAATATTAAAGTTGTGTGCTTTTCTTTGATTTTAAAATAAATAAATATTGTATTTCCACCAACTGTCCTGGTTCTTGGTCCATTGTGACCCGGGGTATTTGTAAAAGGTGGTGTGAGACTGGCTGGGTGCCAGCTCAATCCAAATTCATAGAAAATAAAGTAAGAGTATTCTAATTGAGCGCTCTATCATAGGCTAATGGCAAGAGTCCTGTTCCGGTGTGTGATGCCCGATTGGGATCCTTTACAGTACTGAGAGTTATGGTCCCTCATACCTGGCTAAAGGCCCGAGCATAAGTGTTAAAGTTGGTTGTTGGCTGAATGCAATAAGCATTTCTTTACAATATGACACCCCTGTGTAACTCGGTCTTCAGGGCCCATAACACCCAGCACGGCCCTCGCTGCAGGTCTATGAAGCTAAGTAAGACTTAGAATAACCAGGAATTGGGCCATAACCGAGCCTATCCTAGGTGTTGTCAAACCGAGAGTAGTGCCACAATATTGCATACCTTGTTATTGCAGATCATTAAAGCACTGCTAACAGATGTAATTCACGTCTTCTCAGTCGTTTTAAATGACCCAATCTTTTAGATCGAGAAACCCTAGGTCTGGGAAGAATAATATTGGAGTCTTCTAGATCACAGTATCTCTTTTTAGTTATATGTGTCCATTGTGATTAAAAAACAAAAATAAACACTGTATATGTAAAACAGTTGGTATAGATATAAAGAGTGAAGAATCCAGTGTTTCTCTTGTTCTGTTCATTTCATAGACAGGCGACACACAACCCTGTCCTAGGAACAGAGGGTGGGGGGGGGGTGTTACCAGGGACAGATAGACTAGTGTGCTGTGCCTTAGTACTGTGCTGATTCGCCACCTTAACCCGTCCCAATGTTATACATGACTTCATGGAAGTTGAGTGTGTGACTATCCCCTAATTGTTGAGGGCTCACTGTCTTTACTGTGATACATACATAAATGTAAACCATGTTTTCATAGTGTTCTTCGATTAATTGGAGGTCTTAAAGTTAGGTCCTTTATCATTTCCAATGGAGTGTTGTTTTTCATTATGCAATGTTTGTCTAAATGAATGTTAAACATGTGTTGTTGGCATCAAACCTTAGAATGTGAATGAAAGGTGACCTTTCCCCTATACACTAATTCTGCTAGGGGGTCGGGGATGTGTATATAGCTGAAGTGTCAGCTGTCCAGTGGCATTTATATTTAAAATATTTCAGGAAAAAATGTTTTGCACGATTTAAACCCACTCACATTTCTAGCACCCAAGGTGAGATACAGTAATTCTAACAGCTTTTGGTTTGGAAGCCAAAACTCTAGGTAATAGAATGCATACCTTTAATATTGTGCAAAATAGAGATGAGAGTTCTATTCTTCACGACCACCAATCTGGCGTCAGAGCTGCCTGAGGCACGTACACTGCTCTCCTGAACGCCAGTGAAGACTTGCTCTCTAATCTCAATTCCAGCTCCCCTTCTGTTCCTATTCTTCTTGACGATTCCCCTGTCTTTGATATGGTCAATCATGCCATTCTGGTAAATCGGCTCTGTGATACCCTTGGCATCACAGACCTGGCTCTGGACTGGTTGACTTCCTTCCTCTTGGACCAACCTTCCAAGGTTCTTCTAGGCCCTTTTCTCTCCACCATATTACCCTCCACCTGCAGTGTTCCTCAAGGCTCTATCCCCTCGGCTTGGCTTTTCAACACCAACTTGGCCCCTCTAGTACACTTGATCTCCACCTTCTCCCCTAACTTCCACTGTTATGTAGATGACACGCAGCTCTCCTTCAACCTTCCTTTCTCTGCCTCCTCTTCTTCCTGACTACCAGTCTGCGCTCCAGGCATGGTGCACTGCTAACGATCTCTGCCCCAATGCCTTCATTGTGACCTTTTCTCCCTATTTCCCTCTCATACTCTGGCTGCACTCCATGGGCTCCCTACGCTAATTTTCCTGTGAGGAAAAAACCTTGGTGTCATCTTCAAATCCTCTCTTTCCTTCATTCCTCACATCACGGACCTTGCCAAGAAGTCCCACTTTCAGCTGCACCTCCTCAGAGGCATTCTCGCTTTTCTCACCTTCCCCCAGAAACTCAATGTCTCCAGAGCTCTGGTCCTCTCTGGGCTGGACTACCGCAACAGCCTCTTCCTCAATCTGCCTAACTCCTCCCTTTTCCCCCTTTAACTAATCCAGAAAAGGACTGCAAGTCTTATCCTTGGCCTCAATCCAAGTGACTGTCATGAATCGCCGATTCCAACCCTTCTGGACCGCCTGGTCCCTTAGATAATGACTATTGCAACCTAACCCTTCCTAATATGGCCGACGCCAGGGAACTGCACGGTCTAGTCTTTTTGATTCCTTCTCATGCTTCCTTGAAAATAGACACGCCCCGTGGCCTGGCGTGCCTCAACGCTACTCTTGTCTGTACTCCTCATCCCGGCAAGTTGTGTACCTTTCTTCCCTGACCTCATTGTTTCCTTCGTTCCCAGCTAGGCACCAATATTACTGCCCTCTTCCTGGCATCCTTACCTGAGCGGTCTCGCTACCTCTGCCTTTCGGAGTTGCGCAAGCCGCTTTTTCTGGCCATTCCCGGTTAGTCCTTTCTTGTCCTAGGCCCTTCCTGGATACTCGCTGGAACTCTGATAATCCATAATGCTTTCTGGGGCCTGGGAATGTGTTACATCCAACTCTCTCTCCCTAAATATCTCCCAGCTAGAAGCCTTCGGTCGTCTAGCTCTAACTCTCTGCAGATCAGACGCTTTTCCCAGTAGAGAATTGGGGGGAGATCTCTCTCCTCTGCAGGTGCCTCTCTCTGGAATGCCCTCCCTGCCCCATTCAGACTTGAACCTATTCTCCTTAAGTTCTGGAAGCTTCTCAAGACCTTCCTTTTCTCTTCTTCCTTTTTTTATTTTGTTCATTGAGCATTTGTTAGGCACTTATGCTAATGTTCCCCTCTGCCACTTGACTACTGACTGGTTTCTTCATGGTTTCACAGCGAGTTCAGTCTAGCTGGGCACTTGTTCTCCCCTGATCCCCCCCTCAACCTGCACTGGCTCTTCTGGGCTCCTCCCCCCATACTATCCTGGCTGAGACTGCACCTTGTCGGCCTTCCAGCCCCCTTCCCTGTACTTAGCGTGTGGACCTTCCTTCCTCTGCACTCTCTTCCTTCCCCTGGCTCTGTCCACCAGGCCTCTGGCACACGCCTTTCCCATGGGCCCTTCCAACTTGACTAGCACCCCCTCCCCACCCACCCCTGCATTTCTCTTACAGCACTTGCACGATCCGAATATCACAAGGACTAGTAGGATTGTTTCTTTTTTGTCCTCCCTGTTGCCCCACCCTCTTGTCTTGTTGCACCTCGAAAGACATTGGGGGTCATTCCGGCCCTGGCAGTAAGGGGTTGACTGCGCCGGTAAAGGTGCCGGAACCGTCAACCCCTTACCGCCTCATTACGAGTTTTGCTTGCGCGATCCGCTTAGGATGCCTGGTTTTACCTGGCGGCCCTGGCGGGTCAGCATTCTAACAACAGGCCTGTTACTAACAGGCCAGTTGTTAGCATGCTCCCCATTCCCATTGAGCCCTAAAATGGCTCGAATGGGAATGGGAATGTACCGGGTTCGGGTTCCTTGAATGAGGAATTACCGGGCCCTCCAAGGTCGTAATTCCTCATTCAAGGAACCCGGACCCCGTACCCGGTAAGGGGGTAGCCATGCCACTAATAGCGGCATGGTTGCCTCCTACCTCGTAATGACCCCCATTGTGTATAGGTGCTTTATAAATAACAATAAATAAAGAAAGAAAGAAATAATTCCAAGCTACCAGGCTTTACCAAACAGAGTGTTCCCGGAAACATTGTTTTCCCATATCTGTACCAAATTGGGCTTTCTTGAGCTAGACCACCACTATAGGAGAGATACAGCTTACCAAGGCTGGCATTTGTTATGTATGTTGGAATGCTCTTCCCAAGAAGAGAGAAATTATATAAAGGAATCTCTCTCCACCCAGGTGATCAATAAAACAGGCCAGTTAGCATGTTTTCTGCCAAAAAGTGTCATGTCTTTGTGCTGCTGTAGGCAAGCACCGGGAATAACCAAGATCCATGTGAAGAGGACACATGAGTGGTACCCCCTCTTTCAAATCTCTCTGGTCATCCAACCATCACACACAGTGGCGGGCTTGTGGAGGCCCCTGCTTAGACATCACTCATATTATGTCTAGTAAAAGGAGTTCAATTGGGTGTTGTACACCAGCCTCCAGAATTTCTGTGATTTTCAAATTGCAGTGCAATGCTAGTGGAGGCAGGGGATGTGCACCAATGTAATCTAGCATGCACCCATGCAAATGGGGACTAGCCCGGAGTGCAAACCACCAGACTTTTCAGTAAGGGACAGAAAATACCACAAGCAGAAATCATGGTTATGTCTTGGTAGGTGAATTCCACCTGGCTGTAACACAAGAGTTGCTGTCACCTTTATGTTTCCACCCTTTCTTTAATAAAGGCCATATAGTTGTTGCTAATTCCAGTATCATGCTCTTTTCATTGATAGCACCAGCTACTTCCTTCACCTGTAACCCAATGTTGTCTTCCCGAGTCAACGCCACTGGGAGGAAGGAGCATGCTCTAGTGTACTCTGGTGATCAGCATGGGTAATGCAGAGTGGGGATTGGCAGGTGTATTGCTGTTGTGTGGCTTGCTCTCATACCTTGCAATGTACTCTGTCTCACCTTGATGGGGTGGCTTGTATGGATGCATGTTTGGGAATTATAAAACGCAAACATGTCTGCAAGCACCCATGAGTTGTACATGGGGGAGGCACCTAGTGTGTTAGAAGTCAGGGCATGGGGTAGCCCAGGAGCTGGGATGGTAAGTGAAAGGAGGGAAAGGAGAGAGTTCCAGAGTGGGAGAATTAGTGTTGAGTTGTTAGGAGTTAGAGTTAGGAGCAATCTGTGATTGGCAAAATGTTCTGCAAAGAGTAGGGTCTACAGGTCTTTCATGAAGTGTAGGGTGTAGGTGAAAGGTCTTATCTGCATTGGTAACTAATTTCTGACACAGGGTGTGCAGCAGGAAAACATCTGTTGCATGTGTTTCCCCTCGTGCAGGTCCTTGTTTCAAACCTGGCTACGTTGTGGCACCTGGTGTTGTATTGACTTCCAGAGCTGGTGAGTTTCTTGTAAGGGTGGAGAAGCTTCTGCTACAGAGCAGTGCCTTGGTGAAGTGCTGGGATCTCCTCCAACCCGTGCTCCTACTTTTTGGGGGTGTCTGGTTCTCCCTCAAGCAGGTGCAGTATTTAGATTAAGTTGTGGTTGTATAGCTTCTCCCTTATGGTGAGGTACCCGTAATTACTTCGTTTCTGCAACTGTAAAAGCTGGCCTGAAACTCTCCTTTATTCACCCGTACCCCTGTTCTCTGTCAGCATCTCGAGATGATAGGCCCTCCCAAAATCTGAAGCCCTTCTTATTCTGAAATTCTAAGGACCTGCAGTTGGCAGTGTCACAGGCCCAAACACCTGCTGACATAAGAAGAGTTGGTGGGTGCAGAGGTGGCCTCTCCTTTTCTGGGTGGGCCCGAGTGGCATTTCCTCAACTGACGGAAATCATTCATCTGGTCCATCTAATGCCCAATCCCAGATGTCCTCTATCACAGCCCCCCCCTTACTCTCACATAATCCTTCTATCAGAATGGAAAGTCATCCTGTGGGTCATATTGTGATCTGACCAGATCAGCGATATTTTACCATAGTCATTGTCTTAATGATTCCTAGTGGCAGCTCCCCAGCTCCACGGTCCTACCCGCTTGCTTGTGCACCTGTTGCTGTTGTTATGTGTGTGTGGTGTTCTATCAGAGTCTCCTTTGATTTGTTTCTTGTTTACATGAACTTCTCCTCCTCCTGACATGGTGAACCTACATGAAACCCCCTTCTGTTCCCCTCCCATCTTACACTACTCCTGCAGATGATCGCTCTGGCTCCGCTGTGTGGCATGCTCCATATCACAGTGGCTGCGGCATGGATAGTCATGAGAGGTGTACCACACTAAGATATGACCAGGCACCCAGTTGATCTCACAATCTATGGCCTCAAGTCCTAAGAGAGGCTAGCTTTAGATGCCATGTGGTGAACAGGCTGCTGCTGAACGACCACCCAAGGCCCCTTCTACACCATGGGCCTCATTCCGACTCAGGCGTTAAGGGGTTTACGGCGCCGTAAACGGCGCCGACCCTTAACGCCTGATTACAAGGTTCCCTTTGCGGGATGGCTGTTTAACGGCTGCTTTTTGCAGCCGTTAAAAGCCATGACGCAAAGGGACCTTGGCGATAATTACGGCACTGTAATTTACGGTGTCGTAATTATCGCCTTTCCCCATTCCCATTATGCCCTATGGGGAAAAAATGGGAATGGGGAAGGGGCCATTGGTGAATGGGGAATTAACGCCCCACTCACCTTGGAATGGGGTGGTAATTCCGCCATCCACCATGGCGGAATTGCAACCTTAGCGGCATGGACAATGGTGCTAACAGCACCATGGACCTCCGCCAAGGTTGTAATGAGGGCCCTTGTCTTACTCTGCTACTAGTGTCTCTTTGCAGCCTTTGCGGCTTCCACGCTCACTCAATTACAGAGTCCAATGGCGGCCTTTGCGGCTTCCATGCTCACTCGATAACCAGATTCCCTTGGCAGCATTTGCGGCTTCCACGCTCACTCGACTACCAGTGTGCCTTGGCGGCCTTTGTGGCTTCCATGCTCACTCAACTACCAGTGTCCCTTGGCAGCCTTTGGGGCTTCCACGCTCACGCGACTACAAGTGTCCCTTTGCTGCCTTTGCAGCTTCCACTCTCACTCGACTACCAGTGTCCCTTGGCAGCCTTTGCAACTTCCTCTCTCACTCGACTACCAGTGTTCCTAAGAGGCCTTTGCGGATTCCACACTCACTCGACTACAAGTGTCCCTTGGCAGCCTCTGCAGCTTCCACGCTCACTCAACTACCAGTGTCCCTTGGTGGTCTTTGCGGCTTCCATGCTCACTCAACTACAAGTGTCCCTTTGCTGCCTTTGCGGCTTCCACTCTCACTCGACTACCAGTGTCCCTTGGCAGCCTTTGCGGCTTCCACGCTCACTCGACTACAAGTGTCCCTTTGCTGCCTTTGCGGCTTCCACTCTCACTCGACTACCAGTGTCCCTTGGAGGCCTCTGCGGCTTCCACACTCACTCGACTACCAGTGTCCACTGGCAGCCTTTGCCGCTTCCACGCTCACTCGACTACCAGTGTCCCTTGGCTTCCTTTGCGGCTTCCACCCTCACTTGACTACCAGTGTCCCTTGGCAACCTTTGCAGCTTCCTCGCTCACTCGACTACCAGTGTTCCTAAGAGGCCTTTGCGGATTCCACACTCACTCGACTACAAGTGTCCTTTGGCAGCCTCTGCAGCTTCCACGCTCACTCAACTACCAGTGTCCCTTGGCGGTCTTTGCGGCTTCCATGCTCACTCAACTACAAGTGTCTCTTTGCTGCCTTTGCGGCTTCCACTCTCACTCGACTACCAGTGTCCCTTGGCAGCCTTTGCGGCTTGCACGCTCACTCGACTACAAGTGTCCCTTGGCTGCCTTTGTGGCTTCCACTCTCACTCGACTACCAGTGTCCCTTGGCGGCCTCTGCGGCTTCCACACTCACTCGACTACCAGTGTCCACTGGCAGCCTTTGCGGCTTAAACGCTCACTCGACTACCAGTGTCCCTTGGCTTCCTTTGCGGCTTCCACCCTGACTCGACTACCAGTGTCCCTTGGCGGCTTTCACGGTTTCCATGCTCACTTGACTTCCAGTGTCCCTTGGCAGCCTTTGCGGCTTCCACGCTCACTCGACTACAAGTGTCCTTTGGCAGCCTTTGCAGCTTCCTCGCCCACTCGAATACCAGTATTCCTAAGAGGCCTTTGCGGCTTCCACACTCACTCGACTACAAGTGTCCCTTGGCAGCCTCTGCAGCTTCCACGCTCACTCAACTACCAGTGTCCCTTGGCAGTCCTTGCGGCTTCCATGCTCACTCGACCACAAGTGTCCCTTGGTGGACTTTGCGGCTTTCATGCTAACTCGACTACCAGTGTCCCTTGACAGCCTTGGCAGCTTCCATGCTCACTCAACTACTAGTGTCCCTTGGCGGCCTTCGCTGCTTCCACACTCACTCGACTTCCAGTGTCCCTTGGCGGACTTTGCGGCTTCCACGGTCACTCGACTACCAGTGTCCCTTGGCAGCCTTTGCAGCTTCCACGCTCACTCGACTAACAATGTCCCTTGGTGGCCTTCGCTGCTTCCACGCTCACTCGACTACCAGTGTCCTTGGCAACCTTTGCGGCTTCCACGCTCACTCGACTACCAGTGTCCCTTGGCGGTCTTTGCGGCTTCCACGCTCACTCGACTACCAGTGTCTCTTGGAAGCCTTTGCAGCTTCCATGCTCACTCGACTACCAGTGTCCCTTTTGCGGCTTCCGCGCTCACTCGACTACCAGTGTCTCTTGGCGGCCTTTGCGGCTTCCATGCTCACTCGACTACCAGTGTCCCTTTGCAGCCTTTGCTGCTTCCACACTCACTCGACTTCCAGTGTCCCTTGGCGGCTTCCACGCTTACTCGACTACCAGTGTCTCTTGGTGGCCTTTGCAGCTTCCATGCTCACCGCTTATGTGTTTGCTTGCTTTTCTCATTGTTCTTTGTATATATCATTTGTAATATTCTTGTGCCGAGACGCCCCTTTGGTGGTGCTTGCATTCTCTTTACCCAAAAAGTGCAATGGCAACTCACGAAAGAGTAGATTCACACTTTTGTGACAATTCCAAGTCAAGAGCACAGTAGTCTTTCCTGCTCATCCTGACTGAGGAAATTCCAGCCACTCTGTTTAAGAGCATCGAGTGCCTGGAAACAATGCAAATGGCAGTAGTGAGCTGCATCCATCCTAATAACATAACTTAACACAATATTTAGAACTGACTAGTTGTATCTTAATTTTTTAGCCATATATATCACTCCCATTTCTCTTTGTTCGATTAATGCCTTTTTGTGCATACAGCGCGACCGAATACCAAAGTACTTTTAAAACCGGGCCTCCATCCTCAAAGACCGATCCTTCGTGATTGAATCCCGCCAGGCAGAAGGAGGAAGCCGCAGACACATTGCCCACTAACCCCTCTACACAGAGCCCAGAGAGCCAGAGGGTGCCCTCACTGCGTGAGTCCCCGCACCGACAGCCGAGGGCTCCACGACGTTATATCGCGAATTAGTCTGATAGAATAAAGTAGTTGTTCTTTCTTTCACGAGAACATCAGAGCGAGCTCTGCCATTCTTTTCAAATGTTACTCTTTTGTGTATGTGTTCGTGTAGCGTTCATGGTTTGGGGACAAGGCCGAGTACCGGGCTTTTTTCTCCGAACAGAGAGTTTCTCACAAAACAAAACAATGCTGCATAGCTGAGAAATCGAATGGAAGCATGTTGAATCTGTGTATGGCTTGCTCATGCAGTTTGCAATGCGCAATTAATTCAATCTAAGTTTTGAGGGGAAAGCAAGTATTATAATTTTCCGGAAGTTCCTTTATACTCGAATCTTGGCTTCTTTAGGCACCTGTCAAATTGCTTAAAGGGTGACTAGTATGAATCATTTCTTTTTAAAGCATTCAAGTAATAGACTGTGGCACCATGGTGAACAGTAATAGGCTCTGATTTACAAAGGTTCTGTCAGTGGGATTTGCGGCATGTAAATATGGCTCATAGACTCGTAAAAATAAACTGACCAACCCCAGGATGAGCTCCTAAGTTGGCAGCCTTCTTTCCCACTGCCCCCCAGGAGCAAGGGCACCTGTTATAACTCAATGTAGGACACTTTCTGCAACAATGAAAGTCAATGGGCCTCATTACACGGAAGGCGGTAACCATGGCGCTATTGGCGCCATGGTTGCCGCCGGTAATTTACCGATCCCGCCATGGTGAATGGCGGAATTACCGCCCTATTCCAAGGTTAGTGAGGCGGTAATTCCCCATTCACCAATGGCCCTTCCCCATTTCCATTTGAGCCCCAATAGGGCTCAATGGGGATGGGGAAGGCGGCAAATATGGTACAGAAAATTGCGGTACCGTAATTGCCTCCAAGGTCCCTTTGTGGGTCCCGTCCTTAACAGCTGGTAAAACCAGCCGTTAAGGTAGGGACCAGCAAAGGGACCTCGTAATAGGGCGGTAAGGGATTACCGGCACCGGTGCCCACCATCGGTGTAATGAGGCCAAATGTTTGCTGTTAGAAAACATCAAGAATAGACTTGACTGTAGAAAACATATTTAAACAGTTTGAAGACAGAATTCGGAAATTGACTAAGTCACAAGTAGTACAATTTATAAGGAATATTTGCAATGATATTAGGACCTCTTCCCACTTGTCTTTTCTTTTTTCTTTCCTTCCTTTGTGCTTCTCTTTTCTTTTGTATAATGTTCCTTCTTTGCATTGTCCCTTTTATCCCATCTACCCATGTCTTTCTCTTAATTTCTTTCATTATTCTATCCTTCCATCGTCACTTCCTTCCTTCCAATCTTACCTGGTTCTATTGTCATTCCCTTCCTCCCATTCTAGCTTCCTTCCAATGTCCATCCCTTCCTTCCAACCTTCAATGCTTCCATTGTCCTTCCTTTCCTCTCATCATAGCTTCGTTGCAATGTCCCTCCCTTCCATCCTTCCAACGTTCCAACCTTTCATCCATCAGTTGTCATTCCCTTCTTCCCATTCTACCTTCCTTTCAATGCCCTTCCTTCATTTTCCAATCTTACATGCTTCAATTGACCTTCCCTTCCTCCCATCCTACCATCTTTCCAGCGTCCCTCCCTTACTTCCTTCCAACATTCCATTCTGCCATTGTCCTTCCCTTCCTCCCATCCTTCCAGCATCCCTCCCTTTCTTCCTTCCAACCTTTAACCCGTTCATTGGCCACCCCGTCCTCTCATCCTACCTTCCTTGCAATTTACCTCCCTTCCATCCTTCCAACGTTCCAACTTTTCATCCATCTGTTGTCATTCCCTTCTTCCCATTCTACCTTCCTTTCAATGCCCCTCCCTTCATTTTCCAATCTTACATGCTTCCATTGACCTTCCCTTTCTCTCATTTTACCATCTTTCCAGCGTCCCTCCCTTACTTCCTTCCAACATTCCATTCTGCCATTGTCCTTCCCTTCCTCCCATCCTTCCAGCAGCCCTCCCTTCCTTCCTTCCTTCCTTCCTTCCAACCTTTCACCCGTTCATTGGCCACCCCTTCCTCTCATCCTACCTTTCTTGCAATTTACCTCCCTTCCATCCTTCCAACGTTGCAACCTTTCATCCGTCCGTTGTCATTCCCTTCTTCCTATCCTACCTTCCTTGCAATATTCCACCCTTCCTTCCTTCCAACATTCAATCCTTCCATTGTTTTTCCCCTCCTCCCATCCTTCTTTCGTGCCATTGCCCGATCTTCCTTCCATACTTACTTCCTTCCGTTGTCCTTCCCTCCTACCTTTCCTTGCATTGTCCCTTCCTCCCTTACTTCCACCCTTCCAAAGGCATTTCTGTCCTTTCCATCCTTTCTTGCATTGTTCCTCACTTCTTTTATTCCATCCTTCTCTAGTCACATTTGTCCCTTCCATCCTTCCTTACAGTGTCCATTTCACCCATCCATGGTCACTTCCTTCCATTGTCCATCCCTCACAGTCTTTCATCATTACTTCCTTCCGTCCTTGGTTTCGTCCTTCTTTTCATTGTCCATATCTCCCTCCCTTTCACCCTTCCTTCCATTGTCTTGCATTGCCGTCCTTCCTTTTATACGTCTTTCCTTACAATGCCTCTCCTGCACATCCTTCCTTATACTCTCCCTCCCTTCCTTCCTTATAGTCTCCCTACCTACCTTCCTTCCTTATATTCTCCCTCCCTTCACTCCTTATAGTCTCCCCGCCTTCCTTCCTTACACTCTCACTCCCTTCCTTCCTTACACTCTCTCTACCTTCCTTTTTAATAGTTGTTTAAACAAACAAAGAAAGAAACAGAGAAAGAAAGAAGGTAAAGTAAGAAAGACGGATAGACGAAATTAAAGAAATAAAGTGTGTTGAGGATTTCAATCATGCAATACACCCGGATCTCAGCCTAGCATGCAAAGTACAAATGAAATACTTATTTATTGTGCCTATAGGTTTACTATTCTGAGTGATATACCACTCATATCACACCCCTTCTCAAAATACCCCCAGACCACTATGGACCAGGAATCAGGCTAGTTGGTAAAGGTAATATGTATTTATTTATTTCAATTCAAATTAAACATATGCTTTAATATATGGGGCAGCAATCACCAATGTGGTGACAATAAAAATAAGAAAGTAAGTAAGGTAGTTGAATTCACTTATAGCAACACAGAATATAAAATATCAGAGAAAAGATCAGTTTTGGCTTGTTAAAAAGATAGCGCTTAAGTTAAGATTTCCCCCTGCAAATTTCTCAACTCACAAAGAAGCAATTCTACACAGATGTAAGTAAGCAGCAGGTATTCAGGAATATAAAACAGTGTAGAACAGTGTACAGGGTTTAAATGCAACCTTCCCTCCCCAAACAAGAGAGAAAAACGTTTTGGAAATGTTACACATTTTAAAATGACATTTGAAAATGGTTTAGAAAAACAATGAAAAGTGTGCAAAAAGTCCTTAAAATGATATAAATTTTTATGGGAGCACCACCGAAAAGATCCTAACAAACATAAGCTACAATATGAGCAGGATTAAACACTTTGGATCAGAATGGAAGTTTGAAAATAGATGAGATGGGAAATCACAGGTGTAAAACTTTTGCAGAAATTCGAATTCCCGCCTAATTTTCACTATGCGGTTTTTAAGAAAAACGGGTCAAAAACACTGCAGTTAAATTGAGGAAGGTATGCAAGTTTGAATTAGAGGTGTTTTTGGAGAATAAAGGCGCAAAAATGAAAACAGAAATCAATTTTTGCAATGACAATTATGCTCTACAATAGGGTATTCAGGCTGGTTACCAGTTTGAAACACAGTAAGCCCTAGAGTGATCCACGGAACCAACCTCAGCAAATCGTGTGGTTCAGTCCGATTACCCAAGGGAGGTTTAAGGGTTTGGGATTTCACAAGACAAAAGGATTGTAAAGAAGTTATCACTAGCACAAGGAATCAAATGCAAGGTTTCAAGACTGGGGTGACAATATTACAAGTTTTTAAAGTAAGGATAGGATGGGTGATAGATTGGGATAGGACAAGGCAAGGCAACTGTACTATGATCTGCTATGATTCCTATTGATACTTACAGTCCACTTTATTTTGGACCGGCAAGAGCTCTGGTCATCACTGATCGGGTCTATGGACAGCAGGGCACTTCTGGAGGGATAGGTCAGCTGTGCGGTTCTGGTCACTGGACTGGATTGGATTGGTCCTTCTGGTTGCTGGACACTGTAGATCAGTGGGATGACGTGATTCAGCAGTCAAGCATTAATGGTAGCAAGCCAAACTGGATCAGAATTGTTTCCCTTTAGTTTTGGGATGGTTTTAGGATTTGGGCCTATCTGAAAAAGAAGTTCAGCAATGCTGAGGCCTTGGCTTTGCAAAGAAATCTGGATCAGGAACAAGATGGAGAATTCAGGAACAGGGCACCACGTGGAAATCAGGATGAAGTCAGTAATCCATGTGTGTGTGAGGTGTGAGGTTCCCTTATTTATCCTGCCAAATGACATCACTCAGTTTATGGTAGGGGCAGACTACAACCCACACCCACAAGGCTATGTCTGGTCAAAGGCACAGTTTTCGCCTTGCTTTTTGATGGTTGGATGACAGAAAGGGCTGTCATGTTTTACAATGTGACTTGGAAACCTCCCATAGTTATTGGGGCCAAAATGTAACTTTCCCACAAATGCACATTTATATACTTATGCCTTCTAATAAAATCGGACAGATAAATTACATATTTCATGGGTCACGATTACATCCAACTACCAAGTCGGTGAAACCTGGTGTTGTCTTTCTATTGTATTTTGGCAATTTTAATCATAACGGTTTGGCCTAACAATTCCTAATTTGGTACATATATGTGTAATCAGCCCTAGCACATGTGTAAAAAATATTAGATTTGCAGCATTAATAGTCTTTGCGCAATTAGCCCTTTTTCATAACTTCAGTTCCTACCGCAGTATGAAATTCTACCAAGTCTTCCCATATCTATCATAAATTCAGATTTCAATGTATGTACTTTTCATTCCTTTACATATTTTATTGCCAAGTTAAATGTCTTGATGTTCAGTGGCAAATAATCATTTTAAATCTAAAATCACATTTTTTCCTTCCCAAGTGGGAGCAAATGGCCAGTCCTTTGAAGTTCCATAAGAAGCCTCTCGCAGCATCCTGCCCCTCCCCTGGAAGGATGATTATCCAAGCCTTCTATTGTCTTTTCCTGGGGCAAAGACGAATGTCTAATGAGGTCCTTTGTTATGATTATGCAAGGCCTCCACACAGCAATAAGGCCTTCATGCCAGCAGTGAAGTGTCAACCTTTCCCAGGCTAAGGACTGTCAAGGCAGAATTGTTTTTTTAAATAGTTAATTAACTCAAAACTGGGTTACTTTAAGTTTCACCTACATCTTTCATTTAAACATATAAAATGAACACAGTTTATAGGTGGATTTTTACATTAGCAATCCTTTTCTCCAGTGGAAATGAAAACAAATGTTCCCGGGCTGCTTTTTATTAGATACATTTTGTAGAGCTAGTCGGTCAATGAGGCCCCGTTCCTCTGAGCCACACTGGATGATCCTTGCATTTCAGTACCCTTTTAATCTCAATGATTCCATGGAAATAAATGGATCTAGTGCCAGAAACAGCATTTTTGAAGGTTGCAAAGCTAACATTTTAAAAGGATGTTTCAGATTTCAGCATAATTCTGCTGCTTTGTTCCATGTTGAATATTTCAGAGCCCACTGGCATGCTCCTGCAGTGATAACTCTGTTTTCACCCCCCCTGACTGTGTGTGGCGAGGTGTGCAACCTTTTTAAACACATTTTCAAGATTTTGGAGCACACAGGAGTCAGTGCATCCATTTTGGGCTGTTTCTTTCCCCATTTGTAAAGTGATGCAGTGGGGCACATTGGAATGGGTCAAAATATCCCACAATTGAGAGAAAAGAGAAAGCAAAATGTATATGGATAGTTGGGGAATACAATAAAGAAATACAGTAAGAGAAAGGGAAAGGAAGAAAGATTGTGACAGATGGAACTTAATAAGGAATGAAAGTTGGAAAAATACAAAAGCAAGAATGATATGGATACATGGAAATATATAAGCAATGGAAGTGGAAGAAGTTGTAAAGCAAAAAAGATATGGATAGATGGAATTAAAGAAAGAAAACAAGAGAAAAAGAAAAGGTAAGTAAGAAATATATGGAAAGATGATATTAAGAAAAGAATGTAAAGGAGGAACGATATGAGAAGATGGAGACCAAGAAACAAAGAAAATGAGAAAAGGGAATGCATGCAATATATATATATATAAAAGATGGGAGACAGTAAAGAAAAAAGGAAGGGAAGAAGGAAGCAAGGAAGGAGGATAGGATGGAAGGAGGGAAGAAAGGAAGGAATGAAGAGTGTCATAATTAAAATATGAACTACTTGGTGATTAGTCGAGTTTAGACCTGCATATTTGCTAATGTTTCTGACAGAGAAGTCCATTACTGATATTTTGTACCAGCCACCATTTCCTCCCACTGCTGTAGGACGTGTCCTGCTGCCACCAGTCAAGTCTGCAACAGGAGCCTGGAACCCATCAGAGTCAGTGAGAAGGCTGTCTATCCCCAGGAGCTGACTGGAGGCCATTTTGAGGTTTTATTTTAAATGTTTTCAAATCTGCTACAGTTCTCGTGGGTGCCACTGGTAAAGTATTTAAAAGATGATTCATGATAGTGTCCATTTAAGCATCTTGTCTTTCTGTTAATACCAACAAATCTTTAATTGCACAATAGTGCATATCATTCAGAGGGGAACATGTGTATGGAGGATTGCTAGGGATTGAGGTCGAGAAATTGCAAGATAGAAAAATTGACAGACAAATATGTCTTCTGGCAATGAATAAAAAGCAGGGTAATGAGGAGCCTGCCTTGAAAGTTTGAGTTGAGTGGTGAACAAATGTCACTCCATTTGGCTTGCTTAAATGTAGCCGTCTGAGCCCTGGGTCCAAGCGGGTACCAGAAGAAGCATCTGTAAAGAACAAATGTATTGGCCTTAGACTTCATGCATCTTTCAGCTGTTGCCTACATTGGTTGTTAAAGGCCCCCCAAGCCCAGTTTACTAGGGTTAAGGGACTTTAACAAGTTGGGACACCCTTGAGCCACAGCCTATTAGCACCCTAGCCGACTGCCCGGGTGCTCACTTTTCATTATAGGAAAGACAGTAGTGCAGCACAAACAAGTTTTCCCGCATTCAACACAACTCAGTCAAAGAAAAGGGAGTTCTTTCCAAAATGAAAGAACCCTATCTCTATTTCTATTAAAGAAATGGTGTCAGAGGTGAACCATAGATGGTTGGAGCCACAGAAGGAAGCACTGTCAAAAACCAGCAACAGTAAAAAAAAAAATAGTTGCTAAGAAGTGAGGCGCAATGCTGGCAGTCATTGCCCAAGTTCTCAGAAATCTGATTGGTGCTGTGCACCTCACCAATGCGAATAGTAATCAAGCAGTGTCTTTCACAGTCAGATTGCTATGTTATTTCCTCTTATAAGGATGTCCTAGCAGCAGTACAGGCTGTGTGAAGTCACCTGTACACACATTTAATCCCATGAATTGAATAAGGTTCAGTAGTGAAATCATATTTAAGTCCCACGAAAAGATCAGGAAAACAGATGGCGAGACCCCGAGAAACATAGGAAATCTATTTCTCGTGCTTTCATTCGGTATTCCGGATCGAATGTTCAGATTTGTTTTCGTCACACTGAGTCAGTGTTTCCCTTTTATGATGACAACTGCTTATAAATAAATAATGTGCTTAGCGAATTCATATGTTGCCAACTGAATCATTTGCTGTTGCACCTCGAATTACACAAATTCTAAATACCATGTTTGTTTGTGTTTTACCTTACACATTTTGTATAACTTATTTATATTTTTATGGCTCGAAAAAGTGATAGAAGTTACATAACTGTCATTGACAATTGACCTATAAGTCAACTTAGTGGACAAATAAGCAGAACTCATTAATGACAAAGTGTGATTGTCACCAACACAATGTGACTTGTATATCACTGTACAAATTCTTTCAGCTGTTTTTAAATGTAGCACTGTTCTTGTAAAAGATGTTTCCATGTTGGATATGGTCAGTAACTCGTGCATTCAATCAGCCACAGTCATAACATTCTTAGATCTCCATTTCCTGGTTATTAGCTTCTTCCCTACAACAAGAGCTCTCGTGACCAGGGCCCCTTCAGGACATGTGTACAAGGATCTATGAATATGACTAGACGAGGTGAAGGGCCAGGCGCACACGCATGCCGCATCACTGTGCAAAGTCTGACACACTTTGCATCTCACAAATAGGGATTACTTAAATGGCATGTAGCAACACAAAGCATGCATGCATAACGATTTCGTCACAGTGTTCCAAACCTAAGGAAGTGCAATACATCGAAGCGGAAAATCCCCAGCCATTACCTGCTGACCTTCCCACACCCAGGAGGATGTCATATGTGACAATGTGAAGTGCAGACTTAATGTCTATCATTCATGATTCAAACCAGCTCGTACACCAATTCCATGTCTTTTTAAAAGGGTCCATGTGAACCAATAAATGTTAAAAGGGTACATGTGAACCAATAAAAAGGACAAAATTAATTGCCACGGAAACATATTTGAAATGACATTCATCACTCAGATGAACAGACCAACATTCCAGTTTGAACCCTTTCAATGAACAGGGCTGCGGATATACTCCGAGTGATACACGAGTGTAGCTTTCATAAGAGCTGAAAACAAACGATATCAGCAGAGAATTTAGAAAAAAAGCTTAAAAGCACAATTTAGCTTTTTAAAAAGCTGGCATAGACTGCCCATGAAAAATGGTCAGAGAGTCACTGAGATGTATTATGAGTGCACTGAAAACTTTTGTGGGGTTCGCTAAATCATCTGCACCTTACTCCCAGGTCTAGCATACTGGTGTGAGTTCACCCTTTTTGCACTGATTTGCAGATTGCCAATTTGTGTACTTACATATTTTACGGAACTCTATATCGTATTCTTTAACTTTACACTGCGGTGTGACACACACTTTGCAATGTATTTTTCAAGCGTACATTGAGAACGTATGTTTGCACATTCGCCATCGCCTTCCTTAATGTTGCTGCAGGCTGTCTTCCTCCTCCCCATTGGGCTGTTATAGTTGGCCCTGGAATCGAGACGTGTGTGCGCTTAGGGGCCCTTACTGTACTATCAGCGAAACATATTGGTTAAACCTCAGTACAACTAGGTGTGGTACTCGTGCATCCTCTGTTTGAGACCTAAAGATTTGAGTGTTTCACAACAGACCTCATTCTTGTCCCTTCGCCTTCTACATGTGTTATGGAGAGGGTTGACAGTGAGAAAGGGAAGTACATGATTGTGTGCTGTTCATTCAAGTTTAAGGAACTTAAGAAGATCTCCTCGTATATGGAACTTGGCAGCATCTGTTTGCTGGCACATCCCTCAACTCTGCTGAGCAGAGAACCCATTGAACACACTGCAGTCTTCCTTTGCTAGCTCTAAGATGTCTTCTTGCTTAGGAAACAATTTTCATAGGAATCATGGGAGCAGCGCTTTCACCCCCTAAATTAAAACTGGGATCTGGTCGTCCATAAAAAGTCTGGATGCAAATAAGCTTGAGACCTTCCAGAGGAATTATTGAACGTGTGTGTCGGCATCTGAGGCTTCAGTGAAGACAATAGCCTGAGATGAGCGATGTATTGGGGTGGGGGGCCCCCTTGTACCAAGCCAGCCAATGAAGCACAGAACATGACATGCCACGATTCAAATGACCAGAACTGCTGCAACACATACCCATACTGCTCTGGGTCTGGAGGAGGACACTGAAATCCAAGGAGATTGGCAGTTACTGAGCGGGAAGGATGGAAAGGAAAACTGGGGCAAAACGAGGCACTAGGTCTGAAAATCAACATGGCTACCTGGATGTAAAAATGCATTTTTGACTCATTTGTAAATGAAGCTCAGAAAAGATCAAGGTGGACATTTTCAGAGTGCGCATGGGTAGCCTACAAGCTAGTGTGTCCCAATGTTATCTGATCGGAGAACACATGACCCGTGATTGTTAGCTTCAAGCAAATGAAGAAAGACCAGCAATACCTGTGAGAGTATCGGGAGATTCTGAGGGAAGGATTAAAGAGTTATTTGAGAGACATAAAAACTGCCCACACCAATTTTAAGCAAACAACATACAGGAAACCGGACATCTAAGACGATACACACACAGGGGAGGACAGGCAACATTTATCCTGGGGGTGGCAAATGTATTTTACTGACCCAGAGTGCACTGGCCCAAGACCACAATGCAGCTGTGTCAACTTCCATAACAAGTAAACTCAATACAAACTTCTTCCTCTCCCACACAGTATATATAGTTGACATCATCGACAGTGCTTTCCTTTTATGAAACATGTCTTTCAGTTATGTTTGTGGTTTCTTAGAGACTCGAACCACAGGAAACTCTGCCACATAACAAATTGAGCAACATTATTTCACAGAATAATATATTAGTGAAATGGGAAAGCTGGGATTCGAGCCCATGTTTCAACGTGTCCCAGTTTGCAATTTGACAGCAGGCTACATAATGTATAAAGGGTTACAATGATTTATAGAGTGACACTATAGACTATGAAACCATGTGAGTGAGAGTTTTCTCAACAGATAGTTAAGAAAAATAAGGAATAGTGATAAAATGTGATTTGCTCAGGATCTCAAGATATATAAGGGTGGAAGGTGGGGATTTCAGCCCTGTTTTCCTGATTCCACAGTTTCAAATTTAGAAATTAGGGGAGACTTGATTTTCTCCTATTCCATCTTCAATATGAGAAACAACTCGACACTTTAAACAAATTTGTTATTTAAGGGATAAATAAATAATTCAATAAATCAAGCTTTCAAAGCATCAATGTATCTACAAGAGGGATGCCTATTCATCATCTATATCCTAAGGCAAATACATCTGAGAGAACACACAATTGTACAGATTATAATTATAATCTTAGTCTGTAGAACTGTTTGCTTTAAAAGCACCAAATCACATGGAAAAGCAAGCTGAAAAATATAAGAGAAGTCTTAATTGAAACATAACTTCATAAAGCAAGTTTACATAACTTTGTCAGAAAAAAGAAAGGGGTTGAGCCAGTCCCTGACTCGACTGCAGTGGCATGCAGGTCAGGCACAGATCTCAACAGCAGTCAATTAGCCCGCTGAGCTTTCCAGATGTGTACATCTGTCTCATTTAAACCATTTTACATACCCATCACCCTCCAGAGTCCTTCCTTTGTTCCACATTCCTGAGGCAAATACATCTGAGAGAACACACAATTGTACAGATTATAATTATAATCTTAGTCTGTAGAACTGTTTGCTTTAAAAGCACCAAATCACATGAAAAAGCAAGCTGAAAAATATAAGAGAAGTCTTAATTGAAACACAACTTCATAAAGCAAGTTTACATAACTTTGTCAGAAAAAAGAAAGGGGTTGAGCCAGTCCCTGGCTCGACTGCAGAGGCATGCAGGTCAGGCACAGATCTCAACAACAGTCAATTAGCCTGCTGAGCTTTCCAGATGTGTACATCTGTCTCATTTAAACCATTTTACATACCCATCACCCTCCAGAGTCCTTCCTTTGTTCCACATTCCTGAGGCAAATACATCTGAGAGAACACACAATTGTACAGATTATAATTATAATCTTAGTCTGTAGAACTGTTTGCTTTAAAAGCACCAATCACATGAAAAAGCAAGCTGAAAAATATAAGAGAAGTCTTAATTGAAACACAACTTCATAAAGCAAGTTTACATAACTTTGTCAGAAAAAAGAAAGGGGTTGAGCCAGTCCCTGACTCGACTGCAGTGGCATGCAGGTCAGGCACAGATCTCAACAACAGTCAATTAGCCTGCTGAGCTTTCCAGATGTGTACATCTGTCTCATTTAAACCATTTTACATACCCATCACCCTCCAGAGTCCTTCCTTTGTTCCACATTCTCAAAGCCCCTCTTCTTTACAATTAACTTTCAGACCTCTGTTCCCCTTTTGCTACATCCTTTTGCTGTTTACTGAATTCCCTTCCTTTACCTTGCACGCAACCACTTCCCTTGTACTCACTGCCCAATCAACAATTCTTTGCCACTCACCCCCTTTTATTGGCCATCACACCAAGCCGATAATTTGCCTCTCACCAATTTCATTGCACTGGCACACCACACATGCAGGTAATAGAACACCACAATTTGCTCATCAACATCTGCCAGACACGACACAAGGCCATGGTGACGTTATTGCTGGTAATTGTAGCTATTGGGTCTGCACTTGGCAAAACACAGAGAGAAAGGCGATGAGAGGACTTGACTTTTATGCTCCCAAATTGCACTTTCTTGGAAGGTCAGTTGCATATTTCAATTAATGGAAGAAGAGGGAATTGCAAGGAGAATTTGTCTGGAATCTGGCGATGGAGAGAGAGCATGAGCGACCAACTGTATTCATGTGTGTCTTAGTTGTTGCGACTGTGCTGATGTGGTTGAGTATTTGTGGTTATGTAAAGTATGGGTCAAAGGATGTTTCTGTCCTCATGTGACTTTGCATCTATACATCTGAACCTGTTGCTGATTTGCATGAGTGTTTCTGTTGGTCACATAATATCAGAATGTTCTGCACAAGTCAATGAACTTCCACCAAAGAATTAGGGGGGAAGGGTCATGTTAAGGAGGTGAAACAGTGAGCATCTCTGATTGCCCCACTCTCACCACCTCACAAATGAAATGCATAAAAGGCTCAGAATTGGCCTTGTTTGCACTTAAAACAATGTACAGTAGTGTTTCGGAAACTATAGTGTACATAGTACATTTCTCTCACATGATGATGTAAATGACTGAAAGAAATGTTAAAATAAAACATTTTACGTTACCACCGGCAGATACAATATTTCTGAAATGGTCCTGGAGGCATTCCAGAAATACCACCTCTGCTAATGGTACTTTGAATAGGGTCGATTTTTAGAAATACCACCTTAAGAGGTTGTAATTTTCTCCAGTCGTATTTCATTAAACAAATCCACCCAACTCTGAATGAACCCCCTTTGTTTGAAGTTTACTAAAACCTGAATGTTACATATTTCTGCATGTGTTTTTTCAACTGTTTCCAAAAATAAGTACGACAAACAATCCAACATCCATTTCTATAACCACCATATAGTAGTAACATGACCTTGCGACTCAAGGTGCTATCTTTTGGTAATCAACACAGGGAAAGCATTCTTAAAGAATGAAACCGAAAGCAAACTCTTAAAAGATATGGGCAGATTACAGAAACTTTGCACCATGACAAGTGCAATTTGGCATGGTAGAGGCACCAGCGCAAAAATTGCTCTTGGGCAAAAAAGATGCATTTTCACTGCATTATTGCAACATGGCAAAGTTTGCCCTAGTGCTAATGTGGAATGGTATTAGCACTAGGGCAAACATAGCCCTGGTGAAATAACGCATCCAAAATGTATCTTTCTTGCACTGGGGCAATTTTTGCCCAGATGCTTATACAATGCCAAGGTGCAGTTGTCATGGTGCAATAGTTTTTTAATATGTCCTAGTGTTTTTAAAAATAGGGCAAACTTTGCCCTAGTGCTAATACCGTGCAACTTTTCACTTGCACTGGTGCAAAGTTTCTGTAATCTGGCCCCTGGGGTCTCACTAGCAGTATGCCAGTGTGGTCCTAATGTGCTGGTAATTCCATTTACCGGCATGTCACTGCACCGGCATACTGCGAGTTTGCCAGTGGGGGCCTGATTTACCTCCAGCCAAGAGCTAAAGGCAAGTCAGTATTACCCGCACCAGCAAGCCCCCTATGGAGAACTATGGGATTGGGAATCTGCCGGTAATTCCGTCAGACCAAGTGCTGCTGACAGTAATTACTGGTGGGATAACTCCAAACATATAATGAGCCCCATGGATATTTATTTACTTGGTTGTAATAAGCTGCTTTAGATTGTAACAGACCAATTGTGCCTGGGTGTCAGTGGTGCCAACATTACCATCCATCTGTCATTTAATTGTGTACATTGCCGCTGGGCAGTCAGAACATGCACCTGCAGCCTAGGCTCTTCTCCCACACTCGCTCACTGCAGAGGTCCATGTGTGGGAGCCTCCCAGGCACATCTACAATGTTGAAATCATGACAAGTGCCTCATTCTAATTACAAAGTAGCCATGCAGAGCTTGCAGCACTCGTTTCCTTTCATGCAGGCTGGATTCTGACAGATTTTGTCTTTTTCAATTATTTGTTTTCACATTTTGCCCCACTGGCCCATTGGGCGAGAGCCCAGTCAGCCTGGGAGGCAATTGCCACCCTTCCCCCTTCCCATCCGCCCCTGTGCACACAGAAGATGCGTTCTGATCACCCCATCGCAATCTTTTCACACAAACTGTCAACCATTGTATTTACCCACATTGGAACCTGCAGGTGAAGGTAACTTTCTAGAACTTTCCTGGCCATTGTAACTCTCATATCTCAAGCGTTGTGCAATGGGCAGAGCTGAGGAGAGGGTTTAGGCAGGTACTCTGCCTTTGGGCACCAAGTGTGCTCTAGGGGAACATCAAGGTCCCCAAGACTTTAGGCACCTTTTTTTGTTTTTTCATTTCCTCTGAGAGGGAGTCTGCAAAGTGCTGTGAGCCGATTTGCTCTCTCTCCACACCTTTGATGATGAGGGACGGGGGAGGGGAGACTTCTGTAAGAAAAACCTTGTCGCTCACTCACTAGTACAAGGAAGGATTATGGGCCACTCAGTTCCATACATGAGAAGGGATAAAGTGCTTGATTGTTAGTTATTGGGCGGGACCATGCGAAGGAAAGACGGGGCAAAAGGAGGGAGTAGGTTTGAAAATCTCGGGCATGTATCAGCATTCGGCGAGTTTGGATTGCATATAAGGAGGTGCTGACCGTCAGCCACATCAACATGACGCAGTCCCGTAATCTCAAGAAGAGCAATGCAGCCAGTCCAAGATGGGAGCCTGCAAGGATGTGCTTGAGACGCTCTGATCATCCGGCTGGGGCGCCATCCTCCTGTAGCAGCTCAGAGTAGTGCCAGGCCACTCACCTGCAAGGAGCACATCAGCGACTCATCACCGAGCCGCCATTGTCAACGTCCATGCACTAATGGGCCGCGGAGAAGAGGGTCACAAGCTGCCGCTTTGAAAAGAACTCCTAGCCGCCCTCCATCAGGGGGTGCGCCAGCAGGTGAGATAATAAGCACATTACTCTTTGAGATATAAGAGAACATTAGCAAATTCCTCCTGTCACTGTAAGATGAATGAAAGAGACTTTGCACTTTCCCAGGGTCCCTCGAGGGTGATGTGGCAGACTACTAAAGCATCTAGATACTGATTTTTGTTGTTGGTGTCGGAGTGGTTGGTATTGCAGACAAAATGTATCTGTCTCCTCAGGTGGGGTTTCATTTATCACCATTAAATGTTGAGGGCCACTTAAACCCATGTGATATATTGCCAAACTACTGGGTGGCATTAGGATGATATGAGCCGTGACGTAAACGTCCGGCATAAAGCCTGGCTTTACGCCATGCATTTACGTTATGACTCATTCTCGCCCATTTGTATGGCAGAGAAGAGGGGCGGAACACAACATGTATTTCCACCGCCTCCCTTCCTCTCTGCCATACCAAATGCCCCAGTGTTTGCGCTGGGATGCATTTTCAAGCCAGTGGACATGCTGGGGATCCCTATGGAGCCTGCCAGCTTTATGCATCAGCTTAAAACCCAAGTACTCCATAAGGATCTATTGTAGTTTAGTTTAGTTTATTATTTATACAGCGCACCTAACCCTGAGGTATCTGGACGCTTGAGCATAGAGAAAACTGTTACAGTGGCAGATGCAGTAAATTAAGTAGTTGTTAGGACCAGGTTACATGTGGTCCGTAAAATTGATACAGTTACAGATGCAGTATATTAAACAGTTATAGATGCAATATAATAAATAGTTGTTAGGACCAGGTTACTTTGCGTGGCATGCTCACATGGCAGGCAGCGTGTAAAATGAAATAGCATTTACAATTACAATGAACCACTTCCTGCCATGCGTTCCACTGGATGATGTCGTTCTTCATTATATTTTATTTGGTGATAAGTCACACCATATATACTTCATATTAAAAAATATTGCATGCAAAGAAATTGTGTGGCAGATCCACAACATGTATGGTAGTAGGTGGACCGCGATTCAGTGGTGGAGCAAGTACAATGGGTATGGGGGTGGTGTCCCTCAATTACACCCAGGTCACCCCTGCTGTCAGGCAGAGCGTACTCAAAGTGTGCAGGATTCTGCATGACATGGCTGACATGCCACCTTGCGAGTGTTGGGGCACAGGCGCCTGTAGTTCATTATGTGAGAACGGCGCCGTCCAACTTTGAGGCCTCCCGGGGTCTCTGTTACTTTTGATACAAGGTATCACCATTTAGACATGGCAATATGAAGCATTGGTGGGGCTCTAAATTTGGGCTACGAGAGTCAGGGAAAGGAGTTTTCAATCAACTACGGCCCCTGCTTCCCAGCATGCACCTAGAGCTGCAAGTTCTAGAGAAGGAGCATAGGTGTGGGATCATGCAGGAAGCTAAATGTGTTTGTTTATGGGTGGGGGTTTCTGTGTGTGTAGGGGTTCCTGTGTGTGTGCATGTGTGTCTGAGTGCCTGCGCGTGTATGAGTCTGCGGGGTTTCCGGTTGTGAAGGCAAAGCGAGTGACACAGGGGCAGAACTCACCACTCTGGGATAAACTAAGGCAGAACCCGGCACCAAAAGGGGAATGGGAACAGAATTGGGCACTGAGGGACATTGAGGGCAGAGTTTGGCAGAAAATGAGGCATTACACAGCACTGATGGAGAAATAGGACATAACTCATCACTGACTAGCAAATGGGCACAGGACTTGTCACTGAGAGTCAAACTGGTCAGGAACCTGATATTGGGTGTGAATTTAGGGCAATACCTGGCAGTGAGAGATAGATAGGGGCCGAATGTGGTACTGAGGAGCACATTGTATTCACTTTGGATTTCAGCTGCATATTAGGGTAGAACACAGAACTGATGGGGAAATTGGCGAGGGACTTACACTCAGGAGCAAATGGGACATGCCGGGGCCAGAAGCAAATGGAGGCACACTATGGACACTCTCAGCAATGTGGGTCATAACTGGGACAGCGAGCTGCATTAAAATGTCTTTTACAGTGGTAATGACAGTATTTATGTTAGAGCCAAGGCTCGTTGTTTTTATTGGGCACGGCAAGTATGAAAATGTGTTGTGCAATTCATCTGTGCACTATTAATGACCTAACCTCTATTGAAGTATTTCACGTTTCAAGGTTTATGCATTCTATGGCTTTTAATGTATCTTCTTCTGAAATGTGCCCATATAATGCACAATTATAATCCATTATTTTAAAGGTTGTCGGAGGAGAAAACTCACAAAGCCCTCCTCATCTGGTTTGGGCAAATTTCAGATGAAACATTTACATTCCATCATGTTATAGATGTAACAGCTGCCACTGCCGGATTGATGTCAGGAAACACAGGTGCAGTCTATGCAAAAAAGTGAAGTAAGCTTAGATGGCTGTTAAACTGCATGTCAAAAGTGTGCCAGGAGTTCCCCCATCATAATTATTATTAGGGTATTTATTGAGAGCAAACCTAGCTTTAGGAATCAACAGAGTGCTTCACAATCATAGGGGGAAGAACATGTTGTGGGGAACAAAGAAGTAAGGGGTGGAGGAGAATCAGCAATTTGTCAGCAAGGGATCTAGATGCAACCAGGGAGAGATACAGTGGGGATCAGATCACCCAATCTCAGGTATGTTGTGGAATGGAGGGTTTGTGGACCTAGATGTTAGGGAGGAGCAATTGCTTGAAGAGTAGGATCTTGGCCTCCATCCTGAACTGGAGAAGTGAGCGGGAGATTTGGATGTTGATGGAGAGGAGGTTCCAGAGTCTTGGGGCATATACACAGAAGGCTTGTCTTCTAGTTCTTTCCTTCCTGCGCCAGCGGAATCCAAGTCTGCACATGTCCTTGGCAACTTCATCAGCAGGAGCCATTGCAGTTCAATGAGGGTTGGGGGTGACGTGGTCAAATTTGTAAATCCTTTGATGAGTCATACTGCAGAATGCAAGACACATCTCAGGGGTGCCGGGTTAGTCGCTGGGAGGCCTTGCAAAAGGGCATTGGCATCATCCAGGTGGTTGGACAGCAGATCTGAAGTAGTTTTCTTCGATAAAGGGCTTGATTTTCTGCAAGAGAGAAATGTGTTACCCAGCTGGTTGTGTCTTCATTGCTATATGCTGTGTTAAGGAGAGGTGTCTGTCAATGTCGCACCCCAGGCACTTGGTGCAGGTGGCCAGGTGGGGTGTGAAACCCCCTAGGTACATGGCAGAGCGCCAGATGTGAATGTCAGGGTATTCAGTGTTGTTGGTCATCAATAGGAATAAAGTCTTGGAAGGGTTGAGCATCAGATAGGCACTAGACATCCATGTCTTGATCAAAGAGAGGCATGTCTTGAGCTCATGGATGTCTTTGATGGAGGATATCCTGAGGAAGAGCTGTGTGTCATCTGTATATTGGTGTATGTTGTGTGGAGCAAGGAGGGTTCCAATAGGTACCATATAAAGATTGCTAGAGATGGAGACATAGAGAAGGATGGAGCTAGATCATACTATTCAAATAGAGAGATGTAAGGACCCATTGGCATGGACAGACAGATGGATATACTGAGATATAGAGATGCATAGATAGAGATGAAGAAAAAAAGAGATAGATGGATGTAGTGAGATCAATAGATATAGAGGGGGATCATTAAATATAGACAAGAGGAATCAGTTGTTGCTATAGAGGTATTGCAGATCACAGGGATAGGATGGATCCTTGCAGGACTCCTAAGCTGATTGGTAGAGCTAGTGATCTGATGGAATCCATGTGTACTAACTGGTGGTGAAACCACGAGGCAAGGATACCCAACATCATGGAATTTAAAAACATAGCTGTATCTGTGCTACATCTGGGTCTGAAGCTAGATTTGTAGGACTGAAGGAGGTGGTTTACTTTGATGTGTTGAAGGGGATTCCAGGCTACTTCCTCAAGGATCTTATGTAGGAAGAGAAGATGGGTGATGGGGCAATAGTTGCTGAGGTCGTCAGGATTCAGTGTTGGTACCTTGAAAAATGGGAGCATTTGTCTGGCTTGAGGGTTAAAGGGAAGGTGCCTTGAGTTTGGGAGCTGTTGATGATTGTCAGGTAAGGGTGAAGTGCTGGAAGGGTCTTGAGTATGGCGACTTGGAGGATGTTGTTAGTGTATGATGTGACCTTGAGGGATGCTACGGTTCTTCCAAGATGATGATGAAGTCGAGAATATTGCCTTTGCTTTGACTATGATCTTTTGTGTGTTGTGTGACATGCAGTGTGTCAAGTAGGGAATGGAGATTTTCCTTTGTGGACTTATTTTCTGGCATGCGTGGGAGACATGGTGGTGACCAAGTCTGTGAATTCTTTGTTGAAGGAGGTGTTGGCTTGGGTGGTTTGTAGATGAGGTGAAAAGTGGCTGTGTCCATTGGGGAGAGCTGGAAGTGGCAGGAAAGGTTTTTTAAAAGAGCCACTTGTGGCGACGTTCAGCTGGGTGCATAACATTGATGCATTGTGAATGATGGTGAGGTCTCTGCCAATCTTGTTTGGAGAGTCTCTTTGTAGAATTCTTTAGCTGTTGGGGATGAGGAAATCTATGATGTGGGTGGCGGTGGATGTTATCCAGGTCTCAGTAATGAAGATGACATGTGTGGTGATGAGGTCAGCAATATCTGCTACATGGGTGGTTGCCTAGCGAACATTGGTGAGCATCAGTGTTTGTGTCGTGGTGGATGAGGGAGTGCTGATGGGGTTTATGGTGACACTGGTGGGATGACTGCAATGTGGTGTCCATGATCGGCGTGGTTGGTGATGAGTGGTGAGGGTAGGGAGGGGCTGTTGGGAGAGAGGGTTGAAACACATATTTGAGGGAGCCTACCTGATGTTTAGAGAATCAGGGGTTCTGGGTCATCCTGGTCCAGACAGATCCAAACAGGAATTGCCCTTTTCTTCGTCTGCCCTTTTCATCAGATGACCAAGCGAGAGACACTGTTGATTTAAGAGTTAAGAAAGGAAAGCAAGGGGCAGGGATAAGCAGGTGGGAGGGGCTTACATCACATGATTAAGATCCACATTCACCTGTTCACCAACTGCAAAGGAAAAGAGGCTGCTGAAAGACATGAACATTGGTGGGAGATGTGACTGTCTTCCTGGAGCTAAACAGGTGCAAAGATGAAGGTCTTGGAGACAATAGATTGTGGGATGTTTTCCCCACTAGTCCAGGCCCTGCAACATTACTGTGCATTGCTTGCATCAGGAACATCAGAATGGCCACCGGAAAGCATGCTGCTCGCTAAAAATCACCCAAAAGTGCGCAGTAAAAATCCAAAAAATAGGCCGCCATCCACTTTTGCCTATCTCAGTGGTAACACAGGAGACCACTGCCAAAACCCATCATTTGGCTACCCACAGAGCAAGGCTGATTGCAAAAGAAACACAGAACTGTGTGAAAATCTGTTTTTCTTGGTTGTTAAATTTGCAAAAAATCATGGCTCACAAACCACCCAAAAGATCCAACCTCCTTGTTGGGTGTTAAACATCATTCTACTTCAAGAATCCACATAAATACAATATCCACAGATGTACACTTATCAGAAGAAAATCCACATTGAAGATTGCTTGCTTTCAGAAATATGTCAAAAATGGGTGCAATACCGTTACTCACCTCTGTCAGAAGCTGGCGATTTCTAATACCTGTCATGTGTAAAGTTGGACATTGAACTCAAAGTATGCCAAAGAAAGACTTGCTATCGGAAGCCTAAGAGGTGGAGACAATTCAAAACTATATTTTAAAAAGGCTTGAATTAAGAAATTGGTTGATGTATTTGTTAAAAAAGTTATATTTTAAGACAAGACAATTTCAGACATTGGGCCTCATTACACGGTAGGCGCTAAGGGATTACCGGTACCGGTAAGGTCACCGGTGCCGGTAATCCCTAGTGCCCTTCTACAAGGTCCCTCAGCGGGTCCCGTCCTTAATGCCTGGTCTGACCAGGTGTTGAGGATGGGACCCGCTGAGGGACTTCAGAGCTAATAACGGTACCGCAAATAGCAGTACCGTTATTAACTCCTTCCCCATTCCCATTGAGCCCTATGGGGGCTCGAATGGGAATGGGGAATGGTATTTGGCATGGGGACTTACCGGTCCTCCAGGGTCAGAATGACCCGGTAAGTCCCCATACCGCCTACCCGGACCCGGTATGCAGTAAGGGATTAGCCATGCCGCTAATAGCGCCATGGTTACCTCCTACGGTGTAATGAGGCCCATTGTGTTTCAAAGTTAAGGTTTCCCACACTGAGCTTCAAAGACATTCCTCACCTTCTCCCTAAACAAAGGAATCTTTTCCCCTGTGCTCTGATGAGTATCTGACAGGCAAGTGTGAAATGAAATAGGAGGGGCACTCTGGCATGTTGCTATGGGAAAGAAACAAAGAACTCCCTTGAGCTGAATGGGAATGCTAATTTGGGTGTGATGAGAAACCAGCACTGGCAGGAAGACAAGCCATGTGACTCTCTGACTCAGCCAAGCATTGGAGGCGGGCCAGACTGAAAATGTGGATTTGAAAATGAAGTAACGGTATGTTCCAGAAAAAGACTTATAGCAAATTGTACTGAACTGATACAAATATGAAATTTATAGGTTGTTAAAATGAAAAATTTGCTCACAGTTTAAAACTAATCTGGAATCTGTGCGACATTCAGAGACTGAACCACGAAAAAGTTCATATTCTAGCAATTGTGATTATGTTAGGAACATGAAAAATTACAGGAATATGCCCAGATGGTATGTGCATGTATGTGGAAAAAATTGTACAGATCCGAAAATGTGTAGCCAACCGAAAGAGCGAACAACTGTCATTTATGAACCAAAACTCGTAGGAAGAGAAGATTTGGACAGAAACGTACCTTATTCAATCTGTCAAGTAATTATGTATTATTAACAAGTTGTGCATATTGGAAATATGTTTTCTGGGAAAAATAGATTTGCTGGGTAAAAGCAAAGGGGAGGGATTTCCTTTGGACCCTAAACACAGTGTCATTATGACACATGATGACACATCATGACACACTGTTTCTTTCTCAAATCAGGAGAGGGGGAATCCTCTGACCTATCAGATCCTTAGAGGGTTGGGCATAGTCGAATCAGCCTCCCACCCCTTTGGAAAATGGATAAATAGGGACTGTTGAGGACCCAAAAAGACACACACTTTCACTCATCAACTGATCCACTGGCGAAGCACCCTGCAGGAAGATCCAGACTCCAGAACCTAGATCCAGACTCTAGAACCTAGATCCAGACTCCAGAACTCTGAAGCAGAAAGGCCAATCTAAAAAGCTGAACCCTTTTCTGCAGGCCTTTAAAATATAGCAACCTGATTAACCCCTAAACTTCCACTGGGCCTAATCTAACTCATTCAACAGCCTGGCTGAGCTGTTTGCTGCTTCTGGCCAACAACCTTTGCTAGAACCCAAGATCCAGATCAGTCCAGCAGAGCTCTAACCCAGAACCCATCAGATCCAGTCCAAGAGGACTGCGCAGAGACCAGAGTGCTGAAAGCAGAACCAAGCACCTGAGACCTGTCTGGTGGCGAGCGAAGTCCAGTCCAAACCTTTGACCAGATCTTTGACTGGTCCATTTTAAACCAGAGTTGTGAGTATTTAGCGTAGAACTGTCCATAGTCATCTCTTAGTTTAAAGTAATCCATCCAACCCATTCCAACATATCCAGACTGCATTGTAGAATCTCTTTTGTCCATTCTGAATCCTTTCTTATCCATCTAATCCTGTGATAATTGTTAGTGTAAGCAAACCGATTTGCAATTCAAAGCGCACTTTCATTAGAAATCTTGACTCCTTTTGAGAAAAATCGACCTCTACTAAAACCTCCCCCACGGGGAGCCCGAGAGCCCCAAATGGAAAAGCAGATTCAGGCAGACACAACGCAGCATTTCGGAAAACAACCACGTTGTGTCTGCCTGAATCTGCTTTCCCATTTGGGGCTCTCGGGCTCCCCCGGAGCCCGAGAGCCCCAAATGGGAAAGCAGATTTAGGCAGACAACGCAGCATTTAGCATTTCCCATTTGGGGCTCTCGGGCTCCCCACGCTTCAAAAGCGACCGCAAACATAAATACGTTTTTAAAGCTGCGGTTTTATTTCTAAGTTTTCCGGGCTCCTCCAGCACGGAAAACTTAGAAAAAAAAACGCAGCTAGTGCTTATTTTTTGTAAAAAAAATAAATAGCACTTACCGAGATTCAGCTGCAGCTTTCCTGCTCTGGTCTCCGGTCCGCGTCCTCCGAGTCCCGGCACTAATGAAGGGAAAGCCACCCAGCGGTAGACTTTGTTTACTACAGCTGGCTGGCTTTTCCTTCATTAGTGCCGCAAAAGCAAAAGCCAGCACAGGAGGGCCTCCATTTCACAAAATGGCTGCGCCCCTGTGCTTGCTTTTTCGAATTTTGAGCTTGAATAGCTCAAAATTTTACATAGGAAGTTTTAAAACGGAGGATGCTAGTATTTTTTTTTTAATGTGACCTATCTATTTTTTAAATAAAATTTTTTACTAGACCATCCCTTTAAGAACGTGCTGGAAATTCCTAGAGAGACACAGTAAGAGATGTGGTTAGTGTGATGGATGGCCAGGAGCGGTAGTGTACAGTGCAGAATTACAAAGTTAACTCATAAAAAAAATATAAAAGACTGGTCCATTGACACACTTGTGCATGGAATAAAACCGATTAATGCACACGAGGACATTTTGTCTGTATTACATCTACACTTGAAAATTACAAAATTGATTGACACACTAACTGCAGCATAGAACAAAGGCATTGAAAATGTTTAGCCTTAAAGAAAATTATCCACTACCAGCTTCACATTGGAAACCTGCAAAGAGAATAATGAGCACAAAATAACACAAAATTAATGTAGTTCACCAGGAGTGATACTGGGCAGCACATGAGTATCACAACATCTGAAAGTCATATAGTGCCAGTTCTTGGATCCCCCTCCATTGCAGGAGAGGGCTTGCTTTCAAGCCATGACTTGGATGTCTCCCCCTAATGAAGAGGGCACGCGTCTTCTTCAAATGGGCTACTCCCAACAATCTGTAGAACCCAAAATGTGTTTCGCAGTACTGAAACACCAGCCAGAAAACAATGTTCATATTTTCACAGCATTGTTGATTGTTTATAAAACAATACCAAGCATGAAAGAAAGTAGCACCTTTTTGATTCTTGGAGTTAGTTGAATAATGACAGCCAGTAGCTTCAACGCATCAATAGCCAATAACCTGATTCCTTTTAGCTGGAAGGAGTCTATAATAGTACCATTGTTTACGAAAGACAATAGACTCGACCCAAGATGTTACCGCCCAATCTCATTAATTAATTCCTCAGCCAAATGGCTGGGTAGGATGGTATATAATCATATAATATAATCAAATGGGCAGAAACTAATAATATCCTTTCTAGGGAAAAATATGGTTTGGGAACAGGAGTTGTGACTGGCAAGCAGGCCCTAAACCTCAGGTTGATATTGTACACGTATGTCTAGGTGCATGGATTCCTAGTCTCCCTGGGGTATATGGACCTCAGTTCTGCATTTGATAATGGGACCTGGCAAAAATGGTGATATACCCTGCATTCACGTGGCTTGCCCTGGCCACCCCTGAACCTGCTACTCTCACAGCCGAACAATCTCTCTTCAGGGGTGAGATCGCACAATAAGGGTAAGGCTACATAATTCTGTGTGTTGCGTGGAGTTATGCAAGGGTATGTGCTGGCCGTGTTATTGTTTATTCATTATGTCACCACACTATCTCTAGACCTAAATGAATTAACAAAGGACATGCCCAGAATGGCAGGTGCAAATATCTGTGTCCTATAATATATGGATGAGTCAGTCATTTTGGTCCACACCCCAAAAGCTTTACAGAAACCTGGAACTGGATATGTCAGATATATGGAAATTAGGGATTCAGTCTTTAATCCAACTTAATGTGTGAGTAAGCCTGTTAGTAATTTACCCTGTATTGCAGCTTCTGGACGGAAACCAGAGCTTATCTCCGAATGCACATATCTTGGAATAGTGTTCAACGATGTACTGGACTGGGGTGGCCATATTAACTGCCCTGCCACTAAAATTGCTGAAGCATCTGGGGCTTTCATTAATTTTGGGTCATCTATAAGCGCTTTGGATTAAGGTGCTATATAAATAACACATCATTAAAACACATCATTATCTGACCTTTGATTCAATTTTCCCATGGATAAGGCTAGGTTAACAGCAATCAGTGCATTTGGGGCTGACGTTTGGGGGCTTTCTCTGGGTTGCTGCTGATCCAAATCAAAGAAAATATTTGATCGCAATATGTTTTTGAAGTAGCAAAATCTGCCAGTCCTATTTGTTTCATTGGGAGGCTGGCCTAGATTACTACATGAGTGATCTAATCAGTCCTAAACCTTTACTATTCTGGATTGAACCCAAAGTTACATCTGACACCACATATTTTCATTACGGATCTATTCTTCTCAGATGTCGCTCCTAAAATCCCTTGTTTAAATCAACTGATTGAAACACCTGTGTATAGGCGCGTTACAAATGCCATATCATATCATATCATATCATATCAACTAAAAAAGCGATGTATTTCCCCTGGTCTTTCCAAAAGTTTCAGTTCCTCCTCACGTACATAAAGCAGATGCAATTTCAGTTTGCTCCAGATGTATGGAACAGGGGAACCCACACCATAGTACTGAGATAAGGAAAGTCTCAGTCTCCTATTATTTCACACTTGATTGCCATCTTGCAAAAGATAACTCTATGTGTTGGTGCCTGAGGCTGCGTAAGAGGTGTGTGCTGTTTAGTTTGTGGGCCAACTGTCTACTGATATCCTTTGTGCTGAGCCGACACACAAATGCAATTCGCCATCTTGAGAGCACACGCTGCCCTTGCGATGATAATTCTCAGGGTGACCTTACTCACTTCGAATTTTTTTGTCCGCTATCACGTACCTTAAGGACAAGACTTTTAATCCCTCTACTAAGAAAGAGTAAATGTAGAACAATAGTTGATGAGAAAAGAAGCCTGTGTTCCATGCCTGATAAATGAGCTGCCAGTGATGTAAACTCCTTCATTGAAGGAGCTTTTTTATTGAATGATGAATGTCATCAGAGTAATTCATGTATTTCTTTGTATTCGTATGGGTTTTATCACTGTTATGTCTGTGCATACTTGTTCTATCTCGTATTGTATTATTATCATTTGATGGTGGTTTTCACCCTTCAAAATGAAGATTTGAAAGTAATTAAAGTAATGACAGGGCAAATTAAGCATCATAGCTATCATCATTTGTTTTATTCCAAGTCTTGAATGTGAGATACTTTACTGTGCAGAGTCCCTAAATGTTGAATTGCCAACCGGAATATTAAGATTTGGTGCATTGTGTCATTTTACTGTATTTGCTATTTCACGCAGTCATGGCCTAGTTGTGTTTAAAATCCCAACAGCTGAAAACATCTGGCCACATAAACATGTTGTCCTCATTCATTCATTCTGCAGCTGTTGTTTTTCTATATTGTATTGATGTATAATGGTAGAAAGCTAGTGTTTAAAGTGTAGAACATATATTAATGATTGTAAGTGCCTAAATATGTGTAAACTGACTTTAAACAAATGCATCTCTCAAGTTCATGTTAAGTAAGGATGCAATGTTTTCCAAATTCAGTAGTTTGTTACAATTTGTTGCAGTGTGTGATGACAAACAAATGCCAACACTCACTGCAACCCCGTTTCCCAATGTGTACCTTCACTCTTTAAGCTTTCTGGTTGTGGGATATTGTGCAGAATGCTGAAAAGCACCATTATTTGGCACACTTTTCAGGTTAGTGGTGCAGATCTCCGCCCCCCGTGGGCACATAGTGAAGCCAGCTCTTCTGCAACCCGATCATTCAGTTGTGTTGCTGGAACATATGCGTGGAACATCTTATCGCATTTCCACAGCATTATAAACATACAGTGCTGGGGTCACAAACCATGGCTTTAAAGCAGATGCATTGACATTGGCATTTGAAAAGTTACAAAATGGAATTAAGCAGCAAAAAGCACAATATGACAAATACATACACATAAGCAAGTCACCATATCCAAAGTCACATTACAGCATGTTTTCACTGTGAAGGCACTGACAATGCAAACTACCCTGCCCACACTCAAGAGGGGAGTTAAGCTGAGAAGCCAAAGTATCCCAGCATGGAACTATGCAATATAAAGCGTTACATGTGAGAACAGGCAGTTTCCCAAATGGAGCTTTTCCTGAGAAGCTACTTCCTTTGATGGGGTAGTGAAGCAATGACATCAGAAAAGGTACTACAGCTATAATCTGCACATAACGACGAAATAAAGCATGACTGCATAAGAGGATATGGGGTCAGAGGTTCAGACTTTCTGCTCATCATTGGAGTACTGGGATTTCTTGTTGCAGAATGTTTGCTCAGTTGCCTCGATGACATTAATCCAATTTGAGTACAGTCAAGGCTTAGGGAATGATAGTGTGCTGCAGAATGCGACTTCCACCTATATCAGCTAAGCAACCGTTTTAGGGAAAGTGATGAAACTTGGAATGAGTTTTACCATGGCAAGAATTACTTGACAAGAACCTTTACAGAAAGAAGACAGGGGCAAAACAGAAAGCCTTGGCAACCGACCTTGCCAAATGACCATGCGGTACAGAAGCTTAACAATGAAAATAGCTTTTCAATTATACTGTCACGTTTAAGATATCCTTGTACAATTTCAGCTAAGATGATAATTACATGGGAGCCCACTAAGTTTGCTTTCCAAGCATGTACATTGGATATTGACAGGAAACTGATCCTCACTCTACAAATACGCTGCACATAAGGCCTCCTGTGAGGATGAGGAAACACTTTTCTATTTTGTCTCTTCATTGAATAGGTAACTGCATTGCCATTTTCTCCAAGGGACCACCCCCTATCAGTACACACATATGTAGCCCACAAAATAATCACCAACTGCACAGTAGTTTAATGACTGGGACATGCTAAAGCAATGGCACCCAAGGACAGCGAGCCTAAAATAGAGTTAAAATGGGAAGTGTGATGTGTGAATTACCTAAAGCTAAAATGGAGGAACACACAGCTCTACATCATGCTCAGAAAGGAACTAAATAGCAGTAAAAAAAATCGAATAAAGGGGACATGCCCAATATTACAGTTATGTAAATAGCACTAGTTTACCACCATAAACACGCTGGTATGTTACGCTGGGGTGAATAACAGTGAATAGGGGCCTTCACTCTCTCATTGAAGGGGAGTGTCAATTCTATATCCTTTTAACAAATCCCACTAGCCACAAAAGTCGTGTGATGAATAAAACGCACTGGATCCTGTTTTTCCCAATTACAAGGATACGTGTTCTATTTAATACATATGCTGTGATTGAAAAAAAATGTCTTATACCATTTAGTATTTTGTTCACCAAAATCAATCTTTCTTTTTAGCGTAGCCTTTAATTGTTAGCCCTTTGGAAAAACAAATGGGCCAGGGGAGAGACCGTGAGGCCCTTTGTGTGAGTTTATATCACCAAGAACTGCTCTTCTTACTCTCCACTACCACTGTAGTTCTCCCCATCCTAATACTCTATGCTCCTTACTCCCTTCTCTATCCATCACTCACTTCTCTCCCACTCTCTCTTTATTGTTCCAAACACTTGTATGCGTCTTCGCCCATACCCTTTCTCCTTCTCACATAGTACTGACGTAAAGCAATCCAGTGATGTAAATGGCTTCTGTATTTTTTTGTTTTACGTTAAAATATCTATCCATTTTTCTACTATGTCAAACTAGATACCTAGGAGGGGCGTGGCTGCTTTTTATTAATGCTCCAATCCTCTTTCATGATTTTAATTTACATGGAGGACCATCTGCTTACTGATTTATTGATATGACAGGGGCACTGTTCATCTCTGTTGTGTTTTATCTCATTTTGGTCAACTGGAGTGCAGGATTTTGGTTGTATCTATGGTGACGACTCCTTTGGCGACACATCCTGTGGTGGCGCCTCTCTGATGAGAACATGCTGGCGCCATTGCGAGTGGCGATGCTGTTCCATCATTTTCAATTTTGCCGAATTCAAACTTCACAACAGGTTGGTAGTATCGCTTTAATTCCGATGCGGCTTACAGTGGAACCATGAATGATATGATGTGGCTGCTAGTATTCCCATGATGCTGTGTCAAGTTGTTCAGGTTACGGGTTAGATAGGTGATCTTTTATTCTGCTCTTGCTAAAAAAAATGGTGTAACAATTTTATTGGACACAGATCTCAGCTCAAATAATTCAACAAAATAAGGACTCCCACGACAGATAGATATCAATATCCATAAAAAAGCTGCAGGAAATATTTATGGCTAAATACTACTGATATGAGCACCTGGAAAGAACTTCCACAAGATCGTGTTAGGTCTACATCTACAATGTAATAATTTGTGGACACTGCAAGTACTGATTTTTCATTGAATCGTAAATCTCAAGCTAAATTCATAAACTCTAAATCTAGGAATGAATTGTAGAACTTCATCGAAGAACTGGAACTAATCAATGCTTGATGTCTAGTTAACCCAGATACTAATGAGTTTTTTCACTGGTGCATAAATCATTTTTGGGAATTAATTACTTCTTCTCCAATAAATATTTTCTTCTGATAATATTACTTCCACTACTAAAGCACGGGTTATTTCAGACCATGCCCCTAGTTGTGCTTTCTTTGATTGTGACTGCTCTGAATCTAGAGATGTTTATTGGAAGATTAGTAACCCCTTACTTGTCGATAATGAAAATTATTCACCTGCATAATTAATTCTTTAAAAATAATATGTTTTATGAAACAACGGTTCCCAACAGGATGGATGCATTACAGTTATTTGTGGACACACCATTCAATGCTCTGCTCATAAAACAAGTATATAATGACTTTGCTAATTTTCTATTTTTGGAAATAAAACAATTAGAACATATTTATATTAGAAACTAATCTGAGATTACATTAACTCATGTAATAAATACATGTATTAAATACACTGTTAACTAGAAAAATACATTATTCAAAATTAAATAAAAATTCTACGGTGGATCAAAGAAAGCAGGTTCACTTTTGGGCGAATTCCTAAAACATAAAGCTGAACGCACTCAAATCAAAAACATTTATTGCCCTAGTACTATACAATCATTAACTGAAAACTCTGAAATTATAAACACATTATCCATTATTATAAAACATGATATACTCCTAAAGATACTTCTTCTCTCCCACTAATTACTAAACATCTTTTAAAACTCTGTATGACAATGCTAATAAACCGAATATAGCATTTCTAGATAATAATCTCTCTTTACATCAAGTGAAGCAAGCCATTTTAGAATTAACAAAAGGTAAGATTACTTTTCTGTTCAATGCTATGTTTGCTTTATTGATTTACTGTCCTCTTTACACCTCATACTATTTAACAAATATCAATAACCAACAATCCTCAGGTACATTCTCTGATGCTCTAATTATTATTTTTCTCAAGCCAGTTAAAAATATTAACCAATGTCTCTAATCAATATAAAATGTAACAATTTTGTCAAAATACTATCTAACAGACTTGATGGCATAAAACCTTCTCTTATTCACACAGATCAGTTGGGATGCATTAAAAATAGACATGCTGCTTCCATTTCCCACCTGCTTTGTCACATAGTAGATTTAGCTAACAATTGTACAGATCCTTTAATTCTAACTTCACTAGATGTTGAAAAATCATTCAATCAGGTTTCTTGGGATTTTATATTTCCGTCCCTCATCTGGTATGATATTGCCCTACATTTATGAGTTTATAAATATTCTATTCACCTCACATAGGGGCCGATTCATGGAACAAATGTGCGCCGAAAATCGTGGCGGAAGATGGCGCAAGTGTGAAAAAGCAAGCGCACGCGTGCGAGTCATGGAAGGCCCTGCACGTTTTTTCGCCAAATCCTTACGTGGTGCACACAGGTGCACACATCATTGCAACATCCAGAACGCCTTACGCGACGTGCACAGCAAAAGCGCACAAAGTCAGTGCACATACCAAAAAGGGGGTGGAACACGCGGAATGGGGAACAACGCATGAAAAAGAAGGCGTAACTGGGGAAGTACTGCAGGGAAATACACGGAACGCCCACACGCACGCGAAGTACACGTATTCATGGAATCGAATAGGGGAAACCTGCACACGGCCGAAGACACGCACAGGCCTAAACACATCCGCCACACGAAAGCAGGCGGTAGCGTCCCTGCGCATTACAAAAGTGTGTGCAAACAACAAACACGTATATACAGCTATGATGAATGTACCATTCTGTGGCCCCCTAGGAGAAATGACGTGTCACGCAATGCTCAGGCAAAACGACCCCTGCAGCCCACTTGCGTGTAAAAAAACACACGCAGTACGCTGTGGCGGTCAGGAACACAAAAAACACCTATGTGATCAACACGCAGGCTAGTATGCCCTGATAAAAAGGGGTACGCAACTAACAGGGACGCCCGCATTATTTAAAATAGCGTGTGTGACTCACCGTCTGCCTTGCGTGTAGAAGAAGAAGGCGTAGCCAACACCCATGCCAAAAGAAGAAGTACGCACTGTAGCCGCTGTGAAGTAATCGCGTGTGAACCCCAATGTCTGGAAAACACATGCACTGCTTTCCACGAAAAGCACGTACAGAGCGATGGAAACCCACGTGGGACCTTCAACCCGTGCCAGGGAAACACCCACACGCACGTTACGTCACATACGTGCTTACGCGCTATGGGCCTTTCCTCAAATTACATGCTAACGTGCAGTTTTTTCACATGCCAAATCACTCTGTATCAAGCTGGCCACGCGACAACACACGGAAGACCACGCTGCTGCCCAGAAGACCATTTTCCTACACCCTACAGCCCTGAGCCCGCTCCCACCTGCCATCTGCTGCTGCCTGCCTTGCGGCCACTGGTGCCTGCATGTCAGCCATCTGCAGGGGTCCAGTTGCTGAGACCACCCCTGCTGGAACAGAAGACTCCCGACTGAAGTTCCATCGCTGCACAGCCCAGCATCAGGACCCAGTTGCCCACCCACACCTGCCTTAGGGGTTGCCATGTCGGGGGAAACCCCATCGCAGACCACTGGCAACCCCCAGCCAGAGAGGCAGAGGGCTACCAGCTTCAGTGCCGCAGAAGTTGGTATCCTGGTGGAGCAAGTCCTGGTGCATTATGATGCCCTCTTCGGAAGGCCACGAGCCAACAATGAAGGACAGAAGAGGATCTGGAATGACATTGTGGCTGCCCCCAACGTCGAGGGGGTGGCAGCCCGTGACATGGCACATGTCTGGAAGCACTGGGAAGACTTCAGGTCCAGGACCCTCAGCAAGGCCTGGCGCCTCTTGGATGCAGCGCTTGCAGAGGGGTGCCGGGTCCGCCTTACCAACAACCAGATGAGGGTCCTGGAACGTATACGCCCAGTGCTCCACCTCCAGTTCCTTCAGAGGCAGACCCGTCTGGAGTCGAGCGGTAAGTGTCCATGGGTACTGATTGGATGCAGTGCATGTTGAGGTGTGCCAGGAGTGTGAAGCTTGGACCTATGTCTGGAAAGCCCCATGTAAGGATGTGTATGTACTGTGGCATGGTTGTGGTGTGACACGTGGATGCTGGTTCCACCTTCATGTACGTGCACGGCATAAATGTGCGTGTGTGTGTTTGACATGTGTGCGAATGTGATACGCCATGAATGCATGTGACAGAGACATGTAGGAGGCTGATAGGCAGATGTGGCATAGTTGCCGATGATTTCACTGTGACAGGTGGTGGAGATGTACAGATGCATGTATGTCTGGTTGCATGTGTGCATGTGTTCGCACTCCTGTGTTGCATGTGACGTCAGGCTAACCTTTGGATGCTCATTCTGTTGTATGTGCATGGATGTTGCTGCCTGCTGCAACATTCCTGTTAATTTGCGTATGGGTTCGAATGATATGTGTGTTGGGGAGTGTGATGCCAAGTGTGAAGTTTGACACTGCCTCTCATGTGCAACTGTCATGTGTGTATCAGACCATTGTACAGTGCCCTGATGCCTGTGTTCTGTCTCTCCCTGTCTGCAGCGTCAACTGATGAAGAGGGCGGAGACGGTGTTGTGGAGCACAGCGGCAGGGATCCCACCACCAGCCGGGGACACTAGGCCCAGCTCCCCTCCTGGGTTGTCATCTCTCTGGGGAGTGAGGAGTCTGGTGCCGTGTTCGTGGTCGCAGCTGCTGAGGGTAGGTCCAAGAGGCAGAGGTCGGAGGTGGACTCCTCAACAGCAGAAGGGGCAGGAGGAAGATGGCACGGAGTCATCCAGGTTGGTGGGGGGTTTGGTTGAGGAGGAGGCCATGGAAGGCCCACGCACGGGGCCCGGAGGGGGGCATTCCACTGGTGCTAGTGATGCAGTACAGGGGCAGGGACAGGAGGCAGCACTGGCCGCTGTGGAGGTGCCTGTGTGTAATCCTGTCCCCGATCCTGTGACTGCATCATCCCGCACCAGCAGGGATACCTTCGTCCAGACCCGTTTTCAGGGAGGGGATGCGTGAACAACAACTGGCCTTCCTCTCCCTGCGGACGTGGCTATCCGGGACCGGGTTGAGCCTGTCCTGGATGGGGTGGCGTTGAATCAACATTGCATTCAGGATGACGTGCAGGGTTCTCGTGTGGACAATGCACGTCATTTTGAATGCCACATTGATCGCGTCGACCTACTAGGACGGGTCAGCAGTGCTGGGTTCCTCTGTGTGCTGGAACTTCTATTGATTCCCTCCTCAACTGAACCCCCTATGCATCAGTCGTCCCCCGTGCCATCTTCCTGCCCACGTATCACCTGGGCACCCTGTGGAGCTGCCCCTGACCCAGCGGCCAAGCTGGTGGAGGACACATCCCTGCCACAGTCGGGAGTCGGAGGTCCAGCAGGGGTGGCCACCCCAACAACTGGACCCCAGCAGGAGGAGGACGTGCAGGCATCGACTGGCAGGACACATGCACAGCAGCAGCAGGCTCAAGGTGGGAGCGATGATGGCTTCGGGGCCATTAATATCACAGGGGCCGGCATCGGCCAGAGGGCAGGAGGACCCTGGATTGGGAGTGTCTTCCGTGTGGCAGCGGTTGGGCCGGCAAATAGATGCAGAGCGCCAGCGGGAGGAAGAGGCACGGTTCACTATGGTCAGGGTGGAGAACTCCATGCGCAGGACATTGAGGCAGGCTGAGTGCCTCGAGGAAACTCGCAGGGAGTTGGTGTAGGCCATGGCTGCATCCCTGCGAGACCGCAGAGCCATCGAAGAGGCCGCCTCCAAGATGTTGAGGAGGAATTCGATGATGCTCTGGCCCAGGACATCAACAAGTGAGCTGTTGGACTTGCCTGCCGCCTTTGTACATAGTTCTTTAGGGTTAGGTTTCCTTTTTTTTTCTTTATTTGGAGTTCATGGACTTTGCTCCACTTTAAGTATATAGTTATTTTTATAGGATTTTTGGTAGGTTTCCTTTTGTTTAGGCATCATGGACCCTTCGAACTTACAGTGTATATAGTTCCAGACTTGTTCAAACTTTAGGACATGAGTCGGGGCCTGCTGGCAGGTGCCTGTCACTGCTGGGTGGGCGTGCAGGGGAACATGAGTCAGGGCCTGCTGGCAGGTAGCGTCACTGCTTTGTGCAGGGGGACATGAGTCGGGGCCTGCTGTCAGGTGCCCATCACTGCTGGGTGGGTGGGTAGGGGTGCAGGGGGACATGATTCAGGGCCTGCTGGCAGGTGTCCATCACTGCTGGCTGGGTGGGTGGTTGGGTGGCTGTGGGACATTAGTTGGGACATGCTGGGAGGTGCCCGTCACTGCTGGATGGGTGGGGGACATGTGTTAGGCCTCACAAGTTCATGGTGCCATGTGGGCTGCCTGCAGGGCATGGTCAGGGGTGTAGGGTAGTCCCCTGTTGTGTGGGCTGCCTGCGGGGCATGGTCAGGGGTGTCGGGTAGTCCCCTGTGGAGTGGGATGCCTGCGGGGCATGGTCAGGGGTGTAGGGTTGTCCCCTGTGGTGTGGGCTGCCTGCAGGGCATGGGGAGGGGGGAAAGGGCACACCCAGGAGTGCCCACCCTGCCAAATCGCGTGTGAAACTCCCTGCGCACCCCTCAGGATACATATACCCCGCTCGCGCTATTGAAAACGTGTGTAAAACTCCCCGCGCACCCCTCGGAATATGCGCAGGCAGCCCATCGTCCCTCCCCATGACCCACAGGAAGCCCATGCACCCTCCCCATGCCCCACAGACAGCCCATACCACAGGGTGGACTTTTTCCACACATTTTACCTAATGCGAGCGGGGTACGTGTATTCGAGGGGTGCGCAGGATCTTTTGCACGTGTTTTCGATAGCGCGAGCGGGGTACGTGTATTCTGAGGGGTGTGCGTGGACTTTTACATGTGTTTTCGATAGCGCAAGCATGGTACGTGTATTCCGAGGGGTGCGCGGGGAGTTTTGCATGCGTTTTCGATAGTTCGCGAGGGGTACGTGTATTCCGAGGGGTGTGCAGGGAGTTTTCCATGCGTTTTCAATAACGTGAGTGGGGTACGTGTATTCCAAGGGGTGCGCATGGCCTTTTCCATGCCTTTTCATGCTTGGGGGTGCTGTAGGGGATTTGTGCAATGTTTTTGGTGCACGGGGCGGGATTGGGGCGTTACTGGCGCTGCTGCAGGGTTGCTGCACCGCTCTGCGCCACGGCTGGTCATGGATGTTCAAATCCATAAATACGCTGAATTACCCTCTAAATCTCACATTTCGATTAATAATACCCTCCATAACTCCAACAACCCAACACATTTGACCATTATCTTTACTTATTTTCATCTTAGCTTTAGAACAATTGCTTCAAAACACGTGTAATGACTCTAAAATTCAGGGATTTAATTATAATAACACAGAAACTCATTGTTCATCTTATGTAGATGATATGATCCTATATTTTAGTAACCCACACATTTCCCTTTATAGTGTATTAAAAAAGAAGGAGCTATATTCTGTTGTCTACGGGTATAAACGTAAAGTTAATAAATCAGAAATTATCCCCCTTTTAACTTATGTCCCCTATCAGATGGTCATCGTTCCAGCATGTCTTGGAATGAAAATTCACTTGAATTATCTTGGTGTACTGCTTGCTAAGGATAGTACATCCATTATAAACCTCAACTCAAAACATGTTTTTTCCAAATTCAATGAATGAAATGGTTACCCTTCTACTGGTTATGTTGGGGGAGCTTAGAAACTATTGAGAGGAGGGCGCTTACCCCTAGTATGTCTACCCTTTTTCTATGTTGTAATTTATATTCCCAGACTCTTTGTTATGACTCTATTTTACCAACATTCATTTGTAAGAATAAAACTCTCAGAATTGCCATCAATAAATGTATAAACTTAGATGATCTATACCCAGAGGTGGTGTTGGCTCTCCTGACTTTTGACTATATCATTGTTAATTTGTCCTTAGACCTTTTGTTCAGATATATTATATTTTCTCCAACAATGACATATCTCCTTCATGGTGTCATTTGGAAACTTCCTTAGTAACATCTTTTAGTATCTGTGTCTTCCTTAAATTTACTGATGGCTCTCGTATTAAGAAATACAGCTTCGTTCTATGTCTGAAACGTGCATGGAAGGATTGTTACAATGTAATTGGTGAAGAAGTTGCACAATGTAGCACTTCTATTTGGTTAAACAGAGATATACAAATTGTGAATAAATCACTATGCTAACACTCTTGGAATAACAATGGTAGTTTATGCATATATCAGAAGGCCGAAAGGTGGACTGCCATTGGGAGCTAAGTATCCCCTGCAACTTCTAGAAGTGGAAAAAACTAAAATTATCTCTTGGCAGGCAAAATACTATCTCATGGTAATGATGTATACGAGACTGCTTTGCAAGAGATGATAATTATCACCATATATGATCTAACAACGGCAAAAGAGCACACTGAAAATCGTCAGAGCACTGGAAGCCTTGTTACTGAAGAACATGAGGATAGCGTTGATAGTTGTATGTGGTGATTTCAATGCCAGAATCCCTAGAGATTGCTTAGAAGATGAAACAGAATCTATGCAATGTTCTTCACCATGCGCATGGGGGACACTGGAATTGGGATGCAAGAAAGGGATGTTGTGGGCTGATTTACTGTACTCACTTGGATTAGATATGATGAACAGAAACTGCCCCTCAGATTCTCCATCACACTTCACCTGGTCTTCTGCATGTAGCTCTAGTACTTTAGACTATAGGCCTCATTGCAAGTGTGGCGATACAGAAATAAGGGTGCCGGTTACACCGTACCGGCACCCTTTCCAGACCGCCACACTGCAACTCTGCCTCCCTGGCCGTTGAGCCCGGCAGGTCTGACCTGCCGGGTGCAGCCACCCCGGTAGGCAGAGTTGTCATAGAAGCACCGTTGCTAAGGTTCTTCCGTGTACCCATTCCCATAGAGTCCTATGCGACTCCATAGTAATGGGGACTTACACTTTCCACTGCCTGATATCCCGGGCCGCCATGACTTGTAATGTCCCTCGTAATGATGCCCCATGTCTTTTGCACTAAATTGTCTACTTTGGTGGTTGGTATGTGTGAAATCTATAGAGAAGAGAGTGATCATCTACCACTCAGTTGTGCTCTAAATTGGGTAATAACAACAGATAATTGCAGGGAGAGTGCTGCGCTTGCAACTAACTCACAGAATAATCCCAATACTTGGACTTCAAAAATCCTTAGTGGGGTAGGTGAAGTGGCAACAGAGCTGCTTACCAGTTACATTAATGAGTGTGCATGGATACTTCACAATGCTATGACCACAGATATGGCTAAATAGGGAATTGTAAGATAACAGATCTATGTAAAAAAGATCAGTACAAGTATTAACGTAGTTAAGAAAAGGCTCAATATTCAAAAAGCAAACAAGGTACAGTTGACCCATCAGCATTGTTTTGATATTGCACTGAGGGAAATGATTTGGCGGCTTAGAAGAGAGCTCAGGGGTATAGCATGTGACAAACATGAGACAAAGAAACAGGTACAATTGGTAGGTACATATCATGCACAGTACAGATTGTGGTTAGAGCAGCATAAATACGCCTTAGAATGTAAGAAGTGGGGAAACGAGTATATTGTGGCATGAGAAATGACAGGAAAATGTTCTGAAGGATCATCAACTCACATAAATAATTGTTCCACTTGATTTGTGATGTACTGGAAGGGAACTAGGCAAGACACATAAAGGTTACCCATGGTGCCATCTCCACCAAAACTGCTCCTAACAACACAGGCACTGCAGTACGGTGGTAATACTGTTTAGAATAACTAGACATTGAAAAACGCATTGCTAGTTATAAAACATCTATGGCACCAGGGGCTGATGGGACTTGCAATCAACTGATAGAAAATGATCCAAAGGTATGGCCTGGTGCATTATATTGGTTGTTCACCTTTAATTGACAACACCCAGCACCCCCCCGACTACATGGAAAGAAAGCATTATAGTTCCCATCCACAAAAGAAGCGACAGACAAGATCCATGTAATTACAGGTTGCTGGCTATGCTCAATGCCACCACAATATTTTTTCCAATGTACTACTTGGGGAACTAAACAATTGGATCCTGGACAACAACATCATTCCTCCAAATCAAACAGAATTCAGGAAGGACTCTGGCACATTTGGCCTGTCTTTGATTACCATCATCGAGCAGGCTGGGTTGATCCGGAAGCTGCCTGTTTATGTAGCGTTTGTTGAATACAGGGCAGCTTTTGATGCTGTTGACCGTAGTAGGCTCTGGATGATGCTGACCAAATGCAACATACCAATGGGGTTGCTTAACATGATCATTAGGGGATGTAACTGTAACTCCTTCAGCCCCCCGCCCTCCATGCACTTTTCCAGAGCAGCGCTCCCTGGCTGCACTTACTCCGAGCCTTGGTTCCCTGCAGCGCTTTCATTTTCCCTCTCTCCTGCACTTCCCCCTCTCCCTTTCCCCTTTGCACTTTTGTTGTTGCACTTGCACGATCCAAATGACACAAGGCCTAATAGGATCATTGTCCTGTCTTCTCTCTGTCCCCACTTTCTTGTCTTGCGGTGCCTAGAAACACTTGTGTACAGGTGCATTATAAATACCAAACATATCAAATCATATCATTGCCATGCACACACATACCAAAATAAGAGGGAGAATGAACCATCAAGGGGGAATGAGAAAATGGATTGACACCTGTTCTGGTCTTAAACACGACAGCATACTTGCTCTGACACTGTTCAATCTCTACCTGGCCCGCTTGACTGATGGCATCATGCACTCCATCTCGATACCACCAAAGTAAGGAAGGACAGGCATAGCATGACTTGCATATGCTAATGATCTGGCATTGCTAGATTTAACACCTAGGAGGTTGCAGGCTATGTTGGATCATTTACAGGAATGTGCAGTGCTCAATTCACTGCAAATTAACACCAGTAAGATGATGGTGTTTACTCTGAAGAATCACTCTCTGAAAGGACGCAAACATTGGAAATGGACATTAAACAGAGAATGAAAAGAGACTGTCAGCTCCTATACATATCTAGGAGTAATAGTTGATTCTAAGTTGAATGAAAAACTCCAGCTGAAAAGTGTCCAGCTCAGGACAGCACAAGTTACAGGTGCCATTAATTCTCTGAAACACAAAGCAGGAAGTTATTCTATAAGAACCATTATTAAGCTGTATAATAGTAAGATTCTACCCATCATACTTTACTGCGTCGAATATTGGGGCCTAAAGATGGTAGCCAAATTAGCCTTACTTGAAAGATGTATCCTGCAGAAGTTATTACGCTTACAAAAGAACACACCAATAGAATGTATTCTGTTACAGTACGATATCACGAGTTTTATTGCAAACATTGATCAGTGCAGCATACGTACTAAGTTTTGAATGCCAAAATGGGCACACTACAAAGTTTTCTTAGAGATGCCCACATTAGTAAAATTGTGTATTGCCTGTCCCTACCATGTAAAGGATTTAAGAAAAAGATGTGAAGCCTACTTGAAGAACATTGCAGAGAACAACATCTCATGAAACTAGTGGGTAAATCTACTGCTGACTTATTTGTTACTTACTATCAGTGGCATGATGGTTTACCAGCCTTTGTGAAATGTTTTGGGGGTAGCATCTCATATGGACATACATAAGAATTACATTCAATAGTGTACTGACCCATAAACGCTTGGGGGCATGGTCGGAGGTAATGAGGAAAGAAAGAACATTTTGATTATGTGGTGACAAGCTTATTGATATCTGTAAAACATTGTATGCTGGACTGCAAAGCACTACAAGAAATCAGTTGCAGGTACATGCAGGCCTGGGGCACATAGAAAGAGTACAATGGGAATGACATTTGAGAAACCTGTGTGTGTGGAAGCAATGACTTGTGGATATTTCATCTAACAAAATGATGGATTTATATTGTAAATATTCTCTGGATTATTACTATGAAATTGTAAATATTTATTTGTTTATTTATTGTTTGCTTGTTAGGCACTTATACAATAAGAAAATACTGTTTCAAAGCGCCCGCAGGGCAGGGAGGGAGCAAGGGTGTAAAATACATTAAAAACACAATATTTAAGAGCAGAGGGGGGAACTAGATAGAAGGTACGAACCTGATATGCCTTGTGAGTATTCAGAGCTTGCAAGTGCAGCAAGGAAGTGGCAAGAGAGGGTAAGAGCTGAGGAGTCCGAGCTCATGGGTGAGGCACAGATGAAGTGCTAGGAATGTTGAGGCCACGGGAGATATTGTGAATGATTTTCTACTTCATTTTATTATATAATTGGGATGAACTGTAGTTAAAGTTGACTATATGTTATACTGAATAATGCTAAATAAAAAAAAAATACATCAAATATTCAATTGGATTTCTCCCTTTCCAATCACCTCCCTTCAAATAAAATATAATGTAGAAGATGCAGAATGTATAGCATGTAGTCATTTGATCAATGCGATTTCTAACTTTGGTTCTGAGCCCGTTCCGAAATCTATTCTGGACTATGTTTCCGGTGGTATAAAATATAGATTGATTAGAGCATCATTTATTTACAAAATCACAATGTTACAACAAATATGAGAAGGTAAAACTAAAGTCAAGCTGACATGGGAATCACATGGATCCCTCAATATTACTATTGACTGCTGGAAGAAGATATGGATTAGGTATGTTAACACCAGTGCTTCAACTAACATAACACAGTCTGTATTTTGTAATGCGTAGAGCAGTTTTTATTCCACAGTATATAACTAGATTTGCTTCTCAACATGCAGACACTTTTGGTTCCTGTAAAGACACAGGTGCCCCCTATAAACACAATCTCTGAATCTAATTGTGTGTCCTTGTTTAATATTATAAAATATATTCAAATGTCGAGCTACCCTAACTTTGGAGAGTGTTCTAATTAACTCTTTGGGCACATCAGATTGAATGCACATATTTTCTCCTATCTTGTTTAATTTATTCATTTCACTCTCAGTACAAACACTGGAAAGACTCACTAAATCATAATGTTACTGAATGGTGGAATGTATTGTGCTCTAGGCATAGCATAGAACTCTGTACTACTACTCTTGCTCATCAATTAAATACATTTGAATTCAAATGGGCTCCCTTTATCGAATTTCTTAACTATAATCATCCTGTTGCAGGGATTCAATATTTTGACCCCGATTCTAATGTACCTAAACCTCCATGAATCTCCAAACACTATCTTTCAACCTTCTTTCCATCACCCACTCTACTCTTGTATTTTTTATGTTTTTTGTCATGTCCTTTCTGTTTTATACTGGAATACTTATTTTACTAAAATTATATATCAAAAGGCTAATTTTCTACTATTTTGTTGTATCAACGTTTCACTATCATGTGTGAATGTATCATTCAAATACGATTAATATTTATTATTACATTAATTTATTGCATTGTTTTGAAATGTTCAATACAAATTATAAAACAAAAATACCTAATTACCCAGTCCAACCATTCATATATACAAATTGTTAGTAGTTTTGCTGCTCTTTTTTTAAAATGTGTTTAATTATTATGTTGTGGGTTGCTTGTACTCTTCTTATATTTTTAAAGCAGATATGGTGCAGAAAAATGCTGTTTGGTTACCTTATATTCAGAACTAAAAGATTCTTGAAAATACTTTAAAGATATTCACTTACACTGTTTAAAAGTCGAATTTTCTAATTTGTATTCAATTCTAACCCTATGTTAATAGAAGAGCTGTGATTCATCAAATAGTTTCAGTGGACTAAAAAGTAATTCTGCTTTAAAATGAAAATTGACTTTTCTTATTAGAGCGGTACTATGATGTTTGGGGCAGTGGAACCGTTCTAACGGCATACTTCAGTGAATGATTGTTTTTTTGGACAGTCACTGTTTCCCTATGGGGTGACAGGCAGGCAATTGCATCATGTGTTGAGTCTCTCTAAATTGACTGATATTCTGTTGAAACATTTATAGTCTTGTCCTTCTACGGTGAACTGAAGAAAATAAGGACATTAATCATATCACTCTAAGGTGCAGAGAGAGATTGGAATACCATATTAGCCAAATGAACAGAACGTGTGGTTCATTTCTTTTTTTTACAAGAGTTAAAGACACAAATTCAGGATATTGCAGGGATGATACCTAGACTCAATATTTTCGTCCGCTAGCGTTCAAGTCAATGTGGGTCTCTTCCCGGGCAGTATTAGCCAACCAGCCCCAATTTACTGCCTTAAAAAGACCCATGTGGCCTTGAAGGCAAGCAGAAAACACATATGGAGTAAGCCTAGTAAAGGTATGATTTCTGAAAGATGAATTGTTATATTCATTAAATAAAAAGAATTGGAACCTATGGTGAAAGCCAGCCTATTAGGACATGCATTGAGTTACATTGAATGACAGTGTTTTACGATAATCATTGGTCTCTCAGGGACCTAGAGTCTTTGGCCCTCCAGATGTTTTGTACAGCAACTCCGATGAACCTAGCGACATTGTCAATGGTGACGGTCCATGAGACCTGCAGTCCATAACATCAGGAGAGTCACAGTTTGCATACCCTGGCTCTAGGATGAGTGGCATCCTGTGACTCAAATTAAATGCTTACATTTGAAGTCACCATTTATTGAATGATGGATCATAACAACATCCGTTGGCCATGTCAAGAAGGAATTAATTACTAATAGCAAAGAAAAAACAGTTCACCTTTGCCACATGAGACAGCCAGAATATGCATAATCACCATAAGAGAATTCAAGATGCCATAACCACATAATTCTATTAATGACCTAAAATGGATATCAATGTACAGGATTAAGTCTTAGTTGTCAGCAATGGGAGAACCATTAAAAAGCTGCCAGGCCTAACAATATAAACATCTCTAGAGAAATACAGGTATCAGGTACCAAAAAGGGCACATGGATTATAGAGTGGACAGCACAGCAATTGGTCACTTTTCTATGTTCGTCTAAACTGTGACATGCCAGTGCTTAACAGTGTATACTTGCTGACACCACCCAAAATTGCTATGTCAATTCAGTAAGCAAAGTAGCTGCATACGAGGTATTATGTAAATACAAAGTCACTCTTAGACAACAAAAATGTTGTGGCCAAAAAGGGAAACTCTTGCATGAACCTGAACGTTTCAGAAAGTGTGAACTCTAAGTCCTTCTGGAGGTTGGTCTCCTTAGGAACATCCACATTTCAATTCCGCCTAGCAATCAATGTAAGCATGCACATCTAGCAATCCTTCTAGCAGGTTCCCTACATAGGTGGCTGACATGCAGGCCACAGCCCTGGTGGCTTTTTGAAGGGGAAACATTGGTCCCAAGGACCCTGTGGTGCACTCTTCTGGGGAAGGAAGTTGCAGGTACAGACCCTGCCACCTGTTAGTGAGCCCTGACAGCCTTTCAAAATTTAGGCCTATGTCACCAGCACTACCCCTGAGAGTGCAGAAGGAGTTTTACTCTCAATATGGACCCCTATGCCTCCCCTTCAATGAGCATCAGGGCTGTGACATGCTTCATAAGCCACCCCTCAGTGGAGCATGAAAAAATTGCACCCCTATGCTTCTCCTTCAAATGAGCACCAGGGTTGTGACCTGCATGTTAATCTCCTCCCCGGTGGAGCATGTACAGACTTCACCCCTATGTTTCCCCTTCCAATGAGCACCAGGGCTGTGGCATGCATGTCAGCCACCTCCCCAGGGGAGCATGCACAGAGTGCACCCCTACGTCTCCCCTTCCATTGAGAACCAGTGATGTGACATGCATGTCAGCCACATTCCCAGTGTACCATATACAGAGTGCACCCCTATGCCCCCTTTCCAATGAGCACCAGGGCTGTGACATGCATGTCAGCCACCTCCCTAGGGGAGCATGTACAGAGTGCACCCCAATGTCTCTCGTTACAATGAGCACCATGTATGTTACAAGCATGTCATTCACCTCTCCAGTGGAGCATATACAGAGTGCACAATCCTATGCCTCTTCTTCTAATGACCACAAGCGCTGTGACATGCTTGTCAATCACCTCCCCAGTAGTGCATGTACAGAGTGCACCCCTATTCCTCTCCTTCCAATGACCACCAGGGTTGTGACGTGCATGTCAGCCGCCTCCCCAGGAGAACATATACAGAGTGCACCCCAATGCCCACCTTCCAATGAGCACCAGGGCTGTGACATGCATGTAAGCCACCTCCTCAGGGGAGCATGTACAGAGTGCACCCCTATGTCTCCCCTTCCAATGAGCACCAAGGCTGTGATATGCACTTCAGCCACCTCCCCAGTGGAGCACATACAGAGTGCACCCCTATGCCTCTCCTTTCAATGAGCACCAGGACTGTCACATGCATGTCAGTCTCCTCCCCAGTTGAGCACGTACAGAGTACACCCTTATGTCTCCCCTTCCAATGAGCACAAGGGCTATGCCACGCATGTCAGGCACCTCCCAGGGGAGCTTGAACACAGTGCACCCCTATGTCTCCCCTTCCAATGAACACCCAGGCTGTGACATGCATGTCAGCCACCTCCCCGGGGAGCATGTGCAGAGTGCACACCTATTCCTCTCCTTACAATGAGCACCAGGGCTGTGACATGCATGTCAGCCACCTCCCTAGGGGAGCATGTACAGAGTGCACCCCTATGTCTCCTCTTCAAATTAACACCAGGGTTATGACATGCATGTCAGCCACCTCCCCTGTGGGGCAAATACAGAGTGAAACCCTATGCCCCCTTTCCAATGAGCACCTGGGCTGTGACATGCATGTCAGCCTCCTCCCCAGGGGAGCAGGTGCAGCGAGCACCCCTATGCCTCCGCTTGCAATGAGTACCAGGGCTGTGACATGCATTTTAGGGACCTCCAGAGGGGACCATGTACAGAGTGCACCCCTATGTCTCCCCTTCCAATGACCACCAGGGCTGTGACATGCATGTCAGTCTCCTCCCCAGTGGAACATATACAGAGTGCACCCCTATGTCTCCCCTTCCAATGAGCAGCAGGGCTATACCACGCATGTCAGCCACCTCCCAGGGGAGCATGTACACAGTGCACCCCTATTTCTCCCCTTCCAAGGAGCACCCGGGATGTGACATGCATGTCAGCCACTTTCCCAGTGGAGCATATGCAGAGCGGACCCCTATGCCTCCCCTTCCGATGGGCACCAGGGCTGTGACCTGCATGTCAGCCCCCTTCCCAGTGGAGCATACACAGAGAGCACCCCTTTGCCTCCCCTTGCAATGAGTACCAGGGCTGTGACATGCATGTCAGCCACCTCAGCAGGGGAGCCTATAGAGAGTGCACAAATAAGCCCTATTCCAATGAGCACCAGGACGTTGACCTGCATGTCAGTGTCCTCCCCAGTGGAGCATGTAGAGACTTCACCCCTATGTGCTGTGGCATGCATGTCAGCCACATCCTCAGGGGAGCATGTACAGAGTGCACCTCTATGTCCCCCCTTCCAAATGAGCACCAGGGCAGTGAAATGTATGTCAGCCACCTCCCCTGTGGGGCATAAAGAGGGTGCACCACTATGCCTCCCATCCAATGAGCTCCAGGGCTGTGATATGTATGTCGACAACCTCCCCAGGAGAGCATGCACAGCGTGCACCCCAATGTCTCTCCATACAAAGAGTACCAGGGCTGTGATATGCATGTCAGTCACCTCTCCTCTGGAGCACATACAGAGTGCAACACTATGCCTCTTCTTCCAATGAGCAGCATGGCTGTGAACTGCATGGCAGTCTCCTCCCCATTGGAGCATGTACAGCGCTCACCCCTATGTCGCCCCTTCCAATGAGCACCAGTGTTGTGGCATGCATGTCTGTCACATCCCCAGGGGAGCATGTACAGAGTGTACCCCTATACCTCCCCTGCCAATGAGCACCAGGGCTATCACATGCATGTCAGTCACCTCCACAGAGGAGCATGCACAGAGTGCACCCCTATGTCTCTCCTTCCAATGAGCACCGGCGCTGTGACATGCATGTCAGCCACCTCCCCAGGGGAGCATGTACAGAGTGCACCCCATGCCTCCCCTTCCAATCAGCACCAGGGCTGTGCCATGCATGTCAGCCACCTCCCCAGTAGTGCATGTACAGCATATACCCCTATACCTCACCTTCCATTGAGCACCTGGTTGAGACATGCATGTCAGTCTCCTCCCCAGTGGAGCACATACAGAGTGTACCCCTATGTCTCCCCTTCCACTGAGCATCAGGGCGGTGCCATCCATGTCAGCCACCTCCCCAGGGGAGCATGTACAGAGTACACCCCTATACATCCCCTTCCAATGAGTACCAGGCCTGTGACATGCACTTCAGCCACCTCCCCAGTGGAGCATGTACAGACTTTACACCTATGTCTCCCTTTCCAACTAGTGCCAGGGCTGTGGCATGCATGTCAGTCACCTTCTCAGCGGAGCATGTACAGAGTGCACTCCTATGTCTCCCCTTCCAATAAGAACCAGGGATGCAACATGCATTTCAGCCACCCCCTGTGGGGTGGGGCACATACAGAGTGCACCCCTATGTCTCCTCTTCCAATGAGAGCCAGTGCTGTGACATGCACTTCAGCCACCCTCATGTGGGGTGGGCATATACAGAGTGCACCCCTATTACCCCCTTCCAATGAGCATGAGGGCTGTGACATGCATGTCAACCACCACCTCTCTGGCGCATTTGCAGGGTGCACCCCTATGCCTCTCCTTCAAATAATCACCAGGGCTGTGATCTGCATGTCAGCCCCCCCCCCCTCCCCAGGGGAGCATGTACAGAGTGCACCCCATGTCTCCCCTTCCAATCGGCACCAGGGCTGTGCCATGCATGTCAGCCACCTCTGCAGTAGTGCATGTACAGCATATACCCCTATACCTCACCTTCCATTGAGCACCTGGTTGAGACATGCATGTCAGTCTCCTCCCCAGTGGAGCACATACAGAGTGTACCCCTATGTCTCCCCTTCCAATGAGTACCAGGTCTGTGCCATGCATGTCAGCCACCTCCCCAGGGGAGCATATACAGAGTACACCCCTATGCCTCGCCTTCCAATCAGCACCAGGGGTGTGCCATGCATGCCAGGCTCCTCCTCAGTGGAGCATGTACAGAGTGCACCCCTATGCCTTCCCTTCCAATGAGCACCATGACTGTGCCATGCATGTCAGCCACCTCCCCAGTGGAGCATATGCAGAGTGCACCCCTATGTCTCTCCTTCCAATGAGCACCGGCGCTGTGCCATGCATGTCAGCCACCTCCCCAGGGGAGCATGTACAGAGTGCACCCCATGCCTCCCCTTCCAATCAGAACCAGGGCTGTGCCATGCATGTCAGCCACCTCCGCAGTAGTGCATGTACAGCATATACCCCTATACCTCACCTTCCATTGAGCACCTGGTTGAGACATGCATGTCAGTCTCCTCCCCAGTGGAGCACATACAGAGTGTACCCCTATGTCTCCCCTTCCAATGAGTACCAGGTCTGTGCCATGCATGTCAGCCACCTCCCCAGGGGAGCATATACAGAGTACACCCCTATGTCTCCCCTTCCAATCAGCACCAGGGCTGTGCCATGCATGCCAGGCTCCTCCTCAGTGGAGCATGTACAGAGTGCACCCCTATGCCTCCCCTTCCAATGAGCACCATGACTGTGCCATGCATGTCAGCCACCTCCCCAGTGGAGCATATGCAGAGTGCACCCCTATGCATCCCCTTCCAATGAGTACCAGGCCTGTGACATGCACTTCAGCCACCTCCCCAGTGGAGCATGTAGAGACTTTACACCTATGTCTCCCTTTCCTACTAGTGCCAGGGCTGTGGCATGTATGTCAGTCACCTCCTCAGCGGAGCATGTACAGAGTGCACTCCTATGTCTCCCCTTCCAATGAGAACCAGGGCTACAACATGCATTTCAGCCTCCCCATGTGGGGTGGAGCATATACAGAGTGCACCCCTGTGACCCCCTTTCAATGAGCACCAGGGCTGTGACATGCATGTCAGCCACCTCCCCAGGGGCGCATGTACAGAGTACACCCCTATGTCTCCTCTTCCAATGAGAGCCAGTGCTGTGACATGCATTTCAGCCACCCTCCTGTGGGGTGGGCATATACAGAGTGCACCCCTATTACCCTCTTCCAATGAGCATGAGGGCTGTGACATGCATGTCAACCACCTCCTCTCTGGCGCATTTGCAGGGTGCAGCCCTATGCCTCTCCTTCAAATAATCACCAGGGCTGTGATCTGCATGTCAACCCCCCCGCCCCCACCAGGGGAGCATGCACAGAGTGCACCCCTATGGCTCCCCTTCCAATGAGCACCAGGGTTCTGACATGTATGTCAGCCACCTCACCAGTGTAGCATGTACAGAGTACACCCCTATGTCTCTCCTTCCAATGATCACCTGGGCTATGACATGCATGTCAGCCACCTCCCCAACGGAGCATGTACAGAGTGCACCCCTATGTCTCCCCTTCCAATCAGCACCAGGGTTATGCCATACATGTCAGCCACCTCCCCAGCAGAGCATTTACAGCGCATACCCTTATGCCTCACCTTCCAATGAGCACCTGGGTTGAGACATGCATATCCGTCTCCTCCCCATTGGAGCACATACAGATAGCACCCCTATGGCTCCCCTTCCAATGAGCACCAGGGTTCTGACATGTATGTCAGCCACCTCACCAGTGTAGCATGTACAGAGTACACCCCTATGTCTCTCCTTCCAATGAGCACCGGGCTATGACATGCATGTCAGCCACCTCCCCAAGGGAGCATGTACAGAGTGCACCCCTATGTCTCCCCTTCCAATCAGCACCAGGGTTATGCCATACATGTCAGCCACCTCCCCAGCAGAGCATTTACAGCGCATACCCTTATACCTCACCTTCCAATGAGCACCTGGGTTGAGACATGCATATCCGTCTCCTCCCCATTGGAGCACATACAGATTGCACCCCTATGTCTCCCCTTCCAATGAGTACCAGGGCTCTGCCATGCATGTCAGCCACCTCACCAGGGGAGCATGTACAGAGTGTATCCCTATATCTCGCTATCTCGCCTCCAATGAGCACCAGGGCTGCGACATGCATGTGAGCCACCTCCCCCGGTGAGCACTTACAAAGTTCAACCCTTCAACCCTATGCCTCCCCTTCCAGTGAGTACCAAGGCTGTGACCTGCATGTCAATCTCCTCCCCAGTGCAGCATATACAGGTGCACCCCTATGCCTCTCCTTCCAATGAGCACCAGGGCTGTGACATTCATGTCAGGCACCTCCCCAGTGGAGCATATACAGAGTGCACCCCAATGCCTCCCTTTCGGATGGGCAGCAGGGCTGTCAGCCACCTCCACAATGGAGCATGTACATATTGCACTCCTATGCATTTCCTTCCAATGAGCACCAGGGCTGTGACATGCATGTCAGTCTCCTCCCCAGTGGAGCATGTAGAGACTTCACACCTATCTCTCCCATTCCAATGAGAACCAGGGCTGCGACATGCATTTCAGCCACCCCCCTTTGGGGTGGGGCATATACAGAGTGCATGCCTATTACCCCGTTCCAATGGGCGCCAGGGCTGTGACATGCATGTCAGACAACTCCCCAGGGGAGCATGTACAGAGAGCACCCCTATGACCCCCTTCCAATGAGCACCAGGGCTGTGGCATTCATTTCAGCCACCCTCCTGTGGGGTGGAGCATATACAGAGTGCACCCCTATTACCCCTTTCCAATGAGCATGAGGGCTGTGACATGCATGTCAGCCACCTCCCCTCTGGAGCATGTACAGGGTGCACCCCTATGCCTCTCCTTCAAATAATCACCAGGGATGTGACCTTCATATCAGCCACCCCCCTCTCCCCCAGGGGAGCATGTACAGAGTGGCCCCCTATGTCTCCCCTTGCAATGAGAGCCAGGGCTGTGAAATTCATTTCAGCCACCTCCCCAGGGGAGCATGTACAGAGTGCCCCCCTATGTCTCCCCTTGCAATGAGAGCCAGGGCTGTGAAATGCATTTCAGCCACCTCCCCAGGGGAGCATGTACAGAGTGCCCCCCTATGGCTCCCCTTGCAATGAGAGCCAGGGCTGTGAAATGCATTTCAGCCACCTCCCCAGGGGAGCATGTAAAGAGTGCCCCCATATGTCTCCCCTTGCAATGAGAGCCAGGGCTGTGAAATGCATTTCAGTCATCTCCACAGGGGAGCATGCACAGAGTGCCCCCCTATGTCTCCCCTTGCAATGAGAGCCAGGGCTGTGGCATGCATGTCAGCCACCTCCCCAGGAAAGCATGTACAGTGTGCCCCCTATGTCTCCCCTTTCAATGAGAGCCAGAGCTGTGAAATGCATTTCAGCCACCTCCCAAGTCGAGTATATACAGAGTGCACCCTATGCTTCTCCTTCCAATGAGCACCAGGGCTGTGACATGCATGTCAGTCAGCTCCCAAGTCGAGTATATACAGAGTGCACCCTATGCTTCTCCTTCCAATGAGCACCAGGGCTGTGACATGCATGTCAGTCAGCTCCCCAGTGGAGTATATACAGAGTGCACCCTATGTCTCCTTACAATGAGCTCAAATGCTGTGAACTGAACGCGAGTCATCTCCATAGAGCCCACATACAGTATGCATAGCACAGCTTAGTGATAGCTTTGGTGAGGCAAACCATTTACATAGGTGATAAGTATTTCTTCATATGCATGGAACACAGGAACACTCTCCCCTGCGAATAAGGGAAATCGCATTCTCATTGTGTACTCTTTTTTGTGGGTATGCGCTCGGTATTACAGTAGGGATTTGCGGCCCGTTCTATGACACCAAATGGCAGCTGTTGAACGGCAAGCGCTACAGTGTGGGATTTGCACTGGGTCTGATGTGGCCACAACTGCTTAATTCCAAATTGTTAGGACTACATATCCCAGAATACATCTTATACAAAAGACATCCCAGGCCTGGAAAATGGTGGATCATCTATTAAGCAAATATCGGTCTATCTGTTAATTCTGCTCTGGTAAATTGCCTCTATAGAACCAGCAGTAGGTTGTGGAACCACACTAGGGCGCTCTGGTAGCAACTTTTCCGGCACCCGAGTAAGAACCAAGCAACCAAATGCCTTGAAAGAATCGATTCTTTGTTTTTCACTTTAACCTCTTTCCTATTTTTTTCTTATTGATTTTATTTTATCATTGTAAGGTATTATTTGTTTATGTACTTGTGGCCGATGCCTGCAGCTTTCAGCTCACATTACCGCACTCCTGTGTGACAGGCGGCGCGTTTCTGCTCTTGAGGGACAGAAAAATCGCAGAGATCAATGAGGGACGAGCCGCTGCGAAGTATAATTCATCTTCTTCTGTCAATGCTCCCGCAGCCTTCCCTGTCACTGCCATTCCCACAAATATCTCAGCTTTCTTCAGGCAGCAGGTGGCCAGAGTTAGTACTGAGGCAGGTGAGGACGCTCAAAATGGTGGCTGCTTACGAAGCCAAGGAGAGGACGAAAGCAAGGCGAGCTTGCTTTCCTTCTCTCCTTGGATTAGCGAAGAGGAGGAGAGGAAATGACACAGCAGAAAGACAGAGTGGAAAAGTGAACACAGGTGCAAGAAATGAAAGCAAGGGCTAAAAACTGGAAAAAAGAAATAAAGAACAAGAAAGAAAGGAGGAGACACTGCAGAGCAATCGTCATGTACACCACCATACATATGAGGGCAAAGCCAAGGTAATCTTTAAAAGTGGACTGGTGTGTTACGGAAAAGTACAACTACAGAATGTGGAGTGAGATGTAATTATTGATTACATCCATGATATTATCTATTATATCATCTATGACATGATGGCAGGTTGTCATTTGGTACAAATGTATCTCGGTTACATGATCTCTGACCTACTCACAGGTTACATTGATTAATTTTTCACACCCCTTACTTTCCCTAATTAATCAGCCTTCCTGTCTCTTTTCTTTCGCAGGTGTTCAGATGGTCAAGTGGATCTAGGTCACATGACCTCTGGCCCACCCACCTGCTTAGCCCCACCTCCTCTTTTCCTTTCTTAACTGTTCGATCTCAGGGCATCACCCTCCTCGGTGTCTGAAGCAGAGGATAGATCTAGAAAAGGATAATTCCTGTTTGGTCCTGGAAACTCTGCCATTGTACAAGAGATAAATATCGCCATGTGGCTCCTCTCGCCACAACCAATTTCCACCGTCTCCAGAGATTGCACAGCCAGAAATCCAAAGCATCCCGTAGAGCTACTATGGCGAACCTTGTCAATAATCCTTGCTGCTCTTCACAACCCTGCCTACCACTACACCCGCTCTCCTCAACCAACTGGTGGGGGTGGTCATGTAGGACTGTTCACATCTTCTAAGCTTTGTATCTCTACTACTCCCCTATCTCCTGCTAGTTGTCCCTCTTTCAGATACACTGTATCCACAATAACTCTCCTTAAGGCATTCATTTTACATCGCTCTATCGGCCACCTGGTCCCACTGGTCGATTTATTCCCCACCTCTCCCAACTAATTGACGCCCTTCCTCCCTATGATCACCTCATTGTTGCAGGTGACTTTTGCCTCCCCTCTCCACTCCTCTATCCACTGACTTTAGCTCTGTTCTCCTTAACCCCTCCGGTGGTGATAGTGCGCGGTACAAATGTCCTTTAACATTAACATTAACATTAACCACTCACTCTCTCTTCTGTCCACTCTCTGCCCACCTATTCGAATGGTAACTCTCTTGAGTTATCATTTCTAATATCTCCACCGCTCTGTCTCCCTCATTTCATTCCATTATCTTTGCCTCGATCGCCACTCGTACTTCCACCCCACTCTCTCAATCTACCAGTTCCATTACCAACCACACATTTTCCTAATGCAAATTCCCTGTCTACCTCTCTGACCTGCACCCCTCTCTCTCCTCCAATGCAAAATTCACCATCTCATCAGCTTATAAAGCCTTCACTAACTTTAACGCCACACTTATCACTCCCTTCTTCTCTCACTTCCCTCTTACTACATACACTACTAAACCCTCCCTTCCATCGCCTTTGATTACACCTACAATCCGCACCCTAAAAACAACAATGAAGAAAATACGTGAGGTAGGGATACTGGGCAATTGTGATCAGGAAATGTGAGGAAGGTAGGCACACATGATCAAGGGCCTCAATCAAGGGGAATTCACCCACCATGGCCGAGGTAAAATCGGGCCACATGGAGGTGGAGCTCAGGAGAGTGCACCGGACCTGGGCATGATAGTCGTGGATGAGTGGGTGAGGAATGAGTGACAGGCAAGGCAGGGAGCCATCCTTACCCATGGTCCTTTACCAGGGGGAGGCTCTGCCTGCCTGCTCCCTTCATTTTCATGGTAAGAACTTTCAAAGTGCCAATCAGGTGATTCAGAAGGTCGGCCAAGCCCCATCATCAATGTGAAGCGTTGCATCCACCATGTTGGAGAAGGAGCGGATGCTCTGAAAAAGGTAGGCACACATGATCAAGGTAAAGCTTGAGAGGGTGCTAACCTCACAGACTGCGCTCAGTCATACATATGCCACAACAATGTGGTATTGATTTAGTAGGGTTTTTGAATTTGGAAAATGAGTAAGTAAGTATACAAGACACCTGGTAAGTGTTTAGAAAGTAGGGTTCCTGTATTTCAAATCCAACAAACGGGCAAAAGTAAATTTTAAACAAAAAGAAGGGTGAAAAAGCCACGTTTGGATAATCAGTTAGTCATGCATAGAAGGAACTTTGTCACACTTGATTATTTACACATGAGCTAGATATAGACTTAAAAAAGAAACTTGTTTTTGCCAACATGTGTTTCGACCTAACTAGGCCGTCCTCAGGGCATAAAGTTTGTAATATTTGATACAGTTAACATATTCAATCGGAAATCCTTGTTTGCAGAGAGAGTCTGGGAAGGGAACATACACAGGCGGGGAGGGGCGGGAAAAATGCAGGAGAAAACCATGTAATTGGGTAGAGGGAAACAAAAAGAGAAAGTAATTAAGTGTTAATGACAGGATAAGTAAATTTGACCATATAGGTTAACATTTTCATAATTAACTATATTTTTAGCAGTTAGTATAGTTCTTAGTATTCAGCTCGGGAGCTTGTATGTAAAAAAGCATCGGCATTTGGCAATTTCCCAATATGTTAATATTTACTTTCCACATATTTGATGGAAAACAGGGGGAATGAATGATGTGTATCAGTCAAAACACCATACATGCAATTTGCCGTGACTAAAAAGATCTAAAAGACCATGCTTAACATAAGCGTGTCTTAGAGAAAGTGAATAGTGATAAGCTACCTTTTGTGCAGTTGTGCCTAACGAATTTCGACCATATACTTTCTTCTGACGTTAATGTATAAGTCTCATTGGCAGTCCAGAGTTAGTTTTTTACTGAGGATCAGTTTCCTAAAAGGACAAGAAAGTTTGGTATAAGCCTAATTGTTGCAAAGTCCTCACTCTATTTACAAAATGCGAGATATAGATACTGCAGTCAGTTTAGCTCTTTTGAAAAGGTTTACTTGGAAAGTTACCTGAAAGGTCAATATTTTGGTTGCAAGTAATTGCAGATATCCAACATGATTTGCCGTTATATATTCATGCCGTATTCTAAAAAAATAAAAATTATATGTGTGTAAGGCATAGGCATTTAATTTGCTTTCCCAGTTTTGTGCGATTGTGATTGAGAGAGTGCCTGGTATGTTATTATTTGGAGCTTACCGGCTAGAGTGAAATCCACCGATTGTTATCTTGCGCCGTCGGGCCATGACTGAAGCATCGGTGAGTACTTGCCGTTGCTATAGTAGCGTGACAAATTCTTCCGGTCATGTGATGCATCACGTGTCCCGGAAGTGAGTGAGGATAGCATTCAAATTGTAAAAAGTGTGTGTCAGTTTTATTATCAATATGCCAGTTTCGAGAGAATTTGGCGAATAAGTAATTTAGTTGGTAATAATGCAGCCAATATCTACGTGCTCGAGTATCTGCAATGTTAATTCTCAATGATCTGATAGGTAAACTGGTCATGTGATTGGTCACCTGTCCACGGTTACTAGGCAACTGTAGCTAAACAGGAAGAGTTCGCCAGTATTCAAATTTTCCTGCACGGACTTGTTGTATGAGTTTGACTAGGATACAAAGCAGATAGGACTAATAGTTATTTGTTTGAGAAATAAAGCTCATTAATGTCACTCGGCCAATTTTAGGGAAAAGATACTTTAGTAGAAATCAAACTAAGGTACAGTGTATCAACCGTATATGACAAATTTGCATCAATTGCATATATTTCTAAAGTGCATTTAGCAACCCAGATCTATATTGTTCAAACATATAAATTTTGTGATTCGAACATTTCTTAGTGCAGTTACAAGTTAGGCATGCTTCAGTGTATGTGCATTTCACAGAAAAACATTTAGCTCATGCTCTTTGTTGAGACCGAGTGACAGGCATTGGAGTTTGCAGATAATTTTTGCTTCCTGTTGGCGTAGTTTCAACTCTCTGTCACCTCCTCTTGGATGTGGTTGAATCTGTTGGAGTCCGACATATCTAATGTCTTTGGCATGATCCATTTGGTGATGTTCTTGCCAATGAGCTGCCAGTGGTAGTCTAATATCTTGACTGTTCAAGCTGTTAAGGTGTTCCTGTATGCGGAAGCGTACATCTCTGCTACGAATATACATTTCTTGACAAACACATTGTATTCCATATATGACAAACTTTGATCGGCAGTTAATAAAATCCTTAATCTTAATTTCCAGGCCACCATGGCATTTGAATATTTTAGTAGGTGATAGTGTATATTTGCAAAAATTGCACATTCCACATTTGTAAAATCCTGCTGGCTGAGTCCTTGACGTTTGGCCAGTGCTCCTGTCCAATTGGCTCTGATTTGAGGAAAGAGGGGCATAGTCAATTTCTAAAGGTGGTTGCTTTCGTAGAAATGATAGTAGGGGATCCCGAAATGTATTTTGTCAGATCTGTATCCAAAAGTAGTAAGTGCCAGTGTTTCTTCAACATTTGGTAAATAAGTTTACTATCTCGTGAGTATTTGCTAATAAAGTTTACCTATTTGGGATATTCGGTTTTCTCTCCTTCTCGTTTTGTTTCTAATAACGTTTGTCTAGTCACTTTTTGAATCGAATTGGTTGTTTGTCTGATTAGGCGTTTAGAGTACCCTCTTCCCTGAAATCTTTCGCCAATGGATTTACATTCTTTTTGAAAACTGGTAAATTGGCTGCAGTTCCTTCACGATCTGAGAAATTCTCCTCTTGATATGTTTTCTACAACACTGCGCTTATGACTACTAGATGCATGAAGAATAGAGTTGACTGCAGTGTCCTTCCTGTGTGTACAGGTATGTATTGCCTCACCATCAATTTTAATTTTTAGATCCAGAAACACAATCTCATGTGTATCGATTTGGCCTGTGAAGTTAATTCTAAAAGTGTTATGGTTGAGATAGTTTAAAAAACTATCAAATTCATTACTTGTGCCTTCCTATATGGCTAGAACATCATCGATGTATCTTTTCCAGGTAATTATATTATGTTGGAAAGGGTTATTATTGACAATGTATTTCTCCTCAAAGTATGCCATAAATAAATTGGCTAGACATGGGGCGTATTTTGCACCCATCGCTATACCCATTGTTTGAGAAAAGTATTCACCATTGAAAATGAATTGGTTATGTGTTAGGGTAAAGTCCAATAGATTTTTGATCATTTGTACATTTGTATAGTGAGAAGCAGAAAAAGTCCTGCCCGCTCCCTTCATTTTCATGGTAAAAACAGTCAAAGGGCCAATCAGGTGATTCAGAACGCGGGCAAGCCCCATCATCAATGTGAAGCGTTGCATCCACCATTTTGGAGAAGGAGCAGATGCTCTGAAAAAGGTAGGCACACATGATCAAGGCCCTTAATCCAGGGGAGCTCCACCACCATGGCCAAGGTGAAATTAGGCCACATGGTGGTAGAGCTCAGGAGAGTGCACCAGGCCTGTTCATGATCGTTATGGGTGAGGAATGATGAACGTGAAGGTCTAGATGAAGAGTATGATGAAGTGAAGGGCTGTAAAGAAAGCCTATGATAAAGAAAGAAGGATCAGGATGAAGGAAGATAACTATGAGAAAGGACTATGGCAAAACAAAATAATGATGGTGAAGGAGAACGGCCAGTACAAACGAGAATGACCAGTACAAAGGTGAATGACTATGATGAAGGGCTAGGAGAAAGGACTATGAGGAAGGACTAAAGTGAAGGAGTATCATGAAGAAGAAAGACTAGGATGACAAAGAAGGACTAGAATGAAGGACTATGAAGGAGAAGGATCGGGACAAAGGAGGTCTATGTCAATGAACACACTATAACTAAGCACTAACACACAGGAAAGGGATTATGATGAAATAGAAGAACTATAACAAAGGAGAAGGGCTATAATGAAAGACTAGGACTGTGAAGAATTACTACAATGAAGGACTATAAGGATGAAGGATTAGGAACAAAAGAATATGATGAGGGAAGAGTACTATGATGATAGACTATGACAAAGGAAGAGGACTGGGACAAAGAAGAAAGACTGCAATGAAGGACTAAAATGAAGAATTGAAGAAAGAATGGAGAGAGGAAGGACATGAAAAATAATTTTGGATGTAAACATTGATTGCCAATAGCAATACCAATTGCCATCCTAACCATATATTCTGCTTCTCAATACACCTTATTTTATCTTCGCTCTCTGTAGCATTGTTCTAGCCACACAAATCATAAACACGTTTGTGATCTTACAAAGCATTGCATCGTTCAGGGACAGGAATGCCAGGTAAAGGAAGAGGGGGAGGTTTAGCACAGATACTAAGACCTGGCGATACAAAATTAGATGATACCAATAAGTGCAGACAAGAAAGCAGAAGCGCAGGAAAGTGCAACAGGGGTGTCAACGTTCTATAGTCAAACAGCTCAGGTAGCTAGAGTCATAGAAATATTTCCAGGCTTTTTAAAAGTTTTAAAGTCATTTGAAATGTATTTCTGCTTAAATAGGAAACTTGTCTTCCAGTTAAACATTTTCAATGTATTTATTTTTGTTTTAGGTAATTAAATGCCATGCCATCTCTATAAAACGGGGACTGCAGGCTATGTCTTCACACTTATGCCCAGTTTCAAGGGACAAGCATATACATTTTGTGGCTATCAAAGACCCCTTTGGGATTGGGCGCAGTGCCCCCTCTCTGAGAGCTGCTTTGGGACATATGGCTAGGCAGACAAACTAGGCTGCTGGTAGGAACTAGCCAGAAGGGGACACCAAATGTTCCCATCTGCATTGACGACTAGCAATCATTTATTTATTTTAGAGACAATGCTTGTTCATTAAAATCCTGGTAGCTGCTGGAATCTTTCCTGCATTATGCATATCTGCCTCCCTGCTGAATCTGATCAGTGGTTCAGGAATGGGGGTGTAACCTTGTGCATCCCCACTTGTTTTATGATTAAATCTTTCAAGTCTTATTCATTTGAAGGTCATAATTGGAAAGAATGCAAACGAGGGTACACCCAATTGGAATATAGGCATTTAGGCCAGGGGACCGTATGAAAGGTCAGAGGCTGTACTGACAGATGCTGGGAACAGGACGTGGTGAATCTGCCCCAGTATGCAGTTGTACGATTGTTTTTTTTGTATTGTGAGCACAGTACAGGGCTATGCAGCGACTGGCAGAGGCTGAAGAAATCCTAAATGCTGGCAGGGATGCTGACAGGATTTCCGTGTGAGCAGATCTTCCAGGGCAGACATAGTGAGTGACAGCAGACCATCAGACCTGCGGCCATGTGAGCAGCAGTGCAACGTGACGTGAACTGCAGTCTAGAATAGGCCATGTGTATAGCATTCATTAGGCAGACAGACAGCAGTGCTGGTCATTGGGCCGGCTCTCGGCGGATCTGAGATACGGCACCAGATATGGAGCCGGATCTCAGGGTCCGGCCAGAGTCAGCCGCCCAAGACCACGAACGGTGCTGGAATAGTTAATGACATTTTTTTTAAAATCACGCGACAGCAGGATTGCCTTTTACCACGGCTTTGGCACTGGTGTGTAATGTAATGCACAATGCTCCCTACATGTACAACTGATTCCTTTCAGTTTTACATGTAGTGAGCATTGTGCATTACACACCAGTGCCAAAGCTGGTGGTAAAAGGCAATGCTGCCGTCGCGGGCGTTTTTTTTTTTGTTAACGTATTCCAGCATTGCTGGATGTCCACTACGAGCCCCGCCCCCTCTAGTCCACGCCCCCTCAGGCTCCGCCCCCAAACGCCTCCCTCACCCCGGCCCTTGCTTTGTGGGATCCCCCACCACATTTTTTCCATTTTCACCACTGACAGACAGTGAATGTGCACATTTAAAAAAGAGACAGTCACATAACTTACAGGAAAATGTGGTTCTTATGGATACGATGCATGCCCTGCAGATTTCATTATCTTTGAAATGTCCAGTCTGGGACAACGCACTTGCACGGCACCACCCATACCCGCATTGGACCTTATAGCCTCCACTGGAAGTGACATGTCCAGAGTGTAAGTGGGTGCCACCTGCCCCAAGCACCTCATTTCCTGGGATACATCCTGATAAAGGTGGACTGGGATCACTCTGAGTTGACTGATAGGAGGATGGCTGGGAAATGATGACTCTGCAGAGGAGACATCATATCCTTCGGGACCAACATTACCTGTAAGATACGTAACATGTTTGTATAATTGATACTATCTCTTCTGCAGATTCCTCATCTTTGAACGACTATCCTTCCTCCCTCTAGCCTAAAAAAAGAATTAAAAAAGCCATGTTCCTCTCTTTCTCTTTCTTCTATGTTAACGGAATAACAATAAAGAAAACGTTCATTTGCTCATACAGAAGATGGACACTTACACATAAGAAAATAAACTTTAGATTCAAAAGTGAAAGTAAGAGACAATAAGAAGGCAAAGCATGGCTATGGAAGGTACAACTGTGCACCCCCTGAAAGTGTTCTCCCTAATGTGGGAAAACCAGCCATATCCCTGGCCAGAATGGAAAGAATAGTGGTGCAATTATATCAAAACAGTTGAACAAGAAAGTCTCACTGATGAGAAGTAGAAATTACTTTTGTTACGTGCCCTTGCCCCGGAAGGACAACGCAAATATAGGAAGCTACCAGTTCTGGCAGAACTGGATGCTGGAGACATGGATGGAGATGAGTGTGTCATTAGGCAGCTGGATCATTATTATGCACCTGAAGCGAATGCTGCAATTAACAGATTTAACTTTTACACAAGAGTGCAAAAACGTCAGTGGAAGAGTGTGTATCCTCTCTGAAGAAATTACTGCTCACATGCAAGTTTGGCGCAGAGATTACACTGGAAGAGTTCATTTGTGGCCAGATTATAATACATATGAATGACTCCGTGATACAGGAGAGGTTATGGATGGTGGGAGACCCCTGTTATGGTTGATCAATATCATGTTGGATGCTATGACTGTATGATCTATGAATGTATGGGTCTGATATGGATCCCTCATATATGTTGTTTCAGAAATTGTTTGGCTACTGAAGAAGGGGTTCACCCCTTGAAACACATTGGCCCAGAGAAACTAAGACTTCGGATCAAGGAGCTTATGTCTTCTTAATACAATATTGTTTGTAAAATATACTTTGATTTGCATTTGTCATTGATTTTGAATTATACTTTACTTAGTGAATCACTGTACATATTGAATTATATGTGAACATGTGAACATTGACATTGTACACAAATTAAATTAACTACTTGGCAAAATTATTGACTGGATTTTCAGTTACAAGAGGTGTGCAGAGGACGGGAGTGTCTTATATTATAGACACTTGGTATTAATTGTGTATTGTGTAGACCCCGTGTCAGAGCATGTATTCCTCCCCTGCACCATGAGTTTTCTTTAACTCACCCATGAGATTTCCAGAGATAATGTTTATGAAGTAGGTGAGCATGCATACATTAATAGGTTTGTTTAACGTGATGAGAGATTGCAGATGGTATTACGAAAGCTAGCCAAGAAAGATCTCAAGGTGGAAAGAAGCAAGTGTAAATTTAGGGAACGTAAAGTGGAACATACATTGTGAGTGAGAGAGGTTACAGACCAAAAGTGGATCCAATGCAGGCTATAAGGAGTGCTCCAGCACCTACTAATAAGAAAGGAGTGAGATAATGGGCCTCATTACGAGCATGGAGATAATGAAAATAGGAAGGCGGAATAGTATTACTGGCATCTTTAAGGGGTCTGGGCCATTATGACCCGACAACCCGCCAAAACCGCCACCACTCGTACCGTGCCCCTTCATACCGGCACGCGCGCATACACGCGCCCCGTCGCGGAGGAACTACCGGGATGCCGGTAATAGGAGAACATCACAAGTTATGCGGGCATGCAGTTACCGGCATCCTGAATGCGGTAATTAGGGCCTGCACGATGGCGGCTATACAGGCATTGCGGACCACCCATAAATGGCAACCTGCAGCGAAGGCAACTGCCACAGGTGCACACAATCACCACAGGTGGAGTCAATGGAGCCTGTCCCAGTATAAAAGGAGCACACCCACACACCACACCCCTTCACACACCAAAATGATACCACTAGCTGTTGCAATCATAGGGCTGGAGGACATGCCCGTACTGCTACAACTACAGCAACAACAGCAACTACAAAAACAACTACAGCCACAACAACAGGCAGCACAGAGGAGATGCAGGAGGAAAAGGAGGGTGAGACAGGCCCAGCAATTACCACCAGTGCAGCCAGTAGTACCACGTAGGCAGCCACCAAACCCTCGCATAGGACCCAGTCCATTCAATCTAAACCCTGAGCAGATCCACACCCTGTACCGGTTGGACCGGGACACCATAACCACCGTTGTGGACATGATGTATGACGACATCGTCAGCTTAATTGAAATACGCACTGCCATCCCCCCGCTACTAAAGGTGGTGTCTGTGCTCCACTTCCTGGCCACAGGCACCTACCAGCACACAGTAGGCCAGCTGCATGGTATATCACAACCACTCTTTTCTAGCATGCTGACCCAAGTGCTGGAAGTCCTCTTGAAGCACGCTATCACCCACATATCGCTACCACGGACTGCTCAGGAGCTTGTCGACACTAAAGTAGGCTTCCATGCACTGGCAGGCATGCCCAATTGCGTCGGTGCCCTTGATGGCAACCATGTCGAATTGGTAGTCCCTCATGCCATAGAGGCGGTGTACCGCAATCGCAAGCAATATCACTCCATCAATGTGCAGATGGTATGTGACTCCAGCAAGATCATCACACATTGTTGTGCCCGATATCCCAGATCGACACATGATGCCATGGTGCTGCGTAACTCCACGCTACTCCGTCACATGGAGCGACATGCTGGACGACGTGCCTGGCTGCTTGGTGAGTTGCCTGACTGTCCCATGGCAGTGCATCGGGGTTGTGATGTGGGGGAGGCATACTCAACCTGGGTGGGAATGTGGGGTAGGGGATGCATACTCCACCTAGGTGGGAATGTGGGGGGGTGCATACTCCACCTGGGTGGGAATGTGGGAGGGATGCATAATCTAGCTGGGTGGGAATGTGGGGGGGGATGCATACTCCACCTGTGTGGGAATGGACGGTGAGTGGACAATGCACTCAGAGCTAAACACTTCTGACCTGAACCTCCCAACCCGAACATGACACATCACTGACACACATTAGACCAATGCCGTACATCAATGACAACATGCAAGACGCACAACCTGGCCACCATGGGTATGTGAAGCGATGCATGACTAAACATGATTACAACTGTGCCAATGTCGCTAGTGTGATTAGACACAGAGTAGCATACACTGCAATTATGGGAGGCAAGACATCGTTCCGCATCCACAGTACATCCACATCAGCATGCAAGTGAACACCCTGCATCATCTGTACAATGCTATCCAGACTAGCAGAGCATATTGCAGTACACAATGCATCCAAATTATATGTGTGCATACGTAAAGGGACATGTGCATGTCAACACCAAATAACCAAATAGCTGCGGCCATGGCCGTGAATCCTAAAGGTGGCAGCTCAGAATGACTCACACAGACCTCTTTGTACTCCCATGCAGGTGAAGGAGGCTATCCCTTGAAGCCGTGGCTACTTACCCCTGTGCGGAACCCGCATAACAGGCACGAAGAGGAGTACAATTGGGTTCATACCCATACCCGTGCCGTGATTGAGGAGACCTTTGGCCTGTTGAAGGCGCGGTTCCGCTGCCTAAGCAGGTCTGGTGGAGCACTCCTTTATGGGGCTGAGAAGGTGGCAAAGATCACCATGGCCTGTGTCATGCTGCACAACATGTGCATCCGGAGAAATGTACCACTGCCACCTGACATTGACATGCATGCACCGGGTGAGGATGATGAGGAGGATGATGGAGGAGAAGCAGCACCCCTGCCAGTACGTGATACACAAGATGGCCGTGCTGTATGCCAATCAGTGATTGATTAATACTTCTGAACCACAGCGACGTTGATGGATATGTGTTAGTGCTACACTGAGCACTGGGTCCATGTGGACATGCACACAGGGTATGTGGGGATTTGGGCACTGTGCACTGTCATGAATAAAATGCATACACACAAAATGAACAATGTCCAGGCATTAAATGATTTTTCACACAACGGGTGTATTAATGAAAACTACAGAAAAGTGCCTCACCCCTCCACCACTCACACGCCCTCCACCCTCCCCCAACACACCCAAACCCCCCATACCCCCAATGAACTCCCCATACCCTCAATGAACTCCCCATACCCCAATGAACTCCCCATACCCCCAATGAACCTCCCATACCCCCAAATGAACACCCACTTAATCCCCTATGCACAGCCAACACCACCTCCCCCCACTCCCATTGTTATCCCACACTATTTGAGTGCTTTCTTGGTGTCCGGGGGCAGCATTTCGGTCTACCTCGCACTCCGCCTTGTCAGTCGCACAGGGCTGGAGGTTGCGGAGGATGCGGGTGTGGAGGATGGGTTGGATGCCGTAGGGATCGGCACGGCTGGTGCAGGTTGTTGTTGCTGCATGGGTTGCAGTATGCCGGTCAGGACCTGCGTGAATGCCCCCAAACTGTCACGGATCATTACAGCACAGGCATTGATTGCGGCAGTCTTCCCAGCTGTGACCTGACGGATCTCTCGCCTTGTCACCTCCCCGTCAGCCACATATTGGCACACAATGTCAATCATGGTGTCTTGCCTTGCCTCCACCCTTGACAGCCGTCCCTCCAAGTCAGTGGGAGCAGCAGAGATTGATGGTGCTGCGGCAGGGCGTGCTATTGAAAGGCTGGCCTCTGAAGTGGTGCTGAGTTCGGGGCTGTGCAGCAGAACTGCAGAATCCAGCATGGGGCTGGAGAGTGAGGCCTGAGTGGCGTGTTGGGGGGTAGATGGGGGGCTTGGGGTATATGGATATGCCACATGGATTGTACCTTCTTGGTCCACGTACTCCTCCATTCCTATGTAAATGTCACTGAGTGGGGCTGTGGCTGCTGCCTCACCCACTGAACTTGTTGATGCGGAATGGGTGCCACTGGCCTCCACTTCCACTGTTGTTGTCAGCTCTGTGGTTGCCGTCTCATCCGCTGCTGTGGGGCCCTCATGTGCCAGCATGGCCTGTGCACTCACCCTGGCTTGTACTGTGGGCCGCGATGCTGCCCCGGAGGTGGTTTTACCAGTGCCTGGTGGTTTGACCCGGGATGTGGATGGCCTTGTGGCTGGGTCTTGACTGCCATCTTCTCCATCAGTGCCTGGGGGGGAAGAAGAGATGCAGGGCATCAGTGATGGTGTTACATGCAAGTTGCATGAGATGGTGATGTGGAGTTTTTCATTTCTCATGCATTGATATCTTACATGTGTGTAACACAGGGTAGTTTGAAGGGGGGCATTTTGGCATTAGCCATGACGTCTCAATTAGGCAATGATGCATGCCAGGTGGTATGCCGTGGTATTGAGGTTTGTGTGATGTATGACATGGGAATGGTCCCTGTGTGTTGGCTGAATGTTGGTAATGGGATTGGCACTCAGCATGCATTTCAGTGTGGCAGGGTTTGGGCCTCCTTCTGGACATGGATATGTTAATGTGTGTGTGATGGGCCATGCATTGCCTTGCCTAGGCTCTATTCCACATCACCTGTGCTACGTCATGGTTTGCCCTACTGGGTTTTCAGGGTCACTTACCTCCATCTCCAGATGTTACAGCACCCGTCTACATGTCCCTGAAGCCCTCTATTGACTCAATCTGGATGGTTGTACTGCATGTCTCCTCCCAGCGCATGAGTTTGACTTGGGATTGGTCACCCCCGCCTGTGGTCACGGCCTCCCGACGATTGCTGGCCAGGATGTTGAGGACCCTGAGGCGGAGGTCGTCCCACCTTTTTTACAGTCTTTGACTGTGCGTGGGGTGGTGCCAACTGCAGACACCTTGCATGCTACCTCCTCCCATGTTGTGAAAGCAAAAAAAGAATATCGAAGCTGAGTACCCCAAAAGGAAATATACCAAACGCGGGTTCGAAAGATACACAGATCTTTATTCTACAACCGAACAGTTTTCAGAGAACAAAGCAACAGATAGCTATCAGGCCCTCAGTACAACACAGTGAATACCAGCCCTGTTCGGTGTGTGCAGTGAGTGGGACTGTACATCAGAATATTTGCTCTTTTTATACAGTTTTGTAACATGATGTTCAGCCCCTCTGTACATTAATGATTCTCAATCTAGGGTTCGTGCCGAGTTCACCTCTGACTCGCCCAACTATATGCATATGGATCACCTTCAGTTTACATGTTCAACAAGTCACAATAGCATTAGTGTATTCTTGGATCTAACATAAGCCTTAGTACATATTTTAATACAATGCAGTCCAACAAGTGTTCACGTTTAGTATTTACATAACATTGTGCTTAATATATGTTCATGTATCAGTATTGTTGGTACAGGTAATCCTCTATCCACAGGTCAACGAAGGACAAAGTCTCATTACATGACCCTAACATTTGGCCTGCGGGCAGTTTAGGCATTAACACGCATGCAGAGGTCAAGACGGCCATGTTATCAACAGAAGAACACTGTCCACCATCTAAGAACACAGGGTGACTTTGGAGCGAGAATCAAAATGGCGACTGAACCTAAAATGGCGGCTAATACTGATCTAAGGTCAAGACCTTGCAACGCGGATTTCCTCGCAGAGCGACTTGGCCTAGGCCAATATATATATATACATACGATCTAGAGGGTATAATATGATTTCCCGTTTGACAAACCCTCCTTTTGGCCTATGCCAAGCGCTAAACTACTTCTAGTCACTCTATGAATGACTCCACGTCTCAGTGTCCATACACCCTGAATCACTATCGGAGATATCAATCGCCATTAAGTCAGTTACTAAGATTTCTTTCAACACATATTCATTGGAGTCCTTATCTGGGGCATATCCCTTGCGTCCTAATGTATCCATCGCCTGTGCGCAACATCCCCCTAGCATCGAACATATACCAGGAAGACATTGTATAAAACAACAAAGAAACAACACAACTCCTAAAATAATCAGCAAGATCGAAAGTAGTTTTCACCCCAAGATCACAAGAAGTCCCAGAACCAAGCGCTAAGATCACAGTTTCCATCAGGAACATGCACTTCTGAACTTAAGACATGCAGATTCTGTATTGCCTTGAAAATAGTTGGGGAAGAATCTGGCACGAAAAACAAAGCAAGTGGACCCCACTTATTTACATACCCCTCCACGTTCAGCCAGGATGACATCTAATGCCATCCGGTTCTGAAGTGCTACTAACCTTATTGCTTTCTGTTCTTAAGTCATATTATAGAGTATGTCAGTGGTCCGGTTGATGGTTCTCTCCAGTACTCTCGCTAGTCTCCTGATATCCTCGGAGTTCATTATTTGTCCCCAAAATGGCACAAAGGATTTCGCTACGTCTCCCAGAACTTGTGCTGGAGTGTCACCCTTCTCATCCTGAAGTGGACGAGACTTTGAAACTTCTATGATACTGGCTATGAATACCCCAGGTAATAGGATCCCTAAATAACAAGTTCCCTGCCAATCCCTGGGTAATCATTGAAATGCTACATTACCGCAGACAAAGTAGACAGGTTCGCCTACATACAAAGGTCTGCCCTCCCCAGTCAAATTCGCAACATTGGAGCAACCTTTAAAATCACCCATTGACTGAGTACCATTCCGCTGTATGCAGAAAGAAACTGAATCGGGGCTATGGTTAATAGTGTAGGAAGGAGGTGTGGCATCCTTATTGCCTATAGGAGCCATCTTGAAGGAGATCAAAGATTGAAAAGGATGGGACAGTTTATCAGTAGGCCTAATAGAAGCAACATTAGGCTTACTCCTATTTGCAAAGAACAAGCAACCCAAGGGAGTCAGAACACGTTTTTCAAACTGATTCAAATTAGTCCCATCAAAGTTCCCTGAGATGCAATCGTTCCAGTGACCAAAGAATAGTGCTCTAAGAGAAGCATAGCATTCAGTTGTCAAAGGTAGAGGATGAATATACCACCCTAGCCCCTTATCCCCGTGTTGCAGTAAATGTGAGCAGACCCAACAATTAGATTTGTTGAAGATGGCATGTGTAGCATTCATGATGAGTAATAGTGTATTATTATGATATCTCTGTCTGTGCTGAGAGTCTCTAGGAGATAGAGTGTGCAGATGCACGAAAAGAGTAGAAACAGTAGGTACATTTTCAGTGGGTATCAAATTCTCAAGCGGATGTATTTCTTCTAGATACCAGAAGCCTAGAACGACGACTATTATAAACCCAAATAACATTATCACAAAACAGCAGTACGTTTTTGGGGCCTAAACAGTTAGAGGTTCATTTCCATAGCTGGTCACACAGTCTTTCCCCTTTTCCATACGAGCGGGAGCGGTTGCAGGCATTGTAGTCTGCAAATGAACGCAACCATGTTATTAGCTGGCAACCTCCAGGCCGAGCGTTTTCTTAGTCCTTCCACAACCCTAGCCAACAGAATCAATTTTTCAAACAATTAATCGGGCCAAAAAGACAAGCCCTTGATGACTTTCTTCTCTAAATGCACAGCCGAAACGTGCCGTAAGTCTATTTGCTTGGACGCAGATCGTACCTTGTGATCCCTGGTACTGATTGATCCGTGAACAATGCGCTGTCACTTCCCACTGGAAGCAGCGAAAGAGCGGCAGCAAGGTCAGAGGCACGACTGGGGATCGCCTCTGGAAACAAAATGGTCGGAGAGTGTGGGGATATAATGGCCGTTTCCCCAGACCGCACAGGATCAGGGAGAATCTCTGAAGCACTCTCGATACTGTTTGCTGCTTCAGGATCGTTGGTTGCAGTACTGGTAAGGGGTTCTGTATCCTCTGTAGTGTGTGGCACTTGGTGTGGAATCCTCTTGGTGTGTGTCGCGATGATCCAATTTTTCCAGCCTGCCACCCGCACCGCAGTCTGTGTGACCAGCAGGACTTGGAAGGGGCCCCCGCCAATGAGGTGCAAGGCAAGAAGATCGCTCGAAGGACTTTACAAGGACCCACTCCCAGGCTGTATGCTGTGACCGGGGCCCACGTATCGTACAGGTAAAGCCTCTCGCACCTGGTGATAAATCAAATACAAGTTTTTAGTCAACTGGCTACAGGAATCTGAAAGAAGTACATTTTCAACATTTCGCAAGGAACGACATTTCGGAACATTCCAGATATTAGCAGGCATCCCCATAACCACCTCAAAGGGAGAGAGCCCAGTCTTTGTTTGAGGGGTTGTACACATTGATAACAACACGATCGGTAAGGCGTCTGGCCATTTTAGTTTGGTGCCGGCACACGTCTTAGCGAGCTTGTTTTTGATGATGCCGTTGTGTCTTTCCACTAATCCGGCACTCTGAGCGTGTCTGGCCGAATGGAACCGTTTATCGATCTGTAATCCCGCACGTATCTGCAGAATTACAGCAGCGATAAAATGTGCACCATTGTCCGACCAGATGACTCTTGGTAGCCCGAACCTCGGGAAGTACTCCTTTAACATAGTCTTTGCAGTAGTCATAGCTGTAGTGTCTTTAACAGGAAAAGCCTCAACCCATTTGCTAAAAGCACAGATGACAACTAACACGTACTTTAGATTATTACATTGTTCCATCTCAATAAAAATAAAGTGGATAACCTCAAAGGGGACCGAAGGTGGACCAAAACTACCCCTAGGAGTGGATGTGCCCTTTCCCACATTATGCTGCAAACAGATTATATATTCCTGAACAAAGTGTTCAGCTACTTTTGAGATTTTATCATTTACCCATACTTTTTCCAACATTTTTGTGATTTTACGAGCACATATATGTGTGGGACCATGAGCCATAACAACCATCATCATAATGTACGCGTCGGGAAGTAGCCACTTCCCTTCAACTCTGTCCACCCAACAGCCATCATCATCTAGTTTTCCCAAGCCCTCAGCCCATTTCTTAGACTCTTCTAATGTGGCCTCAGCTTGGATATCCCTTATGGAATCAATACCCTCATCCATAGTACAGACATTTGTGGCTTTCCTTGAAGTATACATGTCTGAAGAGAGATCAGTGGCAGTGTATTTAGCAATCTGATCAGCAAAAGCATTCCCTTTTCCTACATCATCTACAAACCGCTGATGAGCTGTGCATTTTACGATAGCCAGCTGAGTAGGGAGTGCAAGCGCTGAGAGTAGCCGTACTATCAAGGAGCCATGCTGGATTTTTGTACCATGTGAAGTCAAGAACCCTCTTTCTAACCAACGTCTCCCAAATCTGTGAACCACCCCGAAGGCATACTGGCTGTCAGTGTATATATTCACGGTAAGACCTTCGGAAAGTTCACAAGCTCGAGTCAATGCCATAATCTCTGCGGCCTGTGCAGAGTTATGCGTGATTCTCTTGGTTTCCACAAATGTGCTCAATGTAGTGATTGCATAAGCAGATGTGGATGTACCATCCGGAAGTTTTAAACAGGAGCCATCGCAAAACAGCTCCCCTTGTGGATTGTTCAAAGGAGTATCTTTCAGATCAATTCTACCCTTTGTCTCTTGTTCGGTAGTGTAAAGGCAATCATTTGACTCTTCGTCACTGCAAGCTGTACCTTGAGGAAAAGGTAAGAGTTCAGCTAGATTAAGAACACAGCACCTCTTAATTTGTATGTGTGGTGCAAACAAGATCAATTCATATCTCGTCAACCGTGCAGAAGTGAGGTGTTGCGTTTGAGTTCTGTTCAATAGAACATGCACACAGTGAGGTACCATCAGGGTTAAAGCATGGCCCAGGACCATTCCCTCACTCTGTCTTACAGATGCAGCAGCAGCAGTGACAGCTCGCAAACATCTTGGCAAAGCGCATGCTACAAGATTGAAGGCAGAAGAAAAGTAACTGCACAGCCTATTCTTCCCTCCATGTTCCTGTGTTAATACAGCCAAAGCACATCCATCACATTCATGCACAAACAACACAAAGGCCTTTTCATAATTTGGTGTGCCCAAAACCGGTGCCGAGCACAATGCAGTCTTGAGGAAATCAAATGCACACTGGTGCTCCATGTTCCACTGCAATGGTGAAGAAATATCCTTCTTCGTCAGAGCCAACAACGGCTTAATCACTAGTGAAAAGTTGGGGATCCACTGCCTACAGTAAGAAGCCATTCCTATCAAGGCTCTAACTTCTTTCTGTGTATTTGGGACAGACATGCTAGAAATGAGTTTTATCCGTTCAGACGTCACCCTTCTTTCCGCCTTTAACAGGAGATAGCCTATATAGGCGACCTCCTAACAACAATATTGAAATTTTTTAAGCAAAGCTTTATGTCCATGTTTAGCCAAATGAATAAGCAACAACACAGTGCCCTCCTTACAAGCGCTCTCTGAGTCAGCAGCTAAAAAAAAGTCATCAACTTATTGAAGCACTGTACAAGTAGAGGGCAACTAAAGGGTATCGAGCTGTTCTTGCAAAGCCCTACTGTAAATGCTAGGACTCTCCGTGTAACCTTGTGGTGCACGTATGAAGGTAAACAAACGTCCCCCTGAGGTGAACACAAACAGGTATCTGCTGTCCTTGTGTATAGGAATACTAAAGAAAGCATTTTTTAGATCCACAACACTAAAGTAAGTATCTGAAGCCAAGATCATGGTTAATATCGTCGTCACATCAGGCACAATTGGAAATTGTGGGGCGACGATCTTGTTAATGGCACGCAGATCAATTATAAAACGAAAAGGAATTGCATTATCGCCTTTCTTGTACATGGGCAAAATCGGACTATTGCACAAACTACCTGCAATTTCCTCAATCACCCCTCGATGCACAAAATCAGAGACGATGCATTTCAAAGCTTACTCACCATCGACTGAAATCTTATACTGTGCAATACGTGGCAGCTTTACTCCTTGTTTCAAGACAATTTTAACAGGCTCAATTTGCAAAACCCCGACATCATTGTCATCAATTACCCACAAACACTCTGGAACATCACTAAATTCCGGCGGCAAAGGTCTGGTCAAGAATTGAGAGACAGAAAGTTGCTGTGGTGAAATTGTCAAACACACTCCATCAGAAGAACAATGAATTACCGCATTTAATTCCTTCAACAGGTTCAACTCCAGCAAATTCTCTCCAAAATTTGAAGTCAAAAGGAAAGGAATGGAGAATAGTCCATAAAGGGACCCAAAGAAATAGGTACCGGCGAAGAAACCGGACAAACAACTGGTGTGCCAGAAAACCCTACAGAAACATTGGTTTGCCTTGACAGTGGAATGTTTGGAACCCGAGAATGATCAATAGAACACTTCTGTGCCCCTGTATCTATCAAGAATAGATGTTTCCTATTTCTCACTATCATTTCAACGTAGGGACCTTTCTGATTAATGGAAATAGACATTGGTTCCAAACCTTGCTTCGGGCAATCCTAGTGAAACAGAATGTCGTCAAAAGGAAGTTCTTCAGAGAGGTAAGCGGCAGACGGATGATCAAAAATGTTTCTAGTATTCACACCTGATGCCTGATTGTCCTGTGAAAAAGGTGGCTGTGAATCTTGTGAGAACTGACTTCTACCAGGGCCCCCTACACCCGGGCGACCTCTGGATCATCTAGCCATATTTCCAAATGTGTTATTTGACCTCTGTCGGAGGATCGGGCACTGTGCATGCCAATGACCCTCTTGCCTACAATAGGCACACTGGTCAATGCTTACAGGACCCAAGGGCGCATTTCTCTGAGGAACAAACTGACCTCTGAATTGGGAATTACCCCCTCTAGGGCCTCTAACAATTTGCTGTAATAATACTTTAGTCTTCAAATTACCTTTAAATACTCAATAACTCTGCAGGACAACAAATCTTTCTATTTACACACTCATCCTGTAGGTATTCTACCATTACCTGTATCACTTTCCTCTGCATTTCTGGCGTATACTGACTATACGTGTCATATACTTTAAGAGGAGTTATCGATGCATCTGAAATCCATCTAATTGCGTCTTTTGTGCAAATTCGCATTTCCTCAGTTATCGATTTTCGGCAAGGAAGGAACCGTTTTGGTACAAACATAGTACCCAAACTATCTCCATCTTCATCTTCATTCTGTAACCATTCCAGCTCCCTTCTATACTCAAGTACCCCCTCAACATGCTCTTGCACTTTCTCTGCGATGTCTCTAGAAAATGTTAAAGTATTTAGATCCCTCAATCATTGTGGAAGATCTATATCATTTAGTCTGTTCCACATTACACATAAATTAATCCCTAATCCCTCAATAAAAACGTTTTTCTCAGGAAAGCTGTCTCTATTAGAAGGTGTGGCAAAAACACTAGCTTGATCACCCTTCTCCATGCAATGCTTAGCCCACTCAATTAACTCACATTTTTTCTGAGGAGACACAGGATTACGAGTGACAACCCTCGATCCCGCTCCCCGATCTACTACAAGTGGGGTAGAACCACTTGGAAGAGGGAGAGTAGGCAAATTCAACAGAGGTGTTACCACTGGTGCAAGAGGTAAAGGTGGAGGAGCAGGTGGAGGAGCAGCGACAAAAGGAGGACCAACAACTAGAGGAGGAGGAACAATAGGAGAAGCAGGAGGAGCAGGAGAAGGAAGAATAACAGCAGGAAGAGGAACGTACGGAGGTGGCGCAGTGGCGCCAGGCCTTCGTTCATTCAACAATTTATCGATAAGTTTGTTAGAAACATGAAAGTCTTTAGAAGGATAGATTTTCTGGATACCAAGTGAGAAAGCCCTATCCATATTCCAAGCTGACTCAGACTGTTTATTTTGGTCATATAACAACGCTTTTTCGGCGTTCGTTTTATGACAGCGCACAGGCTTTTCTCTACTCTTAAGCTGCTGTAAAGCTTCTTTCTTCCAATTCTGTAATACAACAAATGCTGCAGGTCTAGCCTTTTTCTTTAATAATATAGATTCTAAATACTCAGTACGAGGGATTTCAAAACTACCATTGATTTGCCACTGAAGTTCAGGAGCATGTCTAGTTTGTCTGTGGCAAATATCATTAAATACTATACTACCAATGCCATGCTTACAGTACATAGTACATGCCGGTGACCCCTCCATGGGTGCCGGTCGGCCAAATTTCAAAGGTTGTCTGTCACTGCGGAATAACGCCCTAAATCAGGCAGACATTTTCCCAGGCATATCCGAATACTGGTGTTACCTGGTCATTAATTGAACCCGCAATAGCAATGCACCAAAAAAAATTATGAGGATACTTAAGAATAGGGTCACAACTCACCTGATCAAATCCTAAGGAGGTCTGATCGGAATTTCAAAATTTTCTAACGAAGTTTACCTCGTGTTTGGTGATTTCGGCAATCTGCCCGCCTCGATATGTGGACCCTCGTCAAGATGCTGACTCGGACTGCGTGCTCACTGTCCAGGGATCAGGCCATGCAGCGCTGCTGAGATGTCGCTTCTCATTCAGGAAAGGGCCCCATTTACACTGTCCGATCCCGGTCCCATAGTCGCGACAACCTTCAACGAGCTGGCATCAATCTTGAGCGTCCCTTTTCGGCGCCATCTGTGAAAGCAAAAAGAGAATATCGAGGATGAGTACCCCAAAAGGAAATACACCAAACGCGGGTTCAAAAGATACACAGATCTTTATTCTACAACTGAACAATTTTCAGAGAACAAAGCAACAGATAGCTATCAGGCCCTTTACATGATGTTATTACCGGGTCGGTATTAAGAGGTGCCTCCTAGGCATAGGCGGTATCGGTGGGTTCTGTGATGCCACTATCAGGCGGTTGGAGGGCCTTTAGTGGCATGGCCATTACCGGCATGGACGTTTGCGCGTGCTCGCGCACTCATAATCAGCTGCTATTAGCGGCGTCAAACGAGCATGGACCTGCTACTTCCTCCATTTCGGTAATGGGCCCGTTTTTTTTTTTTTTAGTGGGATTCTCGTAATGAGGCCCAATGTGTAGGTCTCTGTGAGTACCATAGCAAATTTGTGCCTAATTTTGCTTGTATCACAGAATCTGTTCGGAAGTTGCTGAACAAAGACAGTGGTTTTGTGTGGGATGATAAAATGTGTGCAAGCATTCAATGTCATAAATGCCATCATTTGTGGAGCTGCAGAACTAGATGGGTTTGTGGTTGGTAGGCAAACAAAGCTCCCAGTAGATGCCAGTGGAGTAGGAAAGGGAGTGGTTTAGTCCCAGGTGGTGGAGAAACATAAAAAAGTGATTTGCTGTGCTTCACAAGCTGTTACTGAGGTGAAAGTTGTCATTCAGTTATAGAAAGGGAGCCGTTGACTTGTGTGTGGGGCATACATTATTTCCATGAGTACATCTGAGGCAGCAGATTTACAGTGTGTATGAACCAGAAACCCTTAGTAGAAATGTTATCCTTCAAAGGTTTATGCAAGACTACCCCGAAATTGGTGAGTCTATGTGTAAGATTATAGAATTATGATTTGTCGGTTAGTTATGTACCAGGTGTGAAGAATAATGTGACAGATTTAGTCTCTCGGTTACCGGTTAAAGATAAGGTTATTGAAGAAGAAGACCTGGAAGAGGAAGTAGTGGTAGTAGTCGGGAAAGTGTTTTCCAAGGACAAGTGGATGGAGGAGTTTAAAGGTGACCAAGTACTTGAGAAACTGTTTAAAATTTACGAGTAAAGGGAGGCCTGCAAAGGTGAACTGGAGGGAGGACAATCATAAACCATATTGGGAGTTTAGAGAAGAGTATTCTATGAAATGTTGTTTACTAATCAGGGGTGACAAGTTGGTACCACCCGAGAAGTTGAGAATGGACTTGATGGAGAAGGCCCATCAAGGTCATCCTCATTCCGAGTTAACAAAGCATACTTTGAGAGCAAAGTATTGGTGGCCAGGAATGGATTTGATGGTGGAGAGGTTCGAGAAAAACTGTTGGACTTGCCAGAATGCGGACAAGACTTGTAAGATTCAGAATACCAATTGTAGTGATCCTCCCACCCCCGCTCATGGCCCGTGTCTGCCCCACCCCCCGCTCATGCCCCGTGTGTCCTTTCTGTCCCCCCCACCCCCGCTCATGCCCCGTGTGTCCTTCCTGTCCCCCCCACCCTGCTCATGCTCCGTGTCTCCCCTGTTCCTCCAGCCCCCCGCTCACGTCATCGCACACGGGGGCCAGCGGAGGGCAGAGGAGCGGGATCTGCCGCACTAACTCATGTCCGTGTTTTTGTTCGTCTCCTGACATACAAACACCCCAACCCCCCGCTCATGCCCCGTGGGTCTCTCTCCCTCCCCCGCACCCCCTGTTCATGCCCTGTGTGTCTCTCGCCCTCCCCCCACCCCCCGCTCATGCCCCGTGTGTCTCTTCCACCCCCAACCCCCTGCTCATGCCCCGTGGGTCTCTTCCCTCTGCCCCACCCCCCACTCATGCCCCGTGTGTCTCTCCCCTCCCCCCATCCCCTGCTCATGCCCGTGTGTCTCTCTCCCTCCCCCAACCCCCGCTCATGCCCCGTGTGTCTCCTCCCTTCCCCCCACCCCGCGCTCATGCCCCGTGTGTCTCTCCCCTCCCCCCCACCCCCGCTCATGCCCCGTGTGTCTCCTCCCTTCCCCCCACCCCGCGCTCATGCCCCGCGTGTCTCTTCCCTCCCCCACCACCCGTTCATGCCCACTGTGTCTCTCCCCCCCAACCCCCGCTCATGCCCCGTGTGTCACTTCCCCCCCAGCCCCCGCTCGTGCCCCGTGTGTCTCTCTCCCTCCAGCCCACCCCCTGCTCATGCCCTGTGTGTCTCTCTCCCTCCCCTCCACCCCCCGCTCATGCCCCGTGTGTCTCTTCCCTCCCCCCCAACCCCCTGCTCATGCCCCGTGGGTCTCTTCCCTCCGCCCCACCCCCCACTCATGCCCCGTGTGTCTCTCCCCTCCCCCATCCCCTGCTCATGCCTGTGTGTCTCTCTCCCTCCCCCAACCCCCGCTCATGCCCCGTGTGTCTCCTCCCTTCCCCCCACCCCGCGCTCATGCCCTGTGTGTCTCTCCCCTCCCCCCCACCCCCGCTCATGCCCCGTGTGTCTCCTCCCTTCCCCCCACCCCGCGCTCATGCCCCGCGTGTCTCTTCCCTCCCCCACCACCCGTTCATGCCCCCTGTGTCTCTCCCCCCCAACCCCCGCTCATGCCCCGTGTGTCACTTCCCCCCCAGCCCCCGCTCGTGCCCCGTGTGTCTCTCTCCCTCCAGCCCACCCCCTGCTCATGCCCCGTGTGTCTCTCTCCCTCCCCTCCACCCCCCGCTCATGCCCCGTGTCTGTCTCCTGTTGCCCCGCACCCCCGCTCATGCCCCGTGTCTCTCCTGTTGCCCCCCACCCCCCGGCACATGCCCCGTGTCTGTCTCCTGTTGCCCACACCCGCTCATGCCCCATGTCTGTCTCCTGTTCCCCCCACCCGCTCATGCCCCGTGTCTCTCTCTTGTTGCTCCCCACCCCCCCGCTCATGCCCCGTGTCTGTCTCCTGTTGCCCCCACCCGCTCATGCCCTGTGTCTGTCTCCTGTTCCCCCCACCTGCTCATGCCCCGTGTCTCACTCTTGGTGCCCCCCACCCCCTGCTCATGGCCCGTGTCTGTCTCCTGTTCCTCCCACCCCCTGCTCATGCCCTTTGTCTGTCTCCTGTTGACCCCCACCCACCCCGCTCATGCCTCGTGTCTGTCTCCTGTTCTCCCCACCCCTCGCTCATGCCCCGTGTCTGTTGTTCCCCCCACCCCCTGCTCAGGCCCCGTGTCTGTCTCCTGTTCTCCCCACCCCTCGCTCATGCCCCATGTCTGTCTCCTGTTCTCCCCACCCCCCGCTCATGCCCCATGTCTGTCTCCTGTTCCCCCCACCCCCCGCTCATGCCCCGTGTCTCTCCTGTTGCCCCCCACACCCCTGCTCATGCCCCGTGTCTGTCTACTGTTGCCCCCACCCACTCATGCCCCGTGTCTGTCTCCTGTTCCCCCCACCGCTCATGTCCCGTGTCTCTCTCTTGTTGTCCCCCACCCCCCCGCTCATGCCCCATGTCTGTCTCCTGTTGCCCCCACCCGCTCATGCCCCGTGTCTGTCTCCTGTTCCCCCCACCTGCTCATGCCCCGTGTCTCTCTCTTGTTGCCCCCCACCCCCCGCTCATGCCCTGTGTCTGTCTCCTGTTCTCCCCACCCCCCGCTCATGCCCTGTGTCTGTCTCCTGTTCCCCCCACCCCCCGCTCATGCCCTGTGTCTGTCTCCTGTTCTCCCCCCGCTCATGCCCCGTGTCTGTCTCCTGTTCCCCCCACCCCCCGCTCATGCCCCGTGTCTGTCTCCTGTTGCCCCCACTCCCTGCTCATGCCCGTGTCTGTCTCTGTTGTTCCCCCCACCCCCGCTCATGCCCCGTGTCTGTCTCCTGTTCCCCCCAACCCCCGCTCATGCCCCATGTCTGTCTCCTGTTCCCCCACCTGCTCATGCACCGTATCTCTCTCCTGTTGCCCCTCCACCCCCCGCTCATGCCCCGTGTCTGTCTCCTGTACCCCCCACCCCCAGCTCATGCCCCATGTCTCTCTCCTGTTGCCCCCCACCCCCTGCTCATACCCCGTGTCTGTCTCCTATACCCCTCCACCCCCCGCTCATGCATGCGCCGTGTCTCTCTCCTGTTGCCCCCCACCAACCCTCTCATGCCCCGTGTCTGTCTTCTGTTCCCCCCACCCCTGCTCATGCCCCGTGTCTGTCTCCTGTTCCCCCCACCCCCCGCTCATGCCCTGTGTCTGTCTCCTGTTGCCCCCCACCCATGCCCTGTGTCTGTCTCCTGTACCCCCCACCCCCCGCTCATGCCCTGTGTCTGTCACCTGTTCCCCCACCCCCTGCTCATGCCCCGTGTCTGTCTCCTGTTCCCCCCACCCCCCGCTCATGCCCCATGTCTCTCCTGTTGCCCTCCACCCCCCGCTCATGCCCCGTGTCTGTCTCTTGTTGCCCCCCGCCCCCTGCTCAAGCCCCGTGTCTGTCTCCTGTTCTCCCCAACCCCCGCTCATGCCCCGTGTCTGTCTCCTGTTCCCACCACCCCCTGCTCATGCACCGTGTCTCTCTCCTGTTGCCCCCACCACCCGCTCATGCCCCGTGTCTCTCTCCTGTTGCCCCCCACACCCTGCTCATGCCCCATGTCTGTCTCCTGTACCCCCCACCCCCTGCTCATGCCCCGTGTCTCTCCTGTTGCCCCCCACCCCCTGCTCATGCCCAGTGTCTGTCTCCTGTTGCCCCCACCCTCCGCTCATGCCCCGTGTCTGTCTCCTGTTGCTACCCACCCCCCGCTCATGCTCCGTGTCTGTCTCTGTTGTTCCCCCCACCCCCCGCTCATGCCCCGTGTCTGTCTCCTGTCCCCCCACCCCCCGCGTCTCTCTCCTGTTGCCCCCCACCACCCGCTCATGCCCCGATTCTGTCTCCTGTACCCCCCCACGCCCAGCTCATGCCCCGTGTCTCTCCTGTTCCCCCCAACCGCTCATGCCCCGTGTCTCTCTCCTGTTGCCCACCCGCTCATGCCCCGTGTCCGTCTCCTGTTCCCACCACCCTCTCATGCCCCGTGTCTCTCTCCTGTTGCCCCCCACCCCTTGCTCATGCCCTATGTCTGTCTCCTGTACCCCCACCCCCGCTCATGCCCTGTGTCTCTCCTGTTGCCCCCCATCCCCCGTTCATGCCCCGTGTCTGTCTTCTGTTCCCCCCACCCCCGCTCATGCCCTGTGTCTGTCTCCTGTTCCCTCCACCCCCCGCTCATGCCCCTTGTCTGTCTCCTGTTGCCCCCCATCCATGCCCTGTGTCTGTCTCCTGTACCCCCCACCACCCGCTCATGCCCCGTGTCTCTCTCCTGTTGCCCCCCACCCCCTGCTCATGCCCCATGTCTGTCTCCTGTACCCCCCACCCCCCGCTCATGCCCTGTGTCTCTCCTGTTGCCCCCCACCCCCCGTTCATGCCCCGTGTCTGTCTTCTGTTCCCCCAACCCCCCGCTCATGCCCCGTGTCTGTCTCCTGTTCCCTCCACCCCCCGCTCATGACCCTTGTCTGTCTCCTGTTGGCCTCCATCCATGCCCTGTGTCTGTCTCCTGTACCCCCCACCACCCGCTCATGCCCCGTGTCTCTCTCCTGTTGCCCCCCACCCCCCGCTCATGCTCCGTATCTGTCTCCTGTTCCCCCCACCCCCCACCCCCCGCTCGTGCCCCGTGTCTGTCTCCTGTTCTCCCCACCCCCCGCTCATGCCCCGTGTCTCTCTCCTGTTGGCCCCACCCCCCCTCATGCCCCATATCTGTCTCCTCTTCGCCCCACCCCCCGCTCATGCCCCGTGTCTGTCTCCTGTTGCCCCCCACCCCCCTGCTCATGCCTCGTATCTGTCTCCTGTTCTCCCCACCCCCCGCTCTTGCCCCGTGTCTGTCTCCTGTTCTCCCCACCCCCGCTCATGCCCCGTGTCTGTCTCCTGTTCCCCCACCCCCCGCTCATGCGACCGTGTCTCTCTTCTGTTGCCCCCCACCCTCCCGCTCATGCCCCGTGTCTGACTCCTGTTCCCCCACCCGCTCATGCCCCGTGTCTCTCTCCTCTTTCCCCCACCCCCCGCTCATGCCCCATGTCTGTCTCCTGCACCCCACCACCCCCCGCTCATGCCCTGTGTCTCTCTCCTGTTGCCCCCACCAAGGTTCATGCCCCGTGTCTTCCTCTTGCCCCCCCTCCTATGATGCCCCTTGTTGACTTCTGGTTTCTCCCACCCCCGCTCATGCCCCGTGTCTTCCTCCTGTCCCCCCCACTCCTCGCTGATGCCCTGTGTCTTGCTCCTGTTCCCTCCCACCCCCTGCGCATGCCCCGTGTCTTCTTCTTGTCCCCCCTCCTACGATGCCCCTTGTTGACCTCTTGTTCCACCCACCCCCCGCTCATGCCCCGTGTATCACTTCTTTCCCCCCACCCCCGCTCATGCCCCGTATCTGTCTCCTGTTCTCCCCACCCCCCGCTCTTGCCCCGTGTCTGTCTCCTGTTCTCCCCACCCCCACTCATGCCCCGGGTCTGTCTCCTGTTCCCCCACCCCCCGCTCATGCCCCGTGTCTCTCTTCTGTTGCACCCCGCCCTCCCGCTCATGCCCCGTGTCTGTCTCCTGTTCCCCCACCCGCTCATCCCCCTTGTCTCTCTCCTGTTTCCCCCACCCCCCGTTCATGCCCCATGTCTGTCTCCTGCACCCCACCACCCCCGCTCATGCCCTGTGTCTCTCTCCTGTTGCCCCCCACCACAGTTCATGCCCCGTGTCTTCCTCTTGTCCCCCCTCCTATGATGCCCCATGTTGACTTCTGGTTTCCCCCATCCCCGCTCATGCCCCGTGTCTTCCTCCTGTCCCCCCACTCCTCGCTGATGCCCTGTGTCTTGCTCCTGTTCCCTCCCACCCCCTGCTCATGCCCCGTGTCTTCTTCTTGTCCCCCCTCCTATGATGCCCCTTGTTGACCTCTTGTTCCACCCACCCCCCGCTCATGCCCCGTGTATCCCTTCTTTCCTCCCACCCCCGCTCATGCCCTTTGTCTGTCTCCTGTTGCCCCCCATCCAAGCCCTGTGTCTGTCTCCTGTACGCCCCCACCACCCGCTCATGCCCCGTGTCTCTCTCCTGCTGCCCCCCAGCCCCCGCTCATGCCCTGTGTCTGTCTCCTGTTGCCCCCAACCCACCCGCTCATGCCCCGTGTCTGTCTCCTGTTCTCCCCACCCCCCGCTCATGCCCCGTATCTGTCTCCTGTTCCCCCCACCCCCCGCTCATGCCCCGTGTCTGTCTCCTGTTCTCCCCATCCCCCCGCTCTTGCCCCGTGTCTGTCTCCTGTTCTCCCACCCCCCGCTCATGCCCCGTGTCTCTCTCCTGTTGGCCCCACCCCCCCTCCTGCCCCGTATCTGTCTCCTCTTCGCCCCACCCCCGCTCATGCCCCGTGTCTGTCTCCTGTTGCCCCCCACCCCCCACGCTCATGCCCCGTATCTGGCTCCTGTTCTCCCCACCCCCCGCTCTTGCCCCATGCTGTCTCCTGTTCTCCCCACCCCCGCTCATGCCCCGTGTCTGTCTCCTGTTCCCCCACCCCCGCTCATGCCCCGTGTCTCTCTTCTGTTGCCCCCCACCCCCCGCTCATGCCCCGTGTCTGTCTCCTGTTCCCCACACCCGCTCATGCCCTGTGTCTCTCTCTTGTTGCCCCCCACCCCCCGCTCATGCCCCGTGTCTGTCTCCTGCTCCTCCCACCCCTGCTCATGCCGTGTGTTTGTCTGCTGCTGCCCCCCACACCCCCCGTTCATGCCCCGTGTCTGTCTCCTGTTCTCCCCTCCCCCCGCTCATGCCCCGTGTCTGTTGTTCCCCCCACGCCCCGCTCATGCCCCGTGTCTGTCGCCTGTTCCCCCACCCCCCTCATGCCCCGTGTCTGTCTCCTGTTCCCCGCAACCCCCCGCTCATGCCCCGTGTCTCTCCTGTCCTGTTGCCCTCCACCCCCCGCTCATGCCCCGTGTCTGTCTCCTGTTGCCCCCCGCCCCCCACTCAAGCCCCGTGTCTGTCTCCTGTTCTCCCCAACCCCCGGTCATGCCCCGTGTCTGTCTCCTCTTCCCCCCACCCCCTGCTCATGCTCCCTGTCTTTCTCCTGTTGCCGCCCACCCCCGTGTCTCTCTCCTGTTGCCCCCCACCACCCGCTCATGCCCTGTGTCTCTCTCCTGTTGCCCCCACCCCCTGCTCATGCCCCATGTCTGTCTCCTGTACCCCCCACCCCCCGCTCATGCACCGTGTCTCTCCTGTTGCCCCCCCACCCCCTGCTCATGCCCCGTGTCTGTCTCCTGTTGCCCCCACCCTCCGCTCATGCCCCGTGTCTGTCTCCTGTTGCTACCCACCCCCCGCTCATGCTCCGTGTCTGTCTCTGTTGTTCCCCCCACCCCCCGCTCATGCCCCGTGTCTGTCTCCTGTTCCCCCCAACCCCCGCGTCTCTCTCCTGTTGCCCCCCACCACCCGCTCATGCCCTGTGTCTCTCCTGTTCCCCCAACCGCTCATGCCCCGTGTCTCTCTCCTGTTGCCCACCCGCTCATGCCCCGTGTCTGTCTCCTGTTGACCCCCACCCCCCGTTCATGCCCCGTGTCTGTCTTCTGTTCCACCCACCCCCCGCTCATGCCCCTTGTCTGTCTCCTGTTGCCCCCATCCATGCCCCGTGTCTGTCTCCTGTACCCCCCACCACCCGATCATGCCCCGTGTCTCTCTCCTGTTGCCCCCCACCCCCGCTCATGCCCTGTGTCTGTCTCCTGTTGCCCCCCACCCGCCCGCTCATGCCCCATGTCTGTCTCCTGTTCTCCCCACCCCCCGCTCATGCCCCGTATCTGTCTCATGTTCCCCCACCCCCCACCCCCCGCTCAAGCCCCGTGTCTGTTTCCTGTTCTCCCCACCCCCCCGCTCATGCCCCGTGTCTGTCTCCTGTTCTCCCCACCCCCGCTCATGCCCCGTGTCTGTCTCCTGTTGCCCCCCACCCCCCGTGTCTCTCTCCTGTTGCCCCCCACCACCCGCTCATGCCCTGTGTCTCTCTCCTGTTGCCCCCACCCCCTGCTCATGCCCCATGTCTGTCTCCTGTACCCCCCACCCCCCGCTCATGCACCGTGTCTCTCCTGTTGCCCCCCACCCCCTGCTCATGCCCCGTGTCTGTCTCCTGTTGCCCCCACCCTCCGCTCATGCCCCGTGTCTGTCTCCTGTTGCTACCCACTCCCCGCTCATGCTCCGTGTCTGTCTCTGTTGTTCCCCCCACCCCCCGCTCATGCCCCGTGTCTGTCTCCTGTTCCCCCAACCCCCACGTCTCTCTCCTGTTGCCCCCCACCACCCGCTCATGCCCTGTGTCTCTCCTGTTCCCCCAACCGCTCATGCCCCGTGTCTCTCTCCTGTTGCCCACCCGCTCATGCCCCGTGTCTGTCTCCTGTTGCCCCCCACCCCCCGTTCATGCCCCGTGTCTGTCTCCTGTTCCACCCACCCCCCGCTCATGCCCCTTGTCTGTCTCCTGTTCCCTCCACCCCCCCGCTCATGCCCCTTGTCTGTCTCCTGTTGCCCCCCATCCATGCCCCGTGTCTGTCTCCTGTACCCCCCACCACCCGATCATGCCCCGTGTCTCTCTCCTGTTGCCCCCCACCCCCGCTCATGCCCTGTGTCTGTCTCCTGTTGCCCCCCACCCGCCCGCTCATGCCCCGTGTCTGTCTCCTGTTCTCCCCACCCCCCGCTCATGCCCCGTATCTGTCTGCTGTTCTCCCCACCCCCCCGCTCATGCCCCGTGTCTCTCTCCTGTTGGCCCCACCCCCCCTCATGCCCCGTGTCTGTCTCCTGTTGCCCCCCACCCCCGGCTCATGCCCCGTGTCTCTCTCCTGTTGCCCCCCGCTCATGCCCCGTGTCTGTCTCCTGTACCCCCACCCCAGCTCATGCCCCGTGTCTCTCTCCTGTTGCCCCCCACCACCGCTCATGCCCCGTGTCTTCCTCTTGTCCCCCCTCCTATGATGGCCCTTGTTGACCTCTTGTTCCCCCCACCCCCTGCTCATGCCCCGTGTCTTCCTCCTGTCCCCCCCACTCCTCGCTGATGTCCTGTGTCTTCCTCCTGTTCCCTCCCACCCCCTTCTCATGCCCCGTGTCTTCCTCTTGTCCCCCCTCCTATGATGCCCCTTGTTGACCTCTTGTTGCACCCACCCCCCCGCTCATGCCCCGTGTCTCCCTTCTTTCACCCCCTCACCCCCCGCTCATGCCCTTTGTCTTCTCCCCCCCACTCCCCGCTCATGCCCCGTGTCTCCCTTCTCCCCCCCACCCCTGCTCATGCCCCGTGTCTGCACTGTTGGAACAGGGCAGTCACGGGGCATGAGCGGGGGTGGGGGCCCCACCTTGCCCTACCCCCGCTCATGCCCCGTGTCTCTCCTGTTCACCCCCACCCCCGCTCATGCTCCGTGTCTGTCTCCCTCCTTTTCCCCCTGCTCATGTCCCGTGTCTCCCCTGTTCAGCCACACCCCCCGCTCATGCCCTGTGTCTCCCTTCTTTCCCGCTCATGCCCCGTGTCTCCCTTCTTTCCACCCTCTGCTCATGCCCTGTGTCTCTCTCCTGGTCTTCCCTACCCCCCGCCGATGCCCTGTTGTGTTCTCTTTATACACCCTGTCTTCCCTTTCCCTGGTGTCCATCTTGGTAAAAGATTTTCCTTCCTGCACCGGGACGCCTGCCTGCGGCGTCCCGGTTTGGGAAGAAAAATCTTTTTTTTACCACCCTGGGTTCCCACTTTGAGAACCTAGGATGCTAGTGGTCTTCCTCCATTGAAAAGGACGTTATGGTTACGTTGCACTAATAAAAAACTATGCAACTCAGTAAAAACAATGTGTTAAAGTGACTTTATGGTGAAGTTGCACTAATAAAAACCTATGAAATACAGTAAAAAAACTTTGTTAAAGGAACGTTATGGATAAGTTGCGCTACTAAAAACCTATGAAATTCAGTAAAAAAAACGTTATGGTTAAGTTTCGCTACTAAAAACCTATGAAATTCAGTAAAAAAACTTTGTTAAAGGGACGTTATGGTTACGTTTCCCGCTACTAAAAACCTATGAAATTCAGTAAAAAAACTTTGTTAAAGGGACGTTATGGGTAAGTTGCACTACTAAAAACCTGTGAAATTCAGCGAAAAAACTTTGTTAAAGGGACGTTATGGTACCAAGTAAAACCGAAAAACCCTTGAAATTTGCCAGTTATGGTAAGCTAAGCAACCATAACTCGTGCCACCACCGTGCTCTGCTAAGACTAACACCCATGACATCAAAGATGACATCACAAATGTCATTGATGACATCACTGATGACATCGCATGTGTATGTACTTTTCATGAAATATGTGTACAAGGAATTCTTATTATAATGTTGCGAAAAAAGTGTCAAGGATCATTGCAATAAATATCATACCCTAATTAGTGCATTGAACGATGCATTGATATAAATAGCATTCTATTATGGGGCTCTATCTAGTATACTAAGCTACTAATGCAGAAACATAGCATTGTGTGCAGCGTACAAGATGAAGGTATAATATTCATAATGTTAATATGTTGAATAATGAAATGATAATTGTTTTCTTAATAGATTTTTGTGTACTGTGAAATATGTAATAAGTAGCTAATAAAACCCATATATTACATAATTGCATTACTATAGACAAAACACAAAGAGACAAGAACACACACCAATATACATATACATAGGGTAAATAGCAGCTTTGAAACAGAGCAATCATTTATTTGCATGAAAATAATGCTGTCTTTAAATCTTATGTTTTCCTCTATGTATATGTTTCATATGATGTGACTGGACTCTAAGGGAATTACTATAAGAACCTACTTGTAAGATACGTCTACAAATAAAATACAATTTTTAGTTTGTGACTGTTACTGAAGAAAACCATGTGGCCTAGATATGTCAGCAAAAGAAAAAAGAGTGAGCCAGACATGTGATGTCATCAGTGATGTCATCAATGACATTTGTGATGTCATCTTTGATGTCGTGGGTGTTAGTCTTAGCAGTGCACGGTGGTGGCGCGAGTTATGGTTGCTTAGCTCACCATAACTGGCGAATTTCAACGGTTTTTCGGTTTAATTGGAACCATAACGACCCTTTAACTAAGTTTTTTCACTGAATATATATATGTATATATATATTTAATCACTCGCACTGTCCTAAGTGAAATTGGGATAGAAAGTGTAACGGTTTTAGAAAACGGCACAGTCAAGGCAGGTAATCTTTCCACTGACCCTGAATGTGGCGCACAATAAAAACACTTTTTATCTTTATTTATCCTCAGATTCTACTTTGAGAAGGCACCCAACTCGTCTCACACCCACCTCAACAAATACCACATGTCACAATGGATTATGAACCAGGTCGGTGTATAACAATGAAATATTTATACATTTTTTGAATTCAAAGAAAATCAAGCAAATCAAAAATTAGGGCAGCAGCCACGACATTGTGGCAGTATAAAATGCAGCAATCCTACAACACAATTAAATAAAATTCCTAATATCATCTACATCAACATTTTATAGAAAGCAGAAGCAAAATCACTCTTCAGAATGAAAGATGGCACACAGGTTATGCACCCCCTGAAACTGTTAAGGATTTAAATCAGGCGACATACACCTTAGTCTCGGCCCAGCATGCAGCGCACGATTGAAATGCTTATGTTAGATTAGATTCAATATTGAGATTATACCCCACTCAGATCACACCCCTTTCTCAAATACCCCGGGTCACAATGGACCAGGTACCAGGCGGAATGGTAAAGCTAATATTTATTCATTTATTTAAAAATTCAAAGCAATCATACACTTTTTAATATGGGGCAGCAATCACCAATGTGCTGACAATAACAATAGGAATGTGAACAATGCACTTAAATTAACCCTTTAGCAACACAGATAGAAAACACCAGAGAAGAGAAACACTTTTGATTTTTGCAAAGATAGCACACAAGTTAGGATTTCCCCCTGCAATGTTCCCTCAACCCACAAATAATCAGATCTAAATGGATATATAGAAGCAGCAGGTGATCAGGAATAAGGAATAGGAAACAACATTTGAATCCAACCTTCCCTCCCTAAATGAGAGTGAAAAACGGATTTGAAACCCTTGCAATGTTAAAATGACACTCAGAAATGGTTGAATAAAACAATGAATGTGTGAAAAAATCCTTAAATAAGTACAATTCTTTACAGGAGCAACATTGGAAAGATACTAACAATCATAAGCAATAGATTGAGCAAAATCATACAATTTGAAATTGAATGGAAGGTTTAAAACAATTTATAATCGAAATAACACATGTAAAACTTTGCAAAAATATTAAATCCTGCCTGAAATTAACCAGACTGTTTCTGTTAAGAAACGGGTGAAATCCACTGATTTGAGTGCAGGGGGTGGGGGGATAGCTATGGATCTTAGGTACAATCTGGAAGTGAAAATTAAGTATCTAGCTATTAAACTGAGGGAGATATGCAAGATAGTATGAGGTTTGTTTTTGGAAAAATCTGGCCGTGAAAAAGGAAAGCAACTCAGTGTGGACAAGAACAAGTTGGACCTGCACTTCTGGTTACTGGATACTACAGATCACTGGACGGCAGGGTTGCAGCAGGTATGCATTTAGTGAGCAGAAAGCCAGGTTACATTGAGGATGCTTAACCAAAACACCACAGCTTCCCTTTGGTTATTGGGATGATTAAAAATTGAGGCCTAGCTGAAGCAGGATCAGCAAGGTTTGGCCTTGTGGTTGGGATCTGGATTCTAGATGGATAATTGCAAGAAGACAGGAACAGACAGTACGCCAGGCAGGAAATCAGGAATCAGTCAGGAATCCGTGTGTGTCCCTGTGTGTTGTCAGGGTACTTATTTATAATGCCAGGTGACATCATCACAGTATATGATAGGGGCAGGCTTTACTACACATGCCCCTAACAATAGGATTGGGCAAGGGTAGTAATCTCTGCCTTGCTCCCTGCTGGTTTGAATTCTAAGGGGATGATGTCAGGTTTATGAGGTAAAGTGTACAATGTCCCAACACTCCCCCATTTACTTTACTTAAAATCAGATTTTTGCCAAAAACCTACATTTCTTTACTTGCAATCTCTTGGCATATTCTACACACAGGTTACATATGATGGGCAGCACAGATTAGTCCAAACTTCCAGTCTGTGCAACCTTGTTTGGCCTTCCTGATACATTTTGGTAATTTTAAACATGAAGGATTTGGCCTAATATTCCCCAACTTTGTACACAGATGCGAATTATCCCCAGGGACGCATGTATATAATGTTATGTTTGCAACATGGATGATTTTTTTGAAATACAACATATATCACCTTTTCTGTCCAGAGTGTGTCAAGACATTCTACCAAGTTCTAAAATGCAGGCCGGAATTCCACTTTTACACTGTGAAAATTCCACATCTTTACTAATTTTGGTAGCTGAGGTACAAGTCTTTTAAAGTTCTTTATAAAATAGTCTTAAGAACAAATGGGAGTCATGGTCTGTCATTTTTTTTCTTCCCAGCTGACACCAACTGGCATTTCCTTTCAAGCAGGATAGGGGGTTGCTTCAGCCTGAGTGAAGTTGTATGGTCTTTGACACCTCCGGCTTCCTTTCCCGGGAGCTGCGTTGTCCTGAATTCCAACAGAGACAAAAGTCTGCTCCACCCTATAATTATCAGTGGGTTGGCAGGATCTGCTGGGAAAGATAGCCCTTTTGGCAGAAAACCTGTTTTTCAACTTGGTAACTCAAGCCACCCTGGGTTCAACATCTTTCACTTTTGACCTTAAATCCAGAATTAAATAAACCTGTTAAATCAAATAACACATGTGATATATTGTCCCCAGTAACAAACCCCTTTATGTTTCTAAAGACAAGTAAAACTTGTATTTACCAGTGTACTGTTTTAAAATGCAGGCATTTGTTTTCCTTTTTGTGTAAGCAGCCTATTTTCACATGTGGTGCAAACTGACATTTCTTTCTTTAATTCGGTTTTGGAAAGCTCACTCAGATTTCCACAATGTCCTTGAAGCTAAAGTAATTTTTCTTTGAATGCATGAGTTTTATCTGAACGCTGGTATGTGAAAATGACCAGGCCCAGATAGTTAAAGTTCTTTTGAAGGCAGCTGATGTTTCTGATTCATTGTGGAGAAATATGTGCCATTCCCGTGCGAGTAGGGGCAGAGTTCTTGGTTACTTTTTCAAAGTTACTTTTGACAGGGGCTGTTATTCAGAAATTAGGCCTGGTTTTGCTGAGACACAATGGATGATCCTGGGCATTGCATGGTCTTTTTAATCGCAGTGGTTTCAAAATGAATGGATGGCATTAGCATCAAAGCAGCTTTTACAAAGAGTGAACAAGTTTCATTTTGAAAGGGAATTTTGAGGTGTTTCAGCAAGTTAATGCTGCCTATTTACTTAATTCCATGTTAAATGTTGCATAGCACACTTGCAAATTCCTGCAGTGTGTACTCTGTTCCCCCCGCCTGAAATGTGTGTGGCAGGGTGGTGCAGCCATTTTTCTGGTGGTTGTAAAATGATATTTTGAGATCCTGGTGCGCACAGGAGTCAGCACAGCCATTTTGCTGTTTCTTGCACCAATGCAGCAAAGTAATGTGGTGAAGCACAGCTGAGTGGGTCAATATATCCCACAAAACACTTCCGCCAAACACCTACTAACAAATTTCTTTGTGAATGGAAAGTAGTGGCAAGGAGTCAGTATGTAGAAGGAAAAGTCAATTTTTAAATTCATCCCACCACCCAAGGATGGGAGGCCAGAAACAAATTGAAGGCCTTCAAAAGGAGCAAAATGGCATACTCGGATTTTACTTGTTAATTGTATCTCAATTTACAATTATGGTAGGATAGCTATGGCAGAATTTCATGTGGCTCCACTTAAGAGACAAGGAAGCTTACAGACTAATGAGCAGGACACCAAGGCAACGTTACACAGGTAAGAAAATTGATTTTGAACGGAAAGAAATGCAGAAGAAAAAAACACATGTAGCAGAATTGCAATTTCTTATTTTGCACAGGCTTTAAAATAGCAAGCAGCTATGAAAAGGGGACTTTGCTGTCAAAATCGAAAATCAGTGTTTGGATGAGAAACAAAGGCATATCACAGAAAGGATTCTGAGGGAAAGGGAATATTCTTAATGGATTATGTTTGGGTTTCTTATGGGAAAAGTGCACATCGGAATTTAAAGAAAAGCAAAATACACATGCAAATTTGTTTTTTGTTATACCAGACTATTTCTTTTGAGACTATATTTTAATGGCTATACTTGAAAAAATTGTTACTTTTGAAAGTCAAAAATAATGAACATGAATTTTCAGTGGAGAAATTAATTGAGTTACCTCAAATAATACTAGGGACTTACACAGATTACTCGAAGAATTATCATAAGGAATACACCAGCAGACATAGACTAACACAGATTCTTCTATTTAAAAGGTGAACAGATGATACTAGCAATTTGGGATTTGCAATAGCATTTCAATAGGATTTCAATAGGATTTCATTAGAAGATGCAGGATTCAAAAGAGAGGGGTATGCAACATAGGATTTTCAATAGGGTTTTCGGTAGGGTGCAAAATTAAAAGAGCAGGATATACAGTTTTTGGGACTGGGTGAAGTGATACTTATAAGATAAGCTAGAGTTTGGGACTTTGGACAGCCAGCAAATTCTCTGGACAGCAGGGCCAAAGCATCTGGTCACTAGGACATCAGGGTAAAGAGATCTGGTCACTGGGATAGATGGGCTCTCCTGGATGGGATCAGCTGGGCAAGATCTGGTCACTGTGGACAGCGGGATGGGTCAGCTGCCTTTCCTCTTTTCTCCTTGCATTATTGTGTATGGCTGGATCTGGAGGGGTGGTTCTGCCTGGATCTGGATGGTCCTGCCTGGATGGAATCAGCTGCATCTGGATCTGGTTTATGAGTTTTGAATCATGGGATGTATCTTTGCTTTCCTGGATCATGGGGTCTACTTTTCAGTTACTGGTCCCAAGGGTTTCCCTGTCTCCTGCCTATATGGGCAAAGTGACATCAGAGAATTTTACAATCTGGGCAGAAGTCCTCTGGACTTACCCCTTCACTTGAATAGGCCAGTCTACTGGCGTTACCTCCTCTCTCCGGGCTGATTGGTTCAGGGGAAATGACTTCATTTTATGTGTGTCCATTTATGACTTACTTTGTCTCACCACAGTTACTTTTCACCAAAATAAGTTATGGAGCAAAACTTAAAATCTTTGTTAGTCATAATCATAAGAAACAGATAATGAATTTCCATATTTCACAGGGAATCGGACAGTCCAATCGCCAACTCTGTGTGAGGTAGCATCACTTTTTTGGCACAATTTTGCCATTTTTAGGAGAAACATAATATTTAAAATTCTGCAAATGTCTACACATATGCCCACTACTATTTTGCATATTTTCACCAAATGTTATAACTGTGTCATTTATACTTCACCCAGAAAGGTATTTTTCCTGCCATCCCAGTTCCACAGGTGCTAGCAACATGCACTGGGTCTTATTTTCCCTGATTAAAAATCCCATAAAATACCAGCATAATAAAGAGTTATTGCTTATTTAGGGTCCTGAAACAAATGTCTTAATGTACAATAGTTCTTTTAAATTCAATAGGCTGGATTAGCCACATATGTGGGCGGTCCTACCACCCCACAGCCAAATTGTCTTCCATTGGGTCAGTTTGAACAAAGGGTTTCCATGACCCCCTTTGAGGCCATGCAGTTGGGGCTGGGGCGGGGTGTGGATGCCGGGCAGTCTGACGATGCTGCAAACTCCCACATGTTGGCCTTTTCATATCCCCATGGGGGATGGTTCACTTGTGGAGGTAATTCTTTTCCCATGGAAGGCAAGGCACTTTTGAAGTAAGTGCCTAAGCCAAACCTGTTCTGCTGCTTTAAAAGTTTTGTTTTTCCTTCTTTCAACAGAAACCAAGTCTTTCTGGGAATACATATAATGTATATTGTAGGTATCCAGGTCACTGGAAATCTGCAGATCTACAATACTGTTTCTGTGCGAGCAACACTGTCATTTGTCAGTTTACTTTTAAACAGTATTTTTCTGATTTTCAGAAGAATAATTCACACTTGTGTTTATTTCAGTTCATTTTGAGTTTCCCAATGTGGTTTCTGCAGCATGCAGTTTTTTGTTAATTAACCTTCTCGAGTGCTTTTACAGATATGGTCAGTTTCTGGACACAGAGAGATACACTGCCAAGCATTTCTTTGAAATTGACATGAGAAAAAGAAACGCTGCGTTATTTCTTTCATTTACTGAAGTTTGTGCGCAATGGTTTATAGAAAACGAAAACACAGGCCGTTTTTAAGTGAAAAACAGCATTCGTTGCATTTCAAGTGATTTCCCAGTACATCAGCTGTTCTGGAAATGCATTGCCTCACTTTTTGGTACTCAGCAGAAGTAAATCATGCCAGGGTGGGTTTCCATGAAGGGCACAACTTTGTGATGTTTTAAAATGTAATCAAGAGCAAATTGCAAAGCTGTCTAGGATGTCATGTGTGCAGCTTTAGTATTCAGAAAACAGAACAGCGAATGTGGTGCCATTCTGCATATAGGTTATTTTCAGATTATTTAAATGGAGGTAAACAATGTATAGCACTTCATTTGTAGGCATTCTTGTGTTTAGTGCTTGCCACCCATATGCGCTATGGAAAGAAAAGCACTTCCGTTTTTCTGCATTATTTCCATGCAGTTTTTGTTTGAAGGGGATTTCTGGAAGAGCCTTAAATGTACCCCACAGAATGGAAAGTGGAACATAGCTTAGGGGGACAGTTGGAGAGAGGCTCGGGAGAAGTGGAGTTGAGAGAGCTGTGCAGCTGCACCGGCAATAAAGAAGTACTTATCACTTCCTGTCTTCGAGTGGCTGAAGTCACATCAGGATGTTTATACTCAAACATACTAAGCAGAGCAATTGAGGGTTGAAGTACGGGGCAATTCTTTGCCTCCCGAGCCTAAAGGAAGATGATTTAAAATGCATTGAACAGATGGAAATGCCACAGGACTGTACACCCAGATGGCCCACAGAGCAGAGGTTTGTTCCGAAGTACTTTAAGACGAGATAGCTGCACCGTGAGATGGATGGGGTACAGATTTATTACTCCAACACCAATCAATAAGGACAACTCAATGGTTTGGCAAAGGGAGTCGTTTAATGACAAGTACAAAAAACAGGGAGTCACGGCAATCAGCAGTGATGCGATAGTCCATCTCGCTTCAACTCCAACGAACTTCATACAAGCAGTGACATTTATACTCAAAACTCATCATAATGACGTGTTACACTTAAAAGTTAACATGAAATTCTATTGGCTAGGAAAAGGTAACTTTAATATAGGTACTATATCTGTATATGGAAACAGAGTAAGGGGATTGGGTAAATACTGTCAGGTGGGCCTCTAAGCACTTCCTTCAAAAATGACTACTGTAGACGTCACTAAAAGTATGACGTCCTATTGGTTCTACCAACTATAGGCCCCTAGATTATTTGGTACATTGTGATTGGTTTGGCATCAACCCCATGTATAACTTTCCACTTTACTTAGCAGCACACAGAATGGTCAGCCAGGTGCAGGGTGCCCCCTCAACTACCTGGCCTTCCTCCAATTAAGGTTACAATCAATCATCACTTCAACAACTATGTGTAAATTATGCTACTGTGGTTGGTCTTGAAACTGTATCTTCTGTCTGGGAAAGTTCTGATATCTCTTCCTGGTCGGATGCCAAGAGTAGGTGTGAATTCATGCTTCTCCTCGCTCAGATGGTCACGTGATGCAGACACCGTGAATTTGCCTAGTTTCTCTCAATTTGTGCATTTAATTCTTATTCGGCTTGCCACCTGCCTACGCTTCCCTATCTTGACCTTTCGAAGACAGGATATTCTGTTCTTAAGTTTCAATTAGATGTAGCTACTGTTCATTCCTTCTATTGGTATGACCGTGGCTCTCCAGGCACGAGTTGCATCTGCTGAGTTTCGATTTAGATGTCTCTTCTCATTTTGCTAGAATATAAATCTTGACTTGTTTGGCCTCTAGTAACCTGAGTTGATTCTGCTTTTCGTGCAAAGTGGAATCGCACTTATAATAATTTGCTTTGTTTTGAGATAGATTATCTATAATGGGGCTTGCCGCGCTATCATTCATAGCAAGCTGCACTGTTTTCTTAGCTTTCTTGCTGTTCCAAGCATATGTTGGATCGACTGTATTTATTTTGCTTACAGCTTAACTCTCTTACACTTTGATAGCTTTCTATCACTTTAAGCTCACAATCTCTTTTCTCAGGGCGTTTCGTCTCTTTTTGTCATTCTTGGTTTGTCATTTGTTCTATCTGTGAGTCCGTCCGGGCTCTTGTGACATCACCATTCGTCTTCCATTAAGGCCTTTTTGGTTTCTTCTGGGACGGTACTTAGGCAATCTTCATTTCGTCTCATTTGTTGCTAGGGTTTTCTCAATGGATACCTTACTGTCCATGGTTGTCTGGATATTGGTACTTCAATAGGTGCTGCTCACCTAATGGGTACTGGACAGAGCCCTACTGCGGCTCTCTGCTGGTTTATTTGCTCATCCACAGTTACATATTTTGTTGTGAATGTTCCTGGTACTTCAAAATGGGCGATGGGAGTGCAGGCTTTATTTGGGACCTCCTCTACAGGACAATACCGAGTGCCCTGTTTCACAAATAATTGTCCTGTCTTCACATAACCAGAAAAAACAGTTGTGAAAGAATAATGTACAGATTTAAAGAGAAAAGTCTAAAAACATGAAATCCAATAATGATAAAAAGAAATCCAGAAAAATATTAAACTGACTGAAGAAAGAGATGTCAGTGCTCTTCAGTGGCTCCTGTCCTTCAAACAAGCAAATCAAAAGCTAAAAAGATGTCAATAACGTTAAATCCTACTGTAGACCTCAGGTTTGAACATTCAATCCATTGGCTTATCATCCGGCCACACATTAGGGTGTCAAACTCTATTTACTGATTCAACTGTAATGAACATGGTTGCTAATGAGGATATTCGATGTGAGAAGCTGGAGTGCTTTGATGTTCCCAACGGCTTCTGCCCATAGAAAGCAATTGTGGAAAGTGAGTGCTGTTCAGCCGGTGGAACTTCTCTTGAGTGTTTTGAAGCTTATTTTTGTGTGATTTATCTGGCAAAACTGTTACCCATGTCCCCCGCTACCGGTAATGAATAAATACAGCCATGCGCGTGCAATGATCGAGGGCCCCAGTGAGTGCTGTTCGGCTGGGGGACCTGCTCTTGATATTATTGAACGATCACAAGTGTTTTTGGAGTTACCAGCATAACTCTGCCCGTGGATTGGGACTGTGGATTTATACTCATTGGACTCTCATAAGAGATATTCATATCATTTTGTATTTTGTCTTTTAGCTTATTTTTGTGTGAATTACCTGGCAAAACTGTTAGCCATACCCCCCGTCACCGGCAATAAATAAATGCAGCCGTACGAGTGTACCAAGCTCACAGACAAATCGAGTGCACCAGTGATTGCTGTTTGGCTGTTTGCAGTGAGCGTTGAGTGTCAAATCATTTTGCAAATCATGGAAGCTCCATAAAGGATGTGGACTGGCTTTGGATTGCCAGGTCTTAACATGAAGCCGAAGATGCCTCAACAACAGTTAATGGTCATCTGTAGGATAGGGGTCTCTGAAGTTGTTATCTTGAAACACACGTGGTAACGCTCATGTTTTTAATAATAATTACTTAGGTAGTCAATTAATGGATTATAACATCAATCTAATTCAGGAAACAATGCTTGCCGGCGTCCCACTAATGGACGGCTATGTGACTTTCTTTTATTTTTATTTAATGAATATTTATAAGACGCCTATACAGCAAAATATATTTACAGGCACCACAAGACAGGAAAATGTGGGGAGGGAACAAGGGAAATAAATAACAGTAACGGTCCTACTAGGCCTTGTGACATTCGCATCATGCAACTGCAGTAAGAAAAGTGCAAGGAAAAGGGGGTGGGGTAGGAGGGGAGAGGAGGAGGGGGGAGTGCATGAGCACAGAGCGGTGCCCAGGGTCTATGCAAGTGCTGAAGGGAAACCAGGAGGGATAAGTACAGGGGAGGATGGGGGCATCCGGCTAAGTGCAAGGGTCGACAAGACTCAAGAAGGAAGTCAACCACTCAGGATAGTCAAGGGGGTCAGAAGGGCAGTGCTGTGGGGGGGTGCTGGTATGGACGAGGTAAGGAAGGTCTGGTAACCTGTGAGACGCATGGGGGACCAAACCGCTAGTCACAGATACATATATGGACATTAGCAGGGTAAGGAGAGAGGGAGAGTGGGAAAGAAGTAGAGAAAATCAGGGTCTTGAGAAGTTTCTGGAATTTAAGGAGATCTGACTCAGGTCTGAGAGTGGCACGGAGGCTTTTCCAAAGGGAGGCACCTGCCAAAGAGAGAGATCTACCCCCCACTCTTTGCTTAGAGAAACGTTTGATCAGCAGGGAGTTGGAGCTAGAGGACCGAAGGGCTCTAGCAGGGAAGTATTTAGGGAGAGAGAGTTGGATATAGTTGGGTCCCAGGACCCAGTCAGGCTTTTGGATTATGCAGACTTTATCCCAACTAGCTGTCCATGGAAATGTTGATCAACCTTCTGGAGGCTTAATTACTGTTGTGAAAACGAGTATGTCCGTTATTGTCAAGAAATGAATGCAACAACATTAGGGGTACACAGATGTCTTCTATTAAGATGTCAATGGGCTCCCAATTCAGCTATATGGTGATTAAAAATATCTACTGGCTTAAGGTAATATGTGGCATAAAGGTCTTACTGGATCATCCTTCTGGTTTTATAAGTGATTGGTTTACTTGTTTTGCTTATAGCATCTAATCGTTGCTGGCGACCTTGGTGTTGTAATGCGGAAGGCATTGATGGGAATTTGGAATGTATTAGGGGCACATCACCAAAAATGTATGTTCAGTTGTAGGGTACGTTTATGTCATATTTTGGGTTGCACAGGTTGACTGGAAATATGTCAGGGGACATCCCAATGAGAATGGCATGGCAAAGGGTTAGGTTTGGCTCAATTGTGGATTATATCATTGTTAGTATAACACTTTATATTAAATGCAATAACTTTGAAGTGTGTGAAAGAAACTTGAGTGACCACAACATGCTAACATGTAAGTTTGTCATCAATGCCAGTTTGTATGTAGGGCCCACTAATTTGGCGGTAAACTCAAGAAACTCTAGAATTAAACAGAGCAACAAAAATGTGGATACACTTAATGGTATGATTGCAGGGGAGTATACTCAAGCAGCATCTGTAGGGCAATGGAATACTTTTACTTGTGGTTCTTTGCATATATGTATTAATAGAAAAATGTTAGAGACATTTCCAAATTACAGGCCAATGTCAATAGAACAGAAATGTGTAAGGAAACATCTACACTCCTTTTTATAAATCAACGAAAGAAGGGCTAAGGAGAGCTATACAATTGATTAAGAAAAACAATATAAATGAGAAGTTACAACATTCCACTGAGATAGAAAAACGAAGACAATTCTATCAAAATTACACCAACACTGCCACTTAAGAGATGGAGACAAAATGTTGTTTGTCCTATTAAAAAAGGCAAATGCAGATTTTTGGGATATCATAAATGATATGGAAGGCAGTCAAGTCGATAAACAAATTAACCATATAGGTAAAGTATTTTGGTGACTTGTATGCCAAACCAGTATGGCTGGAGGGTCTTGACTATGAATATGTGAAAACTAAATGGCAGAGCGAGTTTGAATGCCAGGATATTCCGATGGTCATTGTTGGAGTTAGCTCTTTGTGAGCTGCTGGTCCAAATAATCTCTTCAATAAACTTTTTTAATTGGATCCAGAACTATGTGCAACTATTCTCATTGTTTACTTAAATTGTGAGCAATAGAATAAAGGGCACTCATGCAGATCCTTAAAACTACAGGCCTATTAGCATCATGGATGCAGATAGTAAAATGTTTGCTTCATTGGTTTTAAGAGATCTTGAAAAGTGGGCAGATGGCATGTGCAAAAACCAAACTGGGTTTCAAAAGAATCTTGGCACTACTTTAAATGGTTTTATTCTAAATATTTCCAAGAATCTTTGTGGAAGAGAGGTAAAATTGAAGTCACTTAAGTTGCCTTAATAGACTTATTTGCGGCTTTTGACCTTGTTAATAGAAATGTATTTTGATGATTGTTTTGGTGAAGAGAGGCAAATGAACATGTCCATTATTGTGTCAGCCCTTCCCCTGTTTCAATGATATAAACATGAACGGTGTACCTCGCGCGTAGCATCTACCACCTAACTACCATTGTATCGCCAATGGCAGAGACAGTAATCCCTGAGACACTTTACAGACCCGATCCGGATGATGTCACCGCAGCAATAAATCTGCAGGTGATGGAACCACTGGATGAGCTGTAATGTTAAGCGGCTTCACTTCAACACTACAGCTAAGTCAATGCCTAGTCTGGGATGCTGAGGGAAACCCTTATTGATATATTTTTAGGTCCAGTTCATGTACTCTGGATGACAACCCTTATATAACACCCCTCTCTTAGAATCCCCCTGACCCCACTGAGCCAAGAAGTAGGTTTGTTTTGCAAATTTAAAAGGTTTATTTTGAGAAATATAAACAATATATATATATATATATCACACTTCTAATGATATCTAAATGATAATGGATATTACACTTGTGAATATGAGCAGTAATCAGCAAAAGGCAACTTATGGATAGGAACAGAAGAATAAGGTGGGAAAGAATGCTTTATATGGTTCAAGGAAACGCAATGATGAATGAAATGCAGTACAGAAAATAACTTGATATGGCTTCAACAAAAGACAATGTAATCACTTTTCCCCTGGTGTCAATTCACCCCCCCCCCTATATGCAATGCAAGGAGATGGAAGTAACACACACAGTCTTCGGGAATGCAATCAAATACAATACGGAATTCAGTCCCCCCCCCCCAGCAAGCTTAGAGGAAACAGGCAGAAGTTTGAAACACAGGCCCAAAATGCTTTTAAATGTGATGGCAATGGATGGGAAAATGTGCTAACTGATTTTAATTCCCTCTAGAGATTCAGGGTGAGTGAGAGATGCTTGTTGGTATTAGTTCAGGCTCACTTCAGCAATGCTCTATGAGTTATTACCAGGTTGCAAACAGATTTTTAACAAAGGAAAGAATGGAGATGCTATTTTGACAAGTGGAGAAATTGAGCCAAAAATCACGGTAAATTTCGTGAGTGCGTAAATCGCGATTTCGGGAAAAGTATAGGGAGTAGGAAGTCAGTTCTAGGTTCCTTGGAAAGCCTAGAATCACTGCTTTAAAATTAAATTTCGTTCCTAGCCCAAACGGTTCCAGAGATACGGACGATGTAATAAAGGTAGATTTTCGGATTTAAAGTAAAACTCAAAATGACAGGTGACAGCTTGCAGCTGCAGAATTGACAGGTGACAGTTGTGCAGCTTTAAAAATGACAGATGACACGATTTCTAGGAGGCAGTTCTACTTAGGTTAAAATAGCTTGGATTAGATTATTTTAACTAAGAGATTGGTTCTGCACAGTTCTGCTAGGTACTCACAATATACATTTGAAATAGGCCTCGTCACGGATCTGGTCAACACGTCCAGCGGCGGTTCTGTCTGCTCGGCGGGTCAATCAGGTACCGGTTCTGCTCACGGCGATCCGGATCTCTGGTTCTGCTCACAGCGGTCTGGGTCAGCTCTGCTCTGCTGGTCTAGCCTCTCTGGATACAGCGGCCTCTGGTTCTGGATACTGCTCTGCTTTCCAGTCCGGATCAAGTGGATTCTGGATGTAACACTGCTTTCTGGGTACTGGCAAAGGTTCTTGGCAAAGAATTCAGACAGCTCTCCCGGCTGTGGAATAGTTTGCAAAAGATTTTAAGGATGCTGAGGCATGCTGAGAAGAGTTCTCAGTTTGTGGGTTTAGGCCCTTGCTTTAAGTTCTGAAGTAAATTTCTGGTCTCTGAAGATTGATGGATGTGAAGTCTGGAGTCTCCCGGCAGAGCGTCCCGCAGAAAATGGAATTGAATCTCTCTACCTGTCCCAGCAATCTCTTTTTATGTATTATGGAAGTGGGATTGTGCATGGCATAACTGAGCCTGCCCCTCTCTACTTGTCATTGGCCCAATTCTCCCCTCTCCCATGATTGGGGGAAGGAAATGGATTGTCATCATGATGAGGTCTGTTTATGGGTCAGAGGATCCTCCCCTGGTCAATTTGCACACAAATCTATATTTGATTCAAATATATATTTCCCAGATACACAATTTGTTGAAATTACATGTACACATTACATATTCCGTATGGTCCATGCTTGTCCGCCTCTGATCTTCCTGGGGGCTTGCATTAAAAAATGACAACATTTTGCGCTTTTTGACTGGTTTACCAATATCGGACATTTACCAAAAATTACACACATGTGCGCAAGGAGTATGGACATTAATTGATGAAGTGTCAGATTTTTAACATGCAGACCTTTGGAGTAAGACCCTATTTTCCGCTAGCAACCCCCCAGCATACACCACAGGATCCTAACACCTCTTAAAATGTGCACAGAAAAATCACAAGAATAATGATATTACTTATATAATTCTGACAAGTCCGTACTATGAATTATCCATCTTTTTTTAAAATTATGCTCTGGCCCAGATGGGTGTGGTTTAGGTTCCAAAGCACATGGGGGAAGCTTCTGTCTGCCCCCGCCTCCAGCTCGGGTGGCTCCCAGAGGCACTTCTCCTCCCACTTCGCCCAAGAGGAAGCTACTTTACAGCCCCCCCAATATAACATTTGCCTGAGTCCAGGACACGGCTTTGTGCAACCTCCTGCCGGTGCCCCTCCCCTAATCTAATCAGAGAGGTGTCAACTCCTTTTGGTGAGGAAGCAGGATGCAGCTAGGCCTGGGAAGAGTGGCTGAGCAGGTTTCTCCTGTCGGGGGTAGTTGTCAGGCAGAATCCAGTTTCATTAAGCCAGGTTTCAGCTAAATGTCACTTTTTGTTCCCAATTTTCTACATTCAAATCAAACTGACAATTTTTACACATGCAGCTAGAGTGCTGATTCTAAGTTCAAAACTATGACATTTCAACAGTTACAAACTATGTGACACTCATTTAATTTACGCATTTCGATTTTAGTGGTTTTTGTTGTAAAGTGACTTCCAGGCTTCTTGGGATTACTTATATGTTTATTACAAGTACTTAAGTCACAGTTACATGAAGTTATATACATAAGTGGACAGGACATAACACTGGCTCCCATCACCCAGGCTGGGGAGCTCGAACTGGCTGGATGTGGAATCCTTGGGTAAACATTCCGACATTCACAAGGCAACACTCCACATGACATCACCAGCTTTCACATGCACAAACAAGCACATCACAACACATCTCCTTCCTTTACTGATAAACATTACAAACACACTCAGGCACGATATAACACATCTTCCTTTACTGATTCACACTGCACCCAAACAGATACATCAAATAGACACAACATATCTCCTTTCTTCTCAAACGTCAACACACACAGACAAGCACACCACAGCATATTCCCCTCCTTTCCACATCCATCACCAGCATGGGGAATATCAATTCTTAGGGACACTCTTCCTACTTCTGTAGGCCACTAACCCTACACACCCACCTACACCTTCAAGCATCTGGGGTGATATCTCCAATCGCACTGGTGGATATGCTACCTCCAAATACTCTAGCAGATTCGCTACACACTACCTAAAAATACTCTTGCGGAGGCGCTACCTCCAATCACACTGGCGGAGGTGCTACCTCCAATTACTCAGGCAGAGGCGCTACCTCCAAATACTCTGGCAGGGTGCTACCAAATGACACAAGCAGAAGCGCTACCTACACATACTCTGGCGGGGCCCTACCCCCCAATTACACAGGCGGAGGCGCTACCTCCAATTACTCAGGCGGATGTGCTACCTCCAACTACACTGGGGCCCTGGCGGGGTGCTACCCAATTACACTGGCGGAGGCGCTACCTCCAAATACTCTGGCGGAGGCGCTACTTCCAATTACACTGGCGGAGGCGCTACCTCCAAATACTCTGGCGGAGGCGCTACTTCCAATTACACTGGCGGAGGCGCTACCTCCAAATACACTGGCAGAGGCACTACCTCTAATCACACTGGTGAAGGCGCTACCTCCAAATACTCTGGTGGAGGTGCTACCTCCTATTACACTGGCAGAGGCGCTGCCTCCAAATACACTGGCAGAGGCTCCACCTCCAACTTCACTGGTGGAGGCACTACCTCCAAATACTCTGGTGGAGGCACTACCTCCAATCACACTGGCAGAGGCGCTACCTCCAACTACTCTGGCGGAGGCGCTACCTCCTATTACTCTGGCAGAGGCACTACCTCCAATTATTCTGGCGGAGGCGCTACCTCAAAAATACTTTGATGCTCCTCATGTGGGAGGCGCTACCTCCACTGTACTCACGGAAGTGCTACCTCCACTATAGTCACGGAGGCGCTACCTCCTCACTTCATTGTAGCACATCCACAGGCTACACACACTATGGGTGCTGCCCCATTTCACATCTTCTCTGACTCACTCTCGCTCTCACCTCACTTCACCCATTACACTATTTCATAACATCCAAAACCTCGCATCTCTCTAAAACCTGCCTTTTAATGGAGAGTGGTACTCCGCATTAATCTCCTAATATACACACATAAAGCCACACTGGAACAATGAGGGAACATGAATGCATCTTATTATGGAGCGATGAAAACTCACATAAATCCTCACTGTTATGCTTGTAAATGTTACCTCCCAACTCACATACATTCTCACTACAATGCTTGAAAGGGAAGTAGTGGACTGCTAATCCATTGTGCTCTGCACGCGTGGGTTCGAATCCCATCCTCGTCGCCAATGTTGTAACGTGACTTCCAGGCTTCTTGGGATTACTTATATGTTTATTACAAGTACTTAAGTCACAGTTACATGAAGTTATATACATAAGTGGACAGGACATAACACTGGCTCCCATCACCCAGGCTGGGGAGCTCTAACTGGCTGGGTGTGGAATCCTTGGGTAAACATTCCTACATTCACAAGGCAACACTCCACATGACATCACCAGCTTTCACATGCAGAGGCAAGCACATCACAACACATCTCCTTCCTTTACTGATAAACATTACAAACACACTCAGGCACGATATAACAGTTTTCAGTTCAGTTTAACTTAAGCTGCTGACCTCCACAGCTCAGCCAGTTTTGTTATGAACATTGTTTTGGGCTCTTTTTCTTTCCAGATTTTGTATGCACACAAAACTTCATTCTGCCAAATGTCTGCTGGTGTTCAGTGAGATTTTTGAATATCCTGCAATGTTTGACATAGGCATTTTTAGCTTGCATTCAGAGAAACCAAGGTGATTTCAAAGGGCTTTTTAAGCTAACAGGCACTGCTGTTTTTCCTTTGGCACACATTCCACTCATGGCACCCCTGGCCCATCACGCTTGCACTGGTGGGTGGAAGCTTAGGCGACCATTTTGGTGTGCGCACAAATTGCGCGGTTCTCCTGAATTCTGGCGCACATGTGGGCTTTTTGGCCATCTTGGATTTTCTAAGCCCACAGCACCAAATGTTGCAGCTTAATGACTCAAACGTGGGTCAATACACCTGACAGTAATCACAAAAGAAACAAATGATGTCACGGTTAAGGCCAACACACATATGTGCATTAGACACAAAGCAGATATGCAGCCACACACGAAGGCACGCGAACACAAGGCCAAACTGTACTTAGACAACAAGAACACGCTTCAATCCACTAGCTTAGAAAACATATACTCTCTCTTCTAAGCTGAAATGCAGGTTGCACGAGAATACATGAAAGCTTGCTTAATGCAGAACGCAATCAAAATGAATGGCCATGTAAACCAAGATGGAGGACGCAGTCACATTAGGTGAATAGGAGACATTGAGAAGCCACAAAACAGCAGAGAGACCCTGACTTGCTGGGCCAGCAAAAGAGCCAAGCCTGCACATAACAGAAAGCGAGTGCACAGCGTGCCCAGGTTAGCATGGAGAGACAGGGATGAACTAGCATTGGAAAGTACAGGCAATAAGCAGATCTCAGACGATGGACATAACTCTATCTAAATGAGCAGAGAAACAAATCATGCAGGAAGGTCAGGTTCTCACCAGCATCTGAAACCAAGCAGAAAGCAGCTCAAGCAAGTCTCCAGAGGCTGAGTAGGTAATGATACCAATAGTAAAAAGTGCTAAGATCCTTAAAAATTACTGAGCAGAATAATTTGAAACGCGGTCCCTACACACGTGATTTGCAGCTGGCAGAGAGTGTCTATTCACTGGAGCCAGAGATAGGCAGACAGATACCTTGATTCCCAGCCCTCTCTCTGGGATGAAAGATACAACGTAGAGTAAAGTTGAAAGCTAACTGTCCTTGTCCAAGCCCTATGGAATCAGGGAATGGTACTTAAGTGGAACATGAAGCGCCTTAGGGCCGTTCTCATCACCTAAAATTGTTGCTCATATGCTGGTAACAGTTCCAAGTGACAAGGTTGATAAAGCCATCCTGACCACTCATTGTCCACCTTTAATGCTCACCTAGTGACACACCACTCACAGAATGCCATGATGACATGTTCCCCGTTTATCTTTTTGTAGGTGGTCCCTGGAGGAGTTACCTGACATGCCTGGACTAATTAGGTGACTTACCACATATTGTATTATCACTCTTTTTGCTTGAGCCCCAACCCCCTTTGTATTGGCCTTTCTGTACACTTGGTTTACTCTCCTGCCAAGTGTCTACTGAATATGCATTTGTCTGTGTCTTTATGTTTCTCTTAGGGTCCTTGACCCATATATCATCCTCTTTAGTTCATATCAGGTCTCGGACACTTCTTAGGCTGCCCTCGTCCAATCCCCAGCCCCCCTCATGGACCCAGGTAGCTCCCGTACCTTGTTTTCGGGTTCCTGCTCTGTGGCGTCCTGCCCAGGCTTCCCCAATTCTCTGGGCAAGTTCCTATCCTTCTGTCTCTGCTCCCACTGTGGTCCGTGTCCCTGCTTCAGCGAGTCAGGCTGTGTGAGTCTTCTGCGTATGTGTGTTTCTCTTTGGTTTTTTGTGGCTTGACGCTTCTTGCGAGCGCCCTTTGGCCTCTCTCCAACATCCTCCCAGTCAACAGCATCTTCTTGTGTCACTCTGCCTTTGGCATTCAAACTTCAGTCTCGGTTCCTAGTGGGCAGGCTTGACCAATGGCCCCATCCTTCTTCTAATTTGTACTTTGGGAGACCAATAGGCAGTCTCCAGCAACTAAACAGTGTATACTGGTTTTGATAGGCATTGTTCACAGCTCCAGCCTTCCTCCTTGTCACAGTACTGAACTGATGATCATCACCGAGTTCAGTGGCACTCTTCTTCATCTCAGTATTCTCCTGGGACTTGCTTTCCCCAACTCTACAAAGAAATATAAAGGTGTGGGGGAACACAGGGAACTGGGTGTGGTGATAGGAAGGTGGATACAGAACTGGTGGAAGGGAATACCACATTCTCCTAAGGAGATCATCGCTGATCCCGTGGAGGGTTTCCACTCCCAAGAGATCTACCCATTAAGTAACACCCCCAGGGGAACTAATGGGTTGGTGCCTGGCCTCCCTGGCCTCATAGGAACGGGCTCGCCCATGGAAGCAGTGCCAATACCCTGGAATCTGTCACATACCCTTCCCCTCATGAAGCTAGCTACTCCATCTGGTAAAGGAAATCGGGACAGGAAATAAACATTCCCCTGTTCCTTACCTTTGTGGTTTTCTACAGTATAACAAAAGGTTTGCATATTGAGAAACCAGGGCATGATGCAGGGATTTGTGTCTTTTCATAAACTAAGCCACGTAAGAGGTGAGTTTTCTGTGATTAAAGTACACTTTCTTCCAGTGAGGTAATACTTTAGATGTGTCACTGCCCACTTTATCGCCAGGGGCTCAACTTCTATGATTGCATAGTGCTGTTCTATAGGAAACAATTTTCTACTAATGTACATCACAGGATGTTATATTCTCTCATTTGTTTGTAAGAACACTGCTCCTAAGCCCACCCTGGATGCATCGGTTTGGAGTACAAACTCCCTATTAAAGTTAGGGACCTTCAGAATTGGTTCACTATACAGTATGTTTTTAAGGATATTAAAACAACTTTGTTCTTCCTTGTCCCACGTTATGTTCTGAGATTGATCATTTTTCAGTTTATCAGTCAAACATGGCATGATGGATGAACAATTGGGAACAAAATATTGATAATATCCTGCCAGTCCCTAGAAGGCCCTTAGATCTCATTTGGTTTTTGGTACAGGGGTTTCCTTCATGTCGCTAACCTTTTCTACCAGGGTTTGGACAAGCCCTTTACCCACAAAGAAGCCCAGCTACTTCAGGGCAGACAGGGCTAAATTACACTTCTTTGGGTTGGCAGTTAGTCAGGCCTGTTGTAGGGCTTTGGTGATTTTATACAAGTGTGTCATGTGTTCCTCCCAGGTTTTACTGTGGGTGATTATGCATAAATAGGCCCGGCAGAAACCAGAATAAAGTCTTAGCACATGATCCATTTGCCTTTGGAAAGTTGCTGGTGCACCATGAAGGCGGAACGCAAGTACCTTAAATTGAAATAGTCCAGCGGGAATGGAGAATGCAGTTTTTTGTTTTGTTTTTAAGGATCAGGATCAGAGGGAGCGGCAAATAGCCTTTTGTGAGATCAATCGTGAAAATACAAATGTCAATCAATCAGGCCATCTATATTGGGCATGGGATAGTTATCGAACTACGACACATCATTCAGTTTTCTAAAATCAATGCATAATCTCCACGTTTGATCGGGCTTAGCTACCAAGACTATCTGCGAGGACCATGGACTCTGAAAGGGCTCCATAATGTCGGCTGCTAGCATGTTCTCCACTTCCGGGAGGATTATTTATTTTCTGCCTTCTAAGAACCTGTATGGTTTTATGTTCACCACTTTTCCAATGGGGGGGTGTGGATGTAGTGAAAAAATGGCCTTAACCATTCCTGGTTCCTCACTGAAAACCCCCAGGGAACCGGTTTAAGAGGTCTCTAATGTTATGATGTTGGGCTAGAGTGAGGTAAAATGGTATTAAATTATGTTTCTCCCCTTCCTCAGTTAATAGACTGGCTACTGAAGACAAATTTACATGATCTTCCTTCCACTCTTTTAGGATGTCGATATGGTGGATCTGGGATTTGAGTCTTCTATCCACCTGGGACAATCTATAATTACATGGACCAGTCTGTTCTAAGACCTTGGATGGGCCATGCCAGAGGCATAGCATCTTATTTTTCGATATAGGGAGCAACACTAATACTTTCTTTCTGATGGAAAAAGAGAAAGTAGCCTCTTTACGGTCATAGAAACCATTTTGATATTGTTGTGTCTTGGTTAAGTGGGAATGGACTAGATCTCGAACAATCCTCATATATTTCTTTATTTTTTTAATTTTGCTGTTTGAGATAAAAGTAATGGAGCTTCCTCCCTCTCTTCCCAGGTCTCACGAAGAATATCTAATACATCCCTCGCTTCACATCCATATAGGAGTTCAACTGGCGAGAAACCTAGGGATGACGGGGAGCTTTTCTTACAGTAAAAAGAGCCCAAGCGATCATTATATCCCATTACATTGCATTGGTTTCCACAGGCTTCTGAGTACCATTTTGAGGGCCTTATTAAAACGTTCAACAAGTCTGTCTGTCTGAGGATGGCATACTAACGTGGGGTGCTTCTTAATCTGAAGGATTTCCATCACCTCAGCCATCAGTTTGCTCCTTAAATTAGTTCCTTGATCTGCAATGATTTTGCCACGGAAACCTACATGGGACAGGAAGAGAAAGAGGTGTTTGAGGATTTGGTGGGTTGAACTGTACTGCATTGGGAAGGCTTTGGGGTAGTGAGTCGCATAGTCGAAAATTGCTAAAATGTATTTATTTCTGAGCCGTGATGATTCAAGAGGGCCAACAATATTTACCCCTATGCTGTGAAATGGTATATCTATGATGAGCAATGGTTGAAGGGGGCTGGAGGGAGAAGGTTTTGGGTTGCCTTTTGGCAGAGTGAACAGGTTGTTGACACAATTTCTTATCTCGGCAAAGATCCCTGGCAAGTGGAATCTACTCACTACCTGTACTTGGGCCTTAGATGCTGCTAAGTGTCCCGAAGGTAATGTGTGCATGTGCGATCTCCAAAACTACCCTATGATTATTTTTTGGAGCCACAATCTGGGTTCATATAACACTAGCAGGGGTTGTGTCTCCCTTATACAGTAATTCCAGTTTGAGAAAAATGAAGGGAGTCTCTCTCTTCCTTCCTTTTTCTGACATCACCTTATGGAAGGCTTCAGTTAATATGGGATCATTGCACTGAGCAAAGGCGAGAGGTGGCATGATTTCAATCACCTCAGCCTATGCCCATGAGATGGATGTTTATGGTCTGGGCTCCTCTCCTATGTCTGTTTCTCAAAACTTATTTTCCCCCCTATAGGTTTGATCTTTATCAGGGACTTCCAGTAAGTCAGGGAATGCTACCTTTTCTAATATCTCCTGTGCAATTGTATCTCTGATCTTAATATGGTAAGCCTGCTTTCCATTATTTTGCAAAAAGATTTTAATATCTCCCCTATAATCGGGGTCCACCAACCTTGCTAATACATCCAAACCATATTTCCAGTCTAATCCCAACTTGGATGTAAATCTAATGTAGCTACCCTTGGGAGCTGACAAGACTAGACCAGCAGATATAATGTGTATTGCCCCTGGTTCGAGCATCAGATCTTGATTACTGAATAAGTCAAATCTGATTCACTCTGAAGTGGCCAGTGAGGGGTTGGAGGACCTGTCTCTAAGTCAGAGTTAGGTCAACTGTTGGGTTTCCCGGTTTGTGGCAGCCAGGTCAGATCCCACTTCAGACCCCATATATAAGGATGCAGAAGTACGATCCTGACAGAGTTGTGGCATGCTTGTTCGCAAAGACTTTTATTATAAGAATAAAGAAAAGGAAATACCTATCGTGCCCTATTTCTATGAGGGGTTGCCCTACCTCAACAAAAACACTAAGGACTCTGTCAGGATGTCTTATAAAACAATCTGTCCCGAGTTCAGCGTCCAAACCCGTTTCCGTCCCTTACACTAAAGTAACAAAGGAAAAACTGGGTGTCTTCTTGATCCAGAAGGAGACTTCTGTTGTTCCAGATACAGACCTTAAAAGTTCAGTTTGTCGTGTGAAAACACAACGAGTGACTCCTTAAACACAATTCCCAAGTATCACTTCCCAGACATAGTGCCAAGTCTGACTATCCTGCCAGACTTTACTATAGAACTCAGAATTCCAGAACATTTCTCTTTATCCTTCACATGAGTACCAGATCCCTCTTGGTGGTTTTGAGATCTCAGTGGCTTGTCTTGTAACTCTTTAATCTTCTGTGTGGGTCCCAGACCCCTTTTATATCATCTCAGGCTCTCTCTGACTTGCTCTGGGCCACAACCAATTGACTATATGTTTCCTCACTCGTGTATATGTCCCTTATCCTTATGCTTTGCTTTTTATGCGCTTGCCATATGGGTCTTTGTATGACTTTGTATTTCTTCCGTGTCCCTGACCCATTTACTTTGCTCTTGGCTCTGTGGTTCCCTTGGGTCCCGACCCCTTTGCTTTGGCTTTCCGGGCACTTGGTTTACTCTCTTGCCAAGTTTCTATTGATGTGGCATATGTCTGTTTCTTTAAATTACTCTTAGGCTGCTTGACCTGTGTGTTATCAATATCTTCGCTTGGGTCCCAGACACCTTTGTATTGGGCTTCTGGGGCATTTGGTTTACTCCCCTACCAAGTGTCTACTGATGCAGCATATGTCTGTGTCTTTATGTTTCTCTTAGGATCCTTGACATATATATTATCCTCTTTAGCTTGTATTGGGTCCCTGACCCTTCTTAGGCTCCCCTTGTTTGGTCAGCAGCTTCGCTCATGGATCCAGGCAGCACCTGTACCTTGTTTTTGAGTTCCTGCTGTGTGATGCCCTGCTAGGACTTCTCCTTCTCTCTCTGCTCCTGCTGTGGCCCGCATCCTTGCTTCATCTTCAGCTTCATCGAGTCGAGCTGTGCAGCTTCCCTCCAGGAGGCATCCCAATTTTTCTGCGTACTTGGTTACTCTTTGGTTTCTCATGGCCTCCTAGTTCTTGGCAGCACCATTCGAGATGGCAGCCTCTCTCCACGGTTGTCCTGTTCAACAAATTCTTCCCATGTCTCTCCATCTGCGGCAATTAAACTTCGCTCTTGGTTCCTCAGGGGCAGGCTTGATCAATGGCACAGTCCTTCTTGTGATTTGTACTTTTCAGGACCATTAATTGGCAGTTTCCAGCAACTAGACTGCGTCTGCTGGTTTCCATAGATATTAATCACTTCTCCAGCCTTCCTCCTTATCACAATACTGAACTTCGACTTTGTCAATCTTCCAGCGGACATGGCCCACTCCTCCAGGTAGGATAGCAAGAGGGACGCAAACACAATTGCTGTCTGCATCTAGGAGAGCGATAGGTTGATAATTCAGTGGGCTGGTTCTGAGAACACCCCTCTTAAATATAGGGATGATAGGAGCCTAAAACCAAGATGATGGAAGTTGCTCAAGGGTCACCACCCTTTGGAACAGGGTGCTCAATACCTGTTTCCAAACAGTTGATTCCGCTTTAAAGAGATTGTTTGATAGCGTATTTGGACCGGGGGCCCTCTATGAGCTTAGCTTCTTTATCAGATCCAAAACGATGTCTGGATCGAAAGCTGCAAGGATCATCTTTTCACCAATGATAGGAGAGAGGGAAGGAGTTACTCCATTAGGTGGTGCAAACATTGCAGAGAAGTGGCGGAATCAATCATTTTCATACACTGCTTTATCTGTTTTTCCATCTGACAGGAGTCTAGAGAGTTCATAAGTCTCCAAAACGCCCTAGAGTTCTTATTCTGCAAAGTTCGCAAAAGCGCCTTTGCATCTTCCTGGTATCTCCTAAGCTTGCTACTACTCAGCCAGTTACGATAAGTTTGGCATAAATGTCTGCTCAACTCACTAGCTATATCTGGAGACAGATCATGTCCATGCTTTAGTTATCTTAGCTCTTTTCTAAGTTGCTTTTTCTTTCCCGCAACTACTTTATCATAGACGTGTACATGATTTCCTGTTTCTTCGGCACCCCGCTCCTTCCATGGGGTAGCTGAGAGTGAATCAAATCTAACATAAACTCCTCAAAGTTGGCCGCTAACAGTGCCCGTAACTTCCATTCTTGCACTGAGCTCTCAAGCACTTTCATCAAGGAGCCATTAACTATCTTTTCAAGTGATTCATTCCAAGATAAAAAAAATTCCAGAGGGATTAATGGTCAATTTGGCCAAGCTCTGATTGGCCACATGGGGATGTAAGTGACACAAGGAGAACACCGCCACAAGCCTAAAGTGGTCACTCAAAGACATTTGTGAGATAGAGAGTGTGTCACACTTATCAAAAAGCCAATCAATGACAAACACATAGTTGATGGTTGAATATGATGAACCAATGGATCAAGTAGAATGATACGTAATGTCTCCCTGCATCTCACCATTAAGGCGCTGCAAGCCTATCCCCCCCCAAGCATTTCAACCATACGGTCCAATTAAATGCTTGAGGGTCAGCTCTATATCGGTCCATAGGGCCCATAGAATGCCCTGATATCCTACAATTGGAGTTCACGTTCCAGGCCAATATAACTTGGCCACCCATGTTCAAAGCACACCACTCATTGACCAAGCCTGATAGGTGAAGTAGAAAGATAGATAGGTCCAACAGGTTCCCATGCCAATACACATTGAGGATCAATAGGTGGATCTCTTCAACCAACTCAACATGGGTCTGCAGGATGCCATAGAAATTGTTGACCGTGCCAATCACCCTGATCGAACCAGTGTTAGAAGGCCTCCATAAGGTCTACCACAGTCCCCTTTCTTGGCGGACTGGGCACTGAAAACGTCTGCATCCGGAACAGGGGGGGCAATAACCAGGTTTCTTGTAAGCACACCACCCAATGTGCCCTAAATTTCCACCCATCCTCTTGATTGTGTAATATTCCCAAGTGACCCCGGGTGTTCCATGATAGAATAGAACATGCATCTGTAATTCCTGAACTGAATGCGACACCTAATAATTGTTAATGCTGTATGTTTCTTATTAGCCATGACCAATCATTCGAAGCTTCAGAGGCCTTTCATTTTGTTTTTAGAACATTAATGTTAATTTTTAATTGCTCGTCTGGCTCTGCAGAATTGTAGGTACTCTCAAATAAGCAATCATCTGAAAGCTCATTCACGTCGAAGCCAAAGATTCTAATGGCTTCTCTCTCCTTCAGCACAAGCTCAGAAATCAGCTTCAAAATGAAGAAATGAAGCAGATCACAGAGCGATCAATGCGCCATCTCATTGGGAAGTGGACTCTTTTGATGTGAGATGTAGAAATCCCTTTCGGATTAGAAACCTCTGAGATGACACTTTCAAATATACCCGTGCCCTTAGTCACATCAGACAACGGTCTAATCCTTTTCATTCCAATATCTCTGTGGTGGCTGGGTAAACTCATACCAGTCGGAACTTGGTCAGACCCCCCTCTACCAATTACTCCTCCCACTTAATTCACATGTGCAGATTGTTCCATACTTTCCGGCCAAAAACACCAGACAGTTCCTTACCCACATTCAGCTAGGGGAACAGTGACTGCAAGAAAAATCGAGAAGCCTAAGAGTCCAGATTTACAGCTGATCACTTTTTAATTTAATCTTTGAAACACCTCTCCTTTTCCATACTTTCCTTCCAAAGAGTTTTTAGGCATGTCCTTGTTTTTAGTTCTATGCCTCAAAGGGAATCAGATGGCACAGTAATAACTTGAGAGTCACTTCTTCCGGGAGTGAGGTCCGTTTCCTTCTGGGAGTAGTCAGGCAGTTGCGCCTGGAGGGGCAACAACGTCCCTTTGTCTTTTCAAAGTTTTGTAGTCCTGTTAGTAGAAATGCTTTCAGGATAAAAAAGGGTATATCAGACTTGTTGCTGACCACGTGGTTGGGATCTGATTGAGGAGATAGTGGAATCAAAGTCCAGTGCGTATCTCCCACCGAAATCAGGCAGTGAGACCAGATAACTGGAGCTCACATGACTTCCAATTGAGATAGATGGCATTGGGAATGTAACTCTAGGTGAGGGTGGGATTTAATGCAGTGGTACTTGGTTTGAGATGTATAGAGGTTTTTATGAGTGCCTTTGGTTTAAAAAACGCAGTAATCAAACCTTGGGAATTAAAGTATGAGTTTCTCATTTCTTTCTCTTCCTCGACCACCAAGACGTGCCTTGGATACCTGGACTCGCTCCATCAATTCATGAGGGCTGGGAAATATCAAATGTGGCGTGCAAGCACCCTCCTGGGGGGAGGGAGGCAGCGGGATATTAGCAGTCACCAAAATCTCCTCATCTGACATGTGCCTGCACTTCTTGCTTGACGACATTATCAATTTTTGACTCCTCCACCCCTTACAAAAGAGAGGGGGCTAATTGACTTTACTATAGCCGCAAGTTCGTTTGGAACAGCTAATAGTATTCAGTGTCAAATGCTCCAAAGAGAGCAATAGATTTCCTTGCTGGTTCAAAGGGCTTTTGCCTCCTATGACACGCAGTCACCGTCAAGCAGTCTACAAACAAAGGATTCCCTTGCCGGTTCAACGGATGTTTGTCTCCTATGCCCCACAGTCAGTGAAAAGCAGTCCACGAAGAAAAGATTCCCTTGCCTGTTTAGAGGGCTTTTGCCCCCTACACCGCGTAGTCACTGACAAACAGTGCTCAACAAGAGAATTCCCCTGTTGAATCTGAAGCGCTTATGTTTTCCTTTTACTCTTTTACTCTAATTGTCACTTAGTTCAGTATTGAGTACATGTCACATGTATTGAATAGCTTTATGTAATACCTCAAAGCCAAATAGAGTTGCAAGATTACAGTTGTATCCTATTGCTCTGTGAACTCACCAGCTTCAAGCTTTCCATGTGCCAGCAGTTGTATTAACCTGAAGTATCGCGATCCCGCAGAGCCACTGAACACTGAACACTCTACTGCACTCTGCCACGCTCCGCTTGGGGGAGAGTGTTATGTACTAGAAGCACCTCCTTCTCAGCAATAGTAATGGATAACAGACTGCAGTAAAAGAGATCAGAATCCAAAGGCTTGTATGTTTGAGGAGCGCTCACCAAACGGAGCACTCTGCTCCACTCTGACACGCTCCGCTTGGGAGTGGTCGTATGTACTAGAAACACCTCCTTCTCAGCAATAGTAATGGATAACAGACTCCAGTAAAAGAGAACAGACTCTAAAGGGTTGTATGTTTCAGGACCTCTCACCACACTGAACACTCTCCTCCATTTAGTTTTTATTTTCAATGCTCTCTGTGATATTAACATGTTTTCTTGAATGCATGTAAGTTCATATATACATAACAGTAATACATGCTATATATTAAAGAAAAACAGATACATGCAAATACAGTCTTCCTCCATCACAGTCCTACTCCTTCATCATAGTCCTTCTCCTTTATCACAGTCCTTCACCACAGCCCTTAAACACAGTCCTTCTCCTTCATAACAAACTTCCATCGCAGTACTTCAAATGGTCTTTCTTTATCAACACATTCCGTCCTCAATACACCTTCTTCACCATACTACTTCTCCATTCTCATAGGCTTTTGTTACAGACCTCCTTCATTACAGGCCTTCTTCTTTGTCACAGTCCTTCTCTTTCATCACAGTCCTTTGTCACAGCTCTTGTATAACGCAGTTTTCCTTTATCACTGTCCTCCTTTGTCACATTCCTTTCTCGTTGTCAGTCATTCGCCTTTGTCAATGTCCTTCTTCATCACAGTCCTTTGTGTTAGTCCTTCACCTTTGTCATATTACTTTGTCAGTTGTTCTCTTTCATTACACTGCCTCATCACAGTTATGTTCCTGTCACAGTGCTTGTGCTTCCCCATTGTCAGTCATTCTCCCACATCACATTTGTTTTCCTTTATCACAGTCCTTCAGCACAATTGTTTGCCTTCTTTGCAGTCATACACTTTTAACAAAGTACTCCTTCTTCAACCGAGTCCTCTATCATTGCAGTCCTCCCCTAGCCATAGCCAATTTCTTTCATCAAAGTAATTTACCACAGTCTGTCTCCATGAACCGAGGCAGTGTCATTCTCCTTTGTCAGTATTTCTCCTTCACCACAGTCTTTCTCCTTTGTTACAGTCCTTAGTCTGTCCAAGTCATTTGTTATATTCTTTTTAAATTGTCGCAGTCCTTCCCCTTCCTCTACAGACTTCTTTCATCATAGCTTTTCATCATAGTATTTCTCCTTCATCACAGCCTTTTATCACAGTCTTTCTCCTTTGTTAAGATCCTACTTCATAACAGTCATTCAACATAGCTCTTCCCCTTCACAGTAGTCCTCTTCTTTGTAAACGTATGTCTTCTTTGCACTGGTCTGAACGTTCAAGCCACTGGTTTTTAGTCAGTCACAGTCACTGCTTCTTCTTGCCTCCCCTCCGCATCACTCCTCCATCTTTTTTCTTTTCTGCTTCCATATGCCTCTCAGTGTCTGTGTCTGTCTCAACTTTTCTCTTGCTTGCTATTTCTTTCATCATCATTAGCAGCAGCATCAGCAGCAGCATTCTCATTATCAATTCATTGTGTTGCAAAAGGCAATACAATATAACACAATACAATCTCATCATAGAAATGTACACTAAACATATCAGGGCCAATTCATGGAACAAACGTGCGCCGAAAATCCCAGCGCAAGCAGGCGCAAGCGGGAGAAAGCAAGCGCTCACGCACTCGTGCGATTCAAGGAAGGCGCTGCACTACTTTCCCACTGGTTGTGCGTCAAATCTGTGCATGGCACACGCTGGCGCATACTTCTCCAAACAGCGTGCGCTAAGCGCACAGCAAAAGCGCACATAGCACAGCGCACACAACAAATGTTGGTGGAACAGTGGGCGTAACACGCGGAATGGGGAATAACGTGTGAAAAAGAAGGTGTAACTGGTGAAGTACTGCAGGGAACTACACAGAACGCCCACACGCACGCGAACAACCCGTATTCATGGTTTCGAATACGGGAAACCCGCGCACGGCAAAAGACGCACACAGGCATCAACGCGTCCGCCACACGAAGGCAGGTGGAAGCGTCCCCGCGCACAGCATAAAAGTGCACGCAAACAACAAACACGTATATACAGCTACGATGAATGCCCCATTTGTCACAGCACTGATTGTGGGACACCGCAGGAGGAGGCGAATAGCCAGGGCAGGCATTTTTTCACCACGGGCAAGCCTTTTTGGGATCCCTGACGACCAGGTCTATGGCAGGTATAGGTTTCCACCCTTATCATCCTAGACCTGGTCAGGGAGTGGGAAGATGACCTAACATCCCCCACCCCCTGCTCCCAAGCATTGAGCCCCTTGGAGAAGGTGCTCAATGTCCTGGATTTTTTGGTCACTGGGTCTTTTCAGCGGACTACTGCCATAGTGGGGGGGTCTCACAGGCCACGCAGTCACGCTGCCTACACCAGGTATTGGCAATCATGACAGCGCGCCCCTCAGTCCCAGGCACATATACATGCCCAGAACACCCGCAGAAAGGCAGGCCGTTGTCCAGGATTTTACAGGGTGGCACACTTCCCCAAAGTGCTCGGTGCCATAGATTGCACCCATGTGGCCCTACGTCCACCTAGGGCCGCTGAGCACATCTACCGAAACCGCAAGCACTGGCATTCCATCAATGTACAGGTGGTATGCGATGCAAAGGGGATCATCACCTCTGTCTATGCAAACTACCCTGGCTCCACCCATGACAGTTTCATATACAGAATGGCCGCCCTTAGCCGGGCCCTGGAAGCTGGGCAGCATGGCGACACATGGCTCGTAGGTGAGTACAAATGCCTGTGCACATGCATGCATGTCACACACACACACACACACACAAATACACAAACCCCAATAATCACAACCATTATCACCTCTCCAGGGGACAGTGCCTACCCTCTGAGCAACCACATGATGACGCCAATCCGGATCCCCACCACACCACCCCAGGTAAGATACAATGCAGCCCATATTGCAACCAGGGCCATAGTGGAGCGGACATTCGGAGTGCTCAAGTCACGCTTCCGCTCCCTTGACCGCTCTGACGGGCAGCTACTCTATGCACCCCCAGTAGTGTGCAGGATCATTGTGACAGCATGTGTCCTGCACAATGTTGCAACACGGCAGGGCGCACTGGTGGACATGGTGGTGCCCCCACATCCCCAACCACAGGCACAGGCGCTGCCCATGGGAGGGCATAGGACACGTGGCGAGGAAGCCCGGACCCAGCTTGTGGCCAGATTTTTCACCTAAACTCCCAACCCTGCAGAGTGCACACAGGCCTGGCACATACCAGGTGACAATCGATGATGACAAAGAGACAGTCAACTGTCACAACCTTACCACCCTGAGATTGTTGCCATGGAATTGCCACACTGTGTGCATCCCTAGCTACTTAAACACAAGGAATCCTGTGTGACCAAAAGGCACACATGCAAAGTGTGAATCACACAGACCTGCAAAACAGGACATGACTATCACTGGTATGTCACTCAAACTCTCCCAAACCACAACGTGACATGGCAAGCAATAGCCATACACAAACACAGTACCAAAAAGGTACACATTGTCATGTGAAAAATGTAAATGGGCATCAGACAATGATGCCTGACATGGAATCAGATGAAATGACTGACCAACAACCTCCCACCAAAAATAAGTCATACCCAAACGCATTCCAAAAGTTGTATTTTAAACATAACAATGAATGCCTGTCCACATGCACAATGTGCATTGCAAAATCAACACTGCATCTACTGTGTGCCGTGTCCACCTCCTGGAACACACTGCTCAGCGCACAGCACAGTGAACAGCCATTGTGTGTGATGCAGACCCTGAGCATCACATCTAAGCGACAAACTACATAAAAAAAAAATAGGCATATACAGGATCCACAAATGGTCATAGAACATGTACTGCAGGGACACAGTGGGCACCAGAAGGCAAACAGAGTGTACACGTGGACATGTAAAGGTGGTTGTACATGTAGTGGATCATAGGGCGAGTGTGTGGGTCAGTAGGGACATGCACTCAACATATGCATGTGAAATCAAGCGACCATCAGTGTCCTCTACACATCACATGTGAACATTCACCATGTGTATACCCCAGCATGTAAAATCACAACTATCCCCTCACACCTGAAAGGTAAACACAACACATGAACAGGCTTTGATCAGCAGAATACATCATGTAAATAGGAAAGCACAATTACAATTTCAGGGTGCCCATCACACTGCAGGGCAAGGCAACTATCAACAACAAAACACCCCCCCCCTCACAAATCACCACGACCCACTGAACAACTGCATCTGGGTTATTCATCCGACATCCTTGAATTCCACCTGGCCACAGGATCACCCTTCCCCTTTGTCACCATCTCCCACCTTGTGTGTAAAAAGTTGCCAGCACCCTCAGAGTCCACCTAGATTTGCAAAAGCACAAAATTCAACAGAACTCAAAGCAGGACAACACAGAAGCCAAGCAAATAGCCTGCAGGCAGTAAAACAAACCAGAACAGCCTCCAGTAGATGACTTGAAGTAGCAGTACGCCACAAAGGCCAAGTACTACCACAATGATGTTAACAACCAAGGTAGCACAGTAAAACAATGTCACAACAGGATCTGAACCATGTGTGGCACATAACATAGAATGATGCACCACAAACAGATGTTTACTGTCACAGCTCCCGTGTACAGGCACAGGAGTGGCACGAAACAACCACCCCCACCGTGGTCTGGGTACCTGCAAGGTCTAACTCACACAGGCCTCTGAGACTCTGGTGGGGAAGGAAGGTCAGGGATATGCAGTCGGGGCAGGCATTGGCATACTGGATAACCGGAATGAGGGGCAGGAGAGGGGAGTAGGATTGACAGGGGAAAGTAGGGACTGCACCAAAAATGTAGTACACACATTAACACATACACAATTAGATCAAACCTGTTCACATGCACATAGCACCAAATTACTCAAATGTAAGTCAAAGAGAAACTTATCTCTGGGGTGAGTGCTGGCCTCCTGCCTGCGCACTCTCAGGTCCGGTAACAGGAGCATTTCAATGCTGCAAAGAGAGCCACAGTTAATAATCTGTGTGTGCCCAAAACACACAAACACACCACCAAATATGCCCCAAAGTAACAAAATACACTACAAACAGACAAACTTGTGTGGATTCCTCATACCCATACATAACATTACCCCTCTGATGGTTCATACACTGTCAATGCAGTAAGTCAGGCACCAGTGGGTGCATGGCAAATGGAACACCAATGTGTCACGATTCACACAACATGCAATGTTCCCTGTGTAAGCAGAACAAGTCCTGTACCACCATGACCAAAATAAAGTAGCCAGTGCATGTATCAATTTCTACTTGGAAATGAAATGCACTGCACCCGAGTCTGTCCCTTGCTGTCTGTCCCTGTGAGCTGCTTCATTCCATGTCTCGGAACGCTACATGGCTAATACAAGTGCCTCAATAATCCATGGTGGACCGGAGGGTATGTGCCACTGCCCCTGCAGGGGCCCCAGACAACTTTCACATCAACTAGCCATCGGTCCACTAACACATCTGAGCTGTATTGTGTGCTTCTACACCAATATTTGTCCAAGTTCACCGTCAGTGCTGCTACTAAGCATGCATGTTCAACTGGCCAGGTGGAAGGTTTGCTGTGTTGTGACCCCCCTGTGCTGCTCACCTTGCCTGGAGTCCCTTGAAACACGTCATCGATTTTCGGATGTATGATCGCAGTCCATGTGCCTCTGCTTGCGCACACATGCGCATGTCGGCAGCACCAAACGTGTCCTGATTCCAGACGTCCAATGGCCCATGTCTGCTGGCAAAGGTGGTCTTGAGGCTCATCCCCCTGCAGAAAGTGCATGAAACACATGATTAATGCTTAATATTCATCTGTGTGTGTCTCTTCAGGCATTACATGACTGGACCATGTCAGAGACGTACATCAGAAATCACACCGTCAGTCCGTCTTTCACAGCAACAGTGTGGAACACACTATCTACGGCAAGATTTGCAACAAGCACATGTTCATTAAAGATAAACATACTACACAATGCATAGCAATGAATGTACACATGAATCCTTAAACACCCCATCTAGCAAAAGAAGAACAGTGGACAATGACACCCCAATCATCCCCACCAGGGGTGTTAACACAAGTTCCACAGCAGCAGACATGCCACAGATATGACAGTCCATTGCCCTTGTGTAATAGGCATTTACACTGAACCATCCTTGCGAGCCCATGGATAAGGGAAGCAGGAGTGGCATATGTGAGTCAAGGACCCCAAGCAGCAAACACATACACAAGACAAGCTTGAAGGGCCCAGCTGGAACAGACAGTGGATGCTTTCAAAAGCCACAAAGCACCACACTGTCACATGAAAGCACAATAGACTAGCACTTTTAAACTATATTAACTAATTACACTAACTATGAAAAACCTACTTTACCTATTTAAACTAACTATCAAACAGAAACTTAACTAACTAAACTAAAAGAAAAATCAAAAATGGCCACATACGACCCAGGGGGAGGTACCCAGGAGAGGTGGGTACAGGGTGCTGCTCAACACCCACATGCGATGAAGCTGAGGAAAAAAAAAACCTCAATGGGCTCAACGCCTGCACAGCCCGGCCTATGTGGGAGATAGATTGTCGTCTGAGTCTGGCTCTTCCTGGAAAGGAAGACGTGGCACAGGAGCATGACCACGCCTAGCCGCAGCTTGCCCCTCATCAGCAGCAGTTCTGCCGGACGGGTGAGCCTGGTTCTGTGTGGTGATGACATGTAAGTCTGCATGCTCCCGTGATACACGTGCTTCCTCTTGCAAGGTAGCACGTGTAACACGGAGTTCCTCCTGCAAGGCCTGGCTTGACAACCGCTGCACCTCCCGGCAAGCATGTAGCTCAGCCGAGATGGTACGCTCAAGCTGTGCAAACCTCTCCTCTGCCCGCTCCCTCTGGGACATTAGAAGGACACCCAGAGTGGATCTGAGGGAAGCATGCTCCTCCCTCAGGGCATTCATGTGTGCCTCTGAGTGAGCAGCAATTGCTTGACACAGAGACGACATTTCAGCCTGGCGTGCCCTGTCTGAGGCTGCCATGCCCAGCCTGAGCGAGCGGGCCATGGACCGTGCCGCCTGCTGCTGGAGAAGCACCTGCCTAGCAGGGGGGAGCACAGATTGGGCCACACGCTCCATGCTCTCAGCGATGTTCTCCATTGCTGCCCCCTGCCATTCAGAATTGGCAGTCATGTCTTGCTCCCTCTCAGTATACTGTGGTTGCGCGCGGCGACCACGTTGCTGGGCTTGACCCCTGCGGGACCCAAGGACCGGGTGTCCTCGTTGTGTTGGCACCGCCCGCGGCTGCAGGACTACATGCCCCCGTCGATGTGATGTCCCAGGCACATCAGTGACTGGTGTGGAGGGTGACCCTGCATCCCGATCCACTACGGCAGAGGTTCCAAGACTGTCTGACCCCTCTGTGCAGGTGTCGCAGACAGAGGAGTGTCCACATCAGAATCACTCACCCCTGACATATGGACCTGATACTCATCCAACTCGACATGGTCGTCAGAGTGCTCTTCAGGGCTGGACTCATAGGCAGCCAGAGACAAGATGGACTGTAGCACTTGGGGGTTTTTGTGGCCTACCACCCCACTACCCCCACTTGTGCTGGGTTGATGTAGTGATAACAACCCTGTGCCTGGCATGACAACACCATCCTCCGGCTCCATTGCATCATCGTCTGAAAAATAGAGAGAAAAAGGTCACTACACATGTTAGAAGCACACAACACACACACACACCAACAACAAACACATCAGGCAGACATGTGACACACACAATAGAACCTGGCATGCATGCTGGGTCAACTTGAAATTGCTTCTGTGATCAGAGCTGTTGAAAGGTGGCAGTTTGCATTGAAGTGGGTCTATGCAGTGCAGCAAATATTATGTCACTCGCTACCTACATATACAAGGACTTCATGGTGTGTGTCAGAAAATGTGAAGGCAGTGCAAGGTCAACTTCAGGCATCACATGCAATGTGCATTTAATGGGTAGCATATCTACAAGCAAAGCACCCGTCCACCCAAGTGCAAAAGCAGGGATGCCTAGCATGGTATCAAAAGGCAGACCATACACCTGTGTATTGACAGTGTTGACTAGCATCAACGGCTTCATGTGAGTCAAGTGACAACACTGCAAATAATGATGGGACAGTAAGCAGGACACATGATCAAACCTCTGGAGTCCACCCACGTGTGAAGAAGACACTACACCAGTTGGACAGATTCACTGTCTATTAAACAGGCTGAGGCCTGTGACCCACACATATTGTCAGACCCTAAACATGTGTGCAACGCAGTACTGAGCCACAGTTGACATGGGAAGGCAGCATCTCTCCCACTTCTTCGACCGATTCAGATGGTATGAACTCCGCAACGGATGACTCATGCGGAGTGAGGTCTTCCTCCTCCGGTGCAGGCCCACCGCCAGTCACAAGAGTCAAGTTGTAATTTGAGGCACACTTAGCCTTAGCACTTCATTTGAGGTAATTCCACGCTTTTTGCACTCTTGCGCCATGCGCACCTCATGGCAGAATGCACTCACATGTTCCACAACTTGTTTCCAGTGGGTATCACGGTGGGCAGCCATAGTCTGACAATTAGCACCCACTAGCATGTCACGGCTGTGGTCCCGCACATAGCCCACGAGGAAGTTCAGTTACTGGTTGCAGAAAGGCTTCTTCCTCGACGTGCAGGAGGTTGTGGCTGTGTGTGGGGTACCAGCCTGTGCTGCAGGTGCAACCTTCCTCCTCTTGGATTGTGGCGCAGACCTTGGCTGCCTGATGCCGCCGTGATCAGTATGGCCACTGGGACCGGTGGATTGAGCCAAGGGAGTGGCAGGTGGAGGGACGACCAAAGGGCTGACTTGTGTCAGTGGCAGTTGGGTGCCTCTAATGGACCCTGTGCATCAACATCCGCTGTGGCAGGGTCATTGACCGCAACTGTCCTGGTTGGCAGACTCACAACTGGGGTGTTGTTGGCTGCATCTGCCCCTGCACTTGCCAACACCCGGCTGTTCAGGGCAGCAGATGACATTACTGCCCCAGGGATAGGTGTCTTGGTCAGGGCAGCCCTGTGTGCCCCTACGGTTTCACTCCGGGCCTGTTGGAAATCTTCCAAGAGCTCTTCAATTGCCAACGCAGGATACGCTGGCAGACCCTGAGCCTGGGTGGTGGTGTCCACAGCTGCACCTGCAGCTACCACTACCCTTGGACCCGTGGCAGTCGATGAAACGGACTGCTGGGTCACACGGGCGCCAGTGCCAGATGCAGAAGCTGCATCTCCCGGAACCACAGGGGGTGGTGGCATGACTGCACCGGCACATGGCACAACATCGTGCTCAAGTGGCGCACCCCTGCCTCTTCCCCCTCTCTTGGCCACCCCAGACACCCTGGAGTCCCCCGACTCCCTGGTCACCCGGGCCACGTCCCTGACCATGCCCAGCTGAGGCGCCCCTCACCTTTGGTGGCCTCCCAACCATGGCACAGATGGAGTAATGCCGGCACAGATGGAGTAGTGCCAATGGGAGGTGTACACCACAATTGAACTGGGCAATTGGGTTGAAGGGGGTGGGATGCAAGATGTTAACAGCCCCCCTGCATCTGCAATGCTGTATGTGACCTCGGTGATGTAGTGACGGGTCACGCTACGCTCAAGCTCCCCAAAACTGCAGTAAAACTGTGCACGCAACCCGGCAGCCTACATGCGTGGAATCAACCTCCTGCAGTACGCGGTGGCACCCAGTAACACAAAAAACGCATACGCGTGGGACACGCAGGCTACTATGACCTCGAAAACTGGTGCGATACACAGGGGCACCCGCAGTGGGAAACATAGCGTGCGCGACTCACCATCTGACTAGCGTGATAATGAAAAAAATGCGTAGCCAATACCCCCGCCAAAAGAAGAGATACGTCCTCGATCGCTGTGAAGATGTGATGGCACGCAAAACAACTCGAAGCAGCTACACAGGTCGGTCTCCACAAAAGGCAAGTACAGTGAACTGCTGGCCCTGCTCACCTTTAACCCGTGCTGAGGGAAACGCCTGCGCGCATCACGTCACTTACGCACGTAGGCCCTTTCCTCGGATTACACGCATTCACACGCGGACGTGCAGTTTTTTCACACGCACTGAACCACTATGCCCACGTCACAAGGGAAACGCCCACATGCGTAACATCAGAGAAGCGCTTACGCACTAGGGGCCTTTGGTCCAATGAAAACGCATACGTGTGCTGATGCGCTTACGCGCTAAGGGCCTTTCCTCCAATTACACGCTGACGTGCAATTTTTTCACGTGCCAAATCACTCCGTATCAAGCTGGCCACGCGAAAACACACGGAAGACCACGCTCCTGCCCAGAAGGCCGAATTACTGTCCGCCAGAGCCCCGAGCACGCTCCCACCTGCAATCTGCGGCTGCCTGACTGCCTGCTGCCCACGTGCCCTGCTATTTGGTGCCTGCACATCAGCCAGGGTTCCAGTCGCTGTGTCCACCCCTGCTGGAACAGAAGACTCCCGACTGGGACACCATCACTCCACAGCCCAACCCCAGGACCCAGTTGCCCACCCACGCCTGCCTCGGGGGTCGCCATGTCGGGGAAAACACCATCTGAGACCACTGGCGACCCCCAGCCAGAGAGGCAGAGGGCCACCAGCTTCAGTGTGAAGGAAGTTGGTGTCCTGGTGCAGCATTTCCTAGGGAATTATGATGCCCTCTTCGGAACATCATGCGCCACCAAGGACGGGAGAGGATCTGGGACGATGTAGTGGTTGCCATCAACTCGGAGGGGGTGGCAACCCGCGACATCAAGCACGTCAAGAAGCGCTGGGAGGACTTCAGGTCCAGGACCCTCCACAAGGCCCGGTGCCTCGCGGAGGGGTGCCGGGTCAGCATGAGTGACATCCAGATGAGGGTCCTGGAACACGTATGCTCAGCACTCCATGCCCAGATCCTTCGGAGGAAGACCTGTCTGGAGTTGAGCGGTAAGTGGCCAATCATTGGTGTGTGAGATAGGGCATGTTGCAGTGTGCTGGTAGTCTGATACTTGCCTGTATGTGTGACATGGGCCATGTATGGATGTGTGTGTGCAGGGACATCATGGTCATGCATGTGAGACCAGTAATGTGTGAACCACATGGTTGGTTCATGAGTTCCAATGCTACATGGGGAGCTTTATGGCAAATGCACACATGAAAGCATGCCAGTGGCTGTTCTTGCACATGGTGGGGGTGAGAGGGATGGGTGCTGCTGTCATGTACATGTATGGTGCACATGTGTGTGTGTCTGAGAAGTGTGTCTGTGACTTCGATACACCATGGATTCATGACACATGTCCGTGATGATGTGTAGATTCACTCGTGCAGTGCGGTCACCGCTGTGTGCACTGTGTCTATCCACTGTGTCTGTGGTGTACAAGGCATGATGCATGACCCTCCGGTGATGTGTGTGCCTGGGATCAGTGTGAGCCATGATGCATGTGAGTTTGAAGGCAACATTTTGATTAATAGAGGCCCTTGTACATGGATGCTGATGTTGATTGCAGGCGCCATGCCTGTTTATGCATGTGTGTTGCGTGCATTCACCCAGGTGATGTGGAGGGACAGGATGGAAGTGACGTTAGACACTGTCACTCCTGTGTTATTGCTTCCTGTCTAGGGGAATATTGTACTGTACCCTGATGCTTGTGTTCTATGTCTCCCTCTACGCAGCGTCAAGTGAAGAAGAGGGCGGAGACGGCGCTGTGGAGCCAAGCGGCAGGGATGCCTCCACTGGGCGGCGACGCAAGGCCCAGCTACCCTCCCAGGACTTGCCATCATCCGGGAGCGAGGGGGCTGGTGCCATGTCTGCCACTACGGCTGTGGCGGAAGGGCCGGGTGAGCCCACACAGGGGCTTGCAATGGCGGAAGATGGTACGGAGACATCCAGATTGGTGGCCTCCACAGAGGAGGAGGAGCCCGCTACTGAGCCGCACATGGGGCCTGGTGAGGGTAGTACCTCTGGTGCAAGTGGTGCAGTCCAGGGCCAGGGTCAGGGGGCAGCACAGGTCACCGCGGAGGGGCCTGTGCATGTCCCTGTCCTTGACCCTGTAACTGCATCACCATGCACCAGCAGGGATGCCCCGTCCCAGGCCCGCCGCAGGTAGGGGAGAGTGCCATGTCATCTGTCTCTCCACTACCTGCGGATGAGGGGTCCCATGAACGTAAGGGCTCCGTCCTGATTGGTGTTGCGTTGCGCACGCGTGACATTCGTGATGATGTGCGTTCTTCCTGGGCAGAGAATGCACCCCATCACGAAGAGCAGCGTCGCAACGTGGCACTGTTGGGAGGGGCCCTGGTTGGTGGGTTCCTACATGTGACACGCACTTTTGCGGACCTCTCCTCCTTTGTGGAGACTATGCGCCAGTCATTCTCCTTGCCGTCTTCCAGCCCAGATTCCACCAGGGCCCCCTGTGGACCTGGCCTGACCAACACAGCCAGCTTGGTGGAGATCCCATCCCTGCCACAGTCGGGAGTCGGCGGTCCAGCAGGGGTGGACACCACAACTGGAGACCAGCTGATGGAGGATGTGCAGGCATCATCGGACAGGGCACATGGACAGCAGCAGCAGGAGCAGGCTCTAGGTGGGAGCAATGATGGCTCAGGGCCATCGACATCAGGGGGGCAGGCATCGTCCTGAGGGCAGGAGGACCCTGGAATGGATGTGTCTTCCGTGTGGCTGCGGTTGGGCCAGCGCATAGGTGCGGAGCAGCGGTGGGCGGAAGATGCGTGGCTCACCATGGTCAGGGCGGACTTCTCCATGCGTCGGGCGTTGAGGCGGGTAGAGTGCCTTGAGGCGACTCGAAGGAATTTGGAACAGGCCATGAGTGCCTCCCTGAGAGACCTCAGGGCCAGGACAGAGGCCCACCTCCAGCAAATAGACATGGAGTTCGATGATGCCCTGGCCGAAAACATCCATGAGTGAGCCGCAGGACTTGCCCGTCGCCATTGTAAATAGTTTATAGTGTTAGGTTTCTTTTTTTTTTATTTTGGGGCTTTTGGACTATGCCCCACACTTTTGTAAATAGTTTTTTTGTTAGGTAGGTTATTAGATAGGTTTCATTTGTTTCGTTGGGCTCATGGACCCTTGAAAATTGTATTGCACATAGTTGGATGTTGGATTTATTTGGACATTTTAATTTCATTTCACCATGAATCAATGAATTTACCTTTTTGCGTTTCATTTGGATTTGGTTTGGTGGACAGAGAGTTTTGCCATTTTTCTTTTGGATTACTTGGATTTTTTTGAGGAATTTTATTTTTTTTATTTGGACATGCATTTCATTTCATGTTTGCCATTATTTTATGCTTTAAGTACTTTCAATTGGTTTTCATGTTAATACATTTTGATCTTTTACTTCAATGTGTGTGATTCACTCATTGGGTTCATGCATGTTAACATGTGGGTTTACTCAATCAATGGCAACCTGTGAGTGTATGTGTGTGTGACGGACATGTGTTGATGTACATAGTTGACTTTTGGTTTGTGTCATGAGATGGGCATGTCACTGCTGGATGGGTGAGTGGGTGGGGGGACATGTGTGGGACATGAGTGGGGGCCTGCTGGCAGGTGCCCCTCACTGCTGGGGGCTGGGGGTGCAGGGGGACATGAGTGGGGGCCTGCTGGCAGGTGCCCCTCACTGATGGGGGGTGGGGGTGCAGGGGGACATGAGTTGGTGATCATATTACAAGGTGACATGTGGCTTGGCTGGGGGGCATGCCCATGGTGGATGGGTTGCCTGCGGGACATGACCAGGGGTGCAGAGTAGTCCCTTGTGGTGTGGGCTGCCTGCAGGGGCCGTGGAGGGGGTATAGGGGACACCTGGGAGGACCCACACTGCCAATTCACGTGTAGGACTCCCTGCGCACCACACTGGCTACAGAACACCGCTCTGACAGCAAAATCACTTGTGAAACTTCCCGCGAACCCCAGTAATACACATACCCAACTTGCACAGGGCCAATCGCGTGTGAAACTTCCCGTGAACCCCAGTAATACACGTACCCCACTCGCACAGGGCCAATTGCGTGTGAAACTTCCCGCAAACCCCAGTAATACACATACCCCACTCGCACAGGGCCTATCGCGTGTGAAACTTCCCGCGAACCCCAGTAATACATGTACCCCACTCGCACAGGCCCTTTCGTGTGTGAAACTTCCCGCGAACCCCAGTAATACACGTACCCCACTCGCACAGGCCCTTTCACGTGTGAAACTTCCTGCGAACCCCAGTAATACACGTACCCCACTCTCACAGGCCCTTTCTCGTGTGAAACTTCCCGCGAACCCCAGTAATACACGTACCCCACTTGCACAGGCCCTTTCGCGTGTGAAACTTCCTGCAAACCCCAGTAATACACGTACCCCACTCGCACAGGGCCTATCGCGTGTGTAACTTCCTGCGAACCCCAGTAATACACGTACCCCACTCGCACAGGACTTTCGCGTGTGAAACTTCCTACAAACCCCAGAAATACACACACCCCAATCGCACAGGCCCTTTCGCGTGTGAAACTTCCCGCGAACCCCAGTAATACACATACCCCACTCGCACAGGGCCTATCGCGTTTGAAACTTCCCGCGAACCCCAGTAATACATGTACCCCACTCGCACAGGGCCAATTGCGTGTGAAACTTCCCGCGAACCCCAGTAATACACATACCCCACTCGCACAGGCCCTTTCGCGTGTGAAACTTCCCGTGAACCCCAGTAATACACGTACCCCACTCTCACAGGCCCTTTCTCGTGTGAAAATTCCCGCGAACCCCAGTAATACACGTACCCCACTCGCACAGGCCCTTTCGCGTGTGAAACTTCCTGCAAACCCCAGTAATACACGTACCCCGCTCGCACAGGGCCTATCGCGTGTGTAACTTCCTGCGAACCCCAGTAATACACGTACCCCACTCGCACAGGACTTTCGCGTGTGAAACTTCCTGCAAACCCCAGAAATACACACACCCCAATCGCACAGGCCCTTTCGCGTGTGAAACTTCCCGCAAACCCCAGTAATACACATACCCCACTCGCACAGGGCCTATCGCGTTTGAAAGTTCCCGCGAACCCCATTAATACACGTACCCCACTCGCACAGGGCCTATCACGTGTGAAACTTCCCGCGAACCCCAGTAATACACGTACCCCACACGCACAGGCCCTTTCGCGTGTGAAACTTCCCGCGAACCCCAGTAATACACGTACCCCACTCGCACAGGCCCTTTCGCGTGTGAAACTTCCTGCAAACCCCAGAAATACACATACCCCAATCGCACAGGCCCTTTCGCGTGTGAAACTTCCCGCAAACCCCAGTAATACATATACCCCACTCGCACAGGGCCTATCGCGTTTGAAAGTTCCCGCGAACCCCAGTAATACACTTACCCCACTCGCACAGGGCCTATCACGTGTGAAACTTCCCGCGAACCCCAGTAATACACGTACCCCACACGCACAGGCCCTTTCGCGTGTGAAACTTCCCGCAAACCCCAGTAATACACGTACCCCACTCGCACAGGCCCTTTCGCGTGTGAAACTTCCTACAAACCCCAGAAATACACATACCCCAATCGCACAGGCCCTTTCGCGTGTGAAACTTCCCGCAAACCCCAGTAATAAACGTACCCCACACGCACAGGCCCTTTCGCGTGTGAAACTTTCCGCGAACCCCAGTAATACATGTACCCCACTCACACAGGGCCAATCGCATGTGAAACTTACTGTGAACCCCAGTAATACACGTACCCCATTCGCACAGGGCCAATCGCGTGTGAAACTTCCCACGAACCCAGTAATACACGTACCCCACTTGCACAGGCCCTTTTGTGTGTGAAACTTCCCGCGAACCCCAGTAATATACGTACCCCACTCGCACCGGCCCTTTCGTGTGAGTAACTTCCCGCAAACCCCAGTAATACATGTACCCCACTCACACAGGGCCAATTGCGTGTGAAACTTCCCGCGAACCCCAGTAAGACACATACCCCACTCGCACAAGCCCTTTCGCGTGTGAAACTTCCCGCGAACCCCAGTAATACATGTACCCCACTCGCACAGGCCCTTTCGCGTGTGAAACTTCCTGCAAACCCCAGTAATACACGTACCCCACTCGCACAGGGCATATCGCGTGTGTAACTTCCCGCGAACCCCAGTAATACACGTACCCCACTCGTACAGGCCCTTTCGCGTGTGAAACTTCCTGCAAACCCCAGAAATACACATACCCCAATCGCACAGGCCCTTTCGCGTGTGAAACTTCCTGCAAACCCCAGTAATACACGTACCCCACTCGCACAGGGACTATCGCGTGTGTAACTTCCCACGAACCCCAGTAATACACGTACCCCACTCGCACAGGCCTTTTCACGTTTGAAACTTCCCGCAAACCCCAGTAATAACATACCCCACTTGCGCAGGGCCAATCGCGTGTGAAACTTCCCGCGAACCCCAGTAATACATGTACCCCACTCGCACAGGGCCAATTGCGTGTGAAACTTCCCGCGAACCCCAGTAATACACATACCCCACTCGCACAGGCCCCTTCGCGTGTGAAACTTCCCGCGAACCCCAGTAATACACGCACCCCACTCTCACAGGCCCTTTCTCGTGTGAAACTTCCCACGAACCCCAGTAATACACGTACCCCACTCGCACAGGCCCTTTCGCGTGTGAAACTTCCTGCAAACCCCAGTAATACACGTACCCCACTCGCACAGGGCCTATCGCGTGTGTAACTTCCTGCGAACCCCAGTAATAAACGTACCCCACTCGCACAGGACTTTCGCGTGTGAAACTTCCTGCAAACCCCAGAAATACACACACCCCAATCGCACAGGCCCTTTCGCGTGTGAAACTTCCCGCGAACCCCAGTAATACACATACCCCACTCGCACAGGGCCTATCGCGTTTGAAAGTTCCCGCGAACCCCAGTAATACACGTACCCCACTCGCACAGGGCCTATCACGTGTGAAACTTCCCGCGAACCCCAGTAATACACGTACCCCACACGCACAGGCCCTTTCGCATGCGAAACTTCCCGCGAACCCCAGTAATACACGTACCCCACTCGCACAGGCCCTTTGGCGTGTGAACCTTCCTGCAAACCCCAGAAATACACATACCTCAATCGCACAGGCCCTTTCGCGTGTGAAACTTCCCGCAAACCCCAGTAATACACATACCCCACTCGCACAGGGCCTATCGCGTTTGAAAGTTCCTGCGAACCCCAGTAATACACGTACCCCACTCGCACAGGGCCTATCACGTGTGAAACTTCCCACAAACCCCAGTAATACACGTACCCCACACGCACAGGCCCTTTCGCGTGTGAAACTTTCCGCGAACCCCAGTAATACATGTACCCCACTCACACAGGGCCAATCGCATGTGAAACTTACTGTGAACCCCAGTAATACACGTACCCCATTCGCACAGGGCCAATCGCGTGTGAAACTTCCCACGAACCCAGTAATACATGTACCCCACTTGCACAGGCCCTTTTGTGTGTGAAACTTCCCGCGAACCCCAGTAATATACGTACCCCACTCGCACCGGCCCTTTCGTGTGAGTAACTTCCCGCAAACCCCAGTAATACATGTACCCCACTCACACAGGGCCAATTGCGTGTGAAACTTCCCGCGAACCCCAGTAAGACACATACCCCACTCGCACAAGCCCTTTCGCGTGTGAAACTTCCTGCAAACCCCAGTAATACACGTACCCCACTCGCACAGGGCCTATCGCGTGTGTAACTTCCCGCGAACCCCAGTAATACACGTACCCCACTCGTACAGGCCCTTTCGCGTGTGAAACTTCCTGCAAACCCCAGAAATACACATACCCCAATCGCACAGGCCCTTTCGCGTGTGAAACTTCCCGCAAACCCCAGTAATACACATACCCCACTCGCACAGGGCCTATCGCGTTTGAAAGTTCCCGCGAACCCCAGCAATACACGTACCCCACTCGCACAGGGCCTATCACGTGTGAAACTTCCCACAAACCCCAGTAATACACGTACCCCACACGCACAGGCCCTTTCGCGTGTGAAACTTTCCGCGAACCCCAGTAATACACATACCCCACTCGCACAGGCCCTTTCGCGTGTGAAACTTCGCGCAAACCCCAGTAATACACATACCCCACTTGAACAGGGCCTATCGCATGTGAAAGTTCCCGCGAACCCCAGTAATACACGTACCCCACTTGCACAGGGCCTATCGCGTGTGAAACTTCCCGCGAACCCCAGTAATACATGTATCCCACTCGCACTAGCCCTTTCGCGTGTCAAACTTCCCGCGAACCCCAGTAATACATGTACCCCACTCACACAGGGCCAATCGCGTGTGAAACTTACCGTGAACCCCAGTAATACACGTACCTCATTCGCACAGGGCCAATCGCGTGTGAAACTTCCCACGAACCCAGTAATACACGTACCCCACTTGCACAGGCCCTTTTGCGTGTGAAACTTCCCGCGAACCCCAGTAATATACGTACCCCACTCGCACCGGCCCTTTCGCGTGAGTAACTTCCCGCGAACCCCAGTAATACATGTACCCCACTCACACAGGGCCTATCGCGTGTGAAACTTCCCATGAACCCCAGTAATACACGTACCCCACTCGCACAGGTTCTTTTGCGTATGAAACTTCCCACGAACCCCAGTAATACACGTACCCCACTCGCACAGGGCCTATCGCGTGTCAAACTTCCCGCAAACCCCAGTAATACACGTACCCCACTCGCACAGGGCCAATCACGTGTGAAACTTCACACGCACCCAGTAATACACGTTCACCGCTTGCTGTGTGGCGGCCATGTATACTGGTACAGGGTTAGCGCAGCCCTTTGGGCTGGATTGGGGATTTTGATGGCTTTTCCCTGCGCGAGGGGCGTTCTTGGGGGCGTAACTGGCACTGCTGCAGGGTCGCTGCGCCACTGTGCGCCACGGCTAGTTTTGGTAGCTAAAATCCATGAATACGCTGTACGCGGAAATGGATTTTAGCGCACGTGGCTGGCGCAGTCAATCGCACGCGCACACTGTGCGTCAGCCGCGTGCGCCACTTGTGTGCTAAATTCTATTAATTACCCCATCATGTGTAGAACACAATCCATAAAAAAACAATCATAAGGCAATACTAATGATTAATTCCATGAAACAAACCTCACCCCCCTTTCACAACAATTCTCCCTATCAATTTCTTAGCAAGGGCTGCAAATATAGGGAGCAAAGGACAATCTTCTTTTGTGACAGGGCACACACAGTGAGATAAACGGTCACTACTTCTTTCACCCTCTCATCTTTGCTGGATACAGAGTATGTCACTCCCTCCTTACATTTTGTAATATTGTCCGACCTAAAGAGAATTGGAGTGCTTCTTTCTTCATCTTCCTTAACATGGCATAAAAGTAAGAAGAGAACCACACGCTCAATGTTCTTATGATCAAATTCGTGGCAGTCCAGCCATAGGAGCCTTGTCCTCGTGAGAAGTTAGCTAGATCATAGAGAAACATCCCAATCTAACCATCATAGTGAGCTTTCTGACCTTCTTTTGAAAATGTAATGACAGTAAGGCTCTTCCCAGAATATATCTTTGGGTTTCTCCAGGACAGCATGGCAAATGTGTCTGTGTTACTCAGCAGTGCCTCTATTTCACATCCCCAAATTTCTCCCTGACTTCTCTAAGGGAATCCCTTGTAATAGTAGTTGGAGACTCCAACAGGGTTACAAATCCCAATGCATATACTATGTTCTTCACTCAGTGCAGATATGGGATATTCAATGAATTTTGAGCTACATCACCATGGTACATGGTGCATAGTCCAAGACTTCAGCAGTAGATACAGCCACAGGGATGGGATAGACTCACATTGAAAGACACCAAGGGGATTGATATGGATGCTCAGAACCATGGCAACAGATGGGGCCACTGTGTTTCCCCTCCTTTAGCCCAGCAGCTCCCACCCTGTTTTTTAATATTTTTTTTTTATCAAAGCTGACACCCAGTTAGACAAAGTAAGATGCTACCTCAAAACATCTGTTTGGGCTCATCACCATTGCCTTTGGTATGCTCGTGTTATTGACAAGAGTCATGCAAATGCATTAATCACAAAAGGAACCCCATAGTTTATGTATTCATATTTCTATGCTATTTCTCTTAATCTAATTGGGAGTGTGGTGATGGTGAGGGTGAAAATAGTGCAACAGAAGACTATGAACGAAATAATGGTTGAATGAGCAGTTTGTGAAGGGCCAAAAACTGAAAGCATAAAATGTGGTGCATATTACACAAAGTTTACTCTGTTATGCAGAACCAGCCACCCATGACAGCACATGCATCTGCATATGACACCTTCTAAATTATGAAACTAGGGACCACGTTTGGTTGGGGGGTCTAAGGTATACATGGAAGTTTAGCTGTGTTCTTAAGGTGTGAATGCGCCTCACATTTTCCTCCGTTGGAAATGGGCGTGTAGCCTTCACACTGTTTACATGAATTTTGATGCCCTCTTTGCATGGCCATTACTGTAAACTGGTGCTGCGTCATGATACAGCATACTATTGTCATCTTGCTGCAAACAATACTTATCAAGAAGTACATGACTTCCTACATGTAGTCTTATTCATCATTCATGTCCAAAATCAATTTTGGGGAGGGTACAGCCCTACTTTTTGGTCTTCTAGTAAATGTATTGCTAGTGGTTCTGTTGACATTGTTTACATTCGGGCAATTGGGGCTTAAGGTGTTAAGTAAAAAACAAGTATGGCCCTCCATGTCAGGCAGTGTGAGCTTTAGGCTTCATTCCTTGGCTGTTGATTTAAAATGTTTGAAGTATATAATTAGCCCGCAAAGACAGACAGCTCACCTAATGATCATCACATGATGACCGGCACTCCAGTTTGCATGTTCTTTGAGCTGGGACATTTCTTTATGAGGCCAAGACAAATCCTGCCTCTGAATGTAGAATGCAGTGAACAACTGCAAAAGACAAAAACTTTTGGCTTTGCCAATGTTTGTTTATTAAACACCACATCAAGGTATATCATGAAAGGAATTCTGTGGTAAAATGACCATCACCTAAAGGAGTACTTTTTTTGTCGGTAGGCCACTATAAAAACAGCCTTTTCCACCCGAGTGTAATTCCTGCTCTCCTATTATTATGTACAGAACCATTTTGGTGATAAGACATGTAACAGATAATGAATGTTGCTCTTAATAAAAGCCGGGTAACACGATATAACATAACATTAGAGAATAAACCATACCATGGAAAAACATAACGTAACATAAAACTCTGTCTTTTTCCCATAGGTCTGTTTTTAAACAGGTTCCTGCCCGCGGAGGGACACTTTATCCACTATTAGCATTTGTTGGAGTTACATAGTGAATTTTTTATTTCAAAGTCATTCATAAAGTCCAACTAAAATGGGAATAAAAATTAATTATAAATTCATTTTTATTAAAAAACGAATGGGAGAAAAAGCTTTAAATATTGACTAAGAATTTTAAACAGGCCAGTTTTGGCCACAGCAAAATTGGCTTTGCGGCCGTTTTGACCATGATCAATTTGGCCACAACCAATTGTGCCACAGCCAAAACAGATACATCCCATCTAAATGGTTTTGTGCTTAACTGCCTGAAGAAAGAGTCAATGAGGGTCGGTAGCTCGCCTGTTTACATTGCGGTGATCGACTATTCTCAAGCATTCGAAAGCTTTAATCCTAATCTAAAGTGGCAAAAATGAAGAGATTGGCAGATTCCTCCTGCTCCTCTTTTGATTTTAGTCTACCGATATGGCTCTAGTTTTCTTCAGGTTTGGTTCAATGTGCAGGGTGCCCTAATGCAGCGTTTTCAAACTCGAAGGTGACTCCCTCAGGGCTGTGTGTTGGCTCCTTGCCTGGTCAACCTTTACCTGTCAGATTTGGCAGAATTTCTGTCAAAATAGTTCTTTTGCACCACCTAGCATATCCACCTTGTCCGTACCTTATCTTACCTACGCGGATGACGTGAGTCCCATTGATAGAGCCTGGGTGGGCTTACAGAGGCAGGTAGATATGATATGGGAATAGTCTTTTAAAACGAACTTAGTGTTAATGAGAACAAAACATCTATTATCAGGTTCGACAATAATATCAAAACGCACATGGTCTAACCTGGACTATGGGAAGAGCGGGGGTGACTCTTTCCCAAGGTTTTATTTATTTGGGCTTTGGATTGGATACTGCTTATGTTGTTGGTACCTTAATGCTGCACACGATGTCTAAGGCGACACAACTATCAACCCAAATGAAAAAATCAATTCTACTGCTTCTCAATGTGTCCTCTGTTAAACTATTACAAACTGGAGATCACGCCAAAACGATTGCTTGGTATGGAAATAGGTCAAAACACAGGGACTCTGAATTATGATATGGTGTAATCTTTAGTGTGAAGGCAGGCTTTGAATTTGCCCAACTGTGTTACAATTGTAGCCTTACGGTTTGAGCTGGGTTCCCGGTTGGAGTGGAGGATCCTGATGTTGTATAGGAAATTGTTAGTTCCTCTGCTGAGTAGCTATGTCTGGACAGTGGATGACCTTATCTGCAACCCAAGGAGTTAAAAAACGTTTGATTGATTATGACTGGATGCTTACAATATAACAATTTAAGTCTACCAAACTGTATAAAAGCCTGACCCCTCATGATGAGACTTTGGGGGTAATCCTGAAGTACTTAAACACATTTCCTAATAGTACTGGCGTCCGCAATGTTTGGGATATTGCCTAAACTTGCTCCCCAAGGGTCAAATTTGTTTTATCGGGTTGCCAGTTGATGGAGACCTGGGAGGCTGTAGTCTATATAAGTAAGAACGAGGATCTGGTGGGTTGCCCTTTAGCACAATCGCAGACAACGTTGTGGTCGGGTCAGTTTGTGCATAACTCAAACTATTTAGTTTCAGAGGACTTTTTTGTCGAATTTCGAGTGGGGGTGGAAACTGCGTTGACTATTAGAGTGGTAACGATTTGGCAGCAAGTAGGCCTGGCTCGAATTAGTGTCGATAAATGCGAAATTTGCTATTGCTAAGGACTACATATGTACTAATGCCGAAAGTGAATTGATTGTGTGTTATGTGTTTTTTTTTAACGATTCAAGATTGTGTTTGGTTTTAATTCTGAAATGTAAACATGTGTTCGTGTTTGTATGTGTAAGGTTGGATATGAACAACCAATATCAGAATAAAGAAACTGTTCAAACTAAGCTGATTGCATGCAGCTGTAGTTAGAGCTCAAAGTGATTTTTCTGATTATAGTGAAAATATGCACACGTATTAAAGACCACACACGTGACTTTTCAGAACCTTTATCTGAAAGTGTATGAACCCAAAATGCCCAAATGACTGGTTGCATCCAGTCATATTTCATTTATGTATTTATTTATTCAGTTATATGAATTCATATTCCAATCGTCGGTGACTGCTCCACCAAAATGGGTCTCTGCCCCGTACGAGCTATAGTATTTTGCACATTAGAATATAAAACAAAAACAGCAAAATATCAATTCCTATCAACTCACCGGTAAAATAGTTTAACACACTAAGTTAGTAGAAAGACTATGTAGGAAAGGCAGCACCCCCGCAAGAGTTACTGCATCACAGGCATTCCTGGGGAGTAAACCAAACAAGAGACAGAACTTACCCTCTCCAATGGGGAACCCTGGGGATCCACAGAGACCTTTAAGAGTCTGTTCTTGGCCCCAGGGCAGCCTGACGATCATCTATGAACTCCTGTCTAGGGGTGTTGCGCTCCCTGGCTCACTGTTCCCTAAACCGCTGGCCAGAGATCTCTGTCTCTCTAGGGCAGTGGTATTCAAACTGTGGGTCGCGACCCCCTAGGGGTCCGCGGGTGCATCCCAGGGGGGCCCTGAGAGCTCAGCATGAAAAAAGATTTTTTTTTTTTTTTTTTTTTTTTTTTAGATTGGAAGAAATGGGCAGGGGTGGCCCACATGGGTGGGCTGAAGCATGAAACTGTCTCAGGCAACAATGAAAAAGTGGCCCACAGTTGTAAATGGATATTCATTCCTTTAGTCACAGACTGGGCCTCATTACTACTATGGCGGACCAGTAACAACGGTGCTGGTAAGCTACCGGCACCGTTGCTACCGTTCCGCCATAGTAAGAGTTGTGCTCGTGGGTGCTTGACAGCCCCCGCCAGGTCTGACCTCAGCTCGTCGGATGCACCGGCACCGTTATTAACGGTGCCGGTGCATCCGAGCTCCCCATTCCCATTTGAGCCATATGGGGCTCAAATGGGAATGGGGATCTACCGGCACCTTCGAAAGGGCAATTATCATGTCCGCCTAACTCGGCATGACCTAGTAATTGCCCATTCGCGGGTGCCAGACCCGGATGCAACTCCAGTGGCAGCCGTGCCGGTTTTACCGGCACAGCTACCGCCAGAGTAGTTATGAAGCCCACTGTTTCAATAGTACCCAAAGGGGTGCTTTGTGTTAAAATGTAAGTAAATTGTGATATATTCAGCAACAATGGTCAACATTACTAACTGCATAGTTAAGTAACTCATCAAAATGGTCCACATTGGCCAAAATGGTGGCCCATTTTGATTGGCCCAAACTAGCATTTTACATTTTTGGTACAGGCATTGCCCTATAGGCCTGTCCGAGCCTGGCGGCTCATCCATAATGGCAAGAGGCGCCCACCCAGTGGCCCCTCACCCATTATGGAGGAGCTAAGGAGCCAGCCCAGTGAAACAGTGAGCACTCCCTCAGCTGCTTTATCCAGCTAATGGAGTGCTCCTGGGCTGGCTGAACTGTCAAAGGGAAACACTGTTTCCCTTTGACAGTTCAGTTTAGTTCCCCAGCCGCACATGCTCACTGAGCCATGCAAGTGCTGGGGCGTTTTGCTTCGCCAGCATTGCATAGCTCATTGGAAATGCTGGCTGGGGCACTGCATGTCTGTATGTCCGAGGGGGAGCTCCTGCGCCTCCTCGCACATACGGACAGAGCAGCTGGAGCAGGCCGTTTCAGCACCCACACACAGGCCAATGCAGAAGGTACGTTTATGTTCATTGTTTTTATTTAAACATGTGTATGGATGCGTTATGAGTGAGTGTATGGTGATGGATGCTCATGTGAATGATAGAGTGATTGCTGTATGAATGTGCAGCGCCTTGCATATACACATAATCATGTTCATTGTGTTAGGACCAGTGGGGCCCAGGGGACAGGGATGGTATCTTTTTACCGGACATCTATCATTCAAAACCCTCTGCCTTGTCCACAAGGCTTTCTGGGGCCTGGGTCCAAAATACCTTCAGCTATTCCTCCGCAAATACCTCCCCTCTCGAGCTCTTCACTCCTCTACCTCCAACTCCCTCAGGGTCAGTCGTTTATCAAAGAAACGAGCTGGGGGTAGATCTCCGTCTTCGGCTGGGGCCTCCCTCTGGAACAGCGCCCTGCCACTCTAAAACTTGAGGAGAACCATCTTTCTTCCTGCACTTATCAGACCTACCCTGTCTGCTGCCTTAAACGTAGCACTTGCAAATTGCTGGCTGCACTACCACTGTTTGTTGCCTTTATTATTTATTTATTGTTATTTATCTGTTTCTCCTCTGCTTCGCACTTTCCACTTCTCCCCCCTTCCATGCACTTTTCCCCTCACACTTGCGCGTTCTCAATGTCACTGGGCCTAGTAAGATCGCTGTTTTATTCTCCTCTGTTCCCCTCCCTTGCCTTGTCACGCTCTGAAACACTTGTGTACGAGCGCGATAGAAATAAAATATCAATGCCTGCCCCCTGGACTCCCAGCAACAATTGCAAACTGTTTGGCTATTTACCCATTTTTTGTTAAAAGTATGCTCTACAATGCAACATTTTAACCTATTATTTAAAAAAAAATTCACAGGGGGAAACCCCCCCGAACCTCCCCTTAATGCCCCTCCACTTAAAAAAGATTCACCAGCCGCCACTGGCCCTCAGACTGTGTTGGGAACGGGATGGGGGAACCGAGGGACTATGGTGGGAGCACAATGGGCGGGAACCATGGGATAGTGATGGGAGCAGAGTGGGGAGAGCCCTGGGTGTGTGATGGGGTGGGGAGAGACCAGCGACTGGGTAGGAGTGGGATGAGGGAGCCCAGCGACTTTGATGGGAGCAGGTGACGGCGCGCAATATATACTGTCCATTTGGCATTTCTGGGGGGTCCCGACCTGCCCAAATTTTGCTCAGGGGGGCCCTGGCCAAAAAAGTTTGAAGACCACTGCTCTAGGGGCTCCTTTCAACTGTGAGGCTGCCTCTTCTGTTGCAACTTGTGCACCCTGCACTTTTGAATGAACATCTCGTATCCCATCACCGCTCTATCAGTGTCAAAAGGAGTGGGGTGAAGAACGGCCTTTGGCCCTCAGATTGTGGTTCACAGGTTTGCCATTATGCAATGGGGTGGAGCCTATTCCCCAGGGAATTAGTGGTGCTCGCCGATCTAGTGACACTCCACTCTTCTTGACTCACCTCCAAATGCCTGCTGTGTCCGTCCTTGTTTCTTGCGTGATGCAGTGGCCACACCCATCAGGCTTCTGTCTCTCTGTCACTTTTGCCCCTGACACCCAAAGAGATAACCTGCCCGCATCCACGCATGCGTAGCCACCAGCCAAGTGGAGGGAATCCATTTGGTCTCTAAAGGTCTATGAGGGTGGGCAGGAGTGGAGATGACTCCACCAGACAAGGATATGATACAATATGATATGTCTTTTATAACATGCTTAATACCTAGAGGTTTCTAAGTGCGAACCGAGAATCGAACCAATGTTGCTCCGTGTCATCTTGCTTTCAAGGCGAGCGCGTTGCCCCTGAGCTATCCTCCCGAGAAGGAGCACCACCCCGTGATGAAAGTGCTTCCAACAGGTAGATGTACAGCGTTATGTGTAACCCCTGGCAGCCTGGTCTTTAAATCGAGCTATAACTTCGCCTTCTGGCCGAGCAAAGAGCCATCAAAAGGGCTCTTCTCCTCAAGGTTCCTAAATCCAGCGTTACAGGCCCATGTCTAGAATGCAGCCAAACGCAATAAACGATCTGATATTTAATGACTGCCAAATGCTGCTGATTTATTTTTCTGTAGTTATTGATAATCGGAAAAATGAAACTGTTACCACTTGTTTTCACGTAAGTGAGGCCTAAGGTACAAGTTACACAGCGTATGCAGACTAGGAAGACAGTGTGGGGACCACAGCAAGCCACTTCCAGGTTGCAGCTACCAGGGTTGGCACAAGATTGCCTTTTCAAGCAGCAATCGTGTCCCTATTTCTGGGGGAAATCTTTGCATCGGCCTGGCCTAGCAGTGCCAACATAGTAATACAAACAATCCATGCATCTATCTCACAAAATGAACGAAGGAGTACTCCAGCTTTTTTTCACCAGGGAACACATTAAAGCAGAAATAACTGGCAAATGCATCACCTGCTGTCAACAAGTTAGAGATGTCATGCGCCGTCCAACAGGCTCCTCTCACAACGGCTCCTCTCGCCGCAGCCAGGAAAACTAGCCTCTATGAATGCTAAAAGGATGGCATCATGTTATGGAACAGATTCATTTACTTTGGCAATACTGCGTTCACAAGTCACTGAAATGCAATGCAATTCAGACAGATTGGATTCAGTGAGAGAGTGACAGCTGGGAGGGGAATGGGCAGCAGAGAAGTGAGAGGGAGAGAGAATGAAGCGGCAACAGGGAGTGGGAAGGAGAGGGAAGAGAGCGTGAGAAAGAAAAGAGGATACAGAGGTGGAGAGTAAAAACAGAGATCCAAATAGGCAGGAAGACAGAAATGAAGCAAGTGAGTGAGAACGAATGTGGGTGGAAGTCAGAGGAAGTTTTACAGGGTTCAGAAAGACAAGTGTGTGAGAACGATCAAGGAGATGGATAATCTGATAGATTGGTAAACAGAAACATAGATAGATTCAGGTAAGCAACTAGAGGGTGTAAATAGATAGGAAAAGAGAACTAAGCAGAGACGAAAAGGGAGTTGGTAGGTGGAGACATATCGATGGAAATAACCGAGAACGTATAGAACAATAATAATCTATATTGTTTGTTTCGAAAGAAAAGAACAAGAGTATCAGAAAAGAAAAGCATGAAATATCCATTTGGAGATGAAAGAATGAAGCACGCTAGCTGTGCCCAGCATATCGTAGGCTGCATAGTGCTTGCCCTCTCTTCATCCCTCGCTTTCATTCTCGCTGTCTCTCTCGATGCCACTCTCTTTCTCTCTTGTGTTCTTCCCCTCTTTCTCATTCACAGCTATTCGCTCTTTCATTCTCTATGCAGTCTCTTTCTCTCACTTGTCCACTGTCTCTCTCTCTCTCGGAAACGTGTTGGATTGCCATGTGTGTTTGCTAATAACGACATGCCATTCATTACCGGCAGCGTAAAGAAAACTCGTCTGGCATTTGGGGAAATGCATCCCTCATTACCTGTGCCCTGCAGGAATGTTGCCATCACACAGACAGTGCTTTGTCTGCACATGAGAGTCTGCTGGGGACACGTACAGTCTCTGTGGGGCCCTGGGGTTTCACAGACCTTGTAAGGGACCAGAGGATCATTCTGCAGTATTCAAAAGTGAGTTCATTTTTTTTTTTTTACTCTTAGTGTTAATGCATACTGTAACAAATGCATGGAAGCAAGAGTACCACCAACCAGTCAGTGCCCAGAACACAACATTAATATGTTCCTTGGTCCTCAGAGAATGAACAGAAATAAACAAATCGAGTCTGGGCCTTTCCAAAAAGGAAGCACAAATTAAGAGACAAAATGGCACATATTCTGTACACAACAATCTAATAAAGTGGGGGATTATTTCATTGTAACGGTAATGTAAAGCAGGTCTTTTTAAAAGTGTTCACTAATCATGTCTAATTATAACGTCTAGAGTATAGTTTTGCCATAATGGGAACATTACATTTGTCTTATTGAGCAAATTGCACTGTCAAAACCTAGCATAGCCATTTACATTACTTTCTGATAGAAGGTTATCATTCTAAGGTGGACAGTGTCATGCCCTCCGTTGGTACTGTTTCAAAATACCGCTTTGAGAAAGGGGAAGGGGACAAATAGCACAATGGAAGGATTCTGGCTGCTTTGCATCTAAGCAAAGCTCATTTTAGGCACATAACAATGACACCACATGTTTGTATTTGATAAATATGTAGGAAATAAAAGGGTTGTATTACTGAATCACTAAGTAGACACTGAACACTGCGTGGTGCTCATTTCAAACGCACTGCAACATTAACATGTTTGTAAACATAATCATGTGTACTCATTTTAACAGCATGAACATGTGGTTTGGGGATAAACGTGCTGCAGGATCCGTCACTCCGATGTGCTGGTTGGGAGCCTCCTCACATTTTAGTAGAAGAGGGGTGGGTCTCCCGGTAACAATGCCTGTTTGCATGTACACTCCCTAAGGCAGAGACATGCTTAGATGGAAAAGTCTATAAGATTCAAAGTCAGCTGTAATAAAAACAATGGCACAGAGTTGGAGTCGAAAAGGTGACTGGCATTGACTATGCGCTAGGCAGAAATACAATTCTCAAAATCTCTTTGACTCAGGCCATCACCTTAAGGAGTCAGAGGGGGCTGAGAACATGCAGGGATGGAGGAGTGTGTCGGAAGCGGCTGATCCTGTGCTTGTTCTGGTTGGGGTCAGTGCGGCTTGATGACCATGTTTGCCAAACGTGCTAGGCGTGTTAGGTTCTTTCCTCGGAAGTTGCCTGCTCCAGCAGGGAGAGCAGAGGTCAGAGCAGAGACAGGAGAAGGGAGAGGGAAGCCGAGCAGGAGAGCTATAGAGCTTGGAAGCCTGAGAGCAGGAGAGCCAGAGAGCCAGGTGAAGTTGCCGTGCAGTAGTGTGAGTAGTATTTACATGGCACATATATAGCGGCTGCTTTCCTACACCTTCCTCAGACTGCCGCACTCTCCACTGCTTTCCTTCCTTTTGTCATGTGTCCCGTTCCCATGGCCCGCAGCCTACAGTCCGCCCTGTGGATCGTGGGATATTGGGATTTTGGAATTGAGGGATTGCGGTTCTACAGTCGGCTGGGCCAGAGCTGAGCAACAGGAAGGACCAGCGCACCACAGTTAGCTCGAGAAAAAGCTGCTTTTAGCTGCCAGCCGTGCTCTGCTCCCAGGGGGCTAAAAGCCGGGTGACAGTGTTTTTGAAGTTGCTCTGCTGCCGCCTGCTTTTTGATTACCCGGTGAGCTATCCGGACTCGAACTCCCTTGGAGGGTGTTCTCTTGCTCTAGGGAAGCTCTGTAGTTCGTATGGGAACGCAATGTTTTGTTTTAGTGTATGCCAACCGGAGGTTTTCTGTGCTGTGATTTGATTACTGCCACCAGTGTAAGGATTTGGGACCTGTGTCACTTCCCTATGCCACCGCTATACCGGTGATGAATGTGTTAACAAGTATACTCGACTAGAATAATGTACTGATTGAGTGAGATATATTCTCATTGTGACACTACGAGATTACTATCCGATTGTACACGATTTGTGACTATGAATCAGAAGAATGCACAACCAGTGGGTCTTAGGAGTGAAGCACTCCTTAAGGGGAAACAACGTCAGAGCCCTGGACCTGCTCGTAAACCTAAGGATCTCCCTAAGAGAAAAGGGGGGAAGAGAGAGCATTTGATGACGCAACCCACAATACCAGGATACTTTGCAGGGGTTGGAAAGGAGGGAGTTAAGGACAGTATGCTGGAACAGCTTGGGCTTGTAGGCTCTGGTCTGCCGGCAGAAGGCTAGCCTAGAGATGGAAAAAGCGGAGCAAACCCTGATTGTGGAGCTGGTCACAGCCCCCTTGGAGACAGGGGCTGGTGAAACTCATGACCCTACCAAGGTTATTATTGCTGACAGCTCTTCTTCTGTGCACTCCCTCGACAATAATAGATCCTTGCTTAATTTATGTAAATCCCTGCAACGCCAACCATTGGGAGTGATACCGCAACGGAATGGCGTAAGTTCCATGTGTAATTCATCTTTGGGACCTGACATGCACCGCCTATTTCGTGGCACGGCACACCTAGGAGGTAGGGACATTGATAAAGTATGGGAAGTGCCACTGCCAGTGGTGGATGGCTCTTTTAATACCGGATACAAATCCATATCGGAAAGATTGAATGACGTCCTTAGGATCTGTTCCAATTTGGTGAAACACCAGCTCCATACACAACAACTATTGGATTTTGTGATCAAAGCCCTGGGCAACCAACTCACTGGCCCAATGCATATAGGTGAGGACAGTAAAACGTCCCGTCTATTGTTGCAAAATGACACAGCCATTATAATAAATGGTACAGCTGGCCCAGATAGGCAGGTGGCTGTGACGGAGGATCAGGTTGAAAAACAAAGTTATATCTCCCTTGATACTTTGAACACATGGAGATCTGAAGATTCTGTCACTGTTGCAGCTGCAAATGAAGAGGCTGCCCTTGAGGCATTATGTGCCAAAATCACCTTGATTGGAAAAGCTGAACAAAAGACACCGAAGAAGAGATCTGTCATAATGCAGAAGGAAAAACAGGATACAACTTCAGCCTCGTCAAAATTGTTACTCTTAAATGAGGAAGACTATGAGAAAACGCTTTTGACAGATGTAAAGGCCATGTTGGTTTTGCAAAAAAAGAGAGTAACCCATACTCTGGTTGATGGGTCCAGAAGGATCGTGACTCTATGAGGCTCATTAGATAAGTGGACCCGCCCACAGGATGAGGCCGAAGTACCTTCCACATCTGTTGGGGTCAAGTGTGTGGGATCCACTGGGTTGTGTTTGGCTTCCAATATTACACTCATGCCTTGTATATCTTCTGGACAGGACGTGGGCAGAATGGGCTTTACAGCTGGCTGTGATATAACACTAAGTACACCCTGGGTCAAATTTGTGTAAGAACTGCCCAATACGGATGACAAATTCTACCCCTTGAAGGTAGTTAAGGAGGCTGAGTCCCACACTAATTTAAAAGGTAAAATATTGAGTCAAGCCGGTGAAATTTATAAGACCTGGGTGTATGATTGAGTTAACAGAAAGAAACCCTATGGCAGCGAGTCCCTTTTTGAACAGGAGCAATTTACTTTGGTAGTTTGCTACGGTGCCTTGGTTGTGCTGTCTGTTGATATTCTGGAATTGGCTTTACCAATATGGGATAGCTCCACTAAGTGGGTGCTGCTGCGTGTGGCTAGCCTTGCAGTGGCTGCTCTATTATGTTCCAATGTTAATGTTCTTGAATCATTAGGATTGAGACTTTCTGTAAGTGGGGAGATAGTGAAAATACAATATCGCAGGGGTATTAGGGTCACTGGAACCTATGCAAGGTGAATGAGGGGTGGTGGTAGGGTCTACTCCAAGTGGTTCTGATATGCAAACTTTTAGGAGGGGTGGTCTCTCCGTGCCTCATTTCCAGGATAATGCTCATAGCCACTGAATTACTAAGGGGATTAGCTGGAATACTCGTGGACAAAAGCACCTGCTGCATAAAGATGGCTCACTACAATTTTTACTGGGCCACGAGATAATTAAGTTGCAGGAGAACTGGCTTGATTGCTCCGTTTATTATGAAGCCTATCACCTGTACCATCTGTTTGCCATGGAAGGCAAAGGGGGGAGACCATCTGGGGGGTTGGTTATAAGTGTTAGCCAGAGGTTGTGCTCTCTTGACGTCTGCGAATCCAAGATGATGGGTTTGCACTTGGGGTTGAGAAAACCAGTAATATCGGTACAGTAAGTTCCACCCTGTTGGTAGTTAACGTGTATCTTCCCCCTAGCTTGAAATCCATCAGCAGTTTTTTGCAACAGCTGGAGGAGGGTTTGACATTAAATTTCACAGAACATGGGGATGATGGATTAGTTTTATTGGGGGGCGATTTTAACACAAGATGTGTTGACAATACCCTTGGTCCACAGTACTCTAATGTTGCCCCTAGAAGTGTAATGTTGCAGGGTATGGAAAGCCGCAGAGGGAAGCAACTGGTAGTGTTCTTTAAACACTGGAGTATCTGTATGTTGAATGGATGTACAGTGGGGGATGTACCAGGCCAATATACCTGGAAGGGGCCCAAGTCCACTGCTACTTTGGACTATTTATTTGGAAATAATGACTGCCCGTTGGTTGATAGAATGCTTGTAGCCAAGGATTTGGGATTTAGCGACCATTACTCATTATGCCTAACCCTAGTAGCACCTGATGGATTAAAATTGAAAGAAGATGTGGCTGGGTGCTCGGGTTTGCTGGCTAATCATTCTGGAAATACCATACGATGGAATGAACGGAACTTGGGTGAGATTGAAGGTATGGTTACCTCCCTTGATGCATGTGATATAGAATGCCTGGGGGTTTTGCATGGGGATGCCATATAAGACTGGATAAAGAACATGGCTGCATCTATTGGCAGATGTGAGGAGCCTTAACCCAATCCAGGGAAAGGAATGGGTCGATTATATTATAAAGAGCAATGAGGTTGGTGTTGTTCCCTCTCCTCCGGGATTCTGCCTGCAAGACTGGCACCTGAATGTAAGAGAGAGGAGTGCCATAGAGAAAAAAATCCTGAAATTAAATAATTCAAGGGCACCTGCTGGCCCTAACGGCTTAGCCAAAGCTGTATTAAAACTCATCAATGATGGGTCTCTTATCCGCGGCAATCTCCACATCAAGAGGGCTGAAGCAGGGATGTATCCTTGCTTCTGCCCTCTTTAATGTCTTCATACATGATGTGATGCAGGCCTTTATCCAGGTGTCTTCGACACGCCAAAAATGAATGATGTGACAATTAAAGCATTGTGGTATGCAGGTGACCTGGTACTAATCTCCAAAACTCCAACAGGCCTCCAACTCCTATTGACTTCATTAAGTACATACCTGGATGATAGTGAATTAGTAATAAATATGAAGAAAACACAAATAGTGTATTACGCACCTAAAATGACTAAAAGGGCCAAGATGGACTGGAGAATTAAAGATGTAAGTGTGGAAGTGGTTCCAATTTATTTGCATTTGGGGATATTGGTTGATGGTATGGCGCAAGCTGATTCACAGTTATGGTCCCTTGAATACAAATTAGTCTCTGCCATTTCGTATGGCAAATTTTCCATCAGACCTGCCATCTTGTACTGGCAACAGAAAGTGTTACCAACAATTCTCTATGGTCTTGAGAATAAAAGCATAATTAAAACATCCTTTATAAATAAATTAGAGGCAACATTCTGGAGGTCTGTGCTCCATCTGCCACAATGTGTACCAGGTCCATGGCTGCGACGTGAGTTGGGACTCACATCCTTGGCTGCAGAATATGATTGGCGGCTTCTTGCCCTGTTTTGCAAATGTTTAAGATACACGCGCACTGACAACATTTTGGCAACATTGTCCATTTATATGTTAATATTGTTACATGGTTTTGTCAGTTCTTGGTCAACATACATTTTGAAAACTCTGGCAAGGGCAGATGTGAGTTTTGATACACTCATCATGAATCCAACCAGAGCAAAAGATAAGATCTTTAAGTTAAGTTAAGTGTTACTTATAAGGACTTTGATACGGTTGCCTTTGCAAATAAAAAACTTAAAGTCCTGGAAACTTATTTGCACAGAGCTCCTTCACCTGAGTTGAGATCTTTCATTTAGCGTCTCCGATTTAATCTGTTTCCCACACGAGATGTTTTAGCAAGAAGACATCTTATCAATGGGAAAGAGATTTTCTGTAGATACTGTGCGGATACATCTATTAAGGAGACCTTGAGACATAAATAGTAGACTGTCCAGCTCTGATGGACATTAGAGCAACATTTATTTGGAAACATATGATGTTCTTTGGCTGCATAGCCCCGGAAAACAGATGGCCAACCATTCTGTCCACCAACATCATTAGCATTCATATTGCAACCTACAACTTTATGAATGCCATACATTTGAATGTGGAAATTGTACCTTGTAACAACACAGGATTCCCAGTCCACAAACAAATCGAGAGGAGCAATATATTGGAAACTTAGCTCCGTAAATGTTAGACAATGTGACTTGCTTGAATAACTAACCTTTTTCTTTTTTTTTTTAGTTTCAATGGAATCATGGAACTCCCAATTTGGACTTGCATATCATTTTTGTGTTATAGGATTATTAAGGTTTATGGTATGAAAGTTTTACTGGTTTATCATTTTATGATGTAATTATTCTTATGTGTAGATGGCCTCCTTTAATTTGTTCAAAACAGAAAGGTGATGGCTGGAAGGTTTTGAATTAATCATAACCACGGGCAAAGCTCTGGGCAACCCTCCAGACCATCGTTTTTCAGCCTGCCAAGCCATTACAGAAGGGGAAAAACCATATGCAAATCAGTCTTGGTCCTACCCCAAAAGGGACAGTCCAGCCCGAACTGCTAGGTCACATCCCTTCTGCACGAGACCACAAGCATCCCCAAACATGTTTCAGCCTTGTTGGGCGTCATCAGTGAGGAGTAGCTTGGGTCTCTAGGCCCGGCAGACTCGGGACCCACGTCTGGGCATACCCGTCCCACTCGGGGTGACTTTAACAAAACAGAAAGGTGATGGCTGGAAGGTTTTGAATTAATCATAACCACGGGCAAAGCTCTGGGCAACCCTCCAGACCATCGTTTTTCAGCCTGCCAAGCCATTACAGAAGGGGAAAAACCATATGCAAATCAGTCTTGGTCCTACCCCAAAAGGGACAGTCCAGCCCGAACTGCTAGGTCACATCCCTTCTGCACGAGACCACAAGGATCCCCAAACATGTTTCAGCCTTGTTGGGCGTCATCAGTGAGGAGTAGCTTGGGTCTCTAGGCCCGGCAGACTCGGGACCCACGTCTGGGCATACCCGTCCCACTCGGGGTGACTTTAACAAAACAGAAAGGTGATGGCTGGAAGGTTTTGAATTAATCATAACCACGGGCAAAGCTCTGGGCAACCCTCCAGACCATCGTTTTTCAGCCTGCCAAGCCATTACAGAAGGGGAAAAACCATATGCAAATCAGTTTTGGTCCTACCCCAAAAGGGACAGTCCAGCCCGAACTGCTAGGTCACATCCCTTCTGCACGAGACCACAAGCATCCCCAAACATGTTTCAGCCTTGTTGGGCGTCATCAGTGAGGAGTAGCTTTAATTTGTTGGCACACCTTATTTTAACCAGAGCACTTTTCTGCTTCTTTTATATTTCTTGTATAATTTTAGTTTGTTCTGATTGTTATGCTCGTGTCTTGTGTTTTGTTTTTGTTTTTTCTTCATTAGCTACCTTTGGAACTTTCTCATAAATTGGGAACTTTCTCATAAATTGCATAAATTGCTAAATTAATCGATCATTTTTAAAATATTAATGAAATGTTTAAATTTGATAAAAGTGGAGTTTTCGCAGCTAAATTCAATTTTAAAAAAAGTATTAAAACTTAATACAGGCACAAGGGCAAAAGTGTTGTGTATCCTCTTTGAAAGAGTCTGTTCCACTCAGTGTATCCCTAGATCTTGGCAACAGGCGTTGCTGGTCCCAGTCTGTAAAAAAGGGTGCGTACCTCACCTGCAAATTATAGGCTTTTGTTCCCCCTCGACTCAACAGGAAAAACGTTTGGTTCTTTTGTTCTAGCAACCTTACAAAAATGGGTAGACAAGTCCAAAACTTCGAATTTTGCCCAAACTGAGTTTCGACCCGGTAGCAGTACCACACATTACATCATAGTGATGGACTCCCTTTATGGGGAAGCCTTGGTCACGGGTGTAATGCCCTTTAGTCCATATTTGTTGACTTTAGGGCGGCCTTCGACTAGGTATTTTGGCAAAAACTCTGGGCAAAAATGGAGCGTTGGGGATGCCCAGGGTGGCTGCTTAATGTGTTGAAAGGTCTGCATTATGGGACATCTGTACAGGTTAGGCTGGATGATAAGGGGGGACTCTGCTCCGGTGTATACCACTGGAAGGTTTAAGCAGGGGTGCACATTGTATCTACACAGCAGATCTTCCGCTCATATTCACACAAACCTTGGGTTGCTGTCTTAAAATAGGAGCAAGATTGTTAGCTTGCATGTCATATATGCGGACAACCTTGTTTTGTTTAATTTCACTTTCAGTGGTATCAAGGGTATGTTTAAGAAGCTTATTGAATACACCACTGCTAATGACCTAACAATAAACATGGACAAAACTAAGATGATGATCGTGGGTGCAAAATTAATTAAGTGTCCTATTTTGTTTACTAGTTGAGAGGGTTGAACAATACCTGTATTTAGGACTTGAGATGAGCCCATCAAAAGCCTATGTTTATATTAATGAAACAACAAGTTTTAAAGCAAAGCAATTAGCAAACTTAAAATGTAAATTCGCATCTCAGACTGCTGGATGCTCGTTAGAAGGTATCCTTATACTTTATAAACAGTGTTTTAGCCCCATGATACTCTACGATTTGCATGGTCTGGCAATGAGTGATACGGGGTGGTTTGATAGAGTGGAGGCTTATTTTTGGAAGACGGTTCTTGGCCTTCCTCGCTCCATGCCCTTGGAATACATTAGACCGGAGTTGGGTTTGCAATCCCTTAAGGGACAAGCTGCCATGAGGCAGGGAGTTCTATATCTCAAAAAGAATACTTCCCGCAATGTGAATTGTTATTGTTATCACTCATGGCAACTATATCCAGAGTTATGTTGAAAATTGCAAGTAGGATTTTGATAGCTGTATAAGAGAGTGCCTAGGGAAAATTGCCTGGAGTCAAGATTTCAGACGGGGCACCAGCTTCGGTGTCTTAAAGAGGATATTTAAAATAAACTATGCCAGTGGGATTGGGCCGGTAATTATGAACACCTGTACATTTTACAATCCTATGCTGAAGTAACGACTGTCACCCATATGTATCTTAAGGCCCAGAGATGTATCAAGTGCTGTCCGGCTTTGAGAATGTTTTTGTTTGAGTTTAGGACCAATCAACCACCTATATAGTTGAATGATGGGCCTCGCTATAATATTCCTCGACCTAAGCGTAAATGCCAGATTTGTAAAAGTAACAGGGCCTCATTCCGAGGTTGGTGCTAGTCATGGCGCTACTAGCTACTAGCACCATGACTAGCACCATTACTGGTACCGTGTCCGCCCTGGTTCAATGGGGACTTACCGGTCTAGTCCGACCTTTGCGGGACCTGCAAATCCCCATTGAAAATGTCAATCCCCATTCCCATTGAGCCCTCATAGGGCTCAATGGGAATGGGGAGGCTGCTAATAACGGTACCGTAAATTACGGTACCGTTATTAGCTTTGAAGTCCCTTTGCGGGTCCCGTCCTTAACGCCTGCTAAAACCAGGCATTAAAGAAGGACCCGCAAAGGGACCTCGGAATAGGGCGCAAAGGGATTACCGGCACCGGTTTCATTACCGGTGCCCGGTAACCCTTTGCGCCTGGGTCGTAATGACCCCCACAGTCTTTTAGAATCTGCCAGGCATCTGTTTACAGAATGTAAGGTATTAAAAACTGCAATCACAGAGATCTTTGGGTGTTTTGTATACAATAATGAGTTTATAGGTATGGATTATTTCTAGTCATACTTTTTAAACACTGAAAATAGCAGGATACATGTTGCACTGTTCCGTATATGGAACATGATCCAGAAATGAGTATTGAGTGTAAAACCTCTGTGTGAGTATGGTAAAGCGTGGGGATTAGACCCTGGAACGGGGGCATGTAAATAGGCCTAGGTCCTTACATTGGGTAATTTTGAATGTAGGGCAGTATTATTTGCACCATAGTTTTATTTCCGATTTATCTATCTGTTTATTATATTAAGGTTATTCTATTAATTCTATGAATTATGTATGAGTGAGTTTGGCAGACTTTTATGGAATCATGTTGCAGAGTAAATGCTGGTTGGTGTAATGTGCTGTAATGATGTAATGAGTTACAATATACAATGCTATTTGATGGTGATAGGGTTTGTGCCTATTTTAATTGGTTTCATAAATGGTTTGTGCCATTTTAATCGTATTTGCACTCACAAATCAAATCAAACCAAAACTAATTTAAATTAATATTTTTAGCACTGTGTTGTTATATTAGTATCTTATCATTGTTGGTCCCAAATGAATTTTAATTTGTAATTGAAATTTGTAAAAGTTGTATTACTGTATACACATCAATTATAAATATATGCAGAGATGGTATGTTTTATTATGTGGCATTATGTTAAGCCGTATTATTTCATGATGTATTTGGATAAATGTATTCATGTATTTAATTAATTATGTTCAAATTATTAATGGTGAAAAGTTGTTTATATGTTGCATTGTATGTTACCTCTAATCTGGACGGAACAACTTGGAAATTTTGGGTAATTTTGAAATTTCACTAAAATCTTAATGTTAGAATTTGTAATCAAACAGGATATCTGATAAGCTGGACATTCTAGGTGTAAATATTTGGCTAGGCAAAAGTGGACACTAGAGGCTGCATCAGCATGCACAGCACTGAGTCTTTGGCTATATGATTTGATTTAAGTTTTGATATTTGGATTAGCAGCAAGTTTGCGGGTGGGAGAGGTGTTGCCCACGCCTCTTGTATTATCATGAAACGGCTGGACCCAGTAGCATGAGCAATACGGGATCCAACCCTTTTATGTAAATATGTGTCTTTGAAGCAGGTGTGAGATTTAACCAATGTTGCAATGTATGCTCATCAATAATAACACATTTTTGTCTGGTGCGGAATAAGGAGTATATCAATAATAACAAATATGTGTCTTGTTCTGAAGGAGTACACATTATTAACTCTGAGACATTGCTGATGCGTCATATGTCACGTCGACCTGTTTTTATGTATAGATGACCACACAAATGTATATTCAATGTTAAATTTGCTTAGCTTGTCTTTGTCATGTGTGAGTTGTTTCTTCCTTTTTGACATGCACGTTGTTACATGTTACACTATTGTTATCTTAAAGATTGTATTGTATGTAATACATGCACTACTTTGGGGATTCTTATCAAGATTTTAATTATTTTAGACTCTAATAAATATCTATGTAATTTGGACATACGTGAAGTAAATAATGTTTTAAATTATCCTTAAATAATATGCTTTCTTTTTATTGAATTGTGATTGAATTGATCATTTCTATGTCCTGATGCAAATTGTTATAATTTATTGAACACATCATACTGTGGGATGTTATGGGTTATATTACCCAAGGGGAAGAACTCTTTAAACAATAACAGCCAAATAGGGGGGGGGGCATTACCGCTTTGGGTAATGTCCGGCGGCCATAGTTACAGGCCTGAGCAAAGCGAGGGCCTTAACGCAGGCCCTGGGAGATTACATGAAGTGGTACTGCACCCCTGTAAGGGGCTTATTGCTATTAGTACTGCGGCCCACAGGACTAGAGTACTAATAGTATTTTTTTTCAGTTGGAGACGCAGTCAGCGTTTTACAACTGAAAAAAAGAAACAAGAAAGAAAGGACCACCACGTATTGGGGAGAAGGACCTACATGTATTCCCTTCTCCCTTTCCATGGCGGCCACTCCCGGAAGGAACCAGGGGATGCGGTTGTGAGCAGAGCCTTGTCTGCCAGTTAAGGGCCCGGTGAGGGCCAATCAGATTGCATGAAACAATCTGATTGTCCCTCTCCTGGTACTAATTGTATATATTCCCTCCTGAACCCCAACACACTAGTACTTCAGACATGTATTCCAAAAATGCCACTTAAGTTGCAATGTGCCTCTCAGTGTTTTCAATTGCAATGAATATTCATGCTATGCCATGTAATGTAGAATCACTACAAATGCCAACTTTACTCCAGCTCATAGACATTCTGTGGTGCATTTGGATACCTAGCAGCAGGGGGCACTATAAGGTGGTCCTACCACTCACACATGTCTAGCACCAAGCAAAGGGTCTGTGAGCAGAATGACCTACTACTTTGCTTCAGACTGTATAAGAGGCTACTTTACCGTTTGCTCTCTGTCAATGGCTAGTGTTAGCTCAGCGCGGATTGCTGAAGCCATCCACAGCCTAAGAGCCCATCGTGCCATTAGCAGGGCCTACTGAGCTGACTGCACTTGCTCAGTAATGAGTGACTACCTGTCATGACCCTTGCCCCTGGCCATCACTGGCAAGTCAGCCTTCCAGTTAGAGCCAGGTCAAAGGACTTAAAACCTCATCCAAGACTCCCTTGGAGTCAGTCCTGGCACCTTTGGCGCCAGGCTCATAACCATCATGAAGACCAACATTAGAATGGGACTATTTTCTTGGGACTATTTAACTTGGGGGGGTTCAGCCAACATGGAAGCACACACATAGCTCAGTTACAAGGACCTGAGCTATGCGGTCTAGTCTTTTGGGTGTGGCAGGCCTGGGACCACTTTACCTCAACTACTTTGGGTGTGGCAGGCCTGGGACTACTTTACCTGGACTACTTTACCTGAGACTATTTAAACCACACCCAAACAGCAGAACATGCTTTACGTTATTCTGCTTTGGGCAGCGTAGTGCTCACCTTGTCCAGTTCTTTGATGCCAGCTTACCTGAAACCAAGGAGAGAGAAAGAACACTACAAAACTTACCTGGAACAGTATCCTGTCTTCAATCCATCGCTGACTTCTGCTCCACTCACCTGAAGGTACAAACTCCATCATCCGGCACCGCATGCATCCTGGAATACCATAACCTGGAAAAGAGGAGAAAGACAGACAGCATTAGTAAGCGTTTACTCACATTTCCTCCCGAATGAAGAAAGCCACACAATTCCTACCTGGGTAGTAATCTCCTGGTCAGTATCATTGCTGGAACATTACGGCGCTCGGCAAGGAACATCGCAACCTGCAAGGAGAGAAAAGACACAGGTTAGCAATATAAAAGGCGAAACAGCGCCGCGCATCGCGCATTACTCACTGGACAGCATTGCGCACACCACGCTTTCGCCCACGGGCCCATGCTCATCTTCAAACTGCATGACAACACCAAAATACCTTTCCATACCTAAAAGGAAAGAAGCAAGACATTATTATTCGAACTAAGAGGAACATAAGAACTGTATATAAAGACTGTAAAGCAGCAAACGTACGGAGTCGCAGCAGGCCTGGATTCCCACAGGGGGCTTCCATCAGTGAAGTAACTTGGTCGCTGCTCGCCCCCCACATCTACGCACCCCTGCTATGAGGAGCAGGATGGAGAATCCACCTTTTACAATATTAAGGTGAGGAGAAGGCCCAAGGGGGAGGGGGGGTTTGGGCCAAAGGAGGTGGGAAAACATAAAGACAATCTGGTATTGAATCCAGCTCTCCTATATTGCAGAACCATCTTTAACCAGAGGCCTTACCAAGGGACCGGGAGAGGGTTCGAGAGTGCAAATAATCCAACCAGGGCTGGGTGGCGTCCCCGTGGATACCAGGTGGGCGTAACAGAACGCAAATCCTCAATAATATTATCCACCTGGGCGTCATGGAGACTTCAGAGACTGATCAGTTAGTTCAGTTGTTGGGACAATTACGTGCTGAAGTACATTCAGCCAGGCAAGAAACCAACGCTCTTAGGAGGTATTTGATTGTTACTAAGGATTGTACCGACAAAATAAGTAGACAATTGCTCCAATCACAGGCAGGAGAGACCCCATTGCCTGGTAACATTCCGCCAGCACCTGTACCAACTTCTTCCACCAATCCAGTACAAATAACCCTTCCTGGGACAGTTCCTTTAGCAGCACCTGAACGATTTACAGGGGAGTACACAACGTTCATGAACCAGTGTCGTCTTCATTTCCTTTGCAGACCTGGGGCTTTTCCTAATGACCAAGCGCGGGTTGCTTTTGTCTTGTCATATCTGAGTGGCAGTGCTGCGGATTGGTCGGTACCATTGGTAAGTCAGGATAACCCGTTGTTACATGACTTTGGGGGTTTCCAGATGGAAATGGGAAAACTCTTTGCTCGTCATACCCAAGGCCAAGCATTAGACAACAAACTTTTGTCACTCCGTAAAGGAAGTCAAGACTTGCTTACATATATAACAACATTTAACAGACTAGTCATTGAAGCTGGGTGGCCTGAGGAAAAAAGGACCATACTATTTCATCTGGGTCTACGAGGGGAACTAAAGGATGTCCTTGCTCAAGTGGTTAACCCACCTAAAGACTGTGGAGAATTCATCAACCTTGTGGTGCAATTAGATCACAGATTACAAGACCGAAAAGCGGACCGGATAAGGTTAGACACTCGGGCTGTGTATGTCCGGTCAAAGGATAATGTTCCACGTACATTGGAAAACACGGTAGAACCCATGCAAATCGGAAGAGTACGGCCCCCTTTAACTAAAACTGAAAGAGACAAGAGAAGGCAACAGCACTATGCTTATATTGTGGAAAATCAGGCCACTTCCTCAAAGAATGTCCAGTGAAACCACCAAGGAGAACTGTTGGTGCCACAGAGAAGGAAGATAATGACAAGGAGTTGGAAAACTACCAAGCCCGGCAAGTGTAGAGGTCTGCTTGTCGAGCGAGAAGGATGAGCCACAGACCTCACACTTTGCATTACCAGTAATTTGATCAATCACCAATAACCTTCTCAGATGCTTGCTGTCGAAGCATGCATAGACAGCGGAGCAGTTGGGAATTATGTAGACCAAGATCTGGCAGCAGAGATGGGGCTTCCCTTATGCTCTAAGTCGACTACTGAAAAGTTACTACTGTTGATGGGACAGAATTAGCTTCCGGACCAGTAACCCAATGTACAGCAGCACTAACCCTACTGTGCCAGGATGGACACCGAGAATCTATTGATTCGATCTCATCAAAGCTCCTCAGTTTCGACTAATCTTAGGGATGCCATGGTTGGTAGCTCACAACCCTCTAATAGATTGGCGTGCCAAGAAGTTGGCCTTTTCCGATGATTGTGCTTGCACCTGTTATTACCAAGAAAAGTGGAAAACAGACTTATGTACATCTGCTACTCCCAGTACGGCGGTGATTGTACTAGGTGTGACTAGTACTCTATCAAATGAATACCAAGATTTTCAAGACGTGTTCCAGAAAGAACAAGCCAATATTCTACCACCGCACAGGCCCTACGATTGTCAGATTAACCTCATACCTGGTGCGCAAATTCCTTGTGGTCGAATCTATGCACTTACTGAACCAGAAAACCTCCATTTGAAATCTTATCTTGATCAGTACCTGGCAAATGGATTTATCCGCCCATCTAAATCACCGGCAGCCAGTCCCTTATTCTTCGTACCAAAGAACGAAGGAGATTTGAGGACTTGCATCGACTATCGCACATTAAACCAGATCACAGTAAAAAACTGTTATCCACTGCCCCTTATTCCCGAATTATTGGATCAAGTCAAAGATGCCCAAATGTATACCAAACTGGACCTTAGTGGGGCGTACCATCTTGTTCGAGTGAAGAAAGGAGACAAATGGAAAACCGCCTTTCGTACCAAATACAGCTTGTATGAATACCAGGTAATGCCTTTTGGACTTTGCAGCACTCCTGCTGCATTCCAGTACTTTATGAATGATGTTTTGTGGGAGTTAATCGACGTTTGCACCCTGGTTTACATTGATGGCATCTTAGTGTATTCTGCTACAAAAGAAGACCATGTCAGGCATGTCCGCTCCGTCCTTACTAAACTCCGCCAACACAAACTGTATGCTAAACTCGAAAAATGCTCTTTTCATGTCACTGAAGTGGAGTTCCTCGGTTTTATCCTCACACCAAAAGGTATCAGAATGGATAGGCACAAGGTAGATGCCATTCTTAACTGGCCGTCACCAACTTCATTTAAAGGAATCCAGAGTATGGTGGGCTTTACAAACTTTTACCGCCGATTCATCCCAGATTTTTCCCAAATAGTGCATCCAATTACATCACTATTGAGAAAAAACAATAAAAAGTTCCATTGGACCGAAGAAGCAGAGAAGGCCTTTCAAGAACTTCAGAAAAATTCACTTCTGCTCCAGTTCTACAGCATCCTCGCCCAGACCTCCCTTATATAGTTCAAACAGATGGCCCTAGCATGGCTATGGAAGCCGTTCTCTCACAAAGGGACCCAGGAACTGGCCAGTTACACCCTGTGGCCTTCAGGTTATGAAAATTCTCACCTCCCGAATTCAACTATGCTATCACTGACAAAGAACTCTTGGCTATAAAATCAGCTTTCAAAGCATGGAGACACTATCTCCTTGGTGCTAGACCTGCTGTCACTTTCATATCTGATAATCGAAACCTGCAATACGTAAAAACAGCAAAGGCTCAATCATTCCGTCAACTGCGGTGGGCTCTTTTCTACGCTGAATATGACTATGTGATCACCTACCGGCCAGTAGTCCGAAACGGAAAGGCTGATGCCTTGTCCCGCATGGGTGTTGATGAAAAGGTATACATAACTCCAGATCCAGTAGCCATCATTCCAGAAAACAAACTCCTGGGTCTTACGACAACATTGACACAGGGTGAACTCCAAAACAAGATCCAACTCTTAATGGATCCCACTTTCTCACAAGAGTGGTGTACTCAAGGAGAACATTACACCATTAAAAACCAGTTACCATATTTAGGAACCGTCTATACTTGCCAAGTAAAGATTTACAAGAGCAGGTTATTTCGGGTTATCACGACTCCCTGATTGAAGGTCATCCTGGAATTGCCAAAACTCTAGCTAAACTAAAACAAAACTATTGGTGGCCCACATGGCATAAAGACATCATACAATTTATCCAATCTTGCGGTGTGTGTGCACAAAACAAGTCCCAAAAGCAGAAACCAGCTGGTCTTCTCCAACCATTGGAAATTCCTCCCACATCATGGCACACACTGTCCCTTGATTTCGCTACAAATCTACCTCCCAGTCAAGGATTCAACACCATCTTAGTAGTTGTAGACTTGTTCTCTAAAATGGCACACTTTATTCCTTTTAAGGGTCTTCCAAATGCATCCAATTTAGCAAACGTATTCCTGGAGGAAATCATATGGCTACATGGCTTTCCATCGGTCTTGATCTCAGATCGAGGTAGTCAGTATGTATCCAACTTCTGGAGGAAATGCTGTTCAATGGCCCAAATTGACATTCGACTATCCACAAGTCACCATCCTCAAACAAATGGCCAAACAGAAAGAACAAACCAAACCCTCGAGCAATACTTACGTTGCATGTTACATCAAGTGGAAAGAAATTGGAAGGACTTGTTATGGATAGCTGAATATGCCTATAATAATTCATTACACACCAGCACTGGAGAAACCCCTTTCTCCACTATATATGGTAGACATCCAAGTACTTCAGAATTGGATCTCCCAACCCGTTTTGAAATGCCAGTGGTTAAAACCCTACATACAACTATTTCCCAGGCCTTCAAAGAAGCAGCAGAACATTTACTCCAAGCCAAGAACAGACAAAAGAGATTTGCTGACCAACATCGTAGTAAAGCCCCGACTCTCAAAATGGAGACAAGGTCTTGTTATTATCAAAATATGTGCCCATAAAAGGGACTCAGACCTTTCATCCCGATAACTGGGACCTTATTCTATTGAATCCATAATAAATCCAGTGGCAGTTAAATTAGCCCTACCACTCACTATGCAAATTCATCCTGTGTTTCACGTATTACTCCTGAAACCGGTACAACTGTCATCTGCCACCGTGATTGGCGGATACCTCTGCGTTGGCGATTGCGGCTGGAGTAAGGCAATGGTTGCCCTCACCCTCTCTTTGTTTCTCAGGTAACGCCCTAGTGGTTCCGTACACGGCGTACACTGGGAGGTACTTATTCCTCTTCCTCCCAGCAGACTCCGCGTTGCAACCCCCCCTTGGAATTGCTTTCCGCGCTCTGGGTCTGAGCTAGTACTCTTTCATCTTTCACCTTTCACTTTGCTCAATTTCACTCGTTTCCTCTTTTCTTTCCGCCCCGGCCCTCTGTGGAGCTCTCTTTTACTGTTGGACCACTCCAGCTTTTCGTTCCGGGCCGTGTCTCCGCTTCTCCAGAACACGGCGCCCGTTCTCCCCCGCCTGCTCCGCCGGACTGAATTTCCCTCTTTCTCTTCCTTTCTCCTTTTCGCCTCGGGTGATCTTGTGCATTTCTCTCTCTCCCTCTTACCTGTTGTTTGTACTTGGTGTTGTCCGTTTAGGCTTTGGACTCCAAACACACCTTTCTGCCAGGTGCCTTCCCCATTCCCAAAAAATCTTCCGCCGGCGAATGGACAATACGCTGGAATCATCCTTGTGGAGGAGGAGGAGCCAAATTCCTTACTGCATAAGGGTTTTTTCAGCCTGTGTGGCTTTTTCCCTTATTTTTAGCCTGATTCCAGAAACGGAGCCACAGGTCTGCTGTTCCACAAGCATTCACTGTGGCTTCCTTCCGTGGCAGGCAGATTCCGCTAAAGAAGGAGAAAGACTATTTCACCAGACAACGTCTACTATCCGAGAACTTTGATTCCAGCAGTTCAGGTGAGGAGAGTGTGGAGGTGAGGGAGGTGGAGGCAACTAAAGGATCTAAAGTAGGACAGCAACCCAGTACTCGGGTTACAACACCACCAAAACCAGTATTAGTTGACGGAGAACCAGAGTTTGAAGTAAAGAATATCTTAGACTCAAAATACACCAGACCCAAACTATACTACTTAGTTGATTGGAAGGGATACGGCCCTCAAGACAGATCATGGGAACCTAGTGAATACATCCATGCACCTCGCTTAATTAAAAAGTTCCATCATAATTACCCAGCAAAACCAGGACCAGGCAGAAGTGCCACCGTGAGAGGGGCATTGGTGGGGAGTGCTGTCATGACCCTTGCCCCTGGCCCTCACTGGCAAGTCAGCCTTCCAGTTAGGGCCAGGTCAAAACCTTTAAAACATCATCCAAGACTCTCTTGGAGTCAGTCCTGGCGCCTTTGGCGCCAGGCTCATAACCATCCTCAAGACCAACATTAGAATGGGACTATTTACTTGGGACTATTTAACTTGGGGGGGTTCAGCCAACATGGAGGCACACACATAGCTCAGTTACAAGGAACTGAGCTATGGGGTCTAGTCTTTTGGGTGTGGCAGGCCTGGGACTACTTTACCTGGACTCCTTTGGTTGTGGCAGGCCTAGGACTATTTTACCTGGACTACTGTACCTGAGAGTATTAAAACCACACCCAAACAGCAGAACATGCTTTGCGTTATTCTGCTGTGGGCAGCGTAGCGCTCACCGTGTCCAGTTCTTTGATGCCAGTTTACCTGAAACCAAGGACCTGCAGAGAGAGAAAGAACACTACGTAACTTACCTGGAACAGTATCCTGTCTTCAATCCATCGCTGAATTCAGTTACAGTCACCTGAATTTACAAAGTCCATCATCCGGCACCGCATGCACCCTGGAATACCATAACCTGGAAAGAAGAGAAAGAAAGACAGCATTAGTAAGCGTTTACTCACGTTTCCTCCCGAATGAAGAAAGCCACACAATTCTTACCTGGGTAGTCATCTCCTGGTCAGTATCATTGCTGGAACATTACGGTGCTCGGCGAGCAACATCACAACCTGCAAGGAGAGAAAAGACACAGGTTAGCAATATAAAAGGCGAAACAGCACCGCGCATCGCGCATTACTCACCGGACAGCATTGCGCACACCGCGCTTTCGCCTACCGGCCCATGCTCATCTTCAAACTGCATGACAACACCAAAATACCTTTCCATACCTAAACGGAAAGAAGCAAGACATTATTATTCGAATCAAGAGGAACATAATAACTGCATCTAAAGACTGTAAAGCAGCAAACCAACGGAGTCACAGCAGGCCTGGATTCCCTCAGGGGGGCTTGCACCAGTGAAGTAACTTGGTCGCTGCTTGCCCCCCACATCTACGCGCCCCTGCCACGAGAAGCAGGACGGAGAACCCACCTTTTACAATATTAAGGTGAGGAGAAGGCCCAAGGGGAGGAAGGGGTTGAGGCCAAGGGAGGTGGGAAAACATAAAGACAATCTGGTATTGAATCCAGCTCTCCTATATTGCAGACCCATCTTTAACCAGAGGCCTTACCAAGGGACCTGGAGAGGGTTCAAGAGTGCAAATCTTCCAACCAGGGCTGGGTGGCGTGCCCGTGGATACCAGGTGAGCGTAACACTACCCGAGGAAGGATGGTGGGTGACTCATTTTCAGTCATATTTGGCAATGGGGAGTGTGGAGGTGAGATACAATGGGCATGAGCATCGGGCAATTTTCTGGTGTCAGTGTGAATATGATTAGATCATTTTCTGGGGGGAATGCATTAGAACCATGAGGTAATATTCTGGGACAGGACAAAATGGCAGTTATTTTGGTGGCACAGTGAAACCAAAATGCCAATATGAAACTACCATGGTAGTATTATGGGGCAATGTTCAATTGGCAGGGTATTTTTCAGAGTTCAATGTGAAGCTTCAAATACATTTATTTTGGGGTTGATTTTAGACTAACATGGTCATTTTCAAGGCAACTGAAAAGGCAAAGCAATTTACTCTGAGAAAAGTGAAACTAGCAAGGTAATTGGGGGAAATTACATGTTATAAATAAGTTCTACATTGTGAAACTGGCTTCACGCTGTTGAAACCGGATTGACAATTTTCTGGAGACAATGTTTAATTGGTATAAAATCGTTTTTTGGATGCAATATAAAACTGGCAAACATTTTTTTGTGGGAATTGCAAAGCTGCCAAGATCATTTTCTGAGGGTGTTATAAAGCTTAGCTATGGTAATTGTATGTGTAATAACGGCCCGGGATCAACAGGCGACTTGACACCGACAGAGATGTCTACTTATTTTATTCGTATTCAAAACAGGTATTAGGTTTCATTGCATTATCCGTTTTGTGGTTGAAAATGGTATCACAAATCCCTAACCTCCTTGACGGCAATGTTCCTCAGTCCTTCCTTCTCATTCTGTATTTTAAGGTTGCCTCTCAGGCAGTTCAAACAGTCTCTCACAGTCTCGATTTCTTTTATTTCTTTAAAGTTTTACAAGCAGCTCTTTTTTGACTCTATGGGCCTCATTACACGGTAGGCGGTGAGCCATGGTGCTATTAGCGCCATGGCTCATGCCGGTAAAATACCAGCACCGCCTTGGCGGAAAGGGGATTTACCACCCCATTCCAAGGTTGAAGGGGCAGTAAATCCCCTTTCTGCCATTGCCCTTCCCCATTCCCATTTCTGCCCCATAGGGCTCTATGGGAATGGGGAAGGCGCTAATTACGGCACCGCAATTTTGTGGTGCCGTAATTAGCTCCGAGGTCCCTTAGCGGGTTGGATTTTAACGCCTGCAAAAAGCAGGCGTTAAATCCCCAACCCGCAAAGGGACCTCGTAGTAAGGCGGTAAGGATTTACCGGTACCGGTATTTTACCGGTACCGGTAAATCCTTACCGCCATCCGTGTAATGAGGCCCTATGTCTTTCCTGGCTGGTATAAGGTTGTCTGGCACTCAGATTGATCCTCATGTAATCAGCTGCTAGGCACGCTCAACCTGCACCCTCAGTTGACCTTAGGATGACCTTAACTTGCTTGCTGCACTACATTTATTTATTTATTTATTTATTTAATGTATTTAATATGTATTCTTGTATTTATCTCCTCTGCTCCGCACTTCCCACTCCCCCCTTCATATGCACTGTCCCCTTTTCTTCTACACTTTTCCATGCACTTGCACTTTCTTAGATGTCACTGGGCCTAGTAAGATCGCTGTTTTATTTTAATGTTTGTTCTCCCCTGTTCCCTTCCCTTTGCCTGGTTGTGCTCTGAAACACTTGTGTACGAGCGCGATATAAATAAAATATCATGTCATATCATTTGGGGGGGGGTCAGGCATTAGATGCAGCGGCATACTCTGTTGGACCATAGGTTACATCAGCTTTCATCTCCTGCATTGTCTGCTGTCCACCTTCAGGCTCACTTAGCAGGTGCCCCCCAAACCCCCACCAGGATGGGCTCTAGATTAGCTGTGATCCCTGCTGTAGGCTTTTGCAACCAGCACAGAAGTAGCTGTGTAATCCAAGCCTTAACAGCTTCTGCTCCCTTTTTGTTCTTACCCTCTCCCCATCTCCCTTCCTTGGGCTCACCTCTGCCTCCAGCAATCGGTTGTCTGCCTTCTTTTTCATTTGTTCCTCCCGCATTCTTCTCTTGCGTTCTTCCTTCTCTTCTCCCTCCCAAGGGATCACGTCCACTCCAATTGATCCCTCTTGTTCTAAGCAAAGTCGCAACGTATGCTCATCAATAATAACACATATGTGTCCGGTCCTAAAGAAGGAGTACACATTGTTAACGCCAAAACATTTCTGATGCGTTACATTGTTGTTACGTAAACCTTTTTTTATGTATAGCTGATCGCACAACTGTAGATTCAATGCTAATTTTGCATCGCTTGTCTTTGTCGTGTGTGATTTGTTTCTTTGTGTGTGAACTGTTGGTTGCTATATGTTACACTGTTGTTATCTTAGAGATGGTGTTGTCCTCTTCTTTTGCCTCCTCTTCTTTGATGATTCAGATTCACCTAATGTCTCCCCCTCGTCCCTCACATTTCTTGACCTCTCCTGTCTCACCTTCCTGAGGGAGACTCTCCTAACCTTCCCGTCTCCGTTGATCTTCCTCCTGCACCACTCTCTTTATTTCCTTCTTCATGTGCTTGAGATCTCCCCCATCACTCCCGCCACTCCCTCCTTTCACACTCCTTGTCCTCTGCTCCTTTCCTTTCTGTTGCTCTATGGTTTTCTACCTCCACTCCTCCCTCACTCTCTATATTTTGTTCTCATCTGCTCATTCCCTTCTCTATTTGTTCTTTTTCATCTGCTCCTCCCTCTCTATATGTTTGCCTCCAATCCTTCCTCACTCTCAATACTTCCTACTCCACCAACAATTGTGTGCTTTTCACACTTTCCCCACCTCTCCACCGGCTCGCCTTCACAACATCCCAAACCTCCCTCATCTCCCAGTGTATTGACTCCATTTTAAATCTTAGCGGGGCTTGGAAAATAGTGTGTAGGTGTAAGACACACTGCAGCTGTCTGCGGCTAGGAGATGCAGTGATGGTGCAGACCCTAATGAGCTTCATTTCCCCCAGGTGAGATTGCTGACATGGTGGACCGCCGCATGGCTCCATGCACCAAGATGGTATCACAGCCAGCAGCAATCTTGGAGTTAACCCGGTCCCCTGATGCCTTCCCCATCGTTTGCTGCCCAACTAGGTTTGTCTTAAGTGAGCTCAGCTTCCCCGGTCTTAGGCGGTGCTGTCACATCGACAGACATGGCCTGCGCTTATGAACATATTCCTCTGTAATCACTACAGTTGCTATACATTTTGCGGAGCCCTGCAAGTACAGGTCCATGCGCAGAATGCTCGGAATTCTTCAGACTGTGCATTCCCGAGTTCCAGTGACGTTTTAGGGAACGGCTTGGCACTTGAGATGCGAGGTTAGGGATGGGAGGTGCAGACTGTGGAATCCCCATATACAGCCTCCTGGGCCAGCATTGTGCAGTGGATGATAGTCCCACCCCTTCCCACCCCCCATGATTCCCTAGTCATCATCCACTAGCCTCCCTTATGTGACCTCATCAATGCGCAGTCTGAAACATCTGGGGAAATGTGCAAATGATATGATCATTTCCTGGGACTAATGTGAAAGAGGTTTGGTGATTTATGTGGGAAATATGAAATATGAAAGAATTTATTTTGATGCAAGATTGTGTGAATGTATTTGTATGTTGGAATTAATTATGTGATGTTGCAATGTGGAATAGCTATGGGTTTATACAAGGAAACAGCATATGCCCATTTTTTTGTAATAAATTAGATTTTTGGATGTAAAAAGTGCGCAAGACATATTATCCCAACCTCTTGGCTAAGGTAATGTTGTGTTTATTCTTTTGATCCTTACCTGGAGGACCTTTAGTCTACAGGTACCTTTATATATTGTGTACTGCTTACTGTTTTTCCATGATGAGCTGAATCGGACTGATGTGCAGAACTGAGTGACTGCGATGAGAAAAGGTGCGCTGATTTAAACAAACGTGTTTACCGACATGTGGGTATTTTTATTTGCGTGTGGGGGTCATGTCAGGATGAAAACTGAATGTGGAGGCCTTGATGGGTCCTTCTTGGGAGCTGTGACGGCCACATGAGGCCTAATTACGACCTGGCGGTGACATTGGGGAAGAACCGGACGCTGAATTGGGTCAGAACCCAGCACTGAAAGATGGATTGGGCCTGAACTGAGCATGTAGAGGAGATGTCAAAGAACCTAGGCGCAGAGAGAGCAACATGTGCAGGGTAAAGTCACCATTCTGGCAGCATATACCGAGGCTGAACCTCCTCTTCATTCTAGGCCCCAGGGTAGATTGCAAGTTGGGCTGAGGTGAATGGAGTCTTTCCCTCTGATCTCTCTGGCGCCACCACCGGAAGAGGAACCCGAGGGCACATCCCTGATAACATATGGCAATCCTCATTACTCCAAGTTCCGTACACACCTGCCTCCCTCCTCAAAGATGGTACCCCTGCTTGCCTTTATACTAGGCTTGGAGAAAAACCGTGCATCCACTGGTTGTGACAGCTCCATTGGGAGCACCTCTGGATTCATGATATGTGGTGGGGGCGTCTTTTCACGGCATATTGCTAATTCAAGTTTCTGTAGGATACTGTGGGTGCCTGTTGTTAGGAAAGATTTCGTAATTGTAGGTAATTTTCCTTCCATGTGGCAACCCCTAAACTTTTTGCTGTTGTTTTTCACCTTGTTCTCGACTTTGCCAGAGAAGTGCAGCCTTCTGCCGCACTCCTCGGGGCTTTCGCTCCTTTCTTACGGGGAAACTGACATGCCCTTAAGACAGTCAGTACCCGGGAACGCTGTTTCCCGTAGTTTCTTTTATCATGTTGCGGCTTTCGTGCAACATGACACAAGAGTGCACTGTAAGCTAAGTTACAGCTCTCTTGGGTCTCTAGCCTTCTACAGGCCCTAGATACTCGTTTAGGATTGTATCTGATCGGTGCAAGTGATTCAGGGACGGGAATGGTGGCACCGATCGTTTCTTGTGTTTTGAGCTCCTTTTGGCGTTCTAAGCGCGCTTTCCGCGCTTAACCCAAAATGGTGGCCTGGCTCCCAAAATGGCCAGACCACGAGGCTCCTTTGTCCTGTCCGCTGACCGTCTTGCTCCCTTCACCTTCCCCAGGTCGAGCCGACCCGGGGCCTTCCTTATTTGGGCATGTACTTTCCCGCGAAACACGGATGCTTTCGCGGGTTTCTACATGTCTTGTGTGTGCCTCCAGGATGTGGGCTGGGATGTCTGGTCCCAATACACATCGTGGGTGCCAGAGAGTCTAGGGTGGTGTGAATGCCTGGGACCACCGTGGTCCGTGATTGGTCCACGAATGGTGTGAGTGTTGATGAGCTGATCTCCCATTGGGTCCCCTCCGTTTTGGGAACCGTGGATAAGAGGGGACTGGAAACACCACTACTATGTCGATCTCCTGAGTTCTCACGAACGAAGGAATACAGGAGCCAAGTATCCTGCAACCAAGAGGCTGAACCGAGGAATCGCTGGTGACCCGCTGAAGGACTTCTCCTCTGCACTGCTGTCGTCTTGTGAAACCCTTTTCACCTTTGATCGAACCAGAAGGCCTGTACTGGTACTTCGACCCTTGGAATAGCGGGAACAGCTATTCTCGGCATCTTCACCATCTCCTGCCAGTAAGCCTTCGGAAGCGTCTCTGGGCCATCCAGCTGACTGACCAGTTTACACGGGAGTCTTGCTCTGTAACCGCCGCCAGGTTGTGTAGTATTTCAAGTCCTTGTCACTCTCACACGCTTCGTACACTTGGCGTTCCCAGGTCTGAAGTGAGTAGTGTACATTTGGCTCAGATACACACGGCCGCTCCGTTACCCTGCTGTGGTAACAAACTGTGCGGGTTTCTTCGATTGGGACGTCTTTTTACTCAACACGACGACGAGGCGTTCCCTGCTCTTCTGAACCTGCCAGCTGCTGAAACTGACGCAGAGAAGCCTGGGTCTGCTTGCATCGGGGACCGGTGAGTAGCATAGCTAGGATCTGGTCGCCCTCCTGCAGGAGCCCATTGCTTTTCCCCGCTGTGTCAAAACAGCACCCTTTTCCGTACTCGCGCTCTGCTTCTGCCCACTGTGGAGGCTGCGCTTGAGTCGCGGAACTTGTTCTTCTTCTTTTGTGCACTAAACTGAACTGCCTGATTTCTCTCGAAGAGCTTCTCCTTTTGCCCGTTGGCACCAGCGTGTGCAGGTACTTTTGAGCACAAGGCTCCACTCTTCGCAGGGCTAGGACTTCCATCTAGTTTGGTGCCTCTGAAGGCGAACTGGGTCTAAGCATTATTTCGCACTGCCTGTCTTCCTTCCCTTTTAGGTGGACTACCCATTTCGTGCATCTAACGCTTGAGACTGTCGTATTTGTATATATATTGTGTTGATATGGTATGTGTTGGTTTACTATCGTTATATTGTGATTTTCTAGCTACGGTTATTGTTTTAAAGGCCTTGGAATAAATGTGTATATATTTTTAATATAACAACTGTTTGGAGTAGTTTGTAAGTGTTCTTGCTTTGTGTGCTCATTGCGGGCTTTCAGTCACCCTCACCCCTCTTGAGACCTAGTCTTGACTGCCGCAATCGCTACCTTGATTGGTCTGGCTCGTCCAGAGGTTACCCTGTTCCAAGTAATTAGGTTGGCCTTCTGAACTTCTGCGCCACCAGGACAGAGTTCAGAAATCCGTCTTAACACCTGTCAAGGATAGCCATGTATAATCTGGGCATTATTTTAGGCACTGCGATGGGTACAGATGCAAATGCATCCACAGTACCTCTTGCTTACAAGATCACCAGAGAAGTGCCAAGAAGCAATTCAGTTATCCCGAGAGCGCTAAACAAATAAATACGCGTAGACATAAAGCCGAGTGCAAAGCCAGGCACATGCCCCTCTCCGGCACCTGTATGCCCACAGCGGCAGTAACCCACTTAGATTGCAATAAATAGATACTGCGGGTCGCATCGGATGTTGTGCAGGGCAATGTGCGGCTGGGAAGGAGAGCTAAGTCTTTCTTACTGCTGAGTTTTATACCAAGCTTCCAAGATACATATGGGCCGCGGCTGCAAAAGGTGTCAACACATCTTAAATAAGATGTAATGGAGCAAGCTTTGGCTGGAATACTGACATACTCCAACTGCAACCATTGAATTGAGTTACTTGCAAAATGCGGCCTTGGTTTAGGATGCAACTAACATACCGCCGAATTGAAAAGCCAAAGGAATTAACATACACAGAGAGACCGGGACAGGCTAGAGAGAAAGAGAGCGATGTCAGAAAATGGCAATTCGCCTCATGTTGAAGAAAAAGAGAAAGGGATAGAGATGAAAGGGGCGATGGGGATGAAAGAGTAGTGGAGAAGCATGGAAATAGAGAAAGTATCTCAGAGAAAAGAAAGAGGAAGGAAGGAAGGAAGGAAGGAAGGAAGGAAGGAAGGAAGGAAGGAAGGAAGGAAGGAAGGAAGGAAGGAAGGAAGGAAGGAAGGAAGGAAGGAAGGAAGGAAGGAAGGAAGGAAGGAAGGAAGGAAGGAAGGAAGGAAGGAAGGAAGGAAGGAAGGAAGGAAGGAAGGAAGGAAGGAAGGAAGGAAGGGAGGGAGGGAGGGAGGGAGGGAGGGAGGGAGGGAGGGAAGGAAGGAAGGAAGGGAGGGCGAGGAGGTGAAGTTAGAGAACTAGAGAGTGAAAAATGAGAATGGAATAGACAATCAGAGACAGGTAGAAATACATGATCGGAAGCTACAGAAAACATGAAAGCGTGAGTAAAAAAAGAATGAAAGAGAGGGAAGAAAAATGGAGAGAGATATCAGAGAAAAGTAGATGTTGCTCAAAGTGTGAAACTGTACGGCAATAAAGCCAGTGAAAGGAGTACAGAGAGATTATAGAACTAGTGAAGCGAATAGAGAGAGAGAGAGAGAGAGAGAGAGAGAAAATGTGGTCATTATTTCAACCATGTATATCCAACCCACAACGTGAAATGTCTTTTGGCACTTACACAGAAACTGCCTCGCTCATAATGAGGCAGGAGAGGCAAATCAACGAGAAGACGTCTGCACCCGCCCCATTCTCACATGATTCTTATCACGAAGCGGGGGCCCTGATGGCAAGTCCGTGCTGCAGGTTTCCCCATGCTTGCAGAGACTCTGCATGACTCCCTGGATAATTAGTATTCTGCACCCCAGAGAGATGCACAATTGCCCCCGCCTTCGCCGGCGCAGAATCAATGGTAATGATGGCTTGCGTGTTCCATCCCGGCCGCTGCCACGGCTGATCTCTTGCATGTGCGCATGCACGCGTGCAACTGTCCATTTGGATTTTCCGCACAGAGCAGGAAAGGGATAGGATTACGGCGGATTTACGTCATAATTTCTGCTTCGCGTAGACTCCATCAGAGAGGACCCTGGCTGTAGCGGTGGAGGATCTCAGAGTCATTTTTTATGTAGGTTACTCTGGCATCAAGAGAAGAGAGTCGCAAGGTGCTGTTAACTTTAAACTTTACTTGTTGTATCAGTCTCCATAAGAGAACAGGTTGAGTCCACACTGCCAGGATTCAAACAGATCCACAGGCAAGATGATCAACCCAACAGGCACCTTAAGAGTGAGAGGAGATGGGACTAAGAAAAAGAGACAGGTTAAAACAGATTTATTGATTAGCGACCAAAGCAGAGGTAGGGTGATAGTGAAAGAGGGCGGAAAGAAGTTGATGGGGAAAATGTGGGTCCAGTCACAGGGAGTCAAAAAGAGATGAACTGAGGAGGGATACATGGTTGGGGAGGTGATAATGTGAGAAGGAATGCAAGTGGCAGAAAAGGAGAAGGTAGTTGAGAGAAGAGGAAGTATACGCTTGAGATGGGGAGTAAAAAGGAATGAAAACCAAAAACATAAACCACATTTGTCATAGGAACTACTTTAAATTGAGGCCTCGATTACCCCAATGTGATGTATGCAGGCCTCTCTGCGAAAGGCATAGTAGAACTTTAACACACACAAAATGGTGTCATCAGATTGGTTAACTGAATAAATAAGGCTGTCAATCTCCCCACTGTCTCATTGTCAAAGACTGCCTTCACTTTAAATGAACCTCCTTACCTTTCAATGGTTGGATATATTACCCCCCCCTTTATCTTAAGGAAACATATATCCTGTATGTGCCCATGCTAATGTTGTGTATTTCCATCCAACAACTTCTTAACATTCCGACGTATAGAATTACCGTCAAAGATGGAAGGCGGTTTGCAGTTCGGACGGTCAAAGCTGCCTGTGAGATATACCATCCACCCACAATTTCAAATCGGAACTTATAACACTCCTTTTCTGGTAGAATACCCAAGGTCCATAGCATCATGAGACCTGTTTTGGTAAAGCAGTCTACATATATATAAATGAGGGAATGCATGGCAAGGGACATTGCTCCATATACTCAGGACCAGAATAGCACCAATGAAAGGTGTCCTCCAAGACTTTGCCCTTCCCATGAAAGATCACTTAAATTGCAACCATATAAAACCCACATTCATTGATGTCACTATTTGCCTCAGCAAGCATACACCACCTTCAAGGCCAGTTGCATCATATAGATAGATCTCATCAGGTAAGCTTTCTTCCCCGGGGAAGGCAAAGTCATAATCTCTGGTGGTCAGCACATCAACTTACACCATGCCCCGGCCAAACTAGAGACGCAGAAAAGAAAGAATATGGCTTTCATGCACTGCCAGGAGGGCGGACGTGGCCTTTAACGGCCCACCAGCCCGAGCTAAGGCAGGCCCGAGCAAATCAAGGGCCACAGCTCGGGCTGTGGGACCTTAAAGGCATGTACACCATTTTGGCAGGACATGAAATCCATTTGCACCCCAGAGTTCATCCAGGGTGCAAATGGCTTTCAAAATCTTTCATTGGGAGATCCGTGCTGCTAGCACAGCTGTCCTTCCAATGAAAAATGGAGAAAAAAAGGTGGCCAGATGGGAGGAGCGCCGGGACCGGAGTGCAATGCTCCACTCCCACAGGTAAGTGGATGGGGTGGGGAGGTGACAGGGAAAGGCTCCTTGTTGCCTCCCCGCAATGAAAAAAAGAAAGAAGAAAAGTGCCACCCGGGGATGGGCATCGGGTGACTGGGATAGCGAGCTGGGATTGTGTATTCTCGCTCGCTGATCCAGCCACATGATTGGCTGAGCGCCCTTCCCTGGGTGCGAATGTGGAAACATGCATTCTCCATCACAGCATTCAGACTGTGGCGCTTCTGGCCCATCAACATCCAACTCACCTACACCCTCATAAAAGTCAGAAAATAAATCAAGACCTTCCTCTTTAACAGGCACCTTCATCAGCAAACTTGTCCCTCCGGAAAATCATCCTCTTCAGTCCACTCCTGTTTCACCCCTACTGCCTAATTTCTGCATGGCTGCGTGATCTCAACTAACTGCATATGTTAGCTTCCCCCGGCAACCTTAAATGGTATGATGGTAATATACCCTTTATTGTAAAAACTGTTTCCCTTGTTATCATCTAATGCATGTCTTTGAACCCTTCTGATGTTTAGTGCTCCATTGCTTGATTCTGCACTCAAGATACCCACAATGGAATAACATGAGTAGAACATCTATGGACAAAGGGGAATTGGAGGAAAGGCAGGAGAAAAAGAGCAAGAAAGTTAAAAGAAGGAAGTAGAGGGGGAAAGAACTGAACAAGAGGAGATGGAGGAGAGAGAAAAGATTACAGTCTTACATAGAGAGAGGCAGTTATGTGATTGAAAGAGAAACAGACAGAAAGAGAGAGAATGAGAGACAGAAAGAAAAGAGTGGCAGTGGAATTAACTATAATGAGAAATATTTGAAACATACAAAGTTTATCAAAACAAAATGTACAAACAAGAAATACCAGGGGGACGGTATACAGTAGGATACAAATCTCCTTTCCACCCTCATCACTGGAGGCAGTCACCTTGCAAATCTTCTGAACCTTTGAAATGCTATACCTGGGACAGGTTTGCACACAACATGGAAAAGCAGCTCATTCCAGTGGCGTATTTTCAATAATTGAAAAATATGATGTTATTTTTACAGCTTCACTTAGTCCCCTCAATCATAGTCACTGAGGCTTTGCCAGATGATCTCAATATTTTAAGAAATATATCAGATGTGGAGTGGGCACTGGTTAGGCAGAGACATACCCAACCAGGGGCTAGGTTACAGAAACTGTGTCGCTAACAGTGCAAGTTTGCACAGTTTTTGCACTAGGGGAACGTTTACCCTACTTTTAAATATGCTGAGACATATTCGAAAACCTTTGTACCGTGACAAGTGCAGTTTGGCATGTTATAAGCACCAGACCAATGCATTTCTGCACCAGTGCAAAGTTTGCCCTAGTTAAAACTCTGCCATAAGCAGACACAAACAGATAAAACATTGCTGCCCTGCGATTCCAAAAGCCTAATTCTCTTCCTATGCCTGATGAAGGTATCAAAAGATTATGAAAGCTTGCAAATAAATGCTTTTTGTAAGCCTAACTGAAGTATCACCTTGTCTTTTTTGGAGCAACACCTTGTATATTACCATTGGCTAACACCGTACCAGAAATCTGAAACACACGCCTACAGCCCAAACCGCTGAATCGATTTTCACCAAATTTGCACCAGTAGTTGCTTGGTCCTGAAAGTGTACTTTTGAAAATGTAATGTAAATCTGTCCAGTAGTTATTTAAAAAAAAAACAGCCAACAAGTAGGTAAAACAAAATGTGTGCTATCTGTGTTCGGTGTGGGATGTATTGACCCACTAGGCTCTGCCCTGCAACATCACTGTGCGCTGCTTTCCCCAGAACCAACAGAATGGCTGCAAAAAGCCCTATGTGCGCTAAACCGCTGAGAATTGCACAGTGAAAATGGAAAAATTGGATGCCAATCTACTTTCCTTGTATCAGTGGTAGAACAGGAGACCACACTGCCAAAACCTATCATTGGGCTGCCCACAAAGGGAAATGGAACTACCTGAAAAGGCAGTGCTTCATTGCAAGTAAACCCAGAAGTGCTCTAAAATTTGTTTTACCTCGGCTGCTGAAATTGCAAAATAATAGTTCCTAAACATCAGAAAAGATCCAACATCCTTGCTGGGTGTTAACTATCACCTTATTTAAGAAATCCCCAGAAGCACAGAATGGGCCTCATTAGGACCCAGGCGTTAAGGGGTTAACGGTGCCGTAAACGGTGTTGGGGCTCTTAACGCCTTACTACGAGGTCCCTTTGTGGGACCCTACCTTAACGGCTAGTCTAGACCAGCCGTTAAAGTAGGAGCCCGCAAAGGGACTCTCGAGGTAAGTACGTTACCGTAATTTGCGGTACCGTACTTACCGCCTTCCCCATTTCCATTATGCCCTATGGTGCAAAAATGGGAATGGGGAAGGGCCATGGTGGCATGGGGAATTACCGCCCCGCCAACCTTGGAATGGGGTGGTAATTCCCCATTCCACTATGGCGGACTCCGGCATCGACCTTGGTGCTAATAGCACCATGGTTTTACGCCGGAGTCCTAATGAGGGCCAGTGTCAGGAGAAGCAGATTTCATCAGAAGAATACCCACACTAAAAAGTGTGCTTGCTTGGGAAAATCGGTCAGAATATGGGTGCAGTACCGCCGCCTGCCTGCATGACAACTGTCAGTTAAGTGCATTAGGAGTTTAAACTTGTGCATTAAAATCAAATTGTTGAAAAGAAGAGACTTGCCATCAAAAGCAATATGGGTTGCCACTATTTAATTTCTATGTCGAAAAAGACTGGAATTGGAGATATGTTTGCCTGTTTTTAAAATTGTAACTTTAATTTCAACAAAGAACAATGTAACAATTTACTTAAAGTAACCTGATTCAGCAAAACTTCAAAGAAGCTTTCCCGACTGGGAAACACACCACCTTCTCCTTCCCACCAAAAGGGCAGGAACTCTCAGTCGGATGTTAATGAGGGGGGAGGAGATTTGGATCTGCTGTTCTGGGGAGAGACAAAAGGCTTCCTGGACTGAAAGGGTATGCACATTCAAGTGTCAATAAGAACTCTTGCCAGCAGGAAGAGAGGCCTGGATTGCTCTTGGTCCATCAAAACTTTGAGGGCGGGACAGACGGATATGTGTATCCTTAAACCACAAGAAAGTATCTTTTTGAAAAAGACTCACAGAGGACTGTGCAATATTGTAAAAATCTGTAAAATATAGTGTTGTTAACATGACAATTCTGGTTACATTTTGAAACTACTCAGAACTCTGTGCTATGTTCAGGGACATGACTGCAGAAATTGTGGTTTTGTAGCAATTGTGATGATGCTAGAAATATGAAACGTCACAGGATTATGCCCAGATGTCATGCGCATATATGTATACAAATGTGGACAAATCTTACATTGGGTGCCCAACCAAAAGCACAAAAAACAGTCAAATCTGAACCAATGCTCTCACCGAGATGGGACTCGATGAATACTTGCTCTACTAAATCTGTGATGTAATTATGTTATTGCTAGCAAGTTGGTAAAATTGTAAATATGCTTTACATGAAAAATAGATTTACTGTGCAGAAACAAAGGGGAGGTTCTCCCTGGATTGTAAAATACTGCATCATCATGACACCATGTGTGGTCAAATCAGGGGAGAGGACAGACCCTAACCAATAGGATTCCTAGAGGGTGTGCCTACTATAATTCCGCCTACACATCCCTTAGGGAAATAAATAAATAGAGACAGTTTCGGACCTAGGGGGACAGACACATTCACCCATCAACTGATTTCTGGCGGAGCACTTTGCAAGAGAAATCCATATCCAAGACTCCAGATCTCTGGAAGCAGAAAGGGCCATTTCCAAAGCTGAACCCTTCTGAGCTTGGCCTTGTAAAATCCTGAAACCAGATTTTAATCCAGACCTCCAAGGGGAAACAAACCAAAAAGAACAGCCTGGATGTGCTGTTTCTGCTTTCTTGCTAAGAATTCTTGCTAGAATCCAGAGACCCAAACCAGTAGAGCAGAGCTGTAACCATATAGTTGTGAACCAGGACAAACTCGTCAGATCCAGTCCAAAGTGCCGTGCAGTGTCCAGAGTGCCGTGCTGAGTGCAGAACCTGAGCGCCCTGAATTTCGTCCGGTGGGCTAGCAGAATTCCAGTCCAGAAATATTTGACCAGATCCTTGACGGGCCCATTCCAAACAGTAGACTCCATAACTCTGAAAGCAGAAAGGCCCATTTCCAAAGCTGAACCCTTCTCAGCTTGGCCTTTTAAAATCCTGAAACCAGATTTTACCCCAGACCTTCAAGGGGAAACAAACCAAAAAGAACAGCCTGGCTGTGCTGTTTCTGCTTTCTTGCTAAGAATTCTTGCTAGAATCCATAGATCCAAACCAGTAGAGCAGAGCTGTGACCAGATAGCTGTGAACCAGAAACAACCCGTCAGATCCAGTCCAGAGTGCCGTGCAGAACCCGAGCGCCCTGAATTCCGTCCGGTGGGCTAGCAGAATTCCAGTCCATAAATCTTTGACCAGATCCTTGACGGGCCCATTTCAAACAGTAGTAGTGAGTATCTATAGCATAGAATTGTCCATAGTCAGTATCTTGTCCTTAAGTAATCCTATCCAAAACCATTATATTATATCCAGAACTGCATTGTAGAAAATCTTTTGTCTTACCTGAATCTTTCTCTCATCCCTATAGTCCTTTAATAACAGTAGTGTTAAAATCATCTTTGCACTAATATATTTGCTGAAGAAAGACAAGCGTCTCGTCAGGTAAAAACCATCCAGAGGCATCGCTAGATTGGTGGCTGTGCTGTCGTGTAGCTTGTAGCTTCATAGACTCCCTAGTATAAGAAACTTGTTTGTAATGTTCAAAAGTGCATCATTCATTTGAAAATGTTGACTCTTTTGGAGAACCAACCTCTACTAAAACCTCTGTAACTTCCGTACTGTGTATGCTAGAAACGAAATTTAAGTGTCAAATTGAAGCTAACATAAGCTTTCCTACGAATTCAAAACCGCATTCCAACTCCTTCTAGTTTTTACACAATCGGGCTTCCCGCGGGCGGAAAAGTTTGCCGCAAATGTTCATTTGGATCAATTTCATCATGTGTAAAACAGCTGTTCCTTGCATCCGACCTCAGAATTAAGTGTTCAATCTGATAGTTATTCAATAATCATTGCTAGTGTTTACCTGAAACTATACAAAGTGGCTCCCACTAAGTTTTGAATCCAATTTAGTGAATTAAATCCATTTGTCAGTGTTTTTTAACCATTCATTCAAAGCCACATTCAAAAGCATTTGACCCGTTTGCAATCATTCCTGTTTCTCTCTGTGTTTGCTGGGGGAAATTGGGATTGAACCTGTATTTGTTGAGTGTGTATTCCTGAAACCTGTTTTCTCCCCTTCCATCTCTTTATACTGCATATTGGGGGGGATTGAGTAGTGTGCAGGGGGAAAGAGTGACATTGCATTTGACTGAACCCACACAAAGTAATATTCCATGCTGCATTATTTTCCCTATTATTACTCCATATGATTAAAGAGATTGTTGATTGTAACGTCACCCCATTGGTGATCCTTGTATAAATATTAAATAGTGTGATATATCTTGTGCAAATCCATAAAATAAATCTTTTAACTTTGCAAAACAGCCTGCTTCGTGGTTCAGGGAGACCGGGGGGGGGGTTCAAAGAGAGGGGCGTGGTATAAGGGTACATCATTCAGAATTAAAAGAATTTATAGACAAAATTATATAATTAAGGGTTTCAATTGTGCATCCCACGCTGGGCATTGACTTGGGTGAAGTGCTGGGTTAAAATCACTTACATCGGTCCACGGACTCACTTCCCTATAGTGCTTGAACAGTGCAGTAAAAACAAATGAAAAAACATAACATTGCACTTGTAGAACTAATGAAACAATCACTGGGGAGGTAATGGGTGATGAGGATGGAAAGGGATATGGCCATAAACAGCCCCAAAACAGGTGTTTTTTCATCTCCGAAGTCTGCAAAAAGTCTGGATGTTCGTGGGCATCCTTGCATATTTCTGCATTACAGGATTGGTGAAAAGCAGTTTTTGGATGTCTTACAACTTTGGCGCCACTCAGTGAAACTGCATGAAGTTTTGCACTATCATGTTGACCTGAGCCTGAATGGTTCTGCAAAGTTTGGTGCTGTTTTGCCGAAAGGGAGCTAAAGTAGAGGGGGGGTTCCCAAAATATATGATAGGCTTATAAATTTGGTGCAGTTCGACGAATTTGTTCACGTTTGCAAAAAGACTTTTGATGCAGATTTTAATGTTTACTTTCATTTATTTATTTTTATTTGTTTGTATAGCGCTGAAAACCCGCAGGCCTCAGGGCGCACACATTGGGCCTCATTACGACCCAGGCGGACTTCGCGGTGCTAAATGCACCGCGAAGCATGGCGGAAAGCCGCCGATAGCGCCATGGGGGTTGGCGGATTTACCGCCCCATTCCGACCTCGGCGGAGCGGTAAATCCCCAATCCCCATTCTGCCCTTCCCCATTCCCATTTTTGCCCCATAGGGTATAATGGGAGTGGGGAAGGAGTTAATTACGCCACCGTAAAATACGGTGGCGTAATTAACAACGAGGTCCCGTAGCGCCATGGTTTTCTCCGGCTGGTAAAACCAGGCGGAGAAAACCTCCATGGCGCTACGGGAACTCGTAGTATGGCGGAGAGGTACGCCATGCACTACGCTGGCGTAATACCCTCTCCGCCAGGGTCCTAATGAGGCCCATTGACACAAAAGCAACAGACAAAATGACACGACAAGGGCATCGAAGCCCTATTATTTTAGTTTGAAGATCCGGGGAACTATCTATAGCAGAAGAGGTATGTCTTTAGTGTTTTCCTGAAGCATTTCCAATCAGAAATCCCTATGATGGACAGAGGAAGAGAATTCCAGAATACAGGAGCCCTAGTCCGAAACGATCTACCGAGACCTCTGGTTCTTTAAATTTGAATTGCTTGTAACAGGTTTAGGTCTGAAGATCGTAGAGTTTGGTGGGATTTTGTCAAGAGTGGGCAAAATTAGAGGGGGTCTCAACATTTTTAGATTGCTTGTAAAGTTTTGCCGTTCGACAAATGTGCACCAAAGATTTCAGAAAGATTGCAGACCGAACCTTGAATGTTTGTGCAAAGTCTGTCAAGTGTGGGCTAAGTTATGTGACTATTTTATGTACGTATAAAAACATTTGCAGCAGAAAGGCTGACAGTCTTTTCAGAAAGGAGAAAACAGCAATTTGTTTTTTGTTGGAAAATGAAAAAGCTATTCAGAAAACAAAACAGCACAGTTTCATAGGTTTTAACCCATTCATTTTCACATAGATAAAAAGTGCAGTTTTGAAAAGCTGTAGCTTGAAAACTGCTGGAAAGATCGGGGCATAATAAGAAACAACTTGGGCACAAAACGTTGACTTAAATTTCTTTTCCGGTTTGGGGTAAATCCATACAGTAGTTTTCCTGATATTTTACACAGAATGGGGTGCTCCCTGCTCCTTAAAACCTTTTTATTGGCCTTGGTGCTTTTGACAGCAGAGAGGCTGAGCGGGGCTAATAACCTTTGACGTGCTGGATGGATTTGAATGACATTTTCCAAGCAAACAAGTTGTCAAGAGCCCAACTAAATAGGAAATGTTGGAAAACATTTTTTAGAAAATAAAAATGTATTAAGACAACATATAAATGCTGTTTGCAGCCTGTTCGCATTTATTTTCCCATTAAGGAAAAGTGCTGTATTTTAACAGCCATAGCGTGAAAACCAATTGGAAGATTTGGACCAAATAAGAAACAATTTGAGCACAAGGCATCGAATATATTTCCTTGACTAGTTTGGGGTAATTTCATCCAGTAGTTTTTTAAAATATTCTGCAAAGAACGGGGTATCTCCTGCTCCTTAAAACCTTTATATCAGTCTTGGCGCTTTCAGCAGAAAGGCTGAGAGAGGCTAATAAAATTTCCATGCGAGGTCTGGTGTTATTCCGTCCAGTAGTTGTTAAAATATTTGACGGAGAAGGGGGTATACCCTTCTCCCAAAATTATAGCTATGTATGTGTCTCACAAAGCATCAGTGAGGATTTTCAGAAATAAAAAAGCTACCGTTATTTTTTGGCTCGATAACCGCATTGATAACGGGTATGACTGGGGTTAGCCGAAAACAAAAAGTGAAAAAAATTCCATTTGGAGGAGAAAAAAAAGGGATGAAATGACACCAGGTTAGAGGTGGGGATGGGGGAGAGGACACCAAGTGAAATTGGTGAGTTGGGGTGGGGGCTGGGCACCAAGTTCAGAACTCGAACATTTTCGCATAACCAAAGTTATCCGGTGGGATAACCATGGTTATTATAGAAAACTAGTTCAGGAGTGCGCCAGACAAAAGGATGAGTTTTGGGGGGAATGGGAGAGAAGTTAAGGGGCATTGGGGAAGCATCGCAAAAATGACAGGGGTGCTTGTTCAGTGCCTCAGAGGGCAGGGAAAACGTTTTTGATTTTGCGTGCTTTTGACGGTTTACTGCGGTTATTTGTGTTCCTTTACGGATAACTGAGATTATCTGTAATACATTGATAACCATGGTTATGGGGAAACCATTTTTTTTTTTTAAAGAGAGTTAACAAAATGAGATTAAGACAAAAAATGGAGAGGTTTACAGCTACAGTGAGGTGGATGGTAATGGGTGTGGTCAAAGGCTAAGGCTACTGGGTTAATTTAAGGAACAGAATGGTGCAATATGGAAAATGGCCATGGCCAAATGCCATAGCTAGTTGGCCCCAAAAACCTACTGGGCAACATGTCAAGAAGCTACGGCGAAAGGCCATGGCTAGTGTGGCCAAAAGAAACCTAGTGGTGTGGCCACGGCCGAAGACCGGGTCAACTAGACATGGCCATAACCATGGCTAGTGGGCCCATTTTTGGAAACCTATTGGAGCAATATGCAGAGTGGCCACAGCCGAAGGCCATGTCTATTTAGACTGGAAGAAATTTATTGGGTCTAAAGGTGCAAGTAAATCTAGGTAATGTGGCCTAAGCCCCACCCACCTGTCAATCACTGCTAAACTATTGGTGCCTTCCTGTTTTGCCCCCTTTTTTCCCTACTTAAGCAGCCCTCCAGCCTCTTTTCCTTTGCAATTGGTGAGCAGGTGAAAGTGGAGCTAGATGGTCGAAGCCCCACCCACATTCTTAGCCCTGTGTCTTTCTTTCTGCTCTTAGCTCTTAGATCAAGACCATCTCTTGCTGGGGCATCCAAAGTGAAGGGCAGATGAACAAAAGGACAATTCCTGTTGGACCGGATAACCCAGGGCTGAACCTCTGCTCAGGCAATAGGTAAGCACAAGCCAACATGTGTCTTCTCCCTCTGTCCCCACAGGCCCTCCCCACCATCACAAGGCAATGCCAACATCAACAACCCCACCCCTACTCTAAGGCATGGACTACGCAATGCAGCAAACTCACACACATTAGCATCAAGCCCATCAGCACCGCATCACCATCCACAATACGGAAGTTGATGTTCGTCAATGTCCGCTCAGCTATCACCCAAGCAGAAGATATCACCAATCTCATCACTACACATGACCTTGACGCCATCTTCATCACTGAGACCTGGCTGACACCCACTTCCACCCACATCCTGGACATCGATAACCGATTCCACCGGCTACTGCATGCAACAAAGAGACCGGCTGAACAAAACAGGTGGAGGCCTTGCAGTCATCCACAAGACCATGTGGCCTTTCACCAGACTTGACGTCAACAACATTGGCTCCTTCGAAGTCCTCTCCTGACACTTCACACTCTCCCTGATGAACACAGTCACTTTCCATCTCATCTACAGACCACCCAATCCCAACACTGCCTTCATCTGAGACTTCATCGATTTAGTCACCACCATGTGCCTCACACACGCCAACAACATCTTCCTAGGTGACTTCAACCTCCCAAGCATCAAGGTCACAACACCAACGAAGGAAGCTCTCCTCAGCCTTCATGACACCTTCAGCCTCACACAGCCCACGAAAGACACAACACACAAGAAAGGTAACATCCTTGACCTAATCTTCACTGCACTGCCTTCCCGCCACTAGAGCTCTCCTCTCTCGCTGACTGGTCTGACCACCTGGCTGTGCCTTTCAACTTCCTGCATACCACCCCAGTCAAGCACTCGCAGCAGAAACCCATCAGACAAACCTTTAGGTCCTTCAAGCACTTCCAATTGGAAGCTTTCATGGAATAACTCACCAAGCTCCAGCTCACATGGACCGAACACCCCCAACCAAACTATGAGTTGCTAGTGGAAGCACTCAACGCCACCCTCTCAACCGACACACACCTCTGAAACAACGAACCTGCAAACTGAAACTGCTAGCACCCTGGTACATTAAAGAACTTAAACTCAGCATAAGAGTCATCAGGACACAAGAACAAATCTGGTGCCACTCCAGGACCGCATCTGACCTGGCGCTCCTCAAGGAACTCCGAGCCACCCACCAAAAACTAATCAGCCTAGCCAAGGCCTCCTACTATCAGAAAACCACAGCAGAAGCCAACAACAAAAGCAGAATCCTCTCCAAAGCGGTTCAGTGTTGTGTCAACTCCCTACCCGACCCTGCCATACCACACTCCATCAGAAGATCCATTGCCATCAACAAAATCAGCAAGATTCATCAGCACACAGACACTAGATCAGGTTCCACATCAACAAATCCTCTCATTCAAGACACACATAGCTAAGAAAACTCAGACAGCTTGGTATCATCTCTCCCTCCTGCGGAATGTCAAGCCCTCCCTCCCTCCAGACAGCTTTGGAACCACTGTTGTAGCACTGGTGCTATCCCTCCTGGATGGGTGCCATGCCTTCCTTGAAGGCCCCCCATTTCCCTGCTCTGTGCCCCAGAGAAGTGTCCGACATGAGGTTGCAAACCTCATCAAGGGTCTATGCAGATATGACCAAATTGCCAAGCCCTCACCGACCTTCACTGGCTCCCACTGCATGCACAAAGCACCTTCAATTTTTGCTGCATCTTCTATAAGGCAGTCACCCTCAAGTTACCCAACTACCTCACAGAGAAACTCAGCATCTCTGGCGGACAGCGCACAACCAGAAACCAGGACACGTGCAGAATTGTAATCCACAACTGCAAATAGAAAAGGACCAGAAAACAAGCCTTCTCTGCCTATCGCCAAGACTATGGAACTTCCTCCCCATCAGCATCAGACTAACCCCCATGCTCCAACAATTCAAAAAAGAACCCAAGACCCACCTCTTCAAGGAGTCTCTCCTCCTCAACACCTAGTTTGTCACATCACACCCACGCCACCTGACTCGCTAGACGCAGTCCGCTCCTCTCCTCCCCCTACCCTGTGCAGCTTTACCCCTACTCTATGCCCTTCTGTTTCCTACCCCCGCTGTATAGCTATTCTATTGTTACCTCTGAAAAGTGCTCTGGTATGCCTTAATACTGTAGCATACCTCTTTAAAGCACTGTGTTGTGTATCTGTGTTGTTGTATACCTCTGTAAAGCACTCCATTACTTCTGAAAGCTAGGTCTGCACTTAATACATGCCATAATAATAATAATAATAATAATAATAATAATAATAATAATAATAATAATAATAATAATAATAATAATAATATGTAACGGGGCCATGGGCGAAGGCCATGGGTAGTGCGCGGGAAAGAAAGGTCATGTTTTAAAAGATAGCCCCGGCTAGTTTGCAGAAAGGTTTGTATATTTGGCCGTGGCCACATAGTGTGTCAGAAAGAAAGATATTGGAGGACCATGTACATTTGACTTGGCACCTAGTGGCAACATGTCAAGGGGCCTTCACGAAAGGCTTGTTAAGGAAACTTATTGGAGCAATATGTAGAGTGGCAACGGCCAAAGGCTGTGGGCACTGGGCATGACCAAAGGCCATGGCTAATGGTACCGGAAAAAAGCTATCAGGGCAGCTATTAGGGCAGCATGTAAAGGGGCCCCAGGCCAAAGGCCAGCACCTGTGGTCATGGGCGAAGATCATGGCTAGTGAGCGGGAAAAAAAGGTAGTGTTTTAAATGATAAAGTAGGCACGGCCAAAAGCCCTGCTCACTGGCAAGGGCCCTAGGCCCTGGCTCATGGGCCGAAAAGACATGTATAGTGGCCATGGACAAATCCTGTGGCCACCTAGTGGGTCTAAAAGAAAGATATTGGGGAAAGATGTACAGTGGGAGCATGCCGAAAGCCATGGCAAGTTGCCCATGAAAAAATGAGAGTATAACAAAACCCTTGAAATTCACTGAATAAACTTAAAAGTGTAGCTAAATTAAGCTGATTTAACGCAACACAACTCTTGAAATTCAGTGAATGTGGGAAGTTATAACCAGCTTAATTCGGCGCGTTCCTGTTGATGTCTCCCATAATGCTATGTTCCCCATAATGACATTTTGTATGTCACTGTGACTCCCTTCTCATATAATAATATATGTGATCCTGAGCTTTGCAACGGGAATGTACCGGGTTAAGCTGGTCATGACTTCCCACATCCAATGAATTTCAAGGGTTTTGTTGTGTTAAATCTGCTTAACGTAACTTAACATTGATGATGTCATCACTGACATTTGTGATGTCATCTTTGATGTCCCGGGTGTTAGTCTTAGCAGTGCACGGAGCAGTGCACAGAGGTGGCATGAGTTATGGTTGCTTAGCGGACCAGAAATGGTGAATTTCAAGAGTTTTTCGGTTTTACTTGGAACAATAACATCCCTTTAACAATGATTTTTTCACTGAAATTCATGGGTAGTGAAAACTTAACTTAACTTAAAAGTTGATAGTGCAACTTAACCATAACATCCATTTAGCAAAAATGTTTCTGTGAATTTCATGGGTTTTTGTTAGTGCTACTTAACTATAACATGCCTTTAACAAAGTATTTTCAGTGAATTTTGATTGTTTTTTACTAGTGCACCTTTAATCTACTACAAGTTCCTTATAATATACTCTCCCACCTCAATGTGGCAGATTTGGAGTCCGCAGACAATGTGGTTGTCCACGGACATCAGACGGCATTTACATAGCTCAGAATCATAGGGGAGACCCAAAAAAGATGTACCCATCAACCAACAAACAGAAGTACAAAAAAATCACAAGTAACATTTACAACAAGCACATATACCTTTTTGTACAAACACGTTAATAAATACTAATTATTTTTTTATTTAGCACACATTACAATGGAATGCACCAATCACAAACTATAACTGTACACTTCATATAATCTCTTCACTACAATTCTGCATACAGATTGAGGAAAACCATGTGCTTATTGAACAACACATTCTCACTAAACTGTAAGTGCATTTCTTTTTTTCTCTATTATTAGCTTTCATTATATAAACGTGTTATAAGACAGAATCCCTTTTTTCTCTCACAGAAATGGCAAGTACACTTGAGTGGTTAGAGGAGAACTTCCCAAAAGAAGAAATGAGCGACTAACTCATCCCCAATGGTATACAATACATATTTTAATGTAAATAAATAATGTATTTTGTACACACCTTACTTAAAATAATAATTTATATTTGTCTTGCAGTACATGGTTTTCTTGAAGAAACCCCAGTTTAATTATACACAATCCCATGAATCACAAATAGAAGACCTATTCCCAACTGTAAATAATCAAATCATGAATTTGTCTAAAAAATTGGATGAACTAAGAAATTATTTTAAGGAACTTTTACAGTATGTCAAAAATCATGTCTTTAAAAATGTTCCCTATCACTGTCCTTGCACCTGTACCCCTTGCCACCAGCAATAATCCCCATCAAATTCTCAACATTTTAATTAAAGACGCTTTGATGAAACGTCACTCCCTTCCTCCCCTCATGATTATTGTACACAAATTCCTAATTCGTGACTGCAGCAGTTTAAATACAGAAATGTTACCCTTCCACAGCTCCCAGACCCATTTTTGGTTGATCTGGGAACATCTTACAACTTTTCAAAGCCTGTTTTCCATTCTGTAGTCCGTGGACAGTATGACTGTCCACAGATGGTTCCTCTAATGTGACCCACTCATTACTATTCCACATTCTCAAACTGGCTATCCAGGACAGAGCACCTGCTTTACTGCTGTGCATATTTGTTTTGCAGAAGTTGTTGGAGACCATGACATCTGTTATGGCCATCGCTTCTTCCCAGCCACCACCACCACCACCATAATCACCTCGAGGTCCTGGAGAGGGAAACAGGCGCAGTGATACTGAAGAAGAGGGAGGAGAGGATGAGGTGGAGGAAGTCTCTTTCACCAGTACTCAGAATGAGTCCTCGGTATGGTAATTTTTCACAACCATTGGAAATGTCCCAAAGGCTTGTGCAAGCAAGGTTCGATGCACTGAGTGTACTCAGTCGCAGAAAACCTGGCTTGTATTCCTACAGGACTACCTCCATGAGGCACCACCAAATCGACCCAGCCGACTGCTCTGAGAAAAGCGATACCTTTCTCAGGTAAGAGAAGGTTGACTTCCTCCACCCCATCAACTTCATCTGCTCCTGTTACCACAAAGGATACTCCTTTGGGGCAGAGGATCCCAGAGGCGGCTTCACAGGCCATACAGAATATTGTTGACCCATACCTTTCGAGGGTCACAATACTATTTATGTACTGTGAAGCACCGATCTGTAGGGGGGAGCAGTTTTGGAGTGCTTTTGAGGCTGCAGTCAGGGAGCATGACAAACACTGCCACCTACCTGATTAAGGCCCGTCCAACATCTTCCTCTCTACACCTGCCCCTTCATCCCTGAGGTTGGTACCCCTACCCTCCCTTCCCTCCCCTACCTTGCTCTCCTGAAAAAAAAGCCAAACAAAATTACAAAACCACAAAACCAAAAAAACACTAAAGAAAATAGTTCCATTAGGATCCACCTTTCACAGTTAAAAAATAAAATGGAGAAAAAAAGTCACAGGCACCTGTGCAGCCTGCACATTCTTCAGGCAGCGCATTAGTCCATGAACTTCTAAAAAATTCCAGTGATAGGACAATTGAAATCATTTTAATAGTTTTTTGTTCAAAAAGGGTGGCGTTTGAAAGCGACTTTTTTGGGTGGGCTTTTTTTTGGAAAGGTTTTACAAACTGAACTTACGTGTAACTGAATTTAATTATTTCTTCTCACTTTCAAAAAAACTGTATCAAAGCATTTTGAATGTTTTCCACAAAAATCTGATTACCTACATCAGTTAGATGGACTCCATCTATGCATAAAATATTGTCTCTATCAAATTCAATGTTCTCACTACCAAACAATGTCATGCCAATATCTCGCATAAAAGCACACACACCTTTAATGACGTTGCCCCTTGCTTTTTCCATTTTTGGAGCAAATGCACTCTAGCGCATCCACATCTGTCTCTGGCAATGCACAAATACTTTTTTTTGGGAACTAGGGAACATGTCCTTCAACTTTTCCAATGTCTTCTTCATTGCAAACTGCAATGAAATTCCAGTCACGTTCCCCAAACTGCTCCCTCTACAATGAAGAATAATAATGCCCAGCTGTTTCAATTCAACCATATTTGCAGAAAATGGGAGCAAATCTACGCACGTCATGCCTCGCACTCCATATCAGAAAATGTCCAATTCAGGGAATCCAAGAGTTTTGACTACCCACAATGCTCAACATACACCTTCAACCAATGGACCCAAAAGTCCCACAAAATCCAAACACTCTGCCTGCTGAAAGACATTGCTATGGCCATTTTCAATCCTCTCGCAACTACTACTAAATAAACTCCTCCTAGCCTCTCTTTCTGTACACCACACCCAGGAAACCTGATTGACTGATCCCTGATATACGTGGACACCCACAACTGTCCGCGGTCTCTCCAGTCCCCTTTCAATGCCAAAAGACCCGGATGTGGCATGTGCCATCCGCACACTGAAAGGGGCAGGAGGGGGACATTAAACACAATGTAAGTTATTTCATCTTTAGTGGTGACTCTAAAAATAAAAAATGTTTTGTTTTTTTGGAGGTTTTTTAACAAAGACCTTTTATTCCTTTTTTTTACTTTTATTTACAGTAGTACTATACACTCTATATCTTCCTTTAAAGATTTCTTACAGGAACTTTTTCAGTGCATTCCTAACATTGTAAAGGAAAATTTCATTTCCGACATCTGTGAAATGAACTCCATCTTGACAAAAAAAATCACACCATCAGAACTTATATTGTAATTTTCAAAAGACGACATTCCTGCAGCATGTAAAAAAAAGCAGATACAGCATTATTTACAAGCTGCCTTGATTCTTCAGTGTGTGGACTGAAAAAGTGTGTTGGCCATCTCCATGTTTCCCTGTGATTTATTTCAGAAAAATTATTTTGGCAGCATGTAACAGTTCCATTAGGATTTTAAAGAAATCCTTCTGGGCAGACCTGTAAATAACTGGAGTCACAAACCCCAAACTGTCCCCTCCACAATCCACAATTACAATGGCTGGACATTTAAAGTAAGCCATACTCTCACAGAATAAAACAAGCTTGCTCAGATTAAACCACATACTGCATGCCACAAAACCTCCACTTCTGCCAATCCAATATTTGTAAGGATGCCATGATTTTCAGCATACATACACCTTCAATGACTGAATTGAAGAGTCACCCAGAATCCACACAGTCTGTCTTCTCAAACACATAGCTATAGCCATTTTCAGTGTTCTACCAACTCCTGCAAACAAAACTCCTGCTACCCTCTCTTCCTGTACACTACATCCAGTAAACCTGATTGGCTAATCCCCACAGTCCCCTTTCCATGCCAGGCATCCCCAAAAGACACAGATGTGGCACGTGTCATCCGCAGGCTACCCCAGTGTCTACAAACCCCATAGCGCAGGAGCAGCCCTTCTACCCTTTTCACTACCTCTACATCTAACACTGTCATCTCACGTCAACACTTCAGATTTACAAATCTTCTGTTAAGGAAAGGCATCTACATTGAAAACTACTGTGCAACTGTCCAACAATTCTATTTCCAGATTCAACAAGATATGCATCTAACAAAACATAGTGCAGGTATTCTTATCTTTAAAAAACAAATGTCTTCAACGCTTTCACAAACACACACACACACATATGTATATAGGGTTCCTGCTACTTACCCTGTAATAAGCTTCCCAATAAGCATATTCTCTTTTTTAACCACTCTATCAAATGCATTCATCACCTGCTCACATGAAGCAGCAAACAATTAGAGTGTTCTGTGCTTCAAAGTGTTTCTTTTTGCAAGCATTGTGATGAAAGTAAAACAATGCATATGTGCATGTATAGAAGTACTGTGTCACTGTTTCAAAAAAGGAAAAGCAGATAAAATAGGTCTTCAGACCATTTTAAGTGGCATTAGTGTCTGATAGTTTAATATGTTGGCAGCACATGCATACATCCCAGCATCACCCATTCCAATCTATATGTGCTTATTAAGTCTTTATTTTTTAATTTGCATTCTGTCACTTCTAATTGACTTTGCCCATTATAAAACTTAAACTACAAGTCCCAGAATGCAAAGAAAGCATCAGAACTGAACTTCAAGTTTCAAAACTGTGACATGTGTATCAAATTAAAATAGAAAATGCTGTACTTTTAAAAATATTCTTTTTTGGAAGCATTTTGAAGAAAGTTAAAATATGCATATCTGAATTTATAGCAGTGCTGTGTCACATTTTCATAAAAGAAAGTAAAAGCAGATGAAATAGAGTTGTACAATATTTGTAATTGGCACTCAGTGTGGGCCAGTTTAATATATTGACAGTACATATATATATATATATATATTGTCAATTCTACCTTAGGGTAGCCAAGTCGAGCTGCACTCTCCATAAAGCCATGCTTGCCCAATTTCCACCAAACAGCAAACAAAGGAGGGGGGGGGGAAGTAAAACTCCACACCAACCGCTTTCCGTTTTGTTAATTTTCTTCTTTTATTGATCCACACGGGAAAAAATATTTAAAAATCATGGAAATCCATTTCAAAAAGTAGAAAGTATGACCCCAATGTGGGTCCTCCCAAGTGCAGCACTCGAGGCGTGACGCGTTTCGCGGCCAACTCGCCGCTTTTTCACAACAAACAACCTCTCCACCATACACCACTTTAAAACATGAAGCTAGGAGGAGTAGAGAGGGAAAGGAGGGGGTAGAACGGCAGGCAACATAGAAATCAAAGAAGGCCTCATTTAGTGATCTGCATTACGTGCCTAAACCATGGCAGACATCTTTGCCTAGTAAGTTTGCCTGACAGACATACATTCATGCGAATGAGCATTTTGATTCTAGAGGTAAATTTAAAGTGCGTTGTGCATTAGCAGCTGGGGGGGGGGGTATGAAATATTCACCACCCAAGTTTTTTACTTTATTTCTTCCGATTTTAAAGTGACTAGTGCATAATTAAAAACGTCTATAACTACCTTGCTGGGGTATAAATAAGTATATATATATCCTAACATAACCCATTTCAATTTTCAGCTGCTTATGCAGTCCTACTCTTTTGCCTACAATCTGTGACTTGAACTCCAACTTTCATAATGGAAATCGTGGTACTACAAGTCCCAGAATGCAAACAAAAAATCTAGGAATACATAAACACCTATAGATTATAATGCATCATATTGGCAAGTATGCATATACTCCTAACATATTAAACATCTACCCACCAACTGTCATTTAAAAGTGTATTACAAATCTTTTCCATCAACGTTTCCTCTCTTTTTCAAAACTTTACACAACTTCTATAAATGCACATACACATTTCTTAACTTTCATGAAAATGCTCCTAAAAACAGCAATTTCTAACAGTCCACCAACTTTATTAACTCTTTTCCCCAACACTCCTCCCTTCTTCATGAATGACAACCTTGCTTATTAAAAGTACTTCACCATTACCACATATCCCCACCAACTTTCTTTTACAGTTACAGGAAAGAAGCACATTACTGAAGACAACAACCTAAAAAAGAATACCCTTATCCAACAAAGTAAGGTCATTAATGTACCATGTATATGTATGCAATTACAGCAGCACAGTTCCACTATATATTACCCCAGACTACTTTTTTCAAACCAATATTTCTTCTACTCTAGCGAATTATATTCGACCATTCACACTCTTACTATTTCCAGCTACACTCCACAATTACAACACCCACTTTATTGCTCAAAACAGCACAATCACCCTACAGATTCCATCACACCACCACTCCCTTAGTAACCTAACACGACCACACCTCTGCAGACTTACTCTCACAACCTTCCCAACCACACCTAATATACCACCTCACAATCAAACAGCACTCTATGCATCTCTACAATAACACCCACAAACCCATGCACCATACATGCATATACATTGCACAACATTCCAACGAAAAGGTTCTCTTTTCCCGACAGTCCCAACAAAATGCCTACTAAAAAACAACTCTAGAAAATAAAGAACAAATAGAGAATTTAAGAATAAAACTGCAACATATAGTCATCCACCTCTGAAATTGTGTATAGAAAACATTAAAACAAGAGCTAGTAACTTCACTCAACAAAACTAAACCAGCCATGACTAAAAAAGGTAAGGCCACTCTTCCAAAAAATCGAAGTAAAACATGATGTACAAAGAAACACCTACTAATGAACCAAACCATCTATCTAACAGTAAGGTACAAAAAATGTATGTTACAGAAAATGTTACTCCATAGAGTTCTTACCTATCTTATAAAAACAGCTGAAAAGTCGTGATATACCCTTAAAAACTACCACAGGCGACTCATCCTGCAAGCTCTAATGGACAGTGCTTTTCTACTAAAGAGAAAAATGTTTGTATTGATTTCAAACAGAATGAAACTACTAACTAAATTAATCAATAAATTACAAAAACTACTTCTAAATATGCAGTGTCAAACCTTTTCAACTTCAAACTTTTCACAAACTTGTGTAATGGTGAATGGATTCACACAAGCAGCACAGAACCATATTTCAATAAAGAAGCTTATAAACAAGAACAACAAAAAACAATTGCCATAGATAATACAGGTTGAGTGTATGAAATGGTGGAACACACCATTATGGCAAAAGAAACCCTTATAGAAATAAATTCTCCAACAAACTTTGAACCAAATGTTCCTTTCACTCAAAACACCCGTCCAGTGTACAAATGAATGGACATGCAGCTCAATGTTTACTGTACGCCAATAATCCTTTAAATCTTTACCACAATTCCTCAATCACTATGTGAAACTAAAAGACAAAAGTAGAATGAAACTTTACAAACCATAGGCTCCTGTCCTTTGTGCAGGCACTCTGGTCTGCAAGGACATTCGTTAGCCTGCATTTTAGTGACTGCTTGCATCAAAATGTTAGCAACACACTATACTACTATACGTAATCTTGTACTATACTATGCAAAAAGTCCTGCTGTAGAAATTAAAAATGCAAATAAGATTATTCTGCATGGAAAAGCCAAAGAACTGCTTCAAGAAATAGAGCATATCCAACGTAAATACTTTGGAACTGATGTTGACTTAGAAAATTCTGTACCTTCAGAAAACATTACCGAAAACCTCATAAACAAAAACGTCCTAATAAAGACATACACAAAAGAAATAGCTAAGTTTCAAAACACATCTGCTGAAATACCAGACCAAATATGTGTCTGTTTATGCAGAACGTTTTATAAAAAAACACGTAAATAGTATTTATAACCTACAAAATAGAAGACAATGAAGAATCCCAATGGTGCCAATTAGCTTCATATCTAACAGCAGAAACTAAATACAAAATAACAGACCCCTTAAGAGTATGCACATACTAAAACACAAACCTTGACAATGACCAAATGCCATTGCATGCTATGACATATAACTTCAAAATATTCATACTTTCGAAAGCTCTCCAACAACTTGATTTGTATGAGAGCATTATAATTCAAACAGTGCACACATTTTAAGCTATAATAGCCTTCAAACAAAATCAGCCAAATAACCTCCACCCAAGTTACAAAAGGGCATCCGTGGCAAAGTAGTCTACTTGCCATTAGAGCTGAAAGAAAATGTACAAACTCTAGGAGTCCAATGACCAATAAATCAATCTTTGATTGTACTAGTTAATGGTGCGCCAACAAAAGACAAAAAAATCAGCAGCAACTAGTTCACTTAAACTAACTTAGACAAGCCCTACAATATCTAAAAGAAAACAATGAATGCTACAAAGATATAAACATAGAGGAAAACTTAAGAGAAACCACCCAAATTATTCAAAACTCACCAGCAACCGGTCAATTTGTAGATCCTGTTAGTGCAGCCAACATTTTAGACCATTATGCAATTCACCCACTACACTCCAAAGACACCATTAATGATGCATTAGAAACTTATCAAATGCATGAAGCCAAAGTATTCCCAATTAGCATATGGGAAAAAGTGTAGAAGAACCTTCTTTTCCTCTACTCTTTCCTACATGAAAAGGAGGAAGATTTGATGAAAGGTCCACGCAAATCAGTGCATCAGAATATTGTTCTTTGAAAATGTATTCTGAAGACCCCAGATTCAGACAAGATGTTGAATACATTTTCCACCTCCACTTTGATTGTGAACTAGCAACTCTATGTTATGGAGTTGCACACACATTAAAAACAGGCTCTAACTTTTTAAACATATCTGCTACCCAGCTTCTTCAAAAATAAAAGACAAAGATGAATACTTGCAGTCAAGTATCACAAATCTCTTGGCAAACATGCGTGATACAAAAGAATACTGGTTCTGACATCACGCTGATGTGCATTGTATGCTAAGGAACCAGAGCCCACCCACATGGTTTGTTACTTTAAGTTGTGCAGAGTACGCATGGGATGACTTGCACAACTTCTTATGGACTGCAACCAAAATAAAGCTGGAATAAATATAGAAACACCAGACTAACTCTGTTCTCTTGATGCTGTCAATGTATCAAGGTACTTTCACCATCACTTCATTGCCATGCTGCACTTTATCTGAAATAAAACTACTGCCCTGCTCAGAAAAATGCAACACTTCTTTTGAAGAAAAGAATATCAATCCAGAGGAGCACCACACATAAACATGCTTTTGTGGATAAAAGATGCGCCTAAATTTGGCCATTTCAGTGACCCCACAGTTTTTTTACAGTTTGTTGAAAAATACATTACCTGTGACATCCCTTCAGAAACCACAAATAGTGACCAATACACACAAGTCTTACACTTCCAAAAACATGAGATTCGCAAATACTGTCGACGTAGATATAAAAACAAAGGCAAACACTATACCAAATATCGCATTGGCTTCCCTAGACCAGTTTGCAAAAAAGGACAAGTAAATAGCTTATTGTCTTCTGTTAGACACAGCCTAAAAAGGAAAACCCCCTAAAAATACATACAACATTAAAAGGGGATGTAGCATCCAAGAACATGAATGATTACAATGCAATCATTGCCCTCTTGTGGAATGCAAACCTAGACATAAAATGCATTGCAGACACTTCCACTGCAGTTGCAAGATATGTCACCAAAGCTGAGAAAATAGAGCTAAAAGACCTCTGGGATGACATATCATCTGACAAAACACTATAAAAAAAATTGTACAGCTTTGGTATAAAAATGCTCTCCCATAGAGAATGCAGGTGCTATGAAGCATGCAGACCGTTTAACAGGTACAGCCTTACATAGCAAATCTGAATACATTGGGCCTCATTACAAGGCTGGCGGTAGCCGCACCTGTAGTACAGGCACGGCTGCCACTGGTATCCATTTTATTTCCGCACCTGCGAATGGGCCATTACCGGGTCATGCCGAGTTTGGCGGACCCGGTAATTGCCCATTCACAGGTGACGGTAATAAGGGACTCCCCATCCCCATTCAGTCCCATAGGGATTAATGGGAATGGGGAAGGTGTTAGCACTGGTACCATTAATAACGGTACCAGTGGTACAGTCCTGTTCTGCTTGCAGGTGCCTGTACGGCAACCAGGTCAGACCTGGTGGCTGCAAAGGCACCCCAAAGCAGAACTTGTAGTATGGTGGTACAGTAGCAACTGTGCTGGTAGTGCTACCGCCACTGTTGTTGCCTTACCACCATACTTGTAATGAGGCCCCATGTGTCAATATAAACCACCTGAGGAACACTTGTCAGTGCTCGAATCACAGCTAAATAATGAGCAACTCACCATTTATCTAGAAGTCACTCAAGAAAATGAACATGGTTTTAAACATGAAACACAAACTTGTAGCTGTAAAAATGATAAACCTCTGGTACTGTATGTAAGTGGTGAATCTGGTTCTGGTAAAATTAAAATAATCAGCAAATGTCTACAAAACCTAACAAACAACAACCTTTCGGCTGTAGTAACAGCCCCCACAGGTTTATGTGTCTACAACATAGGAGGTGTAACTTTACACTGACTACTGCTCCTCCCCATAGAACACCAAAACAAATTAGAATACTACAAATTATCAGCAAAAGCTGCTACTGAAATACGCAGAATTCAAAAACAAATTAAAGTGTTCCTGATAGATGAAGTAAGCATGGTTTCCAACCTCATGTTGGCTGTAATTTATCTCAGAATGCAAGAAGTCCTAAAAATCAACTATCGAGGAGGGAAACATGTTATTGTTTTCGGAGACCTCCTACAGTTAACACCAGTGAAAGGTCAACCTATTTTCAAAGCATTAGTGACAAAACAATGCTGCAATAACCTCTGAAACTTTGGAAATGTAAATCTCTAGCAATGTTTCCACTACAAAGAATTAACTCAGAACCTGCGTCAGTCTACAGACCTGACCTGTGCTGACATTTAAAAAAGCATTAGAATGGGTCTGCTTACTAAAAATGCAAAATCCATCTTAAATAGTAGACTAATCCATGAGCTATATAAAAACAAAACACATCTGCTCGTGATGTCTTGGAACAATTAACTCAACAAAATCTAAAATACATATCCTTAATGCCAACCCTTGCAAACTGTAGTCAATTCAACAAGACAATGTTGAAAAAAGAAATGCATCCCATACTGCATATCAGCTCCACAGACAAATTAGACCCCCCATATATCTTTGTCCCCCCTTAATGAAACCTCACCAAACATTGCAGAATCAATCTGACAAGGCCATATACTTTTTTTGCAAAGTTTCATGAGGATTCAACCGGGGCTGGGGTGCCCAAAGTTATAAGCCACCCGAAAGGTGCTCTTCCTATGGGTTGGAAAACTTAACTATAACTACAGGGCCGCTACCGCAGGCCCTGTAATACATATCCTAAATGCATACCCTGCACTGCAGCAGTCAAATGGGCATCTTTGTCCTCTGGACCTGCTCAGTACCATGGTAGAGCAGGCACTGCAAATCACAATACTGGTGCAGAAGGACACAATTACACACTATGCTTTTGGCATGGAACTTATAAATGGGGAATCTTCTCAGCAGATTTCCCTTTCAGAGATGAAATTACCTGCATCATTGCATTATTTCATACATTTCCAAAAATGGCAGGGCGTTCACACAATTGTCAAATGGCAGTTCATCACCGTCACTGATAAGCCCAAACTATTGCATAGAGTACTGATGATGGCATGTGAGGAGGGATATACAGCTTGTGCGTGTTGTTTGGTTATTTATCCATCCATTGACTGTCCATGTCATGCAAATCTCGATGCTCCTCCCCGCCCAAAACCCATCCTCCCAGGATCTCTATGAGCTAGCTCCATCAAGCAGTAACATCAAAGTTTCATCAGGAAATGTTGTTTCTAAGCAATTTGCTGACAGTTAATGGCTTAACTGCCTCTGCAACTGCCCTACTGGTGTAATAAAAATGTTTTAACCATTCCTTCAGTCACTTTATTTATATCTGTTTCCTGTGCGGAAGCCTTGTTAAAAACAAGCATTGACCAAGCCAACATTGTTTCCCTACTAGACTAAACTATAGGAGTACTGCAGTCTTTTATCTTGTAGTTGGACAAAACAAATGAATTAGACTAAGTAGATTCTTCAATTTCAGAAATATGCAATCATCTGACAGATTTAATGGGTAAAATCAGTTTCATATTGCGCTTGCTACCAGAGGTTGATTGTGTGCAATGAAAACACATTTCTATTAAAGTATGTGTTAAAGATAAACTGGTTTATGGAAGTTTAAAGAAAACAACAGTACAACTGCACATATGTTTTATAGGATAATGGCACACAAACTCAGTAGCACTTCCTAAATCATGTATTTTTTTATTTTTTATTTTTTTTTGCATTTGTTTTACAATTTTTACAAAAGCTTTCTGTTGGCTAGTGTTTTTCGGACGTTTCTATTGTGAGTCATGTATTTAATAAGTGTGGTGCCAGTATTCAAAATATGTGTTTCTATGTCCAAGGGAACACTGCCAGGATAGAGCTGGACCCCCGGCTATCCAAATGTTCCCCACAATTCTTGTAATCTTGGAAACACATGCCATCCTTTCAACATCAAGCTCGAAACACAAACAGCTGTTTAGAAAGCATGCAGTGCAGCAGTGCTTTAAACATATGTTTCAACTGCATTTAGCTATCACAAAAACATGAGCTTCCAGAACAAAGTTTAGTTCTCGATTTCTGGCAAGTTAGAAAGGTCTGGCTTGTGGGCTACCCTGCATGACTTTATGGTGTGCTCATTGCCAAAGGTATACAGAGACAAATAAAATCAGCTGCAAAACATCTTCCAGCTCATTTTTGAGTCTCCCGTAATTTGACGGCGGTGACACGTTACGTGTATCTTGACGTACACGGGTCCCTGCTGCAAATGTTTCATCGTTTGCCCGATGGAGTGCAAAAGGGCGGGACAAAATGCAGCGTACAATCGTGCAAATTGAGTAGGCGCTGCCTGCTATATACGCATGCCAGGCAGCGATTACAATGGAATCCTATGGAGCCTGCCTGCTTTTTGCTGGTACAAAAGGCCGGCAGGTTCCAGGGGAATCCCCAGAATGTGGGCCACCGGCATGAAATCCATGCCAGCTCAAATGCTGGAGTATTTTTATGGTGGGGAGGAATGGAGCAACGGAAGCATAAGTTGCGCTCCGCCCCTCATCTCCACTATCCAAATACTGGAAAATGAGGCGTGACGTATGAAACATACATAAAAGCCTTATGCAAGGCTTTTGCTCATTTTTCTTGCGCTATGCTGAGCTCAAAATGTGCTCCCATGACTCGAGTTGACATGTATGCTATCCATGTAAAGTAGCACTTAATACATGTTCAGTAAAAAAACTAAAATGCCTCTTTTGCTGTGGAATTGCGTCTGCTTATGTGCCAGCCAGCTGTCGAAGGGAATGACAACGGGAAATAAAGCCCATATTGTGTTTGGTGGTGTGGTAAAAAAGTGTCTGTAATTCCTTTATTGGCACTTTTTGGACAGAAATGGAATAACAATCACTTTTACTGCACTACAGAACACCGGGGTTAGCCTTGTAGTGGTGGGTTTACCAAGAGCAAGAGGCTGAAGGTAAATCCTGCTTCAAGGCCAAACAAACAGCTGACTTACCACAGGGGAATTACCTACGCTCCCACCACTCCTAATATCCTGCAGTACATGCTCAGGGTTGAGTGGCAGTAAAACATGCAGGAACTCATACAATTACCTCTCACCGCTACCAAGCATTGGCAAAGCCAACAGTTTTGGCTTTTCTGCCCATAAAAGAACTACCTGGTGGTAAAAGCTGGCAAGTGGTGCGAGCGCCTGGGCATGTTATTGCAGTCAATGCCTGTACAAAAAACAAAAATGTTGGCTTTGACAATGTGTGTGGCTATTGTTTTAGGACTAGTTGCAGCTTTACTATGGGGTCTCACTCTTTCTCTCTCTCTCTCTCTCTCTCTATCACCCTCTGTCTCTGCCTGTTTTTGTGTGTGTGTGTGTGTATGTCTCTCGCTTTCTCAAAGACACACACACTCGTTCTCTCTATCACTCTCTCTCTTTCTCACATACACATACTCTCTCTCTCTCTTTTCTCTTTCTCTCTCTGTCTCAAACACACATGCTCTCTCTATCTCTCTCTCTGTACCGATTTCTTCTTCTTCTTTCTAACTATCTGTGAGACTCTCCACTCCCATGCCCCACCCTCTCCATCTGGTATGCAGTAATAAAATTGTGGCAAAAAAATTGTCTGCACAAAAAACGTGGACAAAATGCTGTGATTTGACCGTATAAGGTGTACCCCATTATACCATTTAAGGGGAGCGGAGGTTGCAGGGGTGTCCCCCGCTCCCCTAAAGGTATAGTGGGTCTGGGGATTGCGGGGGTGTCCCCCGCATCCATTACATGGATTACGGTGGCAAAACAACAGCCTTTTTGCCGTGATTTTTTGTGTAAACATCATTTTTTGCCACTATTTTAACACATGGAACCCTCCATCTAACTTTGCCTGGTCCTAACTCCCTGCTCATCCCACTGTTTCTTCTCATTCCTTCTTCTCCCCCCTTGCCTGGATCCTCTTGCTATCCTCGGCAGATGTACCCCTTGCACTCTCTTGCCACATCTTCATTTCTCTATGACTCACTTTTTTCCTCGGACTCCTACTCACATCTTTTCCTCGTGCATGTCCTCACCATTGTCCCAATTATAAATCATGCCCTGCTTTTCAATTTCATTCAGTGAGTCCTTTCCCTCTTGCAATCCTTCTTTTTCACCTCTTTGATATGTTTATTTTGCTCTCTCTCGCCTCTGTTGTGTATTCTCTCCATGATCCTCTTTCCTTGTCTCCTCGTCAGTCTTTTCTCCTTTTCCTCATCTTTTGACTCACCCTTTGTGTTATCCTTTCCTATGCGCCCTTCCTCGCTCACCCTTTCTCTGTTTCTCTCTGTGCCCTATGTTTCTTTCCCCAAACAAAAAACGCTTTGTATACCGATTTTCCATACTCCCAATCACACACACGCTTGCTCCATCTCTCCCCAATTTAGTTTGACAGAAAAACACAAGTGGTGTAATTACAGCGAGTCGTTCCTTTGTAATTGCTGGTTAAATTTGCTGGAATGAGTTTGATTTCGATAATCAAAAGTAACCTGTTAACAAATTAACATATGTGCTTTTTCCCATGGCTCACTACCTCAGTGACTTTTTTCCCTCCATTGTGTGAGTCCATCTCGTTCGTCATTAGCTGCAACTAAACTGTGAGTGGACCGCTTTCATATTCTGGTGCGAGGGAAAGAGGACAGGAAATAAATTATGGCTCTAGCTTCTTCATTCATCTGCTCTCTAAAACCCTTCACACCCATCACATCTGCAATCAAATGCCACTACACATGGAAGGGAGTTACAAAAGTATATTAGGGCGAGTGGTGACTGGTGGAATAATGTAGGTTGTGAGGAGAGATGCTGACATGGAAAATGTAGTGCAAGACATTGAGAAAGCAATGGAGGGCGTGGGTTAATGTCAGAGAGAAGAAAGGCAGAGAAGAACAGAAGATGCAGTGGGGCAGATGTTGAAAGATGGGGAGGGGTTAACGCAGAGCCAATCATAATCTGGGTGCTGCCATGGGTTAGATGAGAATCGGTTAGCTGTGCCCCCATCTTCTGAAGCAGACTCGCCTGTTTCTGAGACTGTCCTTAAAGAAAGTATGCTTCGCGACAAGCAGCCCAGGGAGACATCTGAGATCTCTTCGGAGGTAAGGTCCATAGAGATAGAATGATCTACACTTTCTGTTAGACATTCGTCTATTATAATAAAGTTGGATTCATTAGGGAGCGTTGACCGCTCGGTGTCTTCCGGCTCAGATGAATCAATCAATATTGATAGTTCAAGTAGGTCTTCTAATTGTGGATTACCCGCAGTTTGCTGTATAGGTACAACTTTCTTGGGAATAGTCTGAGAGATAGTTGAGTTTACCTTACTAGCCTTTGGAGTATTCTTTGTGAATTTGTGAATCTTTAGGTAGGTAGATGTTGAAGACTGCGGCGGAAGCATTATATTATGCAAAAAAGCCCTCAAACCTGTTTGTTTGGCAGGCTTTTCCCCCCTTTTGTTTTGTCTCTTGGGTATTCCTGTCTCAATTCTTTTTTGAGAAAATATTTGGAACGCATCTGCTGGTTTTCTCACCAAGTCGGAGGATGTCTTTAACTGGAGTCGTGTTTGAATAGATGCAGTACAAGGTACAGCTTCTACAGTATTCTTTTGTGTGTCCTCTAGTGGCCTTTTTTCCCTCGAATCCATAATGGGAAATGTTAGAAAGTAGTTTTTTTCAATTGAGGGAGTAGGTTGAGGATACGTGATCCGTTGTGTCTTTGGGAGCACTTTCAACCATGAAATCATATCTGCTGTCAGTTGTTGTTTCTCAGCTCGTTCCCCTCTCGCAATCTCGAATAATCTTGCTTGCCATTGTCAGGATTGCTCAGCTTCCATATCTAACCGCTTTCTATGGTGGTAATAAAGTTCTCTATGTGAATCTGCTTAGTCTGTATCATCGCCGGGAGTGTCGCTTGATCCTTTATATTTTCATTGTTTGTTTCATGCAATTTCATGAACGGAATAATCGAATAAGAAATTATTGCTGTGAGCATGTTTTGGAGGTCCATCATCGTTGTTGGAATCCTCTGTTGATGGTAAGTATCATGCTCTTCATTCATACAGTGGTTTCCTTCTAGATCGTCCTCATCTCTGATACAGGCTGATTCTCGCTCAACTTTAAACTTTTCTGTTCTGCCTAACAGTGAGATTCTTTGATTTTGAACAAAAACTGGTTAGTAGGCATCTTTTGATTTTTTCCATTCAATAATTCTAATTTATCCTTGCTTAGCTGGATATCTTGCAGTTTGGTAAATCTGGTTGCAGGGGTCGAGGAGCATATTGGCTATGCTTGTCTTGTATTTAAAATACTGACCAAAAGGTCCTTTCTTTTATCGAGATTGGACATCAAGAATTCAATCTCAGTACTGTCTAGAGACAGGCAAGCTGCTTTGGTGGTTTTACTGGATGTTGGGAACCAGGCGCCTTGTTCACCAGCTTTTTGTGTAGCATGGAGTTGTAGCCATTTGAGTTTCACTAACTTTGCTTTTGCTTTTTTTAGAGATGTCAGGCGTCTCTGAATGTACAGTCATTTCCTGCCCATCAGAATCTATTGTTTGGTGACCACAAATTGTAAGTGACACAAGTTTGTCAGATATTGCCTTTTCTGTTTGTAAAATTTGCTGCGATTCCTCGGTGGGGCACATCCGTGAAGACAAGTTCCGCAATTCATGAGGTTCTTTTGCTCTTGTTGGTGAAGAGGCGCCTTGCAAGGATTGCAAGTTACTTGTCTGTTTGTTAAGATGCTCACTGGGCATTTGAATGGAGGTTTTACGTTGAAGTAAATGGGGGTTATCCTTGGGCTCCTGTTGAGAATACAGACTTATCTCAGTGTCTATCATCTGGGTAGTGGGTTTGAGTAGGATCGATGCTACCTTCACGAGGAAGAAGATCATCTACAATCTTCTTAGAGGGTAACTTTAATGTTTCAGAGCACTGGTTTACTTTGATGTTTAAGTCTGTTTCTTTGACGATGTTATTGGCTCTTGGATTGGTTATGCCACTCATCTCATGATCAGCGCGTTGGGCAGAAGGAGCAGCTTTTCTGGCATTCGAGACAGAACTTGAAGGGATATCCGTAGATTTTAATTAGCTTTGAGGGTGGCTTAGTAAATACGGCAATAAAAAAGGTTCTGTTGTTGACAACTTAGTGGGAGGAGTTTTCACGTTCTGATCATTTCTTATGAGGGCATTCTTCTTTGTATCCTGCTAGAATAATGCTTGTTCGATTGTGGGCTGTGTAGGCTCAAGTTGGATATAGCTGCTTAAGCCCACTTTGGCACGCTGTCTTGTTCGCGGCCCCGAGATAGAGACCGCCTTCAACCAGCACCACTCCACAAGATTCTGTGTCTCGACTCTGCAAACAGTTTAGAAGAGGCTGGTTGGAGGTTCATTTTACTGTACCCTAATGTGACCCTCAAATATGGAAATAGCTCTATATAGCCTATTAGACTGACCTCGAAACAATAAATGGCATGAATAAATTGGTCGATACTGAGCGAAGGGTTTTATAACTGTGCATAGTCTGTGAGATAAAAGTCAGTAAATCCAGTTACCACACATGTCAACAAGACTTTTACTAGTTCGTTGCATGTTAAATAGACACCTAGATTAGAAATATTCGGCAAGGTGCCAAATCGACCCCTACTAAGTCACTGAGATGAAAAGAGGGGGCTCAGGCACATATGGGAGCAAATGGAGAAGATAGGAATAAACACTGTGATAAATCAAACTATCAGCAACATATCCTTCATACTTTCAATTTCAGCATGCACTTTCCACTCTGGTGAGATCCTGTTTGCCACCGAGGAAGATCCACTTTCATACATGCGTGTGAATCATGAGTGATCAACTGTACAGTTAATCCTGCGGGTGGCAGCTTACTTTCAAGATTTTAGTTAGCAGCAAATTGATTCAGACGGTGGTGCACATAACACCTCTCCTTCTGCCATACTTTGTATTCCATATTAGAGCCACTGAAAATGATTCTTGTGCTGTTTTCTAATGTACAACCAGGGGCGGAGGAGACACATAAAATCTGGGGGGGGGGGCAGGGGACATCTTGGGGACTTTATTTATTTATAGTGTTTTAGTCAGCAGTCGAAGGGGCGGGAGCGGTCGGGAGCGGTGCTCCTATACTTTTTAAGTTTCATCGTTCCTATACTTTTATTTTAAAAAGAAACCGTTCTGGAATGGTTTAGTTTTAAAATAAAAGTGTAGGAAGAAGTTGAATCTTGCACTTCAGTGCACTGCACTGCACATTCCCATAAATAGCAGGTGTGTTTGTTTCGGGTTTGGATTGTGTGTGGGAGGAGGGCCAGGGATGGGGTTTGTGGGGAGCAGGGCTGGCCAGCAGAGAACATAGCTCCACTACTTCTTTTCGCACACTTTGACCACTGGTTTTAGTCAAAGAACTCGACTTTTCACAAAATTAGAATTAAAATAGCAGTATGTCTAAAATTACAAATATCACTGTATAAAACAAGAGAAAAGAAGAAAAGAAAACAGAAGAAAATTAAAGGATGCAGCAGCAAAGAACATGGACCTCATTACATGGAATGCGGTAAGGGTTTACCGTTACCGGGAAGGGTACCGGTACCGGTAAACCCTTACCGCCTTACTACGAGGTCCCTTTGCGGGACCCGACCTCAGCGGCTGGTTTTACCAGCCGTTAAGGAACGGAGCCGCAAAGGGACCTTGGAGGCAATTACGGTACCGTAAATTAACGGTACTGTAATTGCCGCCTTTCCCATTCCCATTGAGCCCTATGGGAATGGGAATGGGGAAGTGCCATGATGAATAGGGAATTACCGCCCCCACACACTTTGGGATGTGGCGGTAATTCTGCCATTTACCATGGCGGACTCGCTACGGTACCGGCAGCAACCATGGCGCTAATAGCGCCATGGTTACCGCCTACCGTGTAATGAGGCCCCATGTCTTTGTATGTTGCATTTCTGGATTTTTCATCTGACTATGAGCTCATGGTAAGAGAGAGGAAATAACAATTACTTCCAGTGGGCCACAGCTAGGATGCCAGCTCGTTAAGAGGCAGATCACCTGTAAGTGAACTCCTGCCAAATAAAATAAAGGAGTTGCAGCCTTTTCTACCAACTGCAAGTTGCTACTTTTTTGTGTGGGGCAAGGAGACGTGTGTGTCTCTTGGAATGGAAGGATGGGGGTTTCACAGAAAGAGGGAATCTTGTTGTACCTCTGAGTAAGCCCTATTATGGGACTAGAGGGACCAGGTGTGTGATGTTGCTGCTTTGACTGTCCTCTGGGGTGGGGTAAAGCAAACAAGGAGGATGAGCGATCGCAAGCCCACCCCCTTATTAGCACTCCCCAGGTCCGCGGCCAGATGTGTCGGACCCGGGGGATGCCTAGTAGGTGGGGTGTATGTGGACCCAGAGGGGTGGCCAAAGGGACAGCCCGCTATGTGGGCTGCCCCTCTAGCACCCCTGTGAGGGCCGGTCCAGCCTCTCACGATGAGTCTGGTCCCTCTTATTCCATCTCATGCTGGCTTCAGAGCCTAGCCTTTCTTTGCCTTTGTTATTCTGAATGCAGAGCTGGACTCTGTTCCTTTCTTGCTGCAAAGCCTAATCTATTTGATTCTCTCATATGTTACTAGGACGGCAGAGCATGGGTCCTCTGCCCTGTTACATTATTCAAGAGTGCCTCTCCCTTGTCTCACTGCTTGCTTGCTTAATACATACCTCCTTGCTTGAACACTCAACATATTCTCCCTAGCACTGCAATGGCAGCTGCAGTTTGTCTTAACTTCTATTTGTTCCGTGTCTTGAATTGGCCTCTTATTTCCGCTTTTCTGTCTGCAGGGGAAAGGCATTTGCCAGTCAATGCCATGATGGTTCTACCTGGCCATAAGAGGGCAACAGCTAGATAATATTGGAAGAACATGGGCATATTATGCCGGAGGCTGGCAACTGCCTTCCCAATGCCTACACAAGAGTCACAACTCTTGCCTTTGTTTCTAACAGTATTTCAGTGGATGAAGAAATGCAAGAACACACATATTGCTTATAAATGAAGGGGATGATGTCACGCTTGGTTAAGACATTTTGATCACGCCAGGAGCTCATTTCCAGCTGCAATTAAGCGATTACCTTTTAGACTTCTGGCTTTAAATAATGTTAGTATCACCTGGAGAGCACAGAGGTTGCTCAACAGGGTTCCTGGAGCACGAGGGGTACCATACTGGTGGGCATGGATGATTGGAGGGCATTCTTACCCTGGTTTGGAGCCTGGCCCCTACAACCATGATGGGGAGAGGGGCCCATTACTTTTGGTTGCACGTACCCTTTGAGGGTGGGCAGACCTTGCCTCCTGCTTTAGCCAACTAACAGATCTGCTTTGCAACTTTATCACACATACCTGTCAGGTGGCATGTAACTCAATGCTACTAATGTTATCAGCCTCAGAAGTCTGGAATCCTTTGCCACATCAACTAGGGTACAGGCTTGCCACCTTAGACTTACCCATGTCTGAGTCGGCATCTGTCGCCCTGTGGGGAAGACACATACAGAAAGAGCAGGGCACAGTGCCCTTGTGGGTTTTTCACACTTCTTCCTCGGGGTGGGCACAATTCACTCCGCAGAGAAAGTGGCACGTGCTGGGAAACATTCTCCCACTTTGACAATGTCACCCAAAGAGTGAAATTGGCCATTTGAAATACCTCTGTCGACTTATTATTGCACAATCCACACTGATGGGCTTAAGCACCTGCTTAACGCGAGATGGCAATTAAGGGCATTTGCCAACGCACTCAAGAAGCACAGGACACCCTCTTACCGCGACATGCTATGCTCACTCATTCTGATCACGAATTGCCATTTATCTGAGGTCATGTTAAATGTATTTATTTATTACATGTGTAGCATCACGCAAAACCCCCAAGCATCAAGGCGTAAAGTAAACTGCATGCAGTGGACCACTTCCATTGGCTCACGTTTTTACTTTTCTGCCACAAAATGGAAGATTTTAACGTAAAAAACAGGTGAAATCACATTGCTTTTCCACTTTGGAAGAGTGTAAATACCTTGCTCAATTAGCGATTGCTGGCGGAATTGACAATGGCTTCCTCTGGACTTTGCCTGCTTTTACGAGGTTTAATTTCCAAGCAGATCCCAGAGTCATCCCTTTCCTTATTTCCAGCATGAGAATCCATGCTGGCAGTAAGGCCGCATTTGTCTGGTGGAGCGGGAAATACAGGGGGTCCTGGTGTGTCCACTCGGCACCCGAACTCCACCCAGAAAATGCACAAAAACCTGTCCAATTAGAAAAAGCAACAGTAATAGTGTTTTCCACCACTTTATCTGAACCAATTGACCTGGAAAATGCTGTGTTGCATTGGAAGCTGAATGCATTCACTCTGCCTATAATCCCACCCGAAGATTAAGCCAGGTGCTGAACACAGGTGTTATACATTCCTGTGCACAATCTGCATTTGGAGCATTAACTAACTGAGCTACCTTACAAATGATATCTCCTCTGGAGCTTTACCGTCTTAACCCCTTAACTGCCATGGGTATTCCCCCCCCCCTCCAGTGCCAAGGCCTTTTTTGGTGATTTCGGTTTGTCGCCATTCAATCCCTTGTAACTTCTTTGTTACATGAGATATCTCGGCCAAAGTTGGCCCCTTTTTCCCACATGGAGGCAGTCGTAACGCCACCCAGGAATCCAAGTTTTCTGTAGGGGGTGAGAGAAAATAACCAAAAAGGAGAACATTTGGGTTCTTTTCAGAAAATGCCAATAAAATGTTGTACAAAGAACCCTGTGGTGTTTTCCTTGTTAGAGTTAGGAACAAATGGTTTGCTGTGCTGGATTCGCCATTTTCCAGGCTTTGAAGAACAGACTGAGTGGAAACCAAAATAACATATTTTGATATGCTAATCAGCCGTTTTGTGAGAGGTAGGCGATTTTTGCGTTTTTTGTCCAATAGGACACGCGTGGACGGAATGGAAGAAAAGGGTAGGAAAGCTGATTGGGAAGCCAGAAAGGCATACATTTCTGAAAAGTAGACAATATTCCAAGTTCAGCAAGGGGTGATTTATGAAGGTCAGGCAACAACTATGTAGGGAAAGATTCCATAGTTTGGGAAAATTACAGAAAGAAAAACACAATTTCTGCACATTTCACTCTGGTCACCCACCGAAACACGCAGCCAACAACACATGACCTACCTTCCCGCATTCCCACAGGTGTCCCGATGAAAACGGTAAGCACATGTGTGGGTGCACCTACCTGGGTGCAAAGGGAAAAGCCTAAAACACTGGTAACCCCAAGTCTTTTCGCACAGCAGATTTTCAGGAATTTTGCTCATGTGGACAACCTACAAATTTGGGCCTATGGTGTCGGAGCCACGAAGGAAAACAGGGAACCCCATGCATTTCCAATAAGAAGACACCCGTGGGAATCCACAGAGGTCTGACTTGCGCGAATGGCCCCATAATTTATGACCCACAATCCCTGACAAAGTCTGAAATTTGGTGGAAAAAACACAATTTTCACTTTGTCTGGAATTGTGGGTAATACATTCTGGGGTGAATCGCGCAAGTCAGACCTCTCTGGATTCCCACGGGTGTCTTCTTTTCAGAAATGCATGGAGTACCTTGTTTTCCTTCGTGGCTTCGACACCCTAGCCCCAAATCTGTAGGTTGTCTCCCCAAACCCTTTGGGGGTTACCAGTGGTTTAAGCCTTTTCCCTTTGCGCCCAGGTAGGTGCACCCACACATGTGAGGTACCGTTTATGTCGGTACACCTGTGGCAACGCGGGAAGGTAGGACATGTGGTGTTGGTGGTGTGTTTCGGTGGGTGGCAAGAGGGAAATGTCTGGAAATTGTAGTTTTTTTACCAAATTTCAGACTTTGCCGGGGATTGTAGGTAATACATTCTGGGGCGATTCACGCAAGTCAGACCTCTGTGGATCCCCACGGGTGTCCTCTTTTTGGAATTGCATGGGGTTCACTGTTTTCCCTGGTGGCTTCGACACGCTAGGCCCAAATCTGTATGTTGTCCACATGAGCAAAATCTGCTCTGCCGAAAGGCTTGGGGTTACCAGTGGGTTAGCCTTTTCCCTTTGCGCCCAGGTAGGTGTTCAGACAAAAAACGGTACCTCACATGTGTGGATGCACCCACCTCGGAGAAAAGGGAAAAGGCCTACCCACTGATAACCCCAAGACTTTCGGCAAAGCAGATTTTGCTTATGTGGACAACCTACAGATTTGGGCCTAGGGTGTCGAAGCCACCCTTTCAAACACAACAAATCCTGGTGGTCTAGTGGGCCCCCCACTCCCACCCAAAACAAGTTATAATATATATATATTTGTTTTGCCCTTCCCTAGGGGCAGATGGGCACATATGTGTGACCATCAGCCCCCAGAGGGGTGTCAAAACGTACTGCCCCAGGCTTGGGGTTGCAAGGTGGCCCTGCAAATATTTGCAGTGGCCTCTCCCCTCACCCCAAATGGATGGGAGCATCTCATGTACCCCTTCCTAGGGGCAGAAATCTGTCACCAGGGAGGGCTACATAAGGTGCCCCCGTCCACTTAGGGTGGGAGGGAGAGCCACCCCCCTTTCAAACACAACAAATCCTGGTGGTCTAGTGGGCCCCCACCCACCCCCACCCAAAACAAGTTATAATATATATATTTGTGTTGTGCCCTTCCCTAGGGGCAGATGGGCACATGTGTGTGACCATCTGCCCCCAGAGGGGTGGCAAAACATACTGCCCCAGGCTTGGGGTTGCAAGGTGGCTCTGCAAATATTTGCAGTGGCCTCTCCCCTCACCCCAAATGGATGGGAGCATCTCATGTACCCCTTCCTAGGGGCAGAAATCTGCTGCCAGGGAGGGCTACATAAGGTGCCCCCATCCACCTAGGGTGGGGGGGAGAGGGCCACCCCCCTTGCAAAAATCCATGGTGGCTAGTGGTCCCACCCGCGCCCACCCCACCCAAAACTATGTTTTTAAAAAAACGTTTCTTTTTTGTTTCCCCCCCTTCCCTGGGGGCAGAAGATCACCCATCTGCCCC